>NC_134116.1:600000-1200000 GCF_040939455.1 Microcebus murinus | reverse complement strand
CCACGGGAGACGGGCAGGCAGGGAGCAGTGCGGATCTGGCTGTGTCCACTCACCCACGGGAGACGGGCAGGCAGGGCCCAGTGAGGATCTGGCTGTTTCCACTCAACCACGGCAGGCGGTCAGGCAGGGCGCAGTGCGGATCTGGCTTTGTCCACTCACCCACGGCAGACGGGCAGGCAGGGCGCAGTGCGTATCTGGCTGTGTCCACTCACCCACGGCAGGCGGTCAGGCAGGGCGCACTGCGGATCTGGCTGTGTCCACTCACCCACGGCAGACGGTCAGGCAGTGCGCAGTGCGGATCTGGCTGTGTCCAATCGCCCACGGCAGACAGGCAGGCAGGGCGCAGTGCGGATCTGGCTGTGTCCACTCACCCACGGCAGACGGTCAGGCAGGGCGCAGTGCAGATCTGGCTGTGTCCACTCGCCCACGGCAGACGGGAAGGCAGGGCGCAGTGCGGATCTGACAGTGTCCACTCGCCCACGGGAGTCGGGCAGGCAGGGCGCAGTGCGGATCTGGCTGTGTCCACTCACCCACGGGAGACGGGCAGGCAGGGCGCAGTGCGGATCTGGCTGTGTCCACTCACCCACGGCAGACGGTCAGGCAGGGTGCAGTTCGGATCTGGCTGTGTCCACTCACCCACGGGAGACGGGCAGGCAGGGCGCAATGCGGATCTGGCTGTGTCCACTCACCCAAGTCAGACGGGCAGGCAAGGCGCAGTGCGGATCTGGCTGTGTCCACTCACCCACGCTAGACCGTCAGGCAGGGCGCAGTGCGGATCCGGCTGTGTCCACTCACCCACGGGAGATGGGCAGAGACGGTGCTGTGTGGATCTGGCTATGTCCACTGACCCACGGCAGGCGGGCAGGCAGAGCGCAGTACGGATCTTGCTGTGTCCACTCACCCACGGCAGGCGGTCAGGCAGGGCGCAGTGCGGATCTGGCTGTGTCCATTCACCCATGGCAGACGGGCAGGCAGGGCGCAGTGTGGATCTGGCTGTGTCCACTCGCCCACGGGAGACGGGCAGGCAGTGCGCAGTGTGGATCTGGCTGTGTCCACTCACCCACGGGAGACGGGCAGGCAGGACCCAGTGAGGATCTGGCTGTGTCCACTCACCCAGGGGAGACGGGCAGGCAAGGCGCAGTGTGGATCAGGCTGTGTCCACTCACCCACGGGAGACGGGCAGAGACGCTGCTGTGTGGATATGGCTATGTCCACTGACCCACGGTAGACGGACAGGCAGGGCGCAGGGCGGATCTGGCTGTGTCCACTCACCCACGGCAGTCGGTCAGGCAGGGTGCAGTGCGGATCTGGCTGTGTCCACTCGCCCACGGGAGACGGGCAGGCAGGGCGCAGTGCGGATCTGACTGTGTCCACTCACCCACGGGAGACGGGCAGGCAGGGCCCAGTGAGGATCTGGCTGTGTCCACTCACCCACAGGAGATGGGCAGGCAAGGCGCAGTGCGGATCTGGCTGTGTCCACTCACCCACGGGAGACGGGCAGGCAGCGCGCAGTGCGGATACGGCTGTGTCCACTCACCCACGGGAGATGGGCAGAGACGGTGCTGTGTGGATCTGGCTATGTCCACTGACCCACGGCAGGCGGTCATGCAGGGCGCAGTGCGGATCTGGCTGTGTCCACTCACTCACGGCAGGCGGTCAGGCAGGGCGCAGTGCGGATCTGGCTGTGTCCACTCACCCACGGCAGACGGTCAGGCAGGGCGCAGTGCGGATCTGGCTGTGTCCACTCACCCACGGCAGACGGGCAGGCAGGGCGCAGTGCGGATCTGGCTGTGTCCACTCACCCAGGGGAGACGGGCAGGCAAGGCGCAGTGTGGATCTGGCTGTGTCCACTCACCCACGGGAGAAGGGCAGAGTGGGTGCTGTGTGGATATGGCTATGTCCACTGACCCACGGCAGACGGGCAGGCAGGGCGCAGTGCGTATCTGGCTGTGTCCACTCACCCACGGCAGACGGTCAGGCAGGGTGCAGTGCGTATCTGGCTGTGTCCACTCACCCACGGCAGACGGTCAGGCAGGGCGCAGTGCAGATCTAGCTGTGTCCACTCGCCCACGGGAGACGGGCAGGCAGCGCGCAGTGCGGATCTGGCTGTGTCCACTCACCCACGGGAGACGGGCAGGCAGGGCGCAGTGCGGATCTGGCTGTGTCCACTCACCGACAGGAGACGGGCAGGGAAGGCGCAGTGCGGATCTGGCTATGTCCACTGACCCACGGCAGACGGGCAGGCAGGGCGCAGTGCGGATTTGGCTGTGTCCACTCACCCACGGCAGACGGTCAGGCAGGGTGCAGTGCGGATCTGGCTGTGTCCACTCACCCACGGGAGACGGGCAGGCAAGGCGCAGTGCGTATATGGCTGTGTCCACTCACCCACGAGAGACGAGCAGGGAGCGCGCAGTGCGGATCCGGCTGTGTCCACTCACCCACGGGAGATGGGCAGAGACGGTGCTGTGTGGATCTGGCTATGTCCACTGACCCACGGCAGGCGGTCAGGCAGGGCGCATTGCGGATCTGGCTGTGTCCACTCACCCACGGCAGGCGGTCAGGCAGGGCGCAGTGCGGATCTGGCTGTGTCCACTCACCCACGGCAGACGGTCAGGTAGGGCGCAGTGCGGATCTGGCTGTGTCCACTCACCCACGGCAGACGGGCAGGCAGGGCGCAGTGTGGATCTGGCTGTGTCCACTCACCCACGGGAGACGGTCAGGCCGGGCGCAGTGCGGATCTGGCTGTGTCCACTCACCCACGGCAGACGGTCAGGCAGGGCGTAGTGCAGATCTGGCTGTGTCCACTCACCCACGGCAGACGGTCAGGTAGGGCGCAATGAGGATCTGGCTGTGTCCACTCACCCACGGCAGACGGTCAGGCAGGGCGCAGTGCGGATCTGGCTGTGTCCACTCACCCACGGCAGACGGGCAGGCAGGGCGCAGTGTGGATCTGGCTGTGTCCAGTCACTCACAGTAGACGGTCAGGCAGGGCGCAGTGCGGATCTGGCTGTGTCTACTCACCCACGGCAGACGGGCAGGCAGGGCGCAGTGCTGATCTGGCTGTGTCCAATCACCCACGGGAGACGGGCAGGCAGGGCGCAGTGCGGATCTGGCTGTGTAAACTCACCCATGGGAGACGGGCAGGCGAGGCGCAGTGTGGATCTGGCTGTGTCCACTCACCCACGGGAGACGTGCAGAGAGGTTGCTGTGTGGATATGGGTATGTCCACTGACCCACGGCAGACGGGAAGGCAGGGCGCAGTGCGGATCTGGCTGTGTCCACTCACCCACGGCAGACGGTCAGGCAGGGCGCAGTGCGGATCTGGCTGTGTCCACTCGCCCACGGGAAACGGGCAGGCAGCGCGCAGTGCGGATCTGGCTGTATCCACTCACCCACGGGAGACGGGCAGGCAGGGCGCAGTGCGGATCTGGCTGTGTCCACTCACCGACGGGAGACGGGCAGGGAAGGCGCAGTGCGGATCTGGCTGTGTCCACTCACCCACGGGAGACGGGCAGGCAGGGCGCAGTGCGGATCTGGCTGTGTCCACTCACCCACGGGAGACGGGCAGGCAGGGCGCAGTGCGGATCTGGCTGTGTCCACTCACCCAGGCGAGACGGGCAGGCAAGGCGCAGTATGGATCTGGCTGTGTCCACTCACCCACGGGAGACGGGCAGAGAGGGTGCTGTGTGGATATGGCTATGTCCACTGACCCACGGCAGACGGGCAGGCAGGGCGCAGTGCGGATCTGGCTGTGGCCACTCACCCACGGCAGACGGTCAGGCAGGGTGCAGTGCGGATCTGGCTGTGTCCACTCACCCACGGGAGACGGGCAGGCAAGGCGCAGTGCGGATCTGGCTGTGTCCAATCACCCACGGGAGATGGGCAGAGACGGTGCTGTGTGGATCTGGCTATGTCCACTGACCCACGGCAGGCGGTCAGGAAGGGCGCAGTGCGGATCTGGCTGTGTCCACTCACCCACGGCAGGCGGTCAGGCAGGGCGCAGTGCGGATCTGGCTGTGTCCACTCACCCACGGCAGACGGTCAGGTAGGGCGCAGTGCGGATCTGGCTGTGTCCACTCACCCACGGCAGACGGGCAGGCAGGGCGCAGTGCGGATCTTGCTGTGTCCACTCGCCCACGGGAGACGGGCAGGCAGGGCGCAGTGCGGATCTGGCTGTGTCCACTCACCCACGGAAGACGGTCAGGCAGGGCGCAGTGCGGATCTGGCTGTGTCCACTCGCCAACGGCAGATGGGCAGGCAGGGCGCAGTGCGGATCTGGCTGTGTCCACTCACCCACGGCAGACGGTCAGGCAGGGCGTAGTGCGGATCTGGCTGTGTCCACTCACCCACGGCAAACGAGCAAGCAGGGCGCAGTGCGGATCTGGCTGTGTCCACTCACCCACGGCAGACGGTCAGGCAGGGCGCAGTGCGGATCTGGCTGTGTCCACTGGCCCACGGGAGACGGGCAGGCAGGGCGCAGTGCGGATCTGGCTGTGTCCATTCACCCACGGCAGGCGGTCAGGCAGGGCGCAGTGCGAATCTCGCTGTGTCCACTCACCCACGGCAGACGGTCAGGCAGTGCGCAGTGCGGATATGGCTGTGTCCACTCGCCCACGGCAGACGGTCAGGCAGGGCGCAGTGCGGATCTGGCTGTGTCCACTCGCACCCGGAGACGGGCAAGCAGGGCGCACTGTGGATCTGGCTGTGTCCACTCGCCCACGGGAGACGGGCAGGCAGGGCGCAGTGCGGATCTGGCTGTGTCCACTCACCCACGGGAGCCGGGCAGGCAGGGCGCAGTGCGGATCTGGCTGTGTCCACTCACCGACGGGAGACGGGCAGGCAAGGTGCAGTGCGGATCTGGCTGTGTCCACTCACCCACGGGAGACGGGCAAGCAGGGCGCAGTGTGGATCTGGCTGTGTCCACTTACCCACGTGAGAAGGGCAGGCAAGGCGCAGTGCGGATCTGGCTGTGTCCACTCACCCACGGGAGACGGTCAGTCAGGGCGAAGTGCGGATCCGGCTGTGTCCACTCACGAACGGGAGATGGGCAGAGACGGTGCTGTGTGGATCTGGCTATGTCCACTGACCCACGGCAGACGGACAGGCAGGGAGCAGTACGGATCTGGCTGTGTCCACTCACCCACGTCAGGCGGTCAGGCAGGGCGCAGTGCGGATCTGGCTGTGTCCACGCACCCACAGCAGGCGGTCATTCAGTGCGCAGTGCGGATCTGGCTGTGTCCACTCACACACGGCAGACGGTCAAGCAGGGCGCAGTGCGGATCTGGCTGTGTCCATTCACCCACGGCAGACGGGCAGGCAGGGCGCAGTGTGGATCTGGCTGTGTCCACTCGCCCACGGGAGACGGGCAGGCAGGGCGCAGTGCGGATCTGGCTGTGTCCACTCACGCACGGGAGACGGGCAGGCAGGGCCCAGTGAGGATCTGGCTGTGTCCACTCACCCAGGGGAGACGGGCAGAGACGGTGCTGTGTGGATATGGCTATGTCCACTGACCCACGGTAGACGGGCAGGCAGGGCGCAGTGCGGATCTGGCTGTGTCCACTCACCCACGGCAGTCGGTCAGGCAGGGTGCAGTGCGGATCTGGCTGTGTCCACTCACCCACGGGAGACGGGCAGGCAGCGCGCAGTGCGGATACGACTGTGTCCACTCACCCACGGGAGATGGGCAGAGACGGTGCTGTGTGGATCTGGCTATGTCCACTGACCCACGGCAGGCGGTCATGCAGGGCGCAGTGCGGATCTGGCTGTGTCCACTCACTCACGGCAGGCGGTCAGGCAGGGCGCAGTGCGGATCTGGCTGTGTCCACTCACCCACGGCAGACGGTCAGGCAGGGCGCAGTGCGGATCTGGCTGTGTCCACTCACCCACGGCAGACGGGCAGGCAGGGCGCAGTGCGGATCTGGCTGTGTCCACTCACCCACGGAAGACTGGCAGGCAGGGCGCAGTGCGGATCTGGCTGTGTCCACTCACCCAGGGGAGACGGGCAGGCAAGGCGCAGTGTGGATCTGGCTGTGTCCACTCACCCACGGGAGAAGGTCAGAGAGGGTGCTGTGTGGATATGGCTATGTCCACTGACCCACGGCAGACGGGCAGGCAGGGCGCAGTGCGTATCTGGCTGTGTCCACTCACCCATGGGAGACGGGCAGGCAGGGCGCAGTGTGGATCTGGCTGTGTCCACTCACCCATGGGAGACGGGCAGGCAGGGCGCAGTGCGGATCTGGCTGTGTCCACTCGCCCACGGGAGACGGGCAGGCAGGGCGCAGTGCGGATCTGGCTGTGTCCACTCACCCACGGGAGACGGGCAGGCAGGGCGCAGTGCGGATCTGCCTGTGTTCACACACGGACGGGAGACGGGCAGGCAAGGCGCAGTTCGGATCTGGCTGTGTCCACTCACCCACGGGAGACGGGCAGAGAGGGTGCTGTGTGGATATGGCTATGTCCACTGACCCACGGCAGACGGGCAGGCAGGGCGCAGTGCGGATCTGGCTGTGTCCACTCACCCACGGGAGACGGGCAGGCAAGGCGCAGTTCGGATCTGGCTGTGTCCACTCACCCAGGGGAGACGGGCAGGCAGGGCGCAGTGCGGATCTGGCTGTGTCAACTCACCCAGGGGAGACGGGCAGGCAAGGCGCAGTGTGGATCTGGCTGTGTCCACTCACCCACGGAAGAAGGGCAGAGAGGGTGCTGTGTGGATATGGCTATGTCCACTGACCCACGGCAGACGGGCAGGCAGGGCGTAGTGCGTATCTGGCTGTGTCCACTCACCCACGGCAGACGGTCAGGCAGGGTGCAGTGCGTATCTGGCTGTGTCCACTCACCCACGGCAGACGGTCAGGCAGGGTGCAGTGCAGATCTGGCTGTGTCCACTCGCCCACGGGAGACGGGCAGGCAGCGCGCAGTGCGGATCTGGCTGTGTCCACTCACCCACGGGAGACGGGCAGGCAGGGCGCAGTGCGGATCTGGCTGTGTCCACTCACCGACGGGAGACGGGCAGGGAAGGCGCAGTGCGGATCTGGCTGTGTCCACTCACCCACGGGAGACGGGCAGGCAGGGCGCAGTGCGGATCTGGCTGTGTCCACTCACCCACGGGAGACAGGCAGGCAGGGCGCAGTGCGGATCTGGCTGTGTACACTCACCCAGGCGAGACGGGCAGGCAAGGCGCAGTGTGGATCTGGCTGTGTCCACTCACCCACGGGGGACGGGCAGAGAGTGTGCTGTGTGGATATGGCTATGTCCACTGACCCACGGCAGACGGGCAGGCAGGGCGCAGTGCGGATCTGGCTGTGTCCACTCACCCACGGGAGACGGGCAGGCAGGGCGCAGTGCGGATCTGGCTGTGTCCACTCACCGACGGGAGACGTGCAGGCAAGGTGCAGTGCGGATCTGGCTGTGTCCACTCACCTACGGGAGACGGGCAGGCAGGGCGCAGTGTGGATCTGGCTGTGTCCACTTACCCACGTGAGAAGGGCAGGCAAGGCGCAGTGCGGATCTGGCTGTGTCCACTCACCCACGGGAGACGGGCAGGCAGGGCGCAGTGCGGATCTGGCTGTGTCCACTCACCGACAGGAGACGGGCAGGGAAGGCGCAGTGCGGATCTGGCTATGTCCACTGACCCACGGCAGACGGGCAGGCAGGGCGCAGTGCGGATTTGGCTTTGTCCACTCACCCACGGCAGACGGTCAGGCAGGGTGCAGTGCGGATCTGGCTGTGTCCACTCACCCACGGGAGACGGGCAGGCAAGGCGCAGTGCGTATATGGCTGTGTCCACTCACCCACGAGAGACGGGCAGGGAGCGCGCAGTGCGGATCCGGCTGTGTCCACTCACCCACGGGAGATGGGCAGAGACGGTGCTGTGTGGATCTGGCTATGTCCACTGACCCACGGCAGGCGGTCAGGCAGGGCGCATTGCGGATCTGGCTGTGTCCACTCACCCACGGCAGGCGGTCAGGCAGGGCGCAGTGCGGATCTGGCTGTGTCCACTCACCCACGGCAGACGGTCAGGTAGGGCGCAGTGCGGATCTGGCTGTGTCCACTCACCCACGGCAGACGGGCAGGCAGGGCGCAGTGTGGATCTGGCTGTGTCCACTCACCCACGGGAGACGGTCAGGCCGGGCGCAGTGCGGATCTGGCTGTGTCCACTCACCCACGGCAGACGGTCAGGCAGGGCGTAGTGCAGATCTGGCTGTGTCCACTCACCCACGGCAGACGGTCAGGTAGGGCGCAATGAGGATCTGGCTGTGTCCACTCACCCACGGCAGACGGGCAGGCAGGGCGCAGTGCGGATCTGGCTGTGTCCACTCACCCACGGCAGACGGTCAGGCAGGGTGCAGTGCGGATCTGGCTGTGTCCACTCACCCACGGCAGACGGTCAGGCAGGGCGCAGTGCGGATCTGGCTGTGTCCACTCACCCACGGCAGACGGGCAGGCAGGGCGCAGTGTGGATCTGGCTGTGTCCAGTCACTCACAGTAGACGGTCAGGCAGGGCGCAGTGCGGATCTGGCTGTGTCTACTCACCCACGGCAGACGGGCAGGCAGGGCGCAGTGCTGATCTGGCTGTGTCCAATCACCCACGGGAGACGGGCAGGCAGGGCGCAGTGCGGATCTGGCTGTGTAAACTCACCCAGGGGAGACGGGCAGGCGAGGCGCAGTGTGGATCTGGCTGTGTCCACTCACCCACGGGAGACGTGCAGAGAGGTTGCTGTGTGGATATGGGTATGTCCACTGACCCACGGCAGACGGGAAGGCAGGGCGCAGTGCGGATCTGGCTGTGTCCACTCACCCACGGCAGACGGTCAGGCAGGGCGCAGTGCGGATCTGGCTGTGTCCACTCGCCCACGGGAAACGGGCGGGCAGCGCGCAGTGCGGATCTGGCTGTATCCACTCACCCACGGGAGACGGGCAGGCAGGGCGCAGTGCGGATCTGGCTGTGTCCACTCACCGACGGGAGACGGGCAGGGAAGGCGCAGTGCGGATCTGGCTGTGTCCACTCACCCACGGGAGACGGGCAGGCAGGGCGCAGTGCGGATCTGGCTGTGTCCACTCACCCACGGGAGACGGGCAGGCAGGGCGCAGTGCGGATCTGGCTGTGTCCACTCACCCAGGCGAGACGGGCAGGCAAGGCGCAGTATGGATCTGGCTGTGTCCACTCACCCACGGGAGACGGGCAGAGAGGGTGCTGTGTGGATATGGCTATGTCCACTGACCCACGGCAGACGGGCAGGCAGGGCGCAGTGCGGATCTGGCTGTGGCCACTCACCCACGGCAGACGGTCAGGCAGGGTGCAGTGCGGATCTGGCTGTGTCCACTCACCCACGGGAGATGGGCAGAGACGGTGCTGTGTGGATCTCGCTATGTACACTGACCCACGGCAGACGGGAAGGCAGGGCGCAATACGGATCTGGCTGTGTCCACTCACCCACGGGAGTCGGGCAGGCAGGGCGCAGTGCGGATCTGGCTTTGTCCACTCACACACGGGAGACGGGCAGCCAAGGCGCAGTGTGGATCTGGCTGTGTCCACTCACCCACGGGAGACGGGCAGAGAGGGTGCTATGTGGATATGGCTATGTCCACTGACCCACGGCTGACGGGCAGACAAGGCGCAGTTCGGATCTGACTGTGTCCACTCGCCCACGGGAGACGGGCAGGCAGGGCGCAGTGCGGATCTGGCTGTGTCCACTCACCCACGGGAGACGGGCAGGCAGGGCGCAGTGCGGATCTGGCTGTTTTCACACACGGACGGGAGACGGGCAGGCAAGGCGCAGTTCGGATCTGGCTGTGTCCACTCACCCATGGGAGACGGTCAGGCAGGGCGCAGTTCGGATCTGGCTGTGTCCACTCACCCACGGTAGACGGGCAGGCAGGGCGCAATGTGGATCTGGCTGTGTCCAGTCACCCACGGGAGTCGGGCAGGCAGGGCGCAGTGCGGATCTGGCTTTGTCCACTCACACACGGGAGACGGGCAGCCAAGGCGCAGTGTGGATCTGGCTGTGTCCACTCACCCACGGGAGACGGGCAGAGAGGGTGCTGTGTGGATATGGCTATGTCCACTGACCCACGGCTGACGGGCAGACAAGGCGCAGTTCGGATCTGGCTGTGTCCACTCACCCACGGCAGACGGTCAGGCAGGGTGCAGTGCGGATCCGGCTTTGTCCACTCAAGCACGGGAGATGGGCAGAGACGGTGCTGTGTGGATCTGGCTATGTCCACTGACCCACGGCAGACGGGCAAGCAGGGCGCATTACGGATCTGGCTGTGTCCATTCACCCACGGCAGGCGGTCAGGCAGGGCGCAGTGCGGATCTGGCTGTGTCCACGCACCCACAGCAGGCGGTCAGGCAGTGCGCAGTGCGGATCTGGCTGTGTCCACTCACCCACTGCAGACGGTCAGGAAGGGCGCAGTGCGGATCTGGCTGTGTCCACTCACCCACGGCAGACGGGCAGGCAGGGCGCAGTGTGGATCTGGCTGTGTCCACTCACCCACGGCAGACGGTCAGGCAGGGCGCAGTGCGGATCTGGCTGTGTCCACTCGCCCACGGCAGACGGGCAGGCAGGGCGCAGTGCAGATCTGGCTGTGTCCACTCGCCCACGGGAGACGGGCAGGCAGGGCGCAGTGCGGATCTGGCTGTGTCCACTCACCCACGGGAGACGGGCAGGCAGGGCGCAGTGCGGATCTGGCTGTGTCCACTCACCCACGGGAGACGGGCAGGAAGCGCGCAGTGCGGATCCGGCTGTGTCCACTCACCCACGGCAGACGGGCAGGCAGGGCGCAGTTTGGATCCGGCTGTGTCCACTCACCCACGGCAGACGGTCAGGCATGGCGCAGTGCGGATCTGGCTGTGTCCACTCTCCGACGGCAGACGGGCAGCCAGGGCGCGGTGCGGATCTGGCTGTGTCCACTCGCCCACGGGAGACGGGCAAGTTGGGTGCAGTGCGGATCTGGCTGTGTCCACTCGCCCACGGCAGACGGGCAGCCAGGGCGCAGTGCGGATCTGGCTGTGTCCACTCACCCACGGCAGACGGGAGGGCAGGGCGCAGTGCGGATCTGGCTGTGTCCACTCACACACGGCAGACAAGCAGGCAGGGCGCAGTGTGGATCTGGCTGTGTCCACTCACCCACGGCAGACGGTCAGGCAGGGCGATTGCGGATCTGCTTGTGTCCACTCACCCACGGCAGACAGGCAGGCAGGGCGCAGTGTGGATCTGGCTGTGTCCACTCGCCCACGGGAGACGGGCAGGCAGGGAGCAGTGCGGATCTGGCTGTGTCCACTCACCCACGGGAGACGGGCAGGCAGGGCCCAGTGAGGATCTGGCTGTTTCCACTCAACCACGGCAGGCGGTCAGGCAGGGCGCAGTGCGGATCTGGCTTTGTCCACTCACGCACGGCAGACGGGCAGGCAGGGCGCAGTGCGTATCTGGCTGTGTCCACTCACCCACGGCAGGCGGTCAGGCAGGGCGCACTGCGGATCTGGCTGTGTCCACTCACCCACGGCAGACGGTCAGGCAGTGCGCAGTGCGGATCTGGCTGTGTCCAATCGCCCACGGCAGACAGGCAGGCAGGGCGCAGTGCGGATCTGGCTGTGTCCACTAACCCACGGCAGACGGTCAGGCAGGGCGCAGTGCAGATCTGGCTGTGTCCACTCGCCCACGGCAGACGGGAAGGCAGGGCGCAGTGCGGATCTGACAGTGTCCACTCGCCCACGGGAGTCGGGCAGGCAGGGCGCAGTGCGGATCTGGCTGTGTCCACTCACCCACGGGAGACGGGCAGGCAGGGCGCAGTGCGGATCTGGCTGTGTCCACTCACCCACGGCAGACGGTCAGGCAGGGTGCAGTTCGGATCTGGCTGTGTCCACTCACCCACGGGAGACGGGCAGGCAGGGCGCAATGCGGATCTGGCTGTGTCCACTCTCCCAAGTCAGACGGGCAGGCAAGGCGCAGTGCGGATCTGGCTGTGTCCACTCACCCACGCTAGACCGTCAGGCAGGGCGCAGTGCGGATCCGGCTGTGTCCACTCACCAACGGGAGATGGGCAGAGACGGTGCTGTGTGGATCTGGCTATGTCCACTGACCCACGGCAGGCGGGCAGGCAGAGCGCAGTACGGATCTTGCTGTGTCCACTCACCCACGGCAGGCGGGCAGGCAGAGCGCAGTACGGATCTTGCTGTGTCCACTCACCCACGGCAGGCGGTCAGGCAGGGCGCAGTGCGGATCTGGCTGTGTACACGCACCCACAGCAGGCGGTCAGGAAGTGCGCAGTGCGGATCTGGCTGTGTCCACTCACACACGGCAGACGGTCAAGCAGGGCGCAGTGCGGATCTGGCTGTGACCATTCACCCATGGCAGACGGGCAGGCAGGGCGCAGTGTGGATCTGGCTGTGTCCACTCGCCCACGGGAGACGAGCAGGCAGTGCGCAGTGTGGATCTGGCTGTGTCCACTCACCCACGGGAGACGGGCAGGCAGGACCCAGTGAGGATCTGGCTGTGTCCACTCACCCAGGGGAGACGGGCAGGCAAGGCGCAGTGTGGATCTGGCTGTGTCCACTCACCCACGGGAGACGGGCAGAGACGCTGCTGTGTGGATATGGCTATGTCCACTGACCCACGGTAGACGGACAGGCAGGGCGCAGTGCGGATCTGGCTGTGTCCACTCACCCACGGGAGACGGGCAGGCAGCGCGCAGTGCGGATACGGCTGTGTCCACTCACCCACGGGAGATGGGCAGAGACGGTGCTGTGTGGATCTGGCTATGTCCACTGACCCACGGCAGGCGGTCATGCAGGGCGCAGTGCGGATCTGGCTGTGTCCACTCACTCACGGCAGGCGGTCAGGCAGGGCGCAGTGCGGATCTGGCTGTGTCCACTCACCCACGGCAGACGGTCAGGCAGGGCGCAGTGCGGATCTGGCTGTGTCCACTCACCCACGGCAGACGGGCAGGCAGGGCGCAGTGCGGATCTGGCTGTGTCCACTCACCCACGGAAGACTGGCAGGCAGGGCGCAGTGCGGATCTGGCTGTGTCCACTCACCCAGGGGAGACGGGCAGGCAAGGCGCAGTGTGGATCTGGCTGTGTCCACTCACCCACGGGAGAAGGGCAGAGTGGGTGCTGTGTGGATATGGCTATGTCCACTGACCCACGGCAGACGGGCAGGCAGGGCGCAGTGCGTATCTGGCTGTGTCCACTCACCCACGGCAGACTGTCAGGCAGGGTGCAGTGCGTATCTGGCTGTGTCCACTCACCCACGGCAGACGGTCAGGCAGGGCGCAGTGCAGATCTAGCTGTGTCCACTCGCCCACGGGAGACGGGCAGGCAGCGCGCAGTGCGGATCTGGCTGTGTCCACTCACCCACGGGAGACGGGCAGGCAGGGCGCAGTGCGGATCTGGCTGTGTCCACTCACCGACAGGAGACGGGCAGCGAAGGCGCAGTGCGGATCTGGCTATGTCCACTGACCCACGGCAGACGGGCAGGCAGGGCGCAGTGCGGATTTGGCTGTGTCCACTCACCCACGGCAGACGGGCAGGCAGGGCGCAGTGTGGATCTGGCTGTGTCCACTCACCCACGGGAGACGGTCAGGCCGGGCGCAGTGCGGATCTGGCTGTGTCCACTCACCCACGGCAGACGGTCAGGCAGGGCGTAGTGCAGATCTGGCTGTGTCCACTCACCCACGGCAGACGGTCAGGTAGGGCGCAATGAGGATCTGGCTGTGTCCACTCACCCACGGCAGACGGGCAGGCAGGGCGCAGTGCGGATCTGGCTGTGTCCACTCACCCACGGCAGACGGTCAGGCAGGGCGCAGTGCGGATCTGGCTGTGTCCACTCACCCACGGCAGACGGTCAGGCAGGGCGCAGTGCGGATCTGGCTGTGTCCACTCACCCACGGCAGACGGGCAGGCAGGGCGCAGTGTGGATCTGGCTGTGTCCAGTCACTCACAGTAGACGGTCAGGCAGGGCGCAGTGCGGATCTGGCTGTGTCTACTCACCCACGGCAGACGGGCAGGCAGGGCGCAGTGCGGATCTGGCTGTGTCCAATCACCCACGGGAGACGGGCAGGCAGGGCGCAGTGCGGATCTGGCTGTGTAAACTCACCCAGGGGAGACGGGCAGGCAAGGCGCAGTGTGGATCTGGCTGTGTCCACTCACCCACGGGAGACGTGCAGAGAGGTTGCTGTGTGGATATGGGTATGTCCACTGACCCACGGCAGACGGGAAGGCAGGGCGCAGTGCGGATCTGGCTGTGTCCACTCACCCACGGCAGACGGTCAGGCAGGGCGCAGTGCGGATCTGGCTGTGTCCACTCGCCCACGGGAAACGGGCAGGCAGCGCGCAGTGCGGATCTGGCTGTATCCACTCACCCACGGGAGACGGGCAGGCAGGGCGCAGTGCGGATCTGGCTGTGTCCACTCACCGACGGGAGACGGGCAGGGAAGGCGCAGTGCGGATCTGGCTGTGTCCACTCACCCACGGGAGACGGGCAGGCAGGGCGCAGTGCGGATCTGGCTGTGTCCACTCACCCACGGGAGACGGGCAGGCAGGGCGCAGTGCGGATCTGGCTGTGTCCACTCACCCAGGCGAGACGGGCAGGCAAGGCGCAGTATGGATCTGGCTGTGTCCACTCACCCACGGGAGACGGGCAGAGAGGGTGCTGTGTGGATATGGCTATGTCCACTGACCCACGGCAGACGGGCAGGCAGGGCGCAGTGCGGATCTGGCTGTGGCCACTCACCCACGGCAGACGGTCAGGCAGGGTGCAGTGCGGATCTGGCTGTGTCCACTCACCCACGGGAGACGGGCAGGCAAGGCGCAGTGCGGATCTGGCTGTGTCCACTCACCCACGGGAGCCGGGAAGGCAGCGCGCAGTGCGGATCCAGCTGTGTCCAATCACCCACGGGAGATGGGCAGAGACGGTGCTGTGTGGATCTGGCTATGTCCACTGACCCACGGCAGGCGGTCAGGAAGGGCGCAGTGCGGATCTGGCTGTGTCCACTCACCCACGGCAGGCGGTCAGGCAGGGCGCAGTGCGGATCTGGCTGTGTCCACTCACCCACGGCAGACGGTCAGGTAGGGCGCAGTGCGGATCTGGCTGTGTCCACTCACCCACGGCAGACGGGCAGGCAGGGCGCAGTGCGGATCTTGCTGTGTCCACTCGCCCACGGGAGACGGGCAGGCAGGGCGCAGTGCGGATCTGGCTGTGTCCACTCACCCACGGAAGACGGTCAGGCAGGGCGCAGTGCGGATCTGGCTGTGTCCACTCGCCAACGGCAGATGGGCAGGCAGGGCGCAGTGCGGATCTGGCTGTGTCCACTCACCCACGGCAGACGGTCAGGCAGGGCGTAGTGCGGATCTGGCTGTGTCCACTCACCCACGGCAGACGAGCAAGCAGGGCGCAGTGCGGATCTGGCTGTGTCCACTCACCCACGGCAGACGGTCAGGCAGGGCGCAGTGCGGATCTGGCTGTGTCCACTGGCCCACGGGAGACGGGCAGGCAGGGCGCAGTGCGGATCTGGCTGTGTCCATTCACCCACGGCAGGCGGTCAGGCAGGGCGCAGTGCGAATCTCGCTGTGTCCACTCACCCACGGCAGACGGTCAGGCAGTGCGCAGTGCGGATATGGCTGTGTCCACTCGCCCACGGCAGACGGTCAGGCAGGGCGCAGTGCGGATCTGGCTGTGTCCACTCGCACCCGGAGACGGGCAAGCAGGGCGCACTGTGGATCTGGCTGTGTCCACTCGCCCACGGGAGACGGGCAGGCAGGGCGCAGTGCGGATCTGGCTGTGTCCACTCACCCACGGGAGCCGGGCAGGCAGGGCGCAGTGCGGATCTGGCTGTGTCCACTCACCGACGGGAGACGGGCAGGCAAGGTGCAGTGCGGATCTGGCTGTGTCCACTCACCCACGGGAGACGGGCAAGCAGGGCGCAGTGTGGATCTGGCTGTGTCCACTTACCCACGTGAGAAGGGCAGGCAAGGCGCAGTGCGGATCTGGCTGTGTCCACTCACCCACGGGAGACGGTCAGTCAGGGCGAAGTGCGGATCCGGCTGTGTCCACTCACGAACGGGAGATGGGCAGAGACGGTGCTGTGTGGATCTGGCTATGTCCACTGACCCACGGCAGACGGACAGGCAGGGAGCAGTACGGATCTGGCTGTGTCCACCCACCCACGTCAGGCGGTCAGGCAGGGCGCAGTGCGGATCTAGCTGTGTCCACGCACCCACAGCAGGCGGTCAGGCAGTGCGCAGTGCGGATCTGGCTGTGTCCACTCACACACGGCAGACGGTCAAGCAGGGCGCAGTGCGGATCTGGCTGTGTCCATTCACCCACGGCAGACGGGCAGGCAGGGCGCAGTGTGGATCTGGCTGTGTCCACTCGCCCACGGGAGACGGGCAGGCAGGGCGCAGTGCGGATCTGGCTGTGTCCACTCACGCACGGGAGACGGGCAGGCAGGGCCCAGTGAGGATCTGGCTGTGTCCACTCACCCAGGGGAGACGGGCAGAGACGGTGCTGTGTGGATATGGCTATGTCCACTGACCCACGGTAGACGGGCAGGCAGGGCGCAGTGCGGATCTGGCTGTGTCCACTCACCCACGGCAGTCGGTCAGGCAGGGTGCAGTGCGGATCTGGCTGTGTCCACTCACCCACGGGAGACGGGCAGGCAGCGCGCAGTGCGGATACGACTGTGTCCACTCACCCACGGGAGATGGGCAGAGACGGTGCTGTGTGGATCTGGCTATGTCCACTGACCCACGGCAGGCGGTCATGCAGGGCGCAGTGCGGATCTGGCTGTGTCCACTCACTCACGGCAGGCGGTCAGGCAGGGCGCAGTGCGGATCTGGCTGTGTCCACTCACCCACGGCAGACGGTCAGGCAGGGCGCAGTGCGGATCTGGCTGTGTCCACTCACCCACGGCAGATGGGCAGGCAGGGCGCAGTGCGGATCTGGCTGTGTCCACTCACCCACGGAAGACTGGCAGGCAGGGTGCAGTGCGGATCTGGCTGTGTCCACTCACCCAGGGGAGACGGGCAGGCAAGGCGCAGTGTGGATCTGGCTGTGTCCACTCACCCACGGGAGAAGGTCAGAGAGGGTGCTGTGTGGATATGGCTATGTCCACTGACCCACGGCAGACGGGCAGGCAGGGCGCAGTGCGTATCTGGCTGTGTCCACTCACCCATGGGAGACGGGCAGGCAGGGCGCAGTGTGGATCTGGCTGTGTCCACTCACCCATGGGAGACGGGCAGGCAGGGCGCAGTGCGGATCTGGCTGTGTCCACTCGCCCACGGGAGACGGGCAGGCAGGGCGCAGTGCGGATCTGGCTGTGTCCACTCACCCACGGGAGACGGGCAGGCAGGGCGCAGTGCGGATCTGCCTGTGTTCACACACGGACGGGAGACGGGCAGGCAAGGCGCAGTTCGGATCTGGCTGTGTCCACTCACCCACGGGAGACGGGCAGAGAGGGTGCTGTGTGGATATGGCTATGTCCACTGACCCACGGCAGACGGGCAGGCAGGGCGCAGTGCGGATCTGGCTGTGTCCACTCACCCACGGGAGACGGGCAGGCAAGGCGCAGTTCGGATCTGGCTGTGTAAACTCACCCACGTGAGAAGGGCAGGCAAGGCGCAGTGCGGATCTGGCTGTGTCCACTCACCCACGGGAGACGGTCAGGCAGGGCGCAGTGCGGATCTGGCTGTGTCCACTCACCCACGGGAGAAGGGCAGGCAAGGCGAAGTGCGGATCTGGCTGTGTCCACTCACCCACGGGAGACGGGCAGGCAGGGCGCAGTGCGGATCTGGCTGTGTCCACTCGCCCACGGGAGACGGGCAGGCAGGGCGCAGTGCGGATCTGGCTGTGTCCACTCACCCACGGGAGACGGGCAGGCATGGCGCAGTGCGGATCTGGCTGTGTTCACACACGGACGGGAGACGGGCAGGCAAGGCGCAGTTCGGATCTGGCTGTGTCCACTCACCCACGGGAGACGGTCAGGCAGGGCGCAGTTCGGATCTGGCTGTGTCCACTCACCCACGGTAGACGGGCAGGCAGGGCGCAATGTGGATCTGGCTGTGTCCAGTCACCCACGGGAGTCGGGCAGGCAGGGCGCAGTGCGGATCTGGCTTTGTCCACTCACACACGGGAGACGGGCAGCCAAGGCGCAGTGTGGATCTGGCTGTGTCCACTCACCCACGGGAGACGGGCAGAGAGGGTGCTGTGTGGATATGGCTATGTCCACTGACCCACGGCTGACGGGCAGACAAGGCGCAGTTCGGATCTGGCTGTGTCCACTCACCCACGGCAGACGGTCAGGCAGGGTGCAGTGCGGATCCGGCTTTGTCCACTCAAGCACGGGAGATGGGCAGAGACGGTGCTGTGTGGATCTGGCTATGTCCACTGACCCACGGCAGACGGGCAAGCAGGGCGCATTACGGATCTGGCTGTGTCCATTCACCCACGGCAGGCGGTCAGGCAGGGCGCAGTGCGGATCTGGCTGTGTCCACGCACCCACAGCAGGCGGTCAGGCAGTGCGCAGTGCGGATCTGGCTGTGTCCACTCACCCACTGCAGACGGTCAGGAAGGGCGCAGTGCGGATCTGGCTGTGTCCACTCACCCACGGCAGACGGGCAGGCAGGGCGCAGTGTGGATCTGGCTGTGTCCACTCACCCACGGCAGACGGTCAGGCAGGGCGCAGTGCGGATCTGGCTGTGTCCACTCGCCCACGGCAGACGGGCAGGCAGGGCGCAGTGCAGATCTGGCTGTGTCCACTCGCCCACGGGAGACGGGCAGGCAGGGCGCAGTGCGGATCTGGCTGTGTCCACTCACCCACGGGAGACGGGCAGGCAGGGCGCAGTGCGGATCTGGCTGTGTCCACTCACCCACGGGAGACGGGCAGGAAGCGCGCAGTGCGGATCCGGCTGTGTCCACTCACCCACGGCAGACGGGCAGGCAGGGCGCAGTGTGGATCCGGCTGTGTCCACTCACCCACGGCAGACGGTCAGGCATGGCGCAGTGCGGATCTGGCTGTGTCCACTCTCCGACGGCAGACGGGCAGCCAGGGCGCGGTGCGGATCTGGCTGTGTCCACTCGCCCACGGGAGACGGGCAAGTTGGGTGCAGTGCGGATCTGGCTGTGTCCACTCGCCCACGGCAGACGAGCAGCCAGGGCGCAGTGCGGATCTGGCTGTGTCCACTCACCCACGGCAGACGGGAGGGCAGGGCGCAGTGCGGATCTGGCTGTGTCCACTCACACACGGCAGACAAGCAGGCAGGGCGCAGTGTGGATCTGGCTGTGTCCACTCACCCACGGCAGACGGTCAGGCAGGGCGATTGCGGATCTGCTTGTGTCCACTCACCCACGGCAGACAGGCAGGCAGGGCGCAGTGTGGATCTGGCTGTGTCCACTCGCCCACGGGAGACGGGCAGGCAGGGAGCAGTGCGGATCTGGCTGTGTCCACTCACCCACGGGAGACGGGCAGGCAGGGCCCAGTGAGGATCTGGCTGTTTCCACTCAACCACGGCAGGCGGTCAGGCAGGGCGCAGTGCGGATCTGGCTTTGTCCACTCACCCACGGCAGACGGGCAGGCAGGGCGCAGTGCGTATCTGGCTGTGTCCACTCACCCACGGCAGGCGGTCAGGCAGGGCGCAGTGCGGATCTGGCTGTGTCCACTCACCCACGGCAGACGGTCAGGCAGTGCGCAGTGCGGATCTGGCTGTGTACAATCGCCCACGGCAGACAGGCAGGCAGGGCGCAGTGCGGATCTGGCTGTGTCCACTCACCCACGGCAGACGGTCAGGCAGGGCGCAGTGCAGATTTGGCTGTGTCCACTCGCCCACGGCAGACGGGAAGGCAGGGCGCAGTGCGGATCTGACAGTGTCCACTCGCCCACGGGAGTCGGGCAGGCAGGGCGCAGTGCGGATCTGGCTGTGTCCACTCACCCACGGGAGACGGGCAGGCAGGGCGCAGTGCGGATCTGGCTGTGTCCACTCACCCACGGCAGACGGTCAGGCAGGGTGCAGTTCGGATCTGGCTGTGTCCACTCACCCACGGGAGACGGGCAGGCAGGGCGCAATGCGGATCTGGCTGTGTCCACTCACCCAAGTCAGACGGGCAGGCAAGGCGCAGTGCGGATCTGGCTGTGTCCACTCACCCACGCTAGACCGTCAGGCAGGGCGCAGTGCGGATCCGGCTGTGTCCACTCACCCACGGGAGATGGGCAGAGACGGTGCTGTGTGGATCTGGCTATGTCCACTGACCCACGGCAGGCGGGCAGGCAGAGCGCAGTACGGATCTTGCTGTGTCCACTCACCCACGGCAGGCGGTCAGGCAGGGCGCAGTGCGTATCTGGCTGTGTACACGCACTCACAGCAGGCGGTCAGGAAGTGCGCAGTGCGGATCTGGCTGTGTCCACTGACCCACGGCAGACGGGCAGGCAGGGCGCAGTGCGTATCTGGCTGTGTCCACTCACCCATGGGAGACGGGCAGGCAGGGCGCAGTGTGGATCTGGCTGTGTCCACTCACCCATGGGAGACGGGCAGGCAGGGCGCAGTGCGGATCTGGCTGTGTCCACTCGCCCACGGGAGACGGGCAGGCAGGGCGCAGTGCGGATCTGGCTGTGTCCACTCACCCACGGGAGACGGGCAGGCAGGGCGCAGTGCGGATCTGCCTGTGTTCACACACGGACGGGAGACGGGCAGGCAAGGCGCAGTTCGGATCTGGCTGTGTCCACTCACCCACGGGAGACGGGCAGAGAGGGTGCTGTGTGGATATGGCTATGTCCACTGACCCACGGCAGACGGGCAGGCAGGGCGCAGTGCGGATCTGGCTGTGTCCACTCACCCACGGGAGACGGGCAGGCAAGGCGCAGTTCGGATCTGGCTGTGTCCACTCACCCACGTGAGAAGGGCAGGCAAGGCGCAGTGCGGATCTGGCTGTGTCCACTCACCCACGGGAGACGGTCAGGCAGGGCGCAGTGCGGATCTGGCTGTGTCCACTCACCCACGGGAGAAGGGCAGGCAAGGCGAAGTGCGGATCTGGCTGTGTCCACTCACCCACGGGAGACGGGCAGGCAGGGCGCAGTGCGGATCTGGCTGTGTCCACTCGCCCACAGCAGACGGTCAGGTAGGGCGCAGTGCGGATCTGGCTGTGTCCACTCACCCACGGCAGACGGGCAGGCAGGGCGCAGTGCGGATCTTGCTGTGTCCACTCGCCCACGGGAGACGGGCAGGCAGGGCGCAGTGCGGATCTGGCTGTGTCCACTCACCGACGGAAGACGGTCAGGCAGGGCGCAGTGCGGATCTGGCTGTGTCCACTCGCCAACGGCAGATGGGCAGGCAGGGCGCAGTGTGGATCTGGCTGTGTCCACTCGCCCACGGGAGACGGGCAGGCAGGGCGCAGTGCGGATCTGACTGTGTCCACTCACCCACGGGAGACGGGCAGGCAGGGCCCAGTGAGGATCTGGCTGTGTCCACTCACCCAGGGGAGACGGGCAGGCAAGGCGCAGTGTGGATCTGGCTGTGTCCACTCACCCACGGGAGACGGGCAGAGACGGTGATGTGTGGATATGGCTATGTCCACTGACCCACGGTAGACCGGCAGGCAGGGCGCAGTGCGGATCTGGCTGTGTCCACTCACCCACGGCAGTCGGTCAGGCAGGGTGCAGTGCGGATCTGGCTGTGTCCACTCACCCACAGGAGATGGGCAGGCAAGGCGCAGTGCGGATCTGGCTGTGTCCACTCACCCACGGGAGACGGGCAGGCAGCGCGCAGTGCGGATACGGCTGTGTCCACTCACCCACGGGAGATGGGCAGAGACGGTGCTGTGTGGATCTGGCTATGTCCACTGACCCACGGCAGGCGGTCATGCAGGGCGCAGTGCGGATCTGGCTGTGTCCACTCACTCACGGCAGGCGGTCAGGCAGGGCGCAGTGCGGATCTGGCTGTGTCCATTCTCCCACGGCAGACGGTCAGGCAGTGCGCAGTGCGGATCTGGCTGTGTCCACTCGCCAACGGCAGACGGGCAGGAAGGGCGCAGTGCGGATCTGGCTGTGTCCACTCGCCCACGGCAAACGGGCAGGCAGGGCGCAGTGCTGATCTGGCTGTGTCCATCGCCCACGGGAGACGGGCAGGCAGGGCGCAGTGCGGATCTGGCTGTGTCCATTCTCCCACGGGAGACAGGCAGGCAGGGCGCAGTGCGGATCTGGCTGTGTCCACTCACTGACGGGAGACGGGAAGGCAAGGCGCAGTGTGGATCTGGCTGTGTCCACTCACCCACGGGAGACGGGCAGGCAGGGCGCAGTGCGGATCTGGCTGTGTCCACTCAGCCACGGAAGACGGGCAGGCAGGGCGCAGTGCGGATCTGGCTGTGTCCACTCACTGACGGGAGACGAGCAAGCAAGGCGCAGTGCGGATCTGGCTGTGTCCACTTACCCACGGGAGACGGGCAGGCAGGGCGCAGTTTGGATGTGGCTGTGTCCACGCACCCACAGCAGGCGGTCAGGCAGTGCGCAGTGCGGATCTGGCTGTGTCCACTCACCCACGGCAGACGGTCAGGCAGGGCGCAGTGCGGATCTGGCTGTGTCCACTCGCCGACGGCCGACGGGCAGGCAGCGCGCAGTGTGGATCTGGCTTTGTCCACTCACCAACGGCAGAAGGTCAGGCAGGGCGCAGTGCGGATCTGGCTGTGTCCACTCACCAACGGCAGAAGGTCAGGCAGGGCGCAGTGCTGATCTGGCTGTGTCCACTCACCCACGGGAGACGGGCAGGCAGGGCGTATTGCGGATCTGGCTGTGTCCACTCACTGACGGGAGACGGGCAGGCAAGGCGCACTGCGGATCTGGCTGTGTCCACTCACCCACGGGAGACGGGCAGGCAGGGCGCAGTGCGGATCTGGCTGTGTCCACTCACCCATGGCAGACGGTCAGGCAGGGTGCAGTTCGGATCTGGCTGTGTCCACTCACCCACGGGAGACGGGCAGGCAGGGCGCAGTGCGGATCTGGCTGTGTCCACTCACCCACGTCAGACGGGCAGGCAAGGCGCAGTGCGGATCTGGCTGTGTCCACTCACCCACGCTAGACCGTCAGGCAGGGCGCAGTGCGGATCCGGCTGTGTCCACTCACCCACGGGAGATGGGCAGAGACGGTGCTGTGTGGATCTCGCTATGTACACTGACCCACGGCAGACGGGAAGGCAAGGCGCAATACGGATCTGGCTGTGTCCACTCACCCACGGGAGTCGGGCAGGCAGGGCGCAGTGCGGATCTGGCTTTGTCCACTCACACACGGGAGACGGGCAGCCAAGGCGCAGTGTGGATCTGGCTGTGTCCACTCACCCACGGGAGACGGGCAGAGAGGGTGCTATGTGGATATGGCTATGTCCACTGACCCACGGCTGACGGGCAGACAAGGCGCAGTTCGGATCTGGCTGTGTCCACTCACCCACGGCAGACGGTCAGGCAGGGTGCAGTGCGGATCCGGCTGTGTCCACTCACCCACGGGAGACGGGCAGGCAGGGCGCAGTGCGGATCTGGCTGTGTCCACTCACCCACGGGAGACGGGCAGGCAGGGCGCAGTGCGGATCTGGCTGTGTCCACTCGCCCACGGGAGACGGGCAGGCAGGGCGCAGTGCGGATCTGGCTGTGTCCACTCACCCACGGGAGACGGGCAGGCAGGGCGCAGTGCGGATCTGGCTGTGTTCACACACGGACGGGAGACGGGCAGGCAAGGCGCAGTTCGGATCTGGCTGTGTCCACTCACCCACGGGAGACGGTCAGGCAGGGCGCAGTTCGGATCTGGCTGTGTCCACTCACCCACGGTAGACGGGCAGGCAGGGCGCAATGTGGATCTGGCTGTGTCCAGTCACCCACGGGAGTCGGGCAGGCAGGGCGCAGTGCGGATCTGGCTTTGTCCACTCACACACGGGAGACGGGCAGCCAAGGCGCAGTGTGGATCTGGCTGTGTCCACTCACCCACGGGAGACGGGCAGAGAGGGTGCTGTGTGGATATGGCTATGTCCACTGACCCACGGCTGACGGGCAGACAAGGCGCAGTTCGGATCTGGCTGTGTCCACTCACCCACGGCAGACGGTCAGGTAGGGTGCAGTGCGGATCCGGCTTTGTCCACTCAAGCACGGGAGATGGGCAGAGACGGTGCTGTGTGGATCTGGCTATGTCCACTGACCCACGGCAGACGGGCAAGCAGGGCGCATTACGGATCTGGCTGTGTCCATTCACCCACGGCAGGCGGTCAGGCAGGGCGCAGTGCGGATCTGGCTGTGTCCACGCACCCACAGCAGGCGGTAAGGCAGTGCGCAGTGCGGATCTGGCTGTGTCCACTCACCCACTGCAGACGGTCAAGAAGGGCGCAGTGCGGATCTGGCTGTGTCCACTCACCCACGGCAGACGGGCAGGCAGGGCGCAGTGTGGATCTGGCTGTGTCCACTCACCCACGGCAGACGGTCAGGCAGGGCGCAGTCGGATCTGGCTGTGTCCACTCACCCACGGCAGGCGGTCAGGCAGGGCGCACTGCGGATCTGGCTGTGTCCACTCACCCACGGCAGACGGTCAGGAAGTGCGCAGTGCGGATCTGGCTGTGTCCAATCGCCCACGGCAGACAGGCAGGCAGGGCGCAGTGCGGATCTGGCTGTGTCCACTCACCCACGGCAGACGGTCAGGCAGGGCGCAGTGCAGATCTGGCTGTGTCCACTCGCCCACGGCAGACGGGAAGGCAGGGCGCAGTGCGGATCTGACAGTGTCCACTCGCCCACGGGAGTCGGGCAGGCAGGGCGCAGTGCGGATCTGGCTGTGTCCACTCACCCACGGGAGACGGGCAGGCAGGGCGCAGTGCGGATCTGGCTGTGTCCACTCACCCACGGCAGACGGTCAGGCAGGGTGCAGTTCGGATCTGGCTGTGTCCACTCACCCACGGGAGACGGGCAGGCAGGGCGCAATGCGGATCTGGCTGTGTCCACTCACCCAAGTCAGACGGGCAGGCAAGGCGCAGTGCGGATCTGGCTGTGTCCACTCACCCACGCTAGACCGTCAGGCAGGGCGCAGTGCGGATCCGGCTGTGTCCACTCACCCACGGGAGATGGGCAGAGACGGTGCTGTGTGGATCTGGCTATGTCCACTGACCCACGGCAGGCGGGCAGGCAGAGCGCAGTACGGATCTTGCTGTGTCCACTCACCCACGGCAGGCGGTCAGGCAGGGCGCAGTGCGGATCTGGCTGTGTACACGCACCCACAGCAGGCGGTCAGGAAGTGCGCAGTGCGGATCTGGCTGTGTCCACTCACACACGGCAGACGGTCAAGCAGGGCGCAGTGCGGATCTGGCTGTGTCCATTCACCCATGGCAGACGGGCAGGCAGGGCGCAGTGTGGATCTGGCTGTGTCCACTCGCCCACGGGAGACGGGCAGGCAGCGCGCAGTGTGGATCTGGCTGTGTCCACTCACCCACGGGAGACGGGCAGGCAGGACCCAGTGAGGATCTGGCTGTGTCCACTCACCCAGGGGAGACGGGCAGGCAAGGCGCAGTGTGGATCTGGCTGTGTCCACTCACCCACGGGAGACGGGCAGAGACGCTGCTGTGTGGATATGGCTATGTCCACTGACCCACGGTAGACGGACAGGCAGGGCGCAGTGCGGATCTGGCTGTGTCCACTCACCCACGGCAGTCGGTCAGGCAGGGTGCAGTGCGGATCTGGCTGTGTCCACTCGCCCACGGGAGACGGGCAGGCAGGGCGCAGTGCGGATCTGACTGTGTCCACTCACCCACGGGAGACGGGCAGGCAGGGCCCATTGAGGATCTGGCTGTGTCCACTCACCCACAGGAGATGGGCAGGCAAGGCGCAGTGCGGATCTGGCTGTGTCCACTCACCCACGGGAGACGGGCAGGCAGCGCGCAGTGCGGATACGGCTGTGTCCACTCACCCACGGGAGATGGGCAGAGACGGTGCTGTGTGGATCTGGCTATGTCCACTGACCCACGGCAGGCGGTCATGCAGGGCGCAGTGCGGATCTGGCTGTGTCCACTCACTCACGGCAGGCGGTCAGGCAGGGCGCAGTGCGGATCTGGCTGTGTCCACTCACCCACGGCAGACGGTCAGGCAGGGCGCAGTGCGGATCTGGCTGTGTCCACTCACCCACGGCAGACGGGCAGGCAGGGCGCAGTGCGGATCTGGCTGTGTCCACTCACCCACGGAAGACTGGCAGGCAGGGCGCAGTGCGGATCTGGCTGTGTCCACTCACCCAGGGGAGACGGGCAGGCAAGGCGCAGTGTGGATCTGGCTGTGTCCACTCACCCACGGGAGAAGGGCAGAGTGGGTGCTGTGTGGATATGGCTATGTCCACTGACCCACGGCAGGCGGTCAGGCAGGGCGCATTGCGGATCTGGCTGTGTCCACTCACCCACGGCAGGCGGTCAGGCAGGGCGCAGTGCGGATCTGGCTGTGTCCACTCACCCACGGCAGACGGTCAGGTAGGGCGCAGTGCGGATCTGGCTGTGTCCACTCACCCACGGCAGACGGGCAGGCAGGGCGCAGTGTGGATCTGGCTGTGTCCACTCACCCACGGGAGACGGTCAGGCCGGGCGCAGTGCGGATCTGGCTGTGTCCACTCACCCACGGCAGACGGTCAGGCAGGGCGTAGTGCAGATCTGGCTGTGTCCACTCACCCACGGCAGACGGTCAGGTAGGGCGCAATGAGGATCTGGCTGTGTCCACTCACCCACGGCAGACGGGCAGGCAGGGCGCAGTGCGGATCTGGCTGTGTCCACTCACCCACGGCAGACGGTCAGGCAGGGCGCAGTGCGGATCTGGCTGTGTCCACTCACCCACGGCAGACGGTCAGGCAGGGCGCAGTGCGGATCTGGCTGTGTCCACTCACCCACGGCAGACGGGCAGGCAGGGCGCAGTGTGGATCTGGCTGTGTCCAGTCACTCACAGTAGACGGTCAGGCAGGGCGCAGTGCGGATCTGGCTGTGTCTACTCACCCACGGCGGACGGGCAGGCAGGGCGCAGTGCGGATCTGGCTGTGTCCAATCACCCACGGGAGACGGGCAGGCAGGGCGCAGTGCGGATCTGGCTGTGTAAACTCACCCAGGGGAGACGGGCAGGCAAGGCGCAGTGTGGATCTGGCTGTGTCCACTCACCCACGGGAGACGTGCAGAGAGGTTGCTGTGTGGATATGGGTATGTCCACTGACCCACGGCAGACGGGAAGGCAGGGCGCAGTGCGGATCTGGCTGTGTCCACTCACCCACGGCAGACGGTCAGGCAGGGCGCAGTGCGGATCTGGCTGTGTCCACTCGCCCACGGGAAACGGGCAGGCAGCGCGCAGTGCGGATCTCGCTGTATCCACTCACCCATGGGAGACGGGCAGGCAGGGCGCAGTGCGGATCTGGCTGTGTCCACTCACCGACGGGAGACGGGCAGGGAAGGCGCAGTGCGGATCTGGCTGTGTCCACTCACCCACGGGAGACGGGCAGGCAGGGCGCAGTGCGGATCTGGCTGTGTCCACTCACCCACGGGAGACGGGCAGGCAGGGCGCAGTGCGGATCTGGCTGTGTCCACTCACCCAGGCGAGACGGGCAGGCAAGGCGCAGTATGGATCTGGCTGTGTCCACTCACCCACGGGAGACGGGCAGAGAGGGTGCTGTGTGGATATGGCTATGTCCACTGACCCACGGCAGACGGGCAGGCAGGGCGCAGTGCGGATCTGGCTGTGGCCACTCACCCACGGCAGACGGTCAGGCAGGGTGCAGTGCGGATCTGGCTGTGTCCACTCACCCACGGGAGACGGGCAGGCAAGGCGCAGTGCGGATCTGGCTGTGTCCACTCACCCACGGGAGACGGGAAGGCAGCGCGCAGTGCGGATCCAGCTGTGTCCAATCACCCACGGGAGATGGGCAGAGACGGTGCTGTGTGGATCTGGCTATGTCCACTGACCCACGGCAGGCGGTCAGGAAGGGCGCAGTGCGGATCTGGCTGTGTCCACTCACCCACGGCAGGCGGTCAGGCAGGGCGCAGTGCGGATCTGGCTGTGTCCACTCACCCACGGCAGACGGTCAGGCAGGGTGCAGTGCGTATCTGGCTGTGTCCACTCACCCACGGCAGACGGTCAGGCAGGGCGCAGTGCAGATCTAGCTGTGTCCACTCGCCCACGGGAGACGGGCAGGCAGCGCGCAGTGCGGATCTGGCTGTGTCCACTCACCCACGGGAGACGGGCAGGCAGGGCGCAGTGCGGATCTGGCTGTGTCCACTCACCGACAGGAGACGGGCAGGGAAGGCGCAGTGCGGATCTGGCTATGTCCACTGACCCACGGCAGACGGGCAGGCAGGGCGCAGTGCGGATTTGGCTGTGTCCACTCACCCACGGCAGACGGTCAGGCAGGGTGCAGTGCGGATCTGGCTGTGTCCACTCACCCACGGGAGACGGGCAGGCAAGGCGCAGTGCGTATATGGCTGTGTCCACTCACCCACGAGAGACGGGCAGGGAGCGCGCAGTGCGGATCCGGCTGTGTCCACTCACCCACGGGAGATGGGCAGAGACGGTGCTGTGTGGATCTGGCTATGTCCACTGACCCATGGCAGGCGGTCAGGCAGGGCGCATTGCGGATCTGGCTGTGTCCACTCACCCACGGCAGGCGGTCAGGAGGGCGCAGTGCGGATCTGGCTGTGTCCACTCACCCACGGCAGACGGTCAGGTAGGGCGCAGTGCGGATCTGGCTGTGTCCACTCACCCACGGCAGACGGGCAGGCAGGGCGCAGTGTGGATCTGGCTGTGTCCACTCACCCACGGGAGACGGTCAGGCCGGGCGCAGTGCGGATCTGGCTGTGTCCACTCACCCACGGCAGACGGTCAGGCAGGGCGTAGTGCAGATCTGGCTGTGTCCACTCACCCACGGCAGACGGTCAGGTAGGGCGCAATGAGGATCTGGCTGTGTCCACTCACCCACGGCAGACGGGCAGGCAGGGCGCAGTGCGGATCTGGCTGTGTCCACTCACCCACGGCAGACGGTCAGGCAGGGCGCAGTGCGGATCTGGCTGTGTCCACTCACCCACGGCAGACGGTCAGGCAGGGCGCAGTGCGGATCTGGCTGTGTCCACTCACCCACGGCAGACGGGCAGGCAGGGCGCAGTGTGGATCTGGCTGTGTCCAGTCACTCACAGTAGACGGTCAGGCAGGGCGCAGTGCGGATCTGGCTGTGTCTACTCACCCACGGCAGACGGGCAGGCAGGGCGCAGTGCGGATCTGGCTGTGTCCAATCACCCACGGGAGACGGGCAGGCAGGGCGCAGTGCGGATCTGGCTGTGTAAACTCACCCAGGGGAGACGGGCAGGCAAGGCGCAGTGTGGATCTGGCTGTGTCCACTCACCCACGGGAGACGTGCAGAGAGGTTGCTGTGTGGATATGGGTATGTCCACTGACCCACGGCAGACGGGAAGGCAGGGCGCAGTGCGGATCTGGCTGTGTCCACTCACCCACGGCAGACGGTCAGGCAGGGCGCAGTGCGGATCTGGCTGTGTCCACTCGCCCACGGGAAACGGGCAGGCAGCGCGCAGTGCGGATCTGGCTGTATCCACTCACCCACGGGAGACGGGCAGGCAGGGCGCAGTGCGGATCTGGCTGTGTCCACTCACCGACGGGAGACGGGCAGGGAAGGCGCAGTGCGGATCTGGCTGTGTCCACTCACCCACGGGAGACGGGCAGGCAGGGCGCAGTGCGGATCTGGCTGTGTCCACTCACTCACGGGAGACGGGCAGGCAGGGCGCAGTGCGGATCTGGCTGTGTCCACTCACCCAGGCGAGACGGGCAGGCAAGGCGCAGTATGGATCTGGCTGTGTCCACTCACCCACGGGAGACGGGCAGAGAGGGTGCTGTGTGGATATGGCTATGTCCACTGACCCACGGCAGACGGGCAGGCAGGGCGCAGTGCGGATCTGGCTGTGGCCACTCACCCACGGCAGACGGTCAGGCAGGGTGCAGTGCGGATCTGGCTGTGTCCACTCACCCACGGGAGACGGGCAGGCAAGGCGCAGTGCGGATCTGGCTGTGTCCACTCACCCACGGGAGACGGGAAGGCAGCGCGCAGTGCGGATCCAGCTGTGTCCAATCACCCACGGGAGATGGGCAGAGACGGTGCTGTGTGGATCTGGCTATGTCCACTGACCCACGGCAGGCGGTCAGGAAGGGCGCAGTGCGGATCTGGCTGTGTCCACTCACCCACGGCAGGCGGTCAGGCAGGGCGCAGTGCGGATCTGGCTGTGTCCACTCACCCACGGCAGACGGTCAGGTAGGGCGCAGTGCGGATCTGGCTGTGTCCACTCACCCACGGCAGACGGGCAGGCAGGGCGCAGTGCGGATCTTGCTGTGTCCACTCGCCCACGGGAGACGAGCAGGCAGGGCGCAGTGCGGATCTGGCTGTGTCCACTCACCCACGGAAGACGGTCAGGCAGGGCGCAGTGCGGATCTGGCTGTGTCCACTCGCCAACGGCAGATGGGCAGGCAGGGCGCAGTGCGGATCTGGCTGTGTCCACTCACCCACGGCAGACGGTCAGGCAGGGCGTAGTGCGGATCTGGCTGTGTCCACTCACCCACGGCAGACGAGCAAGCAGGGCGCAGTGCGGATCTGGCTGTGTCCACTCACCCACGGCAGACGGTCAGGCAGGGCGCAGTGCGGATCAGGCTGTGTCCACTGGCCCACGGGAGACGGGCAGGCAGGGCGCAGTGCGGATCTGGCTGTGTCCATTCACCCACGGCAGGCGGTCAGGCAGGGCGCAGTGCGAATCTCGCTGTGTCCACTCACCCACGGCAGACGGTCAGGCAGTGCGCAGTGCGGATATGGCTGTGTCCACTCGCCCACGGCAGACGGTCAGGCAGGGCGCAGTGCGGATCTGGCTGTGTCCACTCGCACCCGGAGACGGGCAAGCAGGGCGCACTGTGGATCTGGCTGTGTCCACTCGCCCACGGGAGACGGGCAGGCAGGGCGCAGTGCGGATCTGGCTGTGTCCACTCACCCACGGGAGCCGGGCAGGCAGGGCGCAGTGCGGATCTGGCTGTGTCCACTCACCGACGGGAGACGGGCAGGCAAGGTGCAGTGCGGATCTGGCTGTGTCCACTCACCCACGGGAGACGGGCAAGCAGGGCGCAGTGTGGATCTGGCTGTGTCCACTTACCCACGTGAGAAGGGCAGGCAAGGCGCAGTGCGGATCTGGCTGTGTCCACTCACCCACGGGAGACGGTCAGTCAGGGCGAAGTGCGGATCCGGCTGTGTCCACTCACGAAGGGGAGATGGGCAGAGACGGTGCTGTGTGGATCTGGCTATGTCCACTGACCCACGGCAGACGGACAGGCAGGGAGCAGTACGGATCTGGCTGTGTCCACTCACCCACGTCAGGCGGTCAGGCAGGGCGCAGTGCGGATCTGGCTGTGTCCACGCACCCACAGCAGGCGGTCAGGCAGTGCGCAGTGCGGATCTGGCTGTGTCCACTCACACACGGCAGACGGTCAAGCAGGGCGCAGTGCGGATCTGGCTGTGTCCATTCACCCACGGCAGACGGGCAGGCAGGGCGCAGTGTGGATCTGGCTGTGTCCACTCGCCCACGGGAGACGGGCAGGCAGGGCGCAGTGCGGATCTGGCTGTGTCCACTCACGCACGGGAGACGGGCAGGCAGGGCCCAGTGAGGATCTGGCTGTGTCCACTCACCCAGGGGAGACGGGCAGAGACGGTGCTGTGTGGATATGGCTATGTCCACTACCCACGGTAGACGGGCAGGCAGGGCGCAGTGCGGATCTGGCTGTGTCCACTCACCCACGGCAGTCGGTCAGGCAGGGTGCAGTGCGGATCTGGCTGTGTCCACTCACCCACGGGAGACGGGCAGGCAGCGCGCAGTGCGGATACGACTGTGTCCACTCACCCACGGGAGATGGGCAGAGACGGTGCTGTGTGGATCTGGCTATGTCCACTGACCCACGGCAGGCGGTCATGCAGGGCGCAGTGCGGATCTGGCTGTGTCCACTTACCCACGGCAGACGGTCAGGCAGGGCGCAGTGCGGATCTGGCTGTGTCCACTCACCCACGGCAGACGGGCAGGCAGGGCGCAGTGCCGATCTGGCTGTGTCCACTCACCCACGGAAGACTGGCAGGCAGGGCGCAGTGCGGATCTGGCTGTGTCCACTCACCCAGGGGAGACGGGCAGGCAAGGCGCAGTGTGGATCTGGCTGTGTCCACTCACCCACGGGAGAAGGTCAGAGAGGGTGCTGTGTGGATATGGCTATGTCCACTGACCCACGGCAGACGGGCAGGCAGGGCGCAGTGCGTATCTGGCTGTGTCCACTCACCCATGGGAGACGGGCAGGCAGGGCGCAGTGTGGATCTGGCTGTGTCCACTCACCCATGGGAGACGGGCAGGCAGGGCGCAGTGCGGATCTGGCTGTGTCCACTCGCCCACGGGAGACGGGCAGGCAGGGCGCAGTGCGGATCTGGCTGTGTCCACTCACCCACGGGAGACGGGCAGGCAGGGCGCAGTGCGGATCTGCCTGTGTTCACACACGGACGGGAGACGGGCAGGCAAGGCGCAGTTCGGATCTGGCTGTGTCCACTCACCCACGGGAGACGGGCAGAGAGGGTGCTGTGTGGATATGGCTATGTCCACTGACCCACGGCAGACGGGCAGGCAGGGCGCAGTGCGGATCTGGCTGTGTCCACTGACCCACGGGAGACGGGCAGGCAAGGCGCAGTTCGGATCTGGCTGTGTAAACTCACCCACGTGAGAAGGGCAGGCAAGGCGCAGTGCGGATCTGGCTGTGTCCACTCACCCACGGGAGACGGTCAGGCAGGGCGCAGTGCGGATCTGGCTGTGTCCACTCACCCACGGGAGAAGGGCAGGCAAGGCGAAGTGCGGATCTGGCTGTGTCCACTCACCCACGGGAGACGGGCAGGCAGGGCGCAGTGCGGATCTGGCTGTGTCCACTCGCCCACGGGAGACGGGCAGGCAGGGCGCAGTGCGGATCTGGCTGTGTCCACTCACCCACGGGAGACGGGCAGGCATGGCGCAGTGCGGATCTGGCTGTGTTCACACACGGACGGGAGACGGGCAGGCAAGGCGCAGTTCGGATCTGGCTGTGTCCACTCACCCACGGGAGACGGTCAGGCAGGGCCCAGTTCGGATCTGGCTGTGTCCACTCACCCACGGTAGACGGGCAGGCAGGGCGCAATGTGGATCTGGCTGTGTCCAGTCACCCACGGGAGTCGGGCAGGCAGGGCGCAGTGCGGATCTGGCTTTGTCCACTCACACACGGGAGACGGGCAGCCAAGGCGCAGTGTGGATCTGGCTGTGTCCACTCACCCACGGGAGACGGGCAGAGAGGGTGCTGTGTGGATATGGCTATGTCCACTGACCCACGGCTGACGGGCAGACAAGGCGCAGTTCGGATCTGGCTGTGTCCACTCACCCACGGCAGACGGTCAGGCAGGGTGCAGTGCGGATCCGGCTTTGTCCACTCAAGCACGGGAGATGGGCAGAGACGGTGCTGTGTGGATCTGGCTATGTCCACTGACCCACGGCAGACGGGCAAGCAGGGCGCATTACGGATCTGGCTGTGTCCATTCACCCACGGCAGGCGGTCAGGCAGGGCGCAGTGCGGATCTGGCTGTGTCCACGCACCCACAGCAGGCGGTCAGGCAGTGCGCAGTGCGGATCTGGCTGTGTCCACTCACCCACTGCAGACGGTCAGGAAGGGCGCAGTGCGGATCTGGCTGTGTCCACTCACCCACGGCAGACGGGCAGGCAGGGCGCAGTGTGGATCTGGCTGTGTCCACTCACCCACGGCAGACGGTCAGGCAGGGCGCAGTGCGGATCTGGCTGTGTCCACTCGCCCACGGGAGACGGGCAGGAAGCGCGCAGTGCGGATCCGGCTGTGTCCACTCACACACGGCAGACGGGCAGGCAGGGCGAAGTGTGGATCTGGCTGTGTCCACTCACCCACGGCAGACGGTCAGGCATGGCGCAGTGCGGATCTGGCTGTGTCCACTCTCCGACGGCAGACGGGCAGCCAGGGCGCGGTGCGGATCTGGCTGTGTCCACTCGCCCACGGGAGACGGGCAAGTTGTGTGCAGTGCGGATCTGGCTGTGTCCACTCGCCCACGGCATACGGGCAGACAGGGCGCAGTGCGGATCTGGCTGTGTCCACTCACCCACGGCAGACGGGAGGGCAGGGCGCAGTGCGGATCTGGCTGTGTCCACTCACACACGGCAGACAAGCAGGCAGGGCGCAGTGTGGATCTGGCTGTGTCCACTCACCCACGGCAGACGGTCAGGCAGGGCGATTGCGGATCTGCTTGTGTCCACTCACCCACGGCAGACAGGCAGGCAGGGCGCAGTGTGGATCTGGCTGTGTCCACTCGCCCACGGGAGACGGGCAGGCAGGGAGCAGTGCGGATCTGGCTGTGTCCACTCACCCACGGGAGACGGGCAGGCAGGGCCCAGTGAGGATCTGGCTGTTTCCACTCAACCACGGCAGGCGGTCAGGCAGGGCGCAGTGCGGATCTGGCTTTGTCCACTCACCCACGGCAGACGGGCAGGCAGGGCGCAGTGCGTATCTGGCTGTGTCCACTCACCCACGGCAGGCGGTCAGGCAGGGCGCACTGCTTATCTGGCTGTGTCCAATCGCCCACGGCAGACAGGCAGGCAGGGCGCAGTGCGGATCTGGCTGTGTCCACTCACCCACGGCAGACGGTCAGGCAGGGCGCAGTGCAGATCTGGCTGTGTCCACTCGCCCACGGCAGACGGGAAGGCAGGGCGCAGTGCGGATCTGACAGTGTCCACTCGCCCACGGGAGTCGGGCAGGCAGGGCGCAGTGCGGATCTGGCTGTGTCCACTCACCCACGGGAGACGGGCAGGCAGGGCGCAGTGCGGATCTGGCTGTGTCCACTCACCCACGGCAGACGGTCAGGCAGGGTGCAGTTCGGATCTGGCTGTGTCCACTCACCCACGGGAGACGGGCAGGCAGGGCGCAATGCGGATCTGGCTGTGTCCACTCACCCAAGTCAGACGGGCAGGCAAGGCGCAGTGCGGATCTGGCTGTGTCCACTCACCCACGCTAGACCGTCAGGCAGGGCGCAGTGCGGATCCGGCTGTGTCCACTCACCCACGGGAGATGGGCAGAGACGGTGCTGTGTGGATCTGGCTATGTCCACTGACCCACGGCAGGCGGGCAGGCAGAGCGCAGTACGGATCTTGCTGTGTCCACTCACCCACGGCAGGCGGTCAGGCAGGGCGCAGTGCGGATCTGGCTGTGTACACGCACTCACAGCAGGCGGTCAGGAAGTGCGCAGTGCGGATCTGGCTGTGTCCACTGACCCACGGCAGACGGGCAGGCAGGGCGCAGTGCGTATCTGGCTGTGTCCACTCACCCATGGGAGACGGGCAGGCAGGGCGCAGTGTGGATCTGGCTGTGTCCACTCACCCATGGGAGACGGGCAGGCAGGGCGCAGTGCGGATCTGGCTGTGTCCACTCGCCCACGGGAGACGGGCAGGCAGGGCGCAGTGCGGATCTGGCTGTGTCCACTCACCCACGGGAGACGGGCAGGCAGGGCGCAGTGCGGATCTGCCTGTGTTCAAACACGGACGGGAGACGGGCAGGCAAGGCGCAGTTCGGATCTGGCTGTGTCCACTCACCCACGGGAGACGGGCAGAGAGGGTGCTGTGTGGATCTGGCTGTGTCCACTCACCCACGGGAGACGGGCAGAGACGGTGCTGTGTAGATCTGGCTATGTCCACGGACCCACGGCAGACGGGCAGGCAGGGCGCAGTGCGGATCTGGCTGTGTCCACTAACCCACGGCAGACGGGCAGGCAGGGTGCAGTGCGGATCTGGCTGTGTCCACTCACCCACGTCAGACGGGCAGGCAAGGCGCAGTGCGGATCTGGCTGTGTCCACTCACCCACGGGAGACGGTCAGGCAGGGCGCAGTGCGGATCCGTCTGTGTCCACTCACGCACGGGAGATGGGCAGAGATGGTGCTGTGTGGATCTGGCTATGTCCATTGACCCACGGCAGACGGGCAGGCAGGGCACAGTACGGATCTGGCTGTGTCCACTCACCCACGGTAGGCTGTCAGGCAGGTCGCAGTGCGGATATGTCTGTGTCCACGCACCCACAGCAGGCGGTCAGGCAGTGCGCATTGCGGATCTGGCTGTGTCCACTCACCCACGGCAGACGGTCAGGCAGGGCGCAGTGCGGATCTGGCTGTGTCCACTCACCCACGGCAGACGGGCAGGCAGGGCGCAGTGTGGATCTGGCTGTGTCCACTCACCCACGGCAGACGGTCAGGCAGGGCGCAGTGCGGATCTAGCTGTGTCCACACACCCACGGCTGAAGGGCAGGCAGGGCGCAGTGCGGATCTGGCTGTGTCCACTCGCCCACGGGAGACGGGCAGGCAGGGCGCTGTGCGGATCTGGCTGTGTCCACTCACCAACGTCAGGCGGTCAGGCAGGGCGCAGTGCGGATCTGGCTGTGTCCACTCACCCACGGCAGACGGTCAGGCAGGGCGCAGTGCGGATCTGGCTGTGTCCACTCGCCCACGGCAGATGGGCAGGCAGCGCGCAGTGTGGATCTGGCTGTGTCCACTCACCCACGGCAGACGGTCAGGCAGGGCGCAGTGCGGATCTGGCTGTGTCCACTCACCCACGGGAGACGGGCAGGCAGGGCGCAGTGCGGATCTGGCTGTGTCCACTCACCCACGGGAGGCGGACAGGAGGGCGCAGTTCGGATCTGGCTGTGTCCACTCACCCACGGGAGTTGGGCAGGCAGGGCGCGGTTCGGATCTGGCTGTGTCCACTCACCCACGGCAGACGGTCAGGCAGGGCGCAGTGCGGATCTGGCTGTGTCCACTCGCCCACGGGAGACGGGCAGGCAGGGCGCAGTGCGGATCTGGCTGTGTCCACTCACCCACGGGAGGCGGACAGGAGGGCGCAGTTCGGATCTGGCTGTGTCCACTCACCCACGGGAGTCGGGCAGGCAGGGCGCAGTGCGGATCTGGCTGTGTCCACTCACCCACGGGAGACGGGCAGGCAAGGCGCAGTGTGGATCTGGCTGTGTACACTCACCCACGGGAGACGGGCAGAGAGGGTGCTGTGTGGATATGTCTATGTCCACTGACCCACGTCTGTCGGGCAGGCAAGGCGCAGTGCGGATCTGGCTGTGTCCACTCGCCCACGGGAGACGGGCAGGCAGGGCGCAGTGCGGATCTGGCTGTGTCCACTCACCCACGGAAGACGGGCAGGAAGGGCGCAGTGCGGATCTGGCTGTGTCCACTCACTGACGGGAGACGGGCAGGCAAGGCGCAGTGCAGATCTGGCTTTGTCCACTCACCCACGGGAGACGGGCAGGCAGTGTGCAGTGCGGATCTGGCTGTGACCACTCACCCACGGCAGACGGTGAGGCAGGGTGCAGTGCGGATCTGGCTGTGTCCACTCACCCACGGGAGACGGGCAGGCAGGGCGCACTGCGAATCTGGCTGTGTCCACTCACCCACGTCAGACGGGCAGGCAAGGCGCAGTGCGGATCTGGCTGTGTCCACTCACCCACGGGAGACGGTCAGGCAGGGCGCAGTGCGGATCCGTCTGTGTCCACTCACGCACGGGAGATGGGCAGAGATGGTGCTGTGTGGATCTGGCTATGTCCATTGACCCACGGCAGACGGGCAGGCAGGGCACAGTACGGATCTGGCTGTGTCCACTCACCCACGGCAGGCTGTCAGGCAGGGCGCAGTGCGGATATGTCTGTGTCCACGCACCCACAGCAGGCGGTCAGGCAGTGCGCAGTGCGGATCTGGCTGTGTCCACTCACCCACGGCAGACGGTCAGGCAGGGCGCAGTGCGGATCTGGCTGTGTCCACTCACCCACGGCAGACGGGCAGGCAGGGCGCAGTGTGGATCTGGCTGTGTCCACTCACCCACGGCAGACGGTCAGGCAGGGCGCAGTGCGGATCTGGCTGTGTCCACACACCCACGGCTGAAGGGCAGGCAGGGCGCAGTGCGGATCTGGCTGTGTACACTCACCCACGGGAGACGGGCAGGCAGGGCGCTGTGCGGATCTGGCTGTGTCCACTCACCCACGTCAGGCGGGCAGGCAGGGCGCAGTGCGGATCTGGCTGTGTCCACTCACCCACGGCAGACGGTCAGGCAGGGTGCAGTGTGGATCTGGCTGTGTCCACTCACCCACGGGAGACGGGCAGGCAGGGCGCAGTGCGGATGTGGCTGTGTCCTCTCACCCACAGGAGACGGGCAGGCAGCGTGCAGTGCGGATCTGGCTGTGTCCACTCACCCACGGGAGACGGGCATGCAGGGCGCAGTGCGGATCTGGCTGTGTCCCCTCACCCAGGGGAGACGGGCAGGCAAGTCGCAGTGTGGATCTGGCTGTGTCCACTCACGCACGGGAGATGGGCAGAGATGGTGCTGTGTGGATCTGGCTATGTCCATTGACCCACGGCAGACGGGCAGGCAGGGCACAGTACGGATCTGGCTGTGTCCACTCACCCACGGCAGGCTGTCAGGCAGGGCGCAGTGCGGATATGTCTGTGTCCACGCACCCACAGCAGGCGGTCAGGCAGTGCGCAGTGCGGATCTGGCTGTGTCCACTCACCCACGGCAGACGGTCAGGCAGGGCGCAGTGCGGATCTGGCTGTGTCCACACACCCACGGCAGACGGGCAGGCAAGGCGCAGTGTGGATCTGGCTGTGTCCACTCACCCACGGCAGACGGTCAGGCAGGGCGCAGTGCGGATCTGGCTGTGTCCACTCACCCACGGGAGACGGGCAGGCAAGGCGCAGTGTGGATCTGCCTGTGTCCACTCACCCACGGGAGACGGGCAGAGAGTGTGCTGTGTGGATATGGCTATGTCCACTGACCCACGGCAGACGGGCAGGCAGGGCACAGTGCGGATCTGGCTGTGTCCACTCACCCACGGCATACGGTCAGGCAGGTTGCAGTGCGGATCTGGCTGTGTCCACTCACCCACGGGAGACGGGCAGGCATGGCGCAGTGCGGATGTGGCTGTGTCCACTCACCCACAGGAGACGGGCAGGCAGCGTGCAGTGCGGATCCGGCTGTTTCCACTCACTCACGGCAGACGGGCAGGCAGGGCGCATTGTGGATATGGTTGTGTCCACTCACCAAAGTGAGACGGGCAGGCAAGGCGCAGTGCGGATCTGGCTGTGTCCACTCACCCACGGGAGACGGGCTATCAGGGCGCAGTGCGGATCTGGCTGTGTCCACTCACTGAAGGGAGACGGGCAGGCAAGGCGCAGTGCGGATCTGGCTGTGTCCACTCACCCACGGGAGACGGGCAGGCAGGGCGCAGTGCGGATGTGGCTGTGTCCTCTCACCCACAGGAGACGGGCAGGCAGCGTGCAGTGCGGATCTGGCTGTGTCCACTCACCCACGGGAGACAGGCATGCAGGGCGCAGTGCGGATCTGGCTGTGTCCCCTCACCCAGGGGAGACGGGCAGGCAAGTCGCAGTGTGGATCTGGCTGTGTCCACTCACCCACGGGAGACGGGCAGAGATGGTGCTGTGTGGATATGGCTATGTCCACTGACCCACGGCAGACGGGCAGGCAGGGCGCAGGGCGGATCTGGCTGTGTACACTCACCCACGGCAGACGGTCAGGCAGGGTGCAGTGCGGATCTGGCTGTGTCCACTCACCCACGGGAGACGGGCAGGCAGGGCGCAGTGCGGATCTGGCTGTGTCCACTCACCAAAGTGAGACGGGCAGGCAAGGCGCAGAGTGGATCTGGCTGTGTCCACTCACCCACGGCAGACGGGCAGAGACGGTGCTGTGTAGATCTGGCTATGTCCACGGACACACGGCAGACGGGCAGGCAGGGCGCAGTGCGGATCTGGCTGTGTCCACTCACTGACGGGAGACGGTCAGGCAGGGTGCAGTGCGGATCTGGCTGTGTCCACTCACCCACGGGAGACGGGCAGGCAGGGCGCAGTGCGGATCTGGCTGTGTCCACTCACTCACGTGAGTCGGGCAGGCAAGGCGCAGTGCGGATCTGTCTGTGTCCACTCACCCACGGCAGACGGTCAGGCAGGGCGGGGTGCGGATCTGGCTGTGTCCACTCACCCACGGCAGACGGGCAGGCAGGGCGCAGTGTGGATCTGGCTGTGTCCACTCACCAACCGCAGACGGTCATGCAGGGCGCATTGCGGATCAGGCTGTGTCCACTCACCCACGGCAGACGGGCAGGCAGGGCACAGTGTGGATCTGGCTGTGTCCACTCGCCCACGGGAGACGGGCATGCAGGGCGCAGTGCGGATCTGGCTGTGTCCAGTCACCCACGGGAGACCGTCAGGCAGGGCGCAGTGCGGATCCGGCTGTGTCCACTCACGCACGGGAGATTGGCAGAGACGGTGCTGTGTGGATCAGGCTACGTCCACTGACCCACGGCAGACGGGCAGGCAGGGCGCAGTACGGATCTGGCTGTGTCCACTCACCCACGGCAGGCGGTCAGGCAGGGCGCAGTGCGGATCTGTCTGTGTCCACGCACCCACAGCAGGCGGTCAGGCAGTGCGCAGTGCGGATCTGGCTGTGTCCACTCACCCACGGCAGACGGGCAGGCAGGGCGCAGTGTGGATCTGGCTGTGTCCACTCACCCACGGCAGACGGTGAGGCAGGGCGCAGTGCGGATCTGGCTGTGTCCACACACCCATGGCAGAAGGGCAGGCAGGGCGCAGTGCGAATCTGGCTGTGTCCACTCACTGACGGGAGACGGTCAGGCAGGGTGCAGTGCGGATCTGGCTGTGTCCACTCACCCACGGGAGACGGGCAGGCAGGGCGCAGTGCGGATCTGGCTGTGTCCACTCACCCACGTGAGTCGGGCAGGCAAGGCGCAGTGCGGATCTGGCTGTGTCCACTCACCCACGGCAGACGGTCAGGCAGTGCGCAGTGCGGATCTGGCCGTGTCCACTCGCCCACGGCAGAAGGGCAGGCAGGGCGCAGTGCGGATCTGGCTGTGTCCACTCAACCACGGCAGACGGTCAGGCAGGGCGCGGTGCGGATCTGGCTGTGTCCACTCGCCCACGGGATACGGGCAGGCAGGGCGCAGTGCGGATCTGGCTGTGTCCACTCGCCCACGGCAGACGGGCAGGCAGGGCGCAGTGCGGATCTGGCTGTGTCCTCTGGCCCACGGGAGACGGGCAGGCAGGGCGCAGTGCGGATCTGGCTGTGTCCAATCACCCACGGCAGGCGGTCAGGCAGGGCGCAGTGCGGATCTGGCTGTGTCCACTCACCCACGGCAGACGGTCAGGCAGTGCGCAGTGCGGATCTGGCTGTGTCCACTCGTCCACGGCAGACGGGGAGGCAGGGCGCAGTGTGGATCTGGCTGTGTCCACTCACCCACGGAAGACGGTCAGGCAAGGCACAGTGCGGATCTGGCTGTGTCCACTCGCCCTCGGCAGAATGGCAGGCAGGGCGCAGTGCGGATCTGGCTGTGTCCACTCGCCCACGGGAGACGGGCAGGCAGGGCGCAGTGCGGATCTGGCTGTGTCCACTAACCGACGGAAGACGGGCAGGAAGGGCGCAGTGCGGATCTGGCTGTGTCCACTCACTGACGGGAGACGGGCAGGCAAGGCGCAGTGCGGATCTGGCTGTGTCCACTCGCCCACGGGAGACGGGCAGGCAGGGCGCAGTGCGGATCTGGCTGTGTCCATTCACCCACGGGAGACGGGCAGGCAGGTCGCAGTGCGGATCTGGCTGTGTCCACTCTCCCACGGGAGACGGGCAGGCAGGGCGCAGTGCGGATCTGGCTGTGTCCACTCACCCACGGGAGACGGGCAGGCAAGGCGCAGTGTGGATCTGCCTGTGTCCACTCACCCACGGGAGACGGGCAGAGAGTGTGCTGTGTGGATATGGCTATGTCCACTGACCCACGGCAGACGGGCAGGCAGGGCACAGTGCGGATCTGGCTGTGTCCACTCACCCACGGCAGACGGTCAGGCAGGTTGCAGTGTGGATCTGGCTGTGTCCACTCACCCACGGGAGACGGGCAGGCATGGCGCAGTGCGGATGTGGCTGTGTCCACTCACCCACAGGAGACGGGCAGGCAGCGTGCAGTGCGGATCCGGCTGTGTCCACTCACTCACGGCAGACGGGCAGGCAGGGCGCATTGTGGATATGGCTGTGTCCACTCACCCACGGCAGACGGTCAGGCATGGCGCAGTGCGGATCTGGCTGTGTCCACTCACCCACGGCAGACGGGCAGGCAGGGCGCAGTGCGGATCTGCTGTGTCCACTCGCCCACGGGAGACGGGCAGGCAGGGCGCAGTGCGGATCGGGCTGTGTCCACTGGCCCACGGGAGACGGGCAGGCAGGGCGCAGTGCAGATCTGGCTGTGTCCAGTCACCCACGGCAGGCGGTCAGGCAGGGCGCAGTGCGGATCTGCCTGTGTCCACTCACTCACGGCAGCCGGTCAGGCACGGCGCAGTGCGGATCTGGCTGTGTCCACTCACCCACGGCAGACGGGCAGGCAGGGCGCAGTGTGGATCTGGCTGTGTCCACTCACCCACGGCAGACGGTCAGGCAGGGCTCAGTGCGGATCTCGCTGTGTCCACACACCCACGGCAGAAGGGCAGGCAGGGCGCAGTGCGGATCTAGTTGTGTCCACTGGCACACGGGAGACGGGCAGGCAGGGCGCAGTGCGGATCTGGCTGTGTCCACTCACCCACGGCAGGCGGTCAGGCAGGGCGCAGAGTGGATCTGCCTGTGTCCACTCACCCACGGCAGACGGGCAGGCAGGGCGCAGTACGGATCTGGCTGTGTCCACTCGCCCACGGCAGACGGGCAGGCAGGGCGCAGTGCGGATCTGGCTGTGTCCACTCGCCCACGGGATACGGGCAGGCAGGTCGCAGTGCGGATCTGGCTGTGTCCACTCTCCCACGGGAGATGGGAGGCAGGGCGCAGTGCGGATCTGGCTGTGTCCACTCACCCACGGGAGACGGGCAGGCAAGGTGCAGTGTGGATCTGGCTGTGTCCACTCACCCACGGGAGACGGGCAGAGATGGTGCTGTGTGGATATGGCTATGTCCACTGACCCACGGCAGACGGGCAGGCAGGGCACAGTGCGGATCTGGCTGTGTCCACTCACCCACAGCAGACGGTCAGGCAGGTTGCAGTGCGGATCTGGCTGTGTCCACTCACCCACGGCAGACGGTCATGCAGTGCGCAGTGCGGATCTGGCTGTGTCCACTCACCCACGGCAGACGGGCAGGCAGGGCGCAGTGTGGATCTGGCTGTGTCCACTCACCCACGGCAGACGTTCAGGCAGGGCGCAGTGCGGATCTGGCTGTGTCCACTCACCCACGGCAGACGGGCAGGCAGGGCGCAGTGCGGATCTGGCTGTGTCCACTCGCCCACGGGAGACGGGCAGGCAGGGCGCAGTGCGGATCTGGCTGTGTCCACTCACCCACGGGAGACGGGCAGGCAGGGCGCAGTGCGTATCTGGCTGTGTCCACTCACCGACGGGAGACGGGCAGGGAAGGCGCAGTGCGGATATGGCTGTGTCCACTCACCCACGGGAGACTGGTAGGCAGCGCACAGTGCGGATCTGGCTGTGTCCACTACCAAAGTGAGACGGGCAGGTAAGGGGCAGTGTGGATCTGGCTGTGTCCACTCACCCACGGGAGACGGGCAGAGACGGTGCTGTGTAGATCTGGCTATGTCCACGGACCCACGGCAGACGGTCAGGCAGGGTGCAGTGTGGATCTGGCTGTGTCCACTCACCCACGGCAGACGGTCAGGCAGGGTGCAGTGCGGATCTGGCTGTGTCCACTCACCCACGGGAGACGGGCAGGCAGGGCCCATTGAGGATCTGGCTGTGTCCACTCACCCACGGCAGACGGTCAGGCAGGGTGCAGTGCGGATCTGGCTGTGTCCACTCACCCACGGGAGACGGGCAGGCAGGGCCCAGTGAGGATCTGGCTGTGTCCACTTACCCACGGCAGGCGGTCAGGCAGGGCACAGTGTGGATCTTGCTGTGTCCACTCACCCACGGCAGACGGGCAGGCAGGGCGCAGTGCGGATCTGGCTGTGTCCACTCACCCACGGCAGGCGGTCAGGCAGGGCGCAGTGCGGATCTGGCTGTGTCCATTCACCCACGGCAGACGGTCAGGCAGTGCGCAGTGCGGTTCTGGCTGTGACCACTCACACACGGCAGACGGTCAGGCAGGGTGCAGTGCGGATCTGGCTGTGTCCACTCACCCACGGGAGACGGGCAGGCAGGGCGCAGTGCGAATCTGGCTGTGTCCACTCACCCACGTCAGACGGGCAGGCAAGGCGCAGTGCGGATCTGGCTGTGTCCACTCACCCACGGGAGACGGTCAGGCAGGGCGCAGTGCGGATCCGTCTGTGTCCACTCACGCACGGGAGATGGGCAGAGATGATGCTGTGTGGATCTGGCTATATACATTGACCCACGGCAGACGGGCAGGCAGGGCACAGTACGGATCTGGCTGTGTCCACTCACCCACGGCAGGCGGTCAGGCAGGGCGCAGTGCGGATGTGGCTGTGTCCACGCACCCACAGCAGGCGGTCAGGCAGTGCGCAGTGCGGATCTGGCTGTGTCCACTAACCCACGGCAGACGGTCAGGCAGGGCGCAGTGCGGATCTGGCTGTGTCCACTCACCCACGGCAGACGGGCAGGCAGGGCGCAGTGTGGATCTGGCTGTGTCCACTCACCCACGGCAGACGGTCAGGCAGGGCGCAGTGCGGATCTGGCTGTGTACACACACCCACGGCTGAAGGGCAGGCAGGGCGCAGTGCGGATCTGGCTGTGTCCACCTGCCCACGGGAGACGGGCAGGCAGGGCGCAGTGTGGATCTGGCTGTGTCCACTCACCAACGTCAGGCGGTCAGGCAGGGCGCAGTGCGGATCTGGCTGTGTCCACTCACCGACGGGAGACGGGCAGGCAAGGCGCAGTGCAGATCTGGCTGTGTCCACTCACCCACGGGAGACGGGCTATCAGGGCGCAGTGCGGATCTGGCTGTGTCCACTCACTGAAGGGAGACGGGCAGGCAAGGCGCAGTGCGGATCTGGCTGTGTCCACTGACCCACGGGAGACGGGCAGGCAGGGCCCAGTGAGGATCTGGCTGTGTCCACTTACCCACGGCAGGCGGTCAGGCAGGGCACAGTGCGGATCTTGCTGTGTCCACTCACCCACGGCAGACGGGCAGGCAGGGCGCAGTGCGGATCTGGTTGTGTCCACTCACCCACGGCAGGCGGTCAGGCAGGGCGCAGTGCGGATCTGGCTGTGTCCATTCACCCACGGCAGACGGTCAGGCAGTGCGCAGTGCGGTTCTGGCTGTGACCACTCACACACGGCAGACGGTCAGGCAGGGTGCAGTGCGGATCTGGCTGTGTCCACTCACCCACGGGAGATGGGCAGGCAGGGCGCAGTGCGAATCTGGCTGTGACCACTCACCCACGTCAGACGGGCAGGCAAGGCGCAGTGCGGATCTGGCTGTGTCCACTCACCCACGGGAGACGGTCAGGCAGGGCGCAGTGCGGATCCGTCTGTGTCCACTCACGCACGGGAGATGGGCAGAGATGGTGCTGTGTGGATCTGGCTATATACATTGACCCACGGCAGACGGGCAGGCAGGGCACAGTACGGATCTGGCTGTGTCCACTCACCCACGGCAGGCGGTCAGGCAGGGCGCAGTGCGGATGTGGCTGTGTCCACGCACCCACAGCAGGCGGTCAGGCAGTGCGCAGTGCGGATCTGGCTGTGTCCACTAACCCACGGCAGACGGTCAGGCAGGGCGCAGTGCGGATCTGGCTGTGTCCACTCACCCACGGCAGACGGGCAGGCAGGGCGCAGTGTGGATCTGGCTGTGTCCACTCACCCACGGCAGACGGTCAGGCAGGGCGCAGTGCGGATCTGGCTGTGTCCACACACCCACGGCTGAAGGGCAGGCAGGGCGCAGTGCGGATCTGGCTGTGTCCACTCGCCCACGGAGGACGGGCAGGCAGGGCGCAGTGTGGATCTGGCTGTGTCCACTCACCCACGTCAGGCGGTCAGGCAGGGCGCAGTGCGGATCTGGCTGTGTCCACTCACCGACGGGAGACGGGCAGGCAAGGCGCAGTGCGGATCTGGCTGTGTCCACTCACCCACGGGAGACGGGCTATCAGGGCGCAGTGCGGATCTGGCTGTGTCCACTCACTGAAGGGAGACGGGCAGGCAAGGCGCAGTGCGGATCTGGCTGTGTCCACTCACCCACGGGAGACGGGCAGAGACGGTGCTTTGTAGATCTGGCTATGTCCACGGACCCACGGCAGACGGGCAGGCAGGGCGCAGTGTGGATCTGGCTGTGTCCACTCACCCACGGCAGACGGTCAGGCAGGGTGCAGTGCGGATCTGGCTGTGTCCACTCACCCACGGGAGGCGGGCAGGCAGGGCCCAGTGAGGATCTGGCTGTGTCCACTCACCCACGGCAGGCGGTCAGGCAGGGCGCAGTGCGGATCTTGCTGTGTCCACTCACCCACGGGAGTCGGGCAGGCAGGGCGCAGTGCGGATCTGGCTGTGTCCACTCACCCACGGGAGACGGGCAGGCAAGGCGCAGTGTGGATCTTGCTGTGTACACTCACCCACGGGAGACGGGCAGAGAGGGTGCTGTGTGGATATGTCTATGTCCACTGACCCACGGCAGACGGGCAGGCAGGGCGCAGTGCGGTTCTGGCTGTGTCCACTCACCCACGGCAGACGGTTAGGCAGGGTGCAGTGCGGATCTGGCTGTGTCCACTCACCCACGGGAGACGGGCAGGCATGGAGCAGTGCGGATGTGGCTGTGTCCACTCACCCACAGGAGACGGGCAAGCAGCGTGCAGTGCGGATCCGGCTGTGTCCACTCACTCACGGCAGACGGGCAGGCAGGGCGCAGTGTGGATCTGGCTGTGTCCACTCACCCACGGCAGACGGTCAGGCATGGCGCAGTGCGGATCTGGCTGTCCACTCACCCACGGCAGACGGGCAGGCAGGGCGCAGTGCGGATCTGGCTGTGTCCACTCGCCCACGGGAGACGGGCAGGCAGGGCGCAGTGCGGATCTGGCTGTGTCCACTGGCCCACGGGAGACGGGCAGGCAGGGCGCAGTGCAGATCTGGCTGTGTCCAGTCACCCACGGCAGGCGGTCAGGCAGGGCCCAGTGCGGATCTGCCTGTGTCCACTCACTCACGGCAGACGGTCAGGCAGGGCGCAGTGCGGATCTGGCTGTGTCCACTCTCCCACGGCAGACGGGCAGGCAGGGCGCAGTGTGGATCTGGCTGTGTCCACTCACCCACGGCAGACGGTCAGGCAGGGCGCAGTGCGGATCTCGCTGTGTCCACACACCCACGGCAGAAGGGCAGGCAGGGCGCAGTGCGGATCTAGTTGTGTCCACTGGCACACGGGAGACGGGCAGGCAGGGCGCAGTGCGGATCTGGCTGTGTCCACTCACCCACGGCAGGCGGTCAGGCAGGGCGCAGAGTGGATCTGCCTGTGTCCACTCACCCACGGCAGACGGGCAGGCAGGGCACAGTGCGGATCTGGCTGTGTCCACTCGCCCACGGCAGACGGGCAGGCAGGGCGCAGTGCGGATCTGGCTGTGTCCACTCGCCCACGGGATACGGGCAGGCAGGTCGCAGTGCGGATCTGGCTGTGTCCACTCTCCCACGGGAGACGGGAGGCAGGGCGCAGTGCGGATCTGGCTATGTCCACTCACCCACGGGAGACGGGCAGGCAAGGCGCAGTGTGGATCTGGCTGTGTCCACTCACCCACGGGAGACGGGCAGAGAGGGTGCTGTGTGGATATGGCTATGTCCACTGACCCACGGCAGACGGGCAGGCAGGGCGCAGTGCGGATCTGGCTGTGTCCACTCACCCACTGCAGACGGGCAGGCAGGGCGCAGTGCGGATCTGGCTGTGTCCACTCGCCCACGGGAGACGGGCAGGCAGGGCGCAGTGCGGATCTGGCTGTGTCCACTCACCCACGGGAGACGGGCAGGCAGGGCGCAGTGCGGATCTGGCTGTGTCCACTCACCGACGGGAGACGGGCAGGGAAAGCGCAGTGCGGATATGGCTGTGTCCACTCACCTACGGGAGACTGGTAGGCAGCGCACAGTGCGGATCTGGCTGTGTCCACTCACCAAAGTGAGACGGGCAGGTAAGGCGCAGTGCGGATCTGGCTGTGTCCACTCACCCACGGGAGATGGGCAGAGACGGTGCTGTGTAGATCTGGCTATGTCCAGGGACCCACGGCAGACGGTCAGGCAGGGTGCAGTGCGGATCTGGCTGTGTCCACTCACCCACGGCAGACGGTCAGGCAGGGTGCAGTGCGGATCTGGCTGTGTCCACTCACCCACGGGAGACGGGCAGGCAGGGCCCAGTGAGGATCTGGCTGTGTCCACTCACCCACGGCAGACGGTCAGGCAGGGTGCAGTGCGGATTTGGCTGTGTCCACTCACCCACGGGAGACGGGCAGGCAGGGCCCAGTGAGGATATGGCTGTGTCCACTTACCCACGGCAGGCGGTCAGGCAGGGCACAGTGCGGATCTTGCTGTGTCCACTCACCCACGGCAGACGGGCAGGCAGGGCGCAGTGCGGATCTGGTTGTGTCCACTCACCCACGGCAGGCGGTCAGGCAGGGCGCAGTGCGGATCTGGCTGTGTCCATTCACCCACGGCAGACGGTCAGGCAGTGCGCAGTGCGGTTCTGGCTGTGACCACTCACACACGGCAGACCGTCAGGCAGGGTGCAGTGCGGATCTGGCTGTGTCCACTCACCCACGGGAGACGGGCAGGCAGGGCGCAGTGCGAATCTGGCTGTGACCACTCACCCACGTCAGACGGGCAGGCAAGGCGCAGTGCGGATCTGGCTGTGTCCACTCACCCACGGGAGACGGTCAGGCAGGGCGCAGTGCGGATCCGTCTGTGTCCACTCACGCACGGGAGATGGGCAGAGATGGTGCTGTGTGGATCTGGCTATATACATTGACCCACGGCAGACGGGCAGGCAGGGCACAGTACGGATCTGGCTGTGTCCACTCACCCACGGCAGGCGGTCAGGCAGGGCGCAGTGCGGATGTGGCTGTGTCCACGCACCCACAGCAGGCGGTCAGGCAGTGCGCAGTGCGGATCTGGCTGTGTCCACTAACCCACGGCAGACGGTCAGGCAGGGCGAAGTGCGGATCTGGCTGTGTCCACTCACCCACGGCAGACGGGCAGGCAGGGCGCAGTGTGGATCTGGCTGTGTCCACTCACCCACGGCAGACGGTCAGGCAGGGCGCAGTGCGGATCTGGCTGTGTCCACACACCCACGGCTGAAGGGCAGGCAGGGCGCAGTGCGGATCTGGCTGTGTCCACTCGCCCACGGGAGACGGGCAGGCAGGGCGCAGTGTGGATCTGGCTGTGTCCACTCACCCACGTCAGGCGGTCAGGCAGGGCGCAGTGCGGATCTGGCTGTGTCCACTCACCGACGGGAGACGGGCAGGCAAGGCGCAGTGCGGATGTGGCTGTGTCCACTCACCCACGAGAGACGGGCTATCAGGGCGCAGTGCGGATCTGGCTGTGTCCACTCACTGAAGGGAGACGTGCAGGCAAGGCGCAGTGCGGATCTGGCTGTGTCCACTCACCCACGGGAGACGGGCAGAGACGGTGCTTTGTAGATCTGGCTATGTCCACGGACCCACGGCAGACGGGCAGGCAGGGCGCAGTGTGGATCTGGCTGTGTCCACTCACCCACGGCAGACGGTCAGGCAGGGTGCAGTGCGGATCTGGCTGTGTCCACTCACCCACGGGAGGCGGGTAGGCAGGGCCCAGTGAGGATCTGGCTGTGTCCACTCACCCAATGCAGGCGGTCAGGCAGGGCGCAGTGCGGATCTTGCTGTGTCCACTCACCCACGGGAGTCGGGCAGGCAGGGCGCAGTGCGGATCTGGCTGTGTCCACTCACCCACGGGAGACGGGCAGGCAAGGCGCAGTGTGGATCTTGCTGTGTACACTCACCCACGGGAGACGGGCAGAGAGGGTGCTGTGTGGATATGTCTATGTCCACTGACCCACGGCAGACGGGCAGGCAGGGCGCAGTGCGGTTCTGGCTGTGTCCACTCACCCACGGCAGACGGTTAGGCAGGGTGCAGTGCGGATCTGGCTGTGTCCACTCACCCACGGGAGACGGGCAGGCATGGAGCAGTGCGGATGTGGCTGTGTCCACTCACCCACAGGAGACGGGCAAGCAGCGTGCTGTGCGGATCCGGCTGTGTCCACTCACTCACGGCAGACGGGCAGGCAGGGCGCAGTGTGGATCTGGCTGTGTCCACTCACCCACGGCAGACGGTCAGGCATGGCGCAGTGCGGATCTGGCTGTCCACTCACCCACGGCAGACGGGCAGGCAGGGCGCAGTGCGGATCTGGCTGTGTCCACTCGCCCACGGGAGACGGGCAGGCAGGGCGCAGTGCGGATCTGGCTGTGTCCACTGGCCCACGGGAGACGGGCAGGCAGGGCGCAGTGCAGATCTGGCTGTGTCCAGTCACCCACGGCAGGCGGTCAGGCAGGGCGCAGTGCGGATCTGCCTGTGTCCACTCACTCACGGCAGACGGTCAGGCAGGGCGCAGTGCGGATCTGGCTGTGTCCACTCACCCACGGCAGACGGGCAGGCAGGGCGCAGTGTGGATCTGGCTGTGTCCACTCACCCACGGCAGACGGTCAGGCAGGGCGCAGTGCGGATCTCGCTGTGTCCACACACCCACGGCAGAAGGGCAGGCAGGGCGCAGTGCGGATCTGGCTGTGTCCCCTCGCCCACCACAGACGGGCCGCAGGGCGCAGTGTGGATCTGGCTGTGTCCACTCACCCACGGCAGGCGGTCAGGCAGGGCGCAGAGTGGATCTGCCTGTGTCCACTCACCCACGGCAGACGGGCAGCCAGGGCGCAGTGCGGATCTGGCTGTGTCCACTCGCCCACGGCAGACGGGCAGGCAGGGCGCAGTGCGGATCTGGCTGTGTCCACTCGCCCACGGGATACGGGCAGGCAGGTCGCAGTGCGGATCTGGCTGTGTCCACTCTCCCACGGGAGACGGGAGGCAGGGCGCAGTGCGGATCTGGCTATGTCCACTCACCCACGGGAGACGGGCAGGCAAGGCGCAGTGTGGATCTGGCTGTGTCCACTCACCCACGGGAGACGGGCAGAGAGGGTGCTGTGTGGATATGGCTATGTCCACTGACCCACGGCAGACGGGCAGGCAGGGCGCAGTGCGGATCTGGCTGTGTCCACTCACCCACGGCAGACGGGCAGGCAGGGCGCAGTGCGGATCTGGCTGTGTCCACTCGCCCACGGGAGACGGGCAGGCAGGGCGCAGTGCGGATCTGGCTGTGTCCACTCACCCACGGGAGACGGGCAGGCAGGGCGCAGTGCGGATCTGGCTGTGTCCACTCACCGACGGGAGACGGGCAGGGAAAGCGCAGTGCGGATATGGCTGTGTCCACTCACCCACGGGAGACTGGTAGGCAGCGCAGAGTGCGGATCTGGCTGTGTCCACTCACCAAAGTGAGACGGGCAGGTAAGGCGCAGTGCGGATCTGGCTGTGTCCACTCACCCACGGGAGACGGGCATAGACGGTGCTGTGTAGATCTGGCTATGTCCACGGACCCACGGCAGACGGTCAGGCAGGGTGCAGTGCGGATCTGGCTGTGTCCACTCACCCACGGCAGACGGTCAGGCAGGGTGCAGTGCGGATCTGGCTGTGTCCACTCACCCACGGGAGACGGGCAGGCAGGGCCCAGTGAGGATCTGGCTGTGTCCACTCACCCACGGCAGACGGTCAGGCAGGGTGCAGTGCGGATCTGGCTGTGTCCACTCACCCACGGGAGACGGGCAGGCAGGGCCCAGTGAGGATCTGGCTGTGTCCACTTACCCACGGCAGGCGGTCAGGCAGGGCGCAGTGCGGATCTTGCTGTGTCCACTCACCCACGGCAGACGGGCAGGCAGGGCGCAGTGCGGATCTGGCTGTGTCCACTCACCCACGGCAGGCGGTCAGGCAGGGCGCAGTGCGGATCTGGCTGTGTCCATTCACCCACGGCAGACGGTCAGGCAGTGCGCAGTGCGGTTCTGGCTGTGACCACTCACACACGGCAGACGGTCAGGCAGGGTGCAGTGCGGATCTGGCTGTGTCCACTCACCCACGGGAGACGGGCAGGCAGGGCGCAGTGCGAATCTGGCTGTGTCCACTCACCCACGTCAGACGGGCAGGCAACGCGCAGTGCGGATCTGGCTGTGTCCACTCACCCACGGGAGACTGTCAGGCAGGGCGCAGTGCGGATCCGTCTGTGTCCACTCACGCACGGGAGATGGGCAGAGATGGTGCTGTGTGGATCTGGCTATATCCATTGACCCACGGCAGACGGGCAGGCAGGGCACAGTACGGATCTGGCTGTGTCCACTCACCCACGGCAGGCGGTCAGGCAGGGCGCAGTGCGGATGTGGCTGTGTCCACGCACCCACAGCAGGCGGTCAGGCAGTGCGCAGTGCGAATCTGGCTGTGTCCACTCACCCACGGCAGACGGTCAGGCAGGGCGCAGTGCGGATCTGGCTGTGTCCACTCACCCACGGCAGACGGGCAGGCAGGGCGCAGTGTGGATTTGGCTGTGTCCACTCACCCACGGCAGACGGTCAGGCAGGGCGCAGTGCGGATCTGGCTGTGTCCACACACCCACGGCTGAAGGGCAGGCAGGGCGCAGTGCGGATCTGGCTGTGTCCACTCGCCCACGGGAGACGGGCAGGCAGGGCGCAGTGCGGATCTGGCTGTGTCCACTCACCCACGTCAGGCGGTCAGGCAGGGCGCAATGCGGATCTGGCTGTGTCCACTCACCGACGGGAGACGGGCAGGCAAGGCGCAGTGCGGATCTGGCTGTGTCCACTCGCCCACGGCAGATGGGCAGGCAGCGCGCAGTGTGGATCTGGCTGTGTCCACTCACCCACGGCAGACGGTCAGGCAGGTTGCAGTGCGGATCTGGCTGTGTCCACTCACCCACGGGAGACGGGCAGGCAGGGCGCAGTGCGGATCTGGCAGTGTCCACTCACCCACGGCAGACGGTCATTCAGGGCGCAGTGCGGATCTGGCTGTGTCCACTCACTCACGGCAGACGGGCAGGCAGGGCGCAGTGTGGATCTGGCTGTGTCCACTCACCCACGGCAGACGGTCAGTCAGGGCGCAGTGCGGATCTGGCTGTGTCCACTCACCCACGGCAGACGGGCAGGCAGGGCGCAGTACGGATCTGGCTGTGTCCACTCGCCCATGGGAGACGGGCAGGCAGGGCGCAGTGCGGATCTGGCTGTGTCCACTCACCCACGGGAGACGGGCAGGCAGGGCGCAGTGCGGATCTGGCTGTGTCCACTCACCCACGTAGGTCGGGCAGGCAAGGCGCAGTGCGGATCTGGCTGTGTCCAGTCACCCACGGGAGACCGTCAGGCAGGGCGCAGTGCAGATCCGGCTGTGTCCACTCACGCACGGGAGATTGGCAGAGAGTGTGCTGTGTGGATCAGGCTACGTCCACTGACCCACGGCAGACGGGCAGGCAGGGCGCAGTACGGATCTGGCTGTGTCCACTCACCCACGGCAGGCGGTCAGGCAGTGCGCAGTGCGGATCTGGCTGTGTCCACTCACCCACGGCAGACGGTCAGTCAGGGCGCAGTGCGGATCTGGCTGTGTCCACTCACCCACGGCAGACGGGCAGGCAGGGCGCAGTACGGATCTGGCTGTGTCCACTCGCCCACGGGAGACGGGCAGGCAGGGCGCAATGCGGATCTGGCTGTATCCACTCACCCACGGGAGACGGGCAGGCAGGGCGCAGTGCGGATCTGGCTGTGTCCACTCACCGACGGGAGACGGGCAGGGAAGGCGCAGTGCGGATATGGCTGTGTCCACTCACCCACGGGAGACGGGTAGGCAGCGCACAGTGCGGATCTGGCTGTGTCCACTCACCCACGGCAGACGGGCAGGCAGGGCGCAGTGCGGATCTGGCTGTGTCCACTCACCCACGGCAGGCGGTCAGGCAGGGCGCAGTGCGGATCTGGCTGTGTCCATTCACCCACGGCAGGCGGTCAGGCAGTGCGCAGTGCGGTTCTGGCTGTGTCCACTCACCCACGGCAGACGGGCAGGCAGGGCGCAGTGTGGATCTGGCTGTGTCCACTCACCCACGGCAGACGGTCAGGCAGGGCGCAGTGCGGATCTGGCTGTGTCCACTCGCCCACGGCAGACGGGCAGGCAGGGCGCAGTGCGGATCTGGCTGTGTCCACTCGCCCACGGGAGACGGGCAGGCAGGGCGCAGTGCGGATCTGGCTGTGTCCACTCACCCACGGAAGACGGGCAGGAAGGGCGCAGTGCGGATCTGGCTGTGTCCACTCACTGACGGGAGACGGGCAGGCAAGGCGCAGTGCAGATCTGGCTGTGTCCACTCACCCACGGGAGACGGGCAGGCAGTGTACAGTGCGGATCTGGCTGTGACCACTCACCCACGGCAGACGGTCAGGCAGGGTGCAGTGCGGATCTGGCTGTGTCCACTCACCCACGGGAGACGGGCAGGCAGGGCGCAGTGCGAATCTGGCTGTGTCCACTCACCCACGTCAGACGGGCAGGCAAGGCGCAGTGCGGATCTGGCTGTGTCCACTCACCCACGGGAGACGGTCAGGCAGGGCGCAGTGCGGATCCGTCTGTGTCCACTCACGCACGGGAGATGGGCAGAGATGGTGCTGTGTGGATCTGGCTATGTCCATTGACCCACGGAAGACGGGCAGGCAGGGCACAGTACGGATCTGGCTGTGTCCACTCACCCACGGCAGGCGGTCAGGCAGGGCGCAGTGCGGATATGGCTGTGTCCACGCACCCACAGCAGGCGGTCAGGCAGTGCGCAGTGCGGATCTGGCTGTGTCCACTCACCCACGGCAGACGGTCAGGCAGGGCGCCGTGCGGATCTGGCTGTGTCCACTCACCCACGGCAGACGGGCAGGCAGGGCGCAGTGTGGATCTGGCTGTGTCCACTCACCCACGGCAGACGGTCAGGCAGGGTGCAGTGCGGATCTGGCTGTGTCCACACACCCACGGCTGAAGGGCAGGCAGGGCGCAGTGCGGATCTGGCTGTGTCCCCTCGCCCACCACAGACGGGCCGCAGGGCGCAGTGTGGATCTGGCTGTGTCCACTCACCCACGGCAGACGGTCAGGCAGGGCGCAGTGCGGATCTGGCTGTGTCCACTCGCCCACGGCAGACGGGCAGGCAGGGCGCAGTGCGGATCTGGCTGTGTCCACTCGCCCACGGGAGACGGGCAGGCAGGGCTCAGTGCGGATCTTGCTGTGTCCACTCACCCATGGAAGACGGGCAGGAAGGGCGCAGTGCGGATCTGGCTGTGTCCACTCACTGACGGGAGACGGGCAGGCAAGGCGCTGTGCGGATCTGGCTGTGTCCACTCACCCACGGGAGACGGGCAGGCAGGGTGCAGTGCGGATCTGGCTGTGACCACTCACCCACGGGAGTCGGGCAGGCAGGGCGCAGTGCGGATCTGGCTGTGTCCACTCACCCACGGGAGACGGGCAGGCAAGGCGCAGTGTGGATCCTGCTGTGTACACTCACCCACGGGAGACGGGCAGAGAGGGTGCTGTGTGGATATGTCTATGTCCACTGACCCACGGCAGACGGGCAGGCAGGGCGCAGTGCGGTTCTGGCTGTGTCCACTCACCCACGGCAGACGGTTAGGCAGGGTGCAGTGCGGATCTGGCTGTGTCCACTCACCCACGGGAGACGGGCAGGCAGGGCACAGTGCGGATGTGGCTGTGTCCACTCACCCACAGGAGACGGGCAGGCAGCGTGCAGTGCGGATCCGGCTGTGTCCACTCACTCACGGCAGACGGGCAGGCAGGGCGCAGTGTGGATCTGGCTGTGTCCACTCACCCACGGCAGACGGTCAGGCATGGCGCAGTGCGGATCTGGCTGTGTCAACTCACCCACGGCAGACGGGCAGGCAGGGCGCAGTGCGGATCTGGCTGTGTCCACTCGCCCTTGGGAGACGGGCAGGCAGGGCGCAGTGCGGATCTGGCTGTGTCCACTGGCCCACGGGAGACGGGCAGGCAGGGCACAGTGCAGATCTGGCTGTGTCCAGTCACCCACGGCAGGCGGTCAGGCAGGGCGCAGTGCGGATCTGCCTGTGTCCACTCACTCACGGCAGACGGTCAGGCAGGGCGCAGTGCGGATCTGGCTGTGTCCACTCACCCACGGCAGACGGGAAGGCAGGGCGCAGTGTGGATCTGGCTGTGTCCACTCACCCACGGCAGACGGTCAGGCAGGGCGCAGTGCGGATCTCGCTGTGTCCACACACCCACGGCAGAAGGGCAGGCAGGGCGCAGTGCGGATCTAGTTGTGTCCACTGGCACACGGGAGACGGGCAGGCAGGGCGCAGTGCGGATCTGGCTGTGTCCACTCACCCACGGCAGGCGGTCAGGCAGGGCGCAGTGTGGATCTGCCTGTGTCCACTCACCCACGGCAGACGGGCAGGCAGGGCGCAGTGCGGATCTGGCTGTGTCCACTCGCCCACGGCAGACGGGCAGGCAGGGCGCAGTGCGGATCTGGCTGTGTCCACTCGCCCACGGGAGACAGGCAGGCAGGGCGCAGTGCGGATCTGGCAGTGTCCACTCGCCCACGGGAGAAGGGAGGCAGGGCGCAGTGCGGATCTCGCTGTGTCCACTCACCCACGGGAGACGGGCAGGCAAGGTGCAGTGTGGATCTGGCTGTGTCCACTCACCCACGGGAGACGGGCAGAGAGGGTGCTGTGTGGATATGGCTATGTCCACTGACCCACGGCAGACGGGCAAGCAGGGCACAGTGCGGATCTGGCTGTGTCCACTCACCCACGGCAGACGGTCAGGCAGGTTGCAGTGCGGATCTGGCTGTGTCCACTCACCCACGGGAGACGGGCAGGCAGGGCGAAGTGCGGATCTGGCTGTGTCCACTCACCCACGTGAGACGGGCAGGCAAGGCGCAGTGCGGATCTGGCTGTGTCCACTCACCCACGGCAGACGGTCATGCAGGGCGCAGTGCGGATCTGGCTGTGTCCACTCACCCACGGCAGACGGGCAGGCAGGGCGCAGTGTGGATCTGGCTGTGTCCACTCACCCACGGCAGACGGTCAGGCAGGGCGCAGTGCGGATCTGGCTGTGTCCACTCACCCACGGCAGACGGGCAGGCAGGGCGCAGTGCGGATCTGGCTGTGTCCACTCACCCACGGCAGACGGTCATGCAGGGCGCAGTGCGGATCTGGCTTTGTCCACTCACCCACGGCAGACGGTCAGGCAGGGCGCAGTGCGGATCTGGCTGTGTCCACTCGCCCACGGCAGATGGGCAGGCAGCGCGCAGTGTGGATCTGGCTGTGTCCACTCACCCACGGCAGACGGTCAGGCAGGTTGCAGTGCGGATCTGGCTGTGTCCACTCACCCACGGGAGACGGGCAGGCAGGGCGCAGTGCGTATCTGGCTGTGTCCACTCACCCACGTGAGACGGGCTGGCAAGGCGCAGTGCGGATCTGGCTGTGTCCACTCACCCACGGCAGACGGTCATGCAGGGCGCAGTGCGGATCTGGCTTTGTCCACTCACCCACGGCAGACGGTCAGGCAGGGTGCAGTGCGGATCTGGCTGTGTCCACTCACCCACGGGAGACGGGCAGGCAGGGCGCAGTGCGGATCTGGCTGTGTCCACTCACCCACGTAGGACGGGCAGGCAAGGCGCAGTGCGGATCTGGCTGTGTCCAGTCACCCACGGGAGACCGTCAGGCAGGGCGCAGTGCAGATCCGGCTGTGTCCACTCACGCACGGGAGATTGGCAGAGAGTGTGCTGTGTGGATCAGGCTACGTCCACTGACCCACGGCAGACGGGCAGGCAGGGCGCAGTGCGGATCTGGCTGTGTCCACTGGCCCACGGGAGACGGGCAGGCAGGGCACAGTGCAGATCTGGCTGTGTCCACTCACCCACGTCAGGCGGTCAGGCAGGGCGCAATGCGGATCTGGCTGTGTCCACTCACCGACGGGAGACGGGCAGGCAAGGCGCAGTGCGGATCTGGCTGTGTCCACTCGCCCACGGCAGATGGGCAGGCAGCGCGCAGTGTGGATCTGGCTGTGTCCACTCACCCACGGCAGACGGTCAGGCAGGTTGCAGTGCGGATCTGGCTGTGTCCACTCACCCACGGGAGACGGGCAGGCAGGGCGCAGTGCGGATCTGGCAGTGTCCACTCACCCACGGCAGACGGTCATTCAGGGCGCAGTGCGGATCTGGCTGTGTCCACTCACTCACGGCAGACGGGCAGGCAGGGCGCAGTGTGGATCTGGCTGTGTCCACTCACCCACGGCAGACGGTCAGTCAGGGCGCAGTGCGGATCTGGCTGTGTCCACTCACCCACGGCAGACGGGCAGGCAGGGCGCAGTACGGATCTGGCTGTGTCCACTCGCCCATGGGAGACGGGCAGGCAGGGCGCAGTGCGGATCTGGCTGTGTCCACTCACCCACGGGAGACGGGCAGGCAGGGCGCAGTGCGGATCTGGCTGTGTCCACTCACCCACGTAGGTCGGGCAGGCAAGGCGCAGTGCGGATCTGGCTGTGTCCAGTCACCCACGGGAGACCGTCAGGCAGGGCGCAGTGCAGATCCGGCTGTGTCCACTCACGCACGGGAGATTGGCAGAGAGTGTGCTGTGTGGATCAGGCTACGTCCACTGACCCACGGCAGACGGGCAGGCAGGGCGCAGTACGGATCTGGCTGTGTCCACTCACCCACGGCAGGCGGTCAGGCAGTGCGCAGTGCGGATCTGGCTGTGTCCACTCACCCACGGCAGACGGTCAGTCAGGGCGCAGTGCGGATCTGGCTGTGTCCACTCACCCACGGCAGACGGGCAGGCAGGGCGCAGTACGGATCTGGCTGTGTCCACTCGCCCACGGGAGACGGGCAGGCAGGGCGCAATGCGGATCTGGCTGTATCCACTCACCCACGGGAGACGGGCAGGCAGGGCGCAGTGCGGATCTGGCTGTGTCCACTCACCGACGGGAGACGGGCAGGGAAGGCGCAGTGCGGATATGGCTGTGTCCACTCACCCACGGGAGACGGGTAGGCAGCGCACAGTGCGGATCTGGCTGTGTCCACTCACCCACGGCAGACGGGCAGGCAGGGCGCAGTGCGGATCTGGCTGTGTCCACTCACCCACGGCAGGCGGTCAGGCAGGGCGCAGTGCGGATCTGGCTGTGTCCATTCACCCACGGCAGGCGGTCAGGCAGTGCGCAGTGCGGTTCTGGCTGTGTCCACTCACCCACGGCAGACGGGCAGGCAGGGCGCAGTGTGGATCTGGCTGTGTCCACTCACCCACGGCAGACGGTCAGGCAGGGCGCAGTGCGGATCTGGCTGTGTCCACTCGCCCACGGCAGACGGGCAGGCAGGGCGCAGTGCGGATCTGGCTGTGTCCACTCGCCCACGGGAGACGGGCAGGCAGGGCGCAGTGCGGATCTGGCTGTGTCCACTCACCCACGGAAGACGGGCAGGAAGGGCGCAGTGCGGATCTGGCTGTGTCCACTCACTGACGGGAGACGGGCAGGCAAGGCGCAGTGCAGATCTGGCTGTGTCCACTCACCCACGGGAGACGGGCAGGCAGTGTACAGTGCGGATCTGGCTGTGACCACTCACCCACGGCAGACGGTCAGGCAGGGTGCAGTGCGGATCTGGCTGTGTCCACTCACCCACGGGAGACGGGCAGGCAGGGCGCAGTGCGAATCTGGCTGTGTCCACTCACCCACGTCAGACGGGCAGGCAAGGCGCAGTGCGGATCTGGCTGTGTCCACTCACCCACGGGAGACGGTCAGGCAGGGCGCAGTGCGGATCCGTCTGTGTCCACTCACGCACGGGAGATGGGCAGAGATGGTGCTGTGTGGATCTGGCTATGTCCATTGACCCACGGAAGACGGGCAGGCAGGGCACAGTACGGATCTGGCTGTGTCCACTCACCCACGGCAGGCGGTCAGGCAGGGCGCAGTGCGGATATGGCTGTGTCCACGCACCCACAGCAGGCGGTCAGGCAGTGCGCAGTGCGGATCTGGCTGTGTCCACTCACCCACGGCAGACGGTCAGGCAGGGCGCCGTGCGGATCTGGCTGTGTCCACTCACCCACGGCAGACGGGCAGGCAGGGCGCAGTGTGGATCTGGCTGTGTCCACTCACCCACGGCAGACGGTCAGGCAGGGTGCAGTGCGGATCTGGCTGTGTCCACACACCCACGGCTGAAGGGCAGGCAGGGCGCAGTGCGGATCTGGCTGTGTCCCCTCGCCCACCACAGACGGGCCGCAGGGCGCAGTGTGGATCTGGCTGTGTCCACTCACCCACGGCAGACGGTCAGGCAGGGCGCAGTGCGGATCTGGCTGTGTCCACTCGCCCACGGCAGACGGGCAGGCAGGGCGCAGTGCGGATCTGGCTGTGTCCACTCGCCCACGGGAGACGGGCAGGCAGGGCTCAGTGCGGATCTTGCTGTGTCCACTCACCCATGGAAGACGGGCAGGAAGGGCGCAGTGCGGATCTGGCTGTGTCCACTCACTGACGGGAGACGGGCAGGCAAGGCGCTGTGCGGATCTGGCTGTGTCCACTCACCCACGGGAGACGGGCAGGCAGGGTGCAGTGCGGATCTGGCTGTGACCACTCACCCACGGGAGTCGGGCAGGCAGGGCGCAGTGCGGATCTGGCTGTGTCCACTCACCCACGGGAGACGGGCAGGCAAGGCGCAGTGTGGATCCTGCTGTGTACACTCACCCACGGGAGACGGGCAGAGAGGGTGCTGTGTGGATATGTCTATGTCCACTGACCCACGGCAGACGGGCAGGCAGGGCGCAGTGCGGTTCTGGCTGTGTCCACTCACCCACGGCAGACGGTTAGGCAGGGTGCAGTGCGGATCTGGCTGTGTCCACTCACCCACGGGAGACGGGCAGGCAGGGCACAGTGCGGATGTGGCTGTGTCCACTCACCCACAGGAGACGGGCAGGCAGCGTGCAGTGCGGATCCGGCTGTGTCCACTCACTCACGGCAGACGGGCAGGCAGGGCGCAGTGTGGATCTGGCTGTGTCCACTCACCCACGGCAGACGGTCAGGCATGGCGCAGTGCGGATCTGGCTGTGTCAACTCACCCACGGCAGACGGGCAGGCAGGGCGCAGTGCGGATCTGGCTGTGTCCACTCGCCCTTGGGAGACGGGCAGGCAGGGCGCAGTGCGGATCTGGCTGTGTCCACTGGCCCACGGGAGACGGGCAGGCAGGGCACAGTGCAGATCTGGCTGTGTCCAGTCACCCACGGCAGGCGGTCAGGCAGGGCGCAGTGCGGATCTGCCTGTGTCCACTCACTCACGGCAGACGGTCAGGCAGGGCGCAGTGCGGATCTGGCTGTGTCCACTCACCCACGGCAGACGGGAAGGCAGGGCGCAGTGTGGATCTGGCTGTGTCCACTCACCCACGGCAGACGGTCAGGCAGGGCGCAGTGCGGATCTCGCTGTGTCCACACACCCACGGCAGAAGGGCAGGCAGGGCGCAGTGCGGATCTAGTTGTGTCCACTGGCACACGGGAGACGGGCAGGCAGGGCGCAGTGCGGATCTGGCTGTGTCCACTCACCCACGGCAGGCGGTCAGGCAGGGCGCAGTGTGGATCTGCCTGTGTCCACTCACCCACGGCAGACGGGCAGGCAGGGCGCAGTGCGGATCTGGCTGTGTCCACTCGCCCACGGCAGACGGGCAGGCAGGGCGCAGTGCGGATCTGGCTGTGTCCACTCGCCCACGGGAGACAGGCAGGCAGGGCGCAGTGCGGATCTGGCTGTGTCCACTCTCCCACGGGAGAAGGGAGGCAGGGCGCAGTGCGGATCTCGCTGTGTCCACTCACCCACGGGAGACGGGCAGGCAAGGTGCAGTGTGGATCTGGCTGTGTCCACTCACCCACGGGAGACGGGCAGAGAGGGTGCTGTGTGGATATGGCTATGTCCACTGACCCACGGCAGACGGGCAAGCAGGGCACAGTGCGGATCTGGCTGTGTCCACTCACCCACGGCAGACGGTCAGGCAGGTTGCAGTGCGGATCTGGCTGTGTCCACTCACCCACGGGAGACGGGCAGGCAGGGCGAAGTGCGGATCTGGCTGTGTCCACTCACCCACGTGAGACGGGCAGGCAAGGCGCAGTGCGGATCTGGCTGTGTCCACTCACCCACGGCAGACGGTCATGCAGGGCGCAGTGCGGATCTGGCTGTGTCCACTCACCCACGGCAGACGGGCAGGCAGGGCGCAGTGTGGATCTGGCTGTGTCCACTCACCCACGGCAGACGGTCAGGCAGGGCGCAGTGCGGATCTGGCTGTGTCCACTCACCCACGGCAGACGGGCAGGCAGGGCGCAGTGCGGATCTGGCTGTGTCCACTCACCCACGGCAGACGGTCATGCAGGGCGCAGTGCGGATCTGGCTTTGTCCACTCACCCACGGCAGACGGTCAGGCAGGGCGCAGTGCGGATCTGGCTGTGTCCACTCGCCCACGGCAGATGGGCAGGCAGCGCGCAGTGTGGATCTGGCTGTGTCCACTCACCCACGGCAGACGGTCAGGCAGGTTGCAGTGCGGATCTGGCTGTGTCCACTCACCCACGGGAGACGGGCAGGCAGGGCGCAGTGCGTATCTGGCTGTGTCCACTCACCCACGTGAGACGGGCTGGCAAGGCGCAGTGCGGATCTGGCTGTGTCCACTCACCCACGGCAGACGGTCATGCAGGGCGCAGTGCGGATCTGGCTTTGTCCACTCACCCACGGCAGACGGTCAGGCAGGGTGCAGTGCGGATCTGGCTGTGTCCACTCACCCACGGGAGACGGGCAGGCAGGGCGCAGTGCGGATCTGGCTGTGTCCACTCACCCACGTAGGACGGGCAGGCAAGGCGCAGTGCGGATCTGGCTGTGTCCAGTCACCCACGGGAGACCGTCAGGCAGGGCGCAGTGCAGATCCGGCTGTGTCCACTCACGCACGGGAGATTGGCAGAGAGTGTGCTGTGTGGATCAGGCTACGTCCACTGACCCACGGCAGACGGGCAGGCAGGGCGCAGTACGGATCTGGCTGTGTCCACTCACCCACGGGAGACGGGCAGGCAGTGTACAGTGCGGATCTGGCTGTGACCACTCACCCACGGCAGACGGTCAGGCAGGGTGCAGTGAGGATCTGGCTGTGTCCACTCACCCACGGGAGACGGGCAGGCAGGGCGCAGTGCGAATCTGGCTGTGTCCACTCACCCACGTCAGACGGGCAGGCAAGGCGCAGTGCGGATCTGGCTGTGTCCACTCACCCACGGGAGACGGTCAGGCAGGGCGCAGTGCGGATCCGTCTGTGTCCACTCACGCACGGGAGATGGGCAGAGATGGTGCTGTGTGGATCTGGCTATGTCCATTGACCCACGGAAGACGGGCAGGCAGGGCACAGTACGGATCTGGCTGTGTCCACTCACCCACGGCAGGCGGTCAGGCAGGGCGCAGTGCGGATATGGCTGTGTCCACGCACCCACAGCAGGCGGTCAGGCAGTGCGCAGTGCGGATCTGGCTGTGTCCACTCACCCACGGCAGACGGTCAGGCAGGGCGCCGTGCGGATCTGGCTGTGTCCACTCACCCACGGCAGACGGGCAGGCAGGGCGCAGTGTGGATCTGGCTGTGTCCACTCACCCACGGCAGACGGTCAGGCAGGGTGCAGTGCGGATCTGGCTGTGTCCACACACCCACGGCTGAAGGGCAGGCAGGGCGCAGTGCGGATCTGGCTGTGTCCCCTCGCCCACCACAGACGGGCAGCAGGGCGCAGTGTGGATCTGGCTGTGTCCACTCACCCACGGCAGACGGTCAGGCAGGGCGCAGTGCGGATCTGGCTGTGTCCACTCGCCCACGGCAGACGGGCAGGCAGGGCGCAGTGCGGATCTGGCTGTGTCCACTCGCCACGGGAGACGGGCAGGCAGGGCTCAGTGCGGATCTTGCTGTGTCCACTCACCCATGGAAGACGGGCAGGAAGGGCGCAGTGCGGATCTGGCTGTGTCCACTCACTGACGGGAGACGGGCAGGCAAGGCGCTGTGCGGATCTGGCTGTGTCCACTCACCCACGGGAGACGGGCAGGCAGGGTGCAGTGCGGATCTGGCTGTGACCACTCACCCACGGGAGTCGGGCAGGCAGGGCGCAGTGCGGATCTGGCTGTGTCCACTCACCCACGGGAGACGGGCAGGCAAGGCGCAGTGTGGATCCTGCTGTGTACACTCACCCACGGGAGACGGGCAGAGAGGGTGCTGTGTGGATATGTCTATGTCCACTGACCCACGGCAGACGTGCAGGCAGGGCGCAGTGCGGTTCTGGCTGTGTCCACTGACCCACGGCAGACGGTTAGGCAGGGTGCAGTGCGGATCTGGCTGTGTCCACTCACCCACGGGAGACGGGCAGGCAGGGCGCAGTGCGGATCTGGCTGTGTCCACTCACCCACAGGAGACGGGCAGGCAGCGTGCAGTGCGGATCCGGCTGTGTCCACTCACTCACGGCAGACGGGCAGGCAGGGCGCAGTGCGGATCTGGCTGTGTCCACTCACCCACGGCAGACGGTCAGGCATGGCGCAGTGCGGATCTGGCTGTGTCCACTCACCCACGGCAGACGGGCAGGCAGGGCGCAGTGCGGATCTGGCTGTGTCCACTGGCCCACGGGAGACGGGCAGGCAGGGCGCAGTGCAGATCTGGCTGTGTCCAGTCACACACGGCAGGCGGTCAGGCAGGGCGGAGTGCGGATCTGGCTGTGTCCACTCACCCACGGCAGACGGTCAGGCAGGGCGCAGTGCGGATCTGGCTGTGTCCACTCACCCAAGTGAGACGGGCAGGCAGGGCGCAGTGTGGATCTGGCTGTCTCCACTCACCCACGGCAGACGGTCAAGCAGGGCGCAGTGCGGATCTCGCTGTGTCCACACACCCACGGCAGAAGGGCAGGCAGGGCGCAGTGCGGATCTGGCTGTGTCCACTCGCCCACGGGAGACGGGCAGGCAGGGCGCAGTGCGGATCTGGCTGTGTCCACTGGCCCACGGGAGACGGGCAGGCAGGGCGCAGTGCGGATCTGGCTGTGTCCAGTCACCCACGGCAGGCGGTCAGACAGGGCGCAGTGCGGATCTGCCTGTGTCCACTCACTCACGGCAGACGGTCAGGCAGGGCACAGTGCGGATCTGGCTGTGTCCACTCACCCACGGCAGACGGGCAGGCAGGGCGCAGTGTGGATCTGGCTGTGTCCACTCACCCACGGCAGACGGTCAGGCAGGGCGCAGTGCGGATCTCGCTGTGTCCACACACCCACGGCAGAAGGGCAGGCAGGGCGCAGTGCGGATCTAGTTGTGTCCACTGGCACACGGGAGACGGGCAGGCAGGGCGCAGTGCGGATCTGGCTGTGTCCACTCACCCACGGCAGGCGGTCAGGCAGGGCGCAGTGTGGATCTGCCTGTGTCCACTCACCCACGGCAGACGGGCAGGCAGGGCGCAGTGCGGATCTGGCTGTGTCCACTCGCCCACGGCAGACGGGCAGGCAGGGCGCAGTGCGGATCTGGCTGTGTCCACTCGCCCACGGGATACGGGCAGGCAGGTCGCAGTGCGGATCTGGCTGTGTCCACTCTCCCACGGGAGAAGGGAGGCAGGGCGCAGTGCGGATCTCGCTGTGTCCACTCACCCACGGGAGACGGGCAGGCAAGGTGCAGTGTGGATCTGGCTGTGTCCACTCACCCACGGGAGACGGGCAGAGAGGGTGCTGTGTGGATATGGCTGTGTCCACTGACCCACGGCAGACGGGCAAGCAGGGCACAGTGAGGATCTGGCTGTGTCCACTCACCCACGGCAGACGGTCAGGCAGGTTGCAGTGTGGATCTGGCTGTGTCCACTCACCCACGGGAGACGGGCAGGCAGGGCGAAGTGCGGATCTGGCTGTGTCCACTCACCCACGTGAGACGGGCAGGCAAGGCGCAGTGCGGATCTGGCTGTGTCCACTCACCCACGGCAGACGGTCATGCAGGGCGCAGTGCGGATCTGGCTGTGTCCACTCACCCACGGCAGACGGGCAGGCAGGGCGCAGTGTGGATCTGGCTGTGTCCACTCACCCACGGCAGACGGTCAGGCAGGGCGCAGTGCGGATCTGGCTGTGTCCACTCACCCACGGCAGACGGGCAGGCAGGGCGCAGTGCGGATCTGGCTGTGTCCACTCACCCACGGCAGACGGTCATGCAGGGCGCAGTGCGGATCTGGCTTTGTCCACTCACCCACGGCAGACGGTCAGGCAGGGCGCAGTGCGGATCTGGCTGTGTCCACTCGCCCACGGCAGATGGGCAGGCAGCGCGCAGTGTGGATCTGGCTGTGTCCACTCACCCACGGCAGACGGTCAGGCAGGTTGCAGTGCGGATCTGGCTGTGTCCACTCACCCACGGGAGACGGGCAGGCAGGGCGCAGTGCGTATCTGGCTGTGTCCACTCACCCACGTGAGACGGGCAGGCAAGGCGCAGTGCGGATCTGGCTGTGTCCACTCACCCACGGCAGACGGTCATGCAGGGCGCAGTGCGGATCTGGCTTTGTCCACTCACCCACGGCAGACGGTCAGGCAGGGTGCAGTGCGGATCTGGCTGTGTCCACTCACCCACGGGAGACGGGCAGGCAGGGCGCAGTGCGGATCTGGCTGTGTCCACTCACCCACGTAGGTCGGGCAGGCAAGGCGCAGTGCGGATCTGGCTGTGTCCAGTCACCCACGGGAGACCGTCAGGCAGGGCGCAGTGCAGATCCGGCTGTGTCCACTCACGCACGGGAGATTGGCAGAGAGTGTGCTGTGTGGATCAGGCTACGTCCACTGACCCACGGCAGACGGGCAGGCAGGGCGCAGTACGGATCTGGCTGTGTCCACTCACCCACGGCAGGCGGTCAGGCAGTGCGCAGTGCGGATCTGGCTGTGTCCACTCACCCACGGCAGACGGTCAGTCAGGGCGCAGTGCGGATCTGGCTGTGTCCACTCACCCACGGCAGACGGGCAGGCAGGGCGCAGTACGGATCTGGCTGTGTCCACTCACCCACGGCAGACGGTCAGGCAGGGCGCCGTGCGGATCTGGCTGTGTCCACTCACCCACGGCAGACGGGCAGGCAGGGCGCAGTGTGGATCTGGCTGTGTCCACTCACCCACGGCAGACGGTCAGGCAGGGTGCAGTGCGGATCTGGCTGTGTCCACACACCCACGGCTGAAGGGCAGGCAGGGCGCAGTGCGGATCTGGCTGTGTCCCCTCGCCCACCACAGACGGGCAGCAGGGCGCAGTGTGGATCTGGCTGTGTCCACTCACCCACGGCAGACGGTCAGGCAGGGCGCAGTGCGGATCTGGCTGTGTCCACTCGCCCACGGCAGACGGGCAGGCAGGGCGCAGTGCGGATCTGGCTGTGTCCACTCGCCACGGGAGACGGGCAGGCAGGGCTCAGTGCGGATCTTGCTGTGTCCACTCACCCATGGAAGACGGGCAGGAAGGGCGCAGTGCGGATCTGGCTGTGTCCACTCACTGACGGGAGACGGGCAGGCAAGGCGCTGTGCGGATCTGGCTGTGTCCACTCACCCACGGGAGACGGGCAGGCAGGGTGCAGTGCGGATCTGGCTGTGACCACTCACCCACGGGAGTCGGGCAGGCAGGGCGCAGTGCGGATCTGGCTGTGTCCACTCACCCACGGGAGACGGGCAGGCAAGGCGCAGTGTGGATCCTGCTGTGTACACTCACCCACGGGAGACGGGCAGAGAGGGTGCTGTGTGGATATGTCTATGTCCACTGACCCACGGCAGACGTGCAGGCAGGGCGCAGTGCGGTTCTGGCTGTGTCCACTGACCCACGGCAGACGGTTAGGCAGGGTGCAGTGCGGATCTGGCTGTGTCCACTCACCCACGGGAGACGGGCAGGCAGGGCGCAGTGCGGATCTGGCTGTGTCCACTCACCCACAGGAGACGGGCAGGCAGCGTGCAGTGCGGATCCGGCTGTGTCCACTCACTCACGGCAGACGGGCAGGCAGGGCGCAGTGCGGATCTGGCTGTGTCCACTCACCCACGGCAGACGGTCAGGCATGGCGCAGTGCGGATCTGGCTGTGTCCACTCACCCACGGCAGACGGGCAGGCAGGGCGCAGTGCGGATCTGGCTGTGTCCACTGGCCCACGGGAGACGGGCAGGCAGGGCGCAGTGCAGATCTGGCTGTGTCCAGTCACACACGGCAGGCGGTCAGGCAGGGCGGAGTGCGGATCTGGCTGTGTCCACTCACCCACGGCAGACGGTCAGGCAGGGCGCAGTGCGGATCTGGCTGTGTCCACTCACCCAAGTGAGACGGGCAGGCAGGGCGCAGTGTGGATCTGGCTGTCTCCACTCACCCACGGCAGACGGTCAAGCAGGGCGCAGTGCGGATCTCGCTGTGTCCACACACCCACGGCAGAAGGGCAGGCAGGGCGCAGTGCGGATCTGGCTGTGTCCACTCGCCCACGGGAGACGGGCAGGCAGGGCGCAGTGCGGATCTGGCTGTGTCCACTGGCCCACGGGAGACGGGCAGGCAGGGCGCAGTGCGGATCTGGCTGTGTCCAGTCACCCACGGCAGGCGGTCAGACAGGGCGCAGTGCGGATCTGCCTGTGTCCACTCACTCACGGCAGACGGTCAGGCAGGGCGCAGTGCGGATCTGGCTGTGTCCACTCACCCACGGCAGACGGGCAGGCAGGGCGCAGTGTGGATCTGGCTGTGTCCACTCACCCACGGCAGACGGTCAGGCAGGGCGCAGTGCGGATCTCGCTGTGTCCACACACCCACGGCAGAAGGGCAGGCAGGGCGCAGTGCGGATCTAGTTGTGTCCACTGGCACACGGGAGACGGGCAGGCAGGGCGCAGTGCGGATCTGGCTGTGTCCACTCACCCACGGCAGGCGGTCAGGCAGGGCGCAGTGTGGATCTGCCTGTGTCCACTCACCCACGGCAGACGGGCAGGCAGGGCGCAGTGCGGATCTGGCTGTGTCCACTCGCCCACGGCAGACGGGCAGGCAGGGCGCAGTGCGGATCTGGCTGTGTCCACTCGCCCACGGGATACGGGCAGGCAGGTCGCAGTGCGGATCTGGCTGTGTCCACTCTCCCACGGGAGAAGTGAGGCAGGGCGCAGTGCGGATCTCGCTGTGTCCACTCACCCACGGGAGACGGGCAGGCAAGGTGCAGTGTGGATCTGGCTGTGTCCACTCACCCACGGGAGACGGGCAGAGAGGGTGCTGTGTGGATATGGCTGTGTCCACTGACCCACGGCAGACGGGCAAGCAGGGCACAGTGAGGATCTGGCTGTGTCCACTCACCCACGGCAGACGGTCAGGCAGGTTGCAGTGTGGATCTGGCTGTGTCCACTCACCCACGGGAGACGGGCAGGCAGGGCGAAGTGCGGATCTGGCTGTGTCCACTCACCCACGTGAGACGGGCAGGCAAGGCGCAGTGCGGATCTGGCTGTGTCCACTCACCCACGGCAGACGGTCATGCAGGGCGCAGTGCGGATCTGGCTGTGTCCACTCACCCACGGCAGACGGGCAGGCAGGGCGCAGTGTGGATCTGGCTGTGTCCACTCACCCACGGCAGACGGTCAGGCAGGGCGCAGTGCGGATCTGGCTGTGTCCACTCACCCACGGCAGACGGGCAGGCAGGGCGCAGTGCGGATCTGGCTGTGTCCACTCACCCACGGCAGACGGTCATGCAGGGTGCAGTGCGGATCTGGCTTTGTCCACTCACCCACGGCAGACGGTCAGGCAGGGCGCAGTGCGGATCTGGCTGTGTCCACTCGCCCACGGCAGATGGGCAGGCAGCGCGCAGTGTGGATCTGGCTGTGTCCACTCACCCACGGCAGACGGTCAGGCAGGTTGCAGTGCGGATCTGGCTGTGTCCACTCACCCACGGGAGACGGGCAGGCAGGGCGCAGTGCGTATCTGGCTGTGTCCACTCACCCACGTGAGACGGGCAGGCAAGGCGCAGTGCGGATCTGGCTGTGTCCACTCACCCACGGCAGACGGTCATGCAGGGCGCAGTGCGGATCTGGCTTTGTCCACTCACCCACGGCAGACGGTCAGGCAGGGTGCAGTGCGGATCTGGCTGTGTCCACTCACCCACGGGAGACGGGCAGGCAGGGCGCAGTGCGGATCTGGCTGTGTCCACTCACCCACGTAGGTCGGGCAGGCAAGGCGCAGTGCGGATCTGGCTGTGTCCAGTCACCCACGGGAGACCGTCAGGCAGGGCGCAGTGCAGATCCGGCTGTGTCCACTCACGCACGGGAGATTGGCAGAGAGTGTGCTGTGTGGATCAGGCTACGTCCACTGACCCACGGCAGACGGGCAGGCAGGGCGCAGTACGGATCTGGCTGTGTCCACTCACCCACGGCAGGCGGTCAGGCAGTGCGCAGTGCGGATCTGGCTGTGTCCACTCACCCACGGCAGACGGTCAGTCAGGGCGCAGTGCGGATCTGGCTGTGTCCACTCACCCACGGCAGACGGGCAGGCAGGGCGCAGTACGGATCTGGCTGTGTCCACTCGCCCACGGGAGACGGGCAGGCAGGGCGCAATGCGGATCTGGCTGTATCCACTCACCCACGGGAGACGGGCAGGCAGGGCGCAGTGCGGATCTGGCTGTGTCCACTCACCGACGGGAGACGGGCAGGGAAGGCGCAGTGCGGATATGGCTGTGTCCACTCACCCACGGGAGACGGGTAGGCAGCGCACAGTGCGGATCTGGCTGTGTCCACTCACCCACGGCAGACGGGCAGGCAGGGCGCAGTGCGGATCTGGCTGTGTCCACTCACCCACGGCAGGCGGTCAGGCAGGGCGCAGTGCGGATCTGGCTGTGTCCATTCACCCACGGCAGGCGGTCAGGCAGTGCGCAGTGCGGTTCTGGCTGTGTCCACTCACCCACGGCAGACGGGCAGGCAGGGCGCAGTGTGGATCTGGCTGTGTCCACTCACCCACGGCAGACGGTCAGGCAGGGCGCAGTGCGGATCTGGCTGTGTCCACTCGCCCACGGCAGACGGGCAGGCAGGGCGCAGTGCGGATCTGGCTGTGTCCACTCGCCCACGGGAGACGGGCAGGCAGGGCGCAGTGCGGATCTGGCTGTGTCCACTCACCCACGGAAGACGGGCAGGAAGGGCGCAGTGCGGATCTGGCTGTGTCCACTCACTGACGGGAGACGGGCAGGCAAGGCGCAGTGCAGATCTGGCTGTGTCCACTCACCCACGGGAGACGGGCAAGCAGTGTACAGTGCGGATCTGGCTGTGACCACTCACCCACGGCAGACGGTCAGGCAGGGTGCAGTGCGGATCTGGCTGTGTCCACTCACCCACGGGAGACGGGCAGGCAGGGCGCAGTGCGAATCTGGCTGTGTCCACTCACCCACGTCAGACGGGCAGGCAAGGCGCAGTGCGGATCTGGCTGTGTCCACTCACCCACGGGAGACGGTCAGGCAGGGCGCAGTGCGGATCCGTCTGTGTCCACTCACGCACGGGAGATGGGCAGAGATGGTGCTGTGTGGATCTGGCTATGTCCATTGACCCACGGAAGACGGGCAGGCAGGGCACAGTACGGATCTGGCTGTGTCCACTCACCCACGGCAGGCGGTCAGGCAGGGCGCAGTGCGGATATGGCTGTGTCCACGCACCCACAGCAGGCGGTCAGGCAGTGCGCAGTGCGGATCTGGCTGTGTCCACTCACCCACGGCAGACGGTCAGGCAGGGCGCCGTGCGGATCTGGCTGTGTCCACTCACCCACGGCAGACGGGCAGGCAGGGCGCAGTGTGGATCTGGCTGTGTCCACTCACCCACGGCAGACGGTCAGGCAGGGTGCAGTGCGGATCTGGCTGTGTCCACACACCCACGGCTGAAGGGCAGGCAGGGCGCAGTGCGGATCTGGCTGTGTCCCCTCGCCCACCACAGACGGGCCGCAGGGCGCAGTGTGGATCTGGCTGTGTCCACTCACCCACGGCAGACGGTCAGGCAGGGCGCAGTGCGGATCTGGCTGTGTCCACTCGCCCACGGCAGACGGGCAGGCAGGGCGCAGTGCGGATCTGGCTGTGTCCACTCGCCCACGGGAGACGGGCAGGCAGGGCTCAGTGCGGATCTTGCTGTGTCCACTCACCCATGGAAGACGGGCAGGAAGGGCGCAGTGCGGATCTGGCTGTGTCCACTCACTGACGGGAGACGGGCAGGCAAGGCGCTGTGCGGATCTGGCTGTGTCCACTCACCACGGGAGACGGGCAGGCAGGGTGCAGTGCGGATCTGGCTGTGACCACTCACCCACGGGAGTCGGGCAGGCAGGGCGCAGTGCGGATCTGGCTGTGTCCACTCACCCACGGGAGACGGGCAGGCAAGGCGCAGTGTGGATCCTGCTGTGTACACTCACCCACGGGAGACGGGCAGAGAGGGTGCTGTGTGGATATGTCTATGTCCACTGACCCACGGCAGACGGGCAGGCAGGGCGCAGTGCGGTTCTGGCTGTGTCCACTCACCCACGGCAGACGGTTAGGCAGGGTGCAGTGCGGATCTGGCTGTGTCCACTCACCCACGGGAGACGGGCAGGCAGGGCACAGTGCGGATGTGGCTGTGTCCACTCACCCACAGGAGACGGGCAGGCAGCGTGCAGTGCGGATCCGGCTGTGTCCACTCACTCACGGCAGACGGGCAGGCAGGGCGCAGTGTGGATCTGGCTGTGTCCACTCACCCACGGCAGACGGTCAGGCATGGCGCAGTGCGGATCTGGCTGTGTCAACTCACCCACGGCAGACGGGCAGGCAGGGCGCAGTGCGGATCTGGCTGTGTCCACTCGCCCTTGGGAGACGGGCAGGCAGGGCGCAGTGCGGATCTGGCTGTGTCCACTGGCCCACGGGAGACGGGCAGGCAGGGCACAGTGCAGATCTGGCTGTGTCCAGTCACCCACGGCAGGCGGTCAGGCAGGGCGCAGTGCGGATCTGCCTGTGTCCACTCACTCACGGCAGACGGTCAGGCAGGGCGCAGTGCGGATCTGGCTGTGTCCACTCACCCACGGCAGACGGGCAGGCAGGGCGCAGTGTGGATCTGGCTGTGTCCACTCACCCACGGCAGACGGTCAGGCAGGGCGCAGTGCGGATCTCGCTGTGTCCACACACCCACGGCAGAAGGGCAGGCAGGGCGCAGTGCGGATCTAGTTGTGTCCACTGGCACACGGGAGACGGGCAGGCAGGGCGCAGTGCGGATCTGGCTGTGTCCACTCACCCACGGCAGGCGGTCAGGCAGGGCGCAGTGTGGATCTGCCTGTGTCCACTCACCCACGGCAGACGGGCAGGCAGGGCGCAGTGCGGATCTGGCTGTGTCCACTCGCCCACGGCAGACGGGCAGGCAGGGCGCAGTGCGGATCTGGCTGTGTCCACTCGCCCACGGGAGACAGGCAGGCAGGGCGCAGTGCGGATCTGGCTGTGTCCACTCTCCCACGGGAGAAGGGAGGCAGGGCGCAGTGCGGATCTCGCTGTGTCCACTCACCCACGGGAGACGGGCAGGCAAGGTGCAGTGTGGATCTGGCTGTGTCCACTCACCCACGGGAGACGGGCAGAGAGGGTGCTGTGTGGATATGGCTATGTCCACTGACCCACGGCAGACGGGCAAGCAGGGCACAGTGCGGATCTGGCTGTGTCCACTCACCCACGGCAGACGGTCAGGCAGGTTGCAGTGCGGATCTGGCTGTGTCCACTCACCCACGGGAGACGGGCAGGCAGGGCGAAGTGCGGATCTGGCTGTGTCCACTCACCCACGTGAGACGGGCAGGCAAGGCGCAGTGCGGATCTGGCTGTGTCCACTCTCCCACGGCAGACGGTCATGCAGGGCGCAGTGCGGATCTGGCTGTGTCCACTCACCCACGGCAGACGGGCAGGCAGGGCGCAGTGTGGATCTGGCTGTGTCCACTCACCCACGGCAGACGGTCAGGCAGGGCGCAGTGCGGATCTGGCTGTGTCCACTCACCCACGGCAGACGGGCAGGCAGGGCGCAGTGCGGATCTGGCTGTGTCCACTCACCCACGGCAGACGGTCATGCAGGGCGCAGTGCGGATCTGGCTTTGTCCACTCACCCACGGCAGACGGTCAGGCAGGGCGCAGTGCGGATCTGGCTGTGTCCACTCGCCCACGGCAGATGGGCAGGCAGCGCGCAGTGTGGATCTGGCTGTGTCCACTCACCCACGGCAGACGGTCAGGCAGGTTGCAGTGCGGATCTGGCTGTGTCCACTCACCCACGGGAGACGGGCAGGCAGGGCGCAGTGCGTATCTGGCTGTGTCCACTCACCCACGTGAGACGGGCAGGCAAGGCGCAGTGCGGATCTGGCTGTGTCCACTCACCCACGGCAGACGGTCATGCAGGGCGCAGTGCGGATCTGGCTTTGTCCACTCACCCACGGCAGACGGTCAGGCAGGGTGCAGTGCGGATCTGGCTGTGTCCACTCACCCACGGGAGACGGGCAGGCAGGGCGCAGTGCGGATCTGGCTGTGTCCACTCACCCACGTAGGACGGGCAGGCAAGGCGCAGTGCGGATCTGGCTGTGTCCAGTCACCCACGGGAGACCGTCAGGCAGGGCGCAGTGCAGATCCGGCTGTGTCCACTCACGCACGGGAGATTGGCAGAGAGTGTGCTGTGTGGATCAGGCTACGTCCACTGACCCACGGCAGACGGGCAGGCAGGGCGCAGTATGGATCTGGCTGTGTCCACTCACCCACGGGAGACGGGCAGGCAGTGTACAGTGCGGATCTGGCTGTGACCACTCACCCACGGCAGACGGTCAGGCAGGGTGCAGTGAGGATCTGGCTGTGTCCACTCACCCACGGGAGACGGGCAGGCAGGGCGCAGTGCGAATCTGGCTGTGTCCACTCACCCACGTCAGACGGGCAGGCAAGGCGCAGTGCGGATCTGGCTGTGTCCACTCACCCACGGGAGACGGTCAGGCAGGGCGCAGTGCGGATCCGTCTGTGTCCACTCACGCACGGGAGATGGGCAGAGATGGTGCTGTGTGGATCTGGCTATGTCCATTGACCCACGGAAGACGGGCAGGCAGGGCACAGTACGGATCTGGCTGTGTCCACTCACCCACGGCAGGCGGTCAGGCAGGGCGCAGTGCGGATATGGCTGTGTCCACGCACCCACAGCAGGCGGTCAGGCAGTGCGCAGTGCGGATCTGGCTGTGTCCACTCACCCACGGCAGACGGTCAGGCAGGGCGCCGTGCGGATCTGGCTGTGTCCACTCACCCACGGCAGACGGGCAGGCAGGGCGCAGTGTGGATCTGGCTGTGTCCACTCACCCACGGCAGACGGTCAGGCAGGGTGCAGTGCGGATCTGGCTGTGTCCACACACCCACGGCTGAAGGGCAGGCAGGGCGCAGTGCGGATCTGGCTGTGTCCCCTCGCCCACCACAGACGGGCAGCAGGGCGCAGTGCGGATCTGGCTGTGTCCACTCACCCACGGCAGACGGTCAGGCAGGGCGCAGTGCGGATCTGGCTGTGTCCACTCGCCCACGGCAGACGGGCAGGCAGGGCGCAGTGCGGATCTGGCTGTGTCCACTCGCCCACGGGAGACGGGCAGGCAGGGCTCAGTGCGGATCTTGCTGTGTCCACTCACCCATGGAAGACGGGCAGGAAGGGCGCAGTGCGGATCTGGCTGTGTCCACTCACTGACGGGAGACGGGCAGGCAAGGCGCTGTGCGGATCTGGCTGTGTCCACTCACCCACGGGAGACGGGCAGGTAGGGTGCAGTGCGGATCTGGCTGTGACCACTCACCCACGGGAGTCGGGCAGGCAGGGCGCAGTGCGGATCTGGCTGTGTCCACTCACCCACGGGAGACGGGCAGGCAAGGCGCAGTGTGGATCCTGCTGTGTACACTCACCCACGGGAGACGGGCAGAGAGGGTGCTGTGTGGATATGTCTATGTCCACTGACCCACGGCAGACGTGCAGGCAGGGCGCAGTGCGGTTCTGGCTGTGTCCACTGACCCACGGCAGACGGTTAGGCAGGGTGCAGTGCGGATCTGGCTGTGTCCACTCACCCACGGGAGACGGGCAGGCAGGGCGCAGTGCGGATCTGGCTGTGTCCACTCACCCACAGGAGACGGGCAGGCAGCGTGCAGTGCGGATCCGGCTGTGTCCACTCACTCACGGCAGACGGGCAGGCAGGGCGCAGTGCGGATCTGGCTGTGTCCACTCACCCACGGCAGACGGTCAGGCATGGCGCAGTGCGGATCTGGCTGTGTCCACTCACCCACGGCAGACGGGCAGGCAGGGCGCAGTGCGGATCTGGCTGTGTCCACTGGCCCACGGGAGACGGGCAGGCAGGGCGCAGTGCAGATCTGGCTGTGTCCAGTCACACACGGCAGGCGGTCAGGCAGGGCGGAGTGCGGATCTGGCTGTGTCCACTCACCCACGGCAGACGGTCAGGCAGGGCGCAGTGCGGATCTGGCTGTGTCCACTCACCCAAGTGAGACGGGCAGGCAGGGCGCAGTGTGGATCTGGCTGTCTCCACTCACCCACGGCAGACGGTCAAGCAGGGCGCAGTGCGGATCTCGCTGTGTCCACACACCCACGGCAGAAGGGCAGGCAGGGTGCAGTGCGGATCTAGTTGTGTCCACCTGCACACGGGAGACGGGCAGGCAGGGCGCAGTGCGGATCTGGCTGTGTCCACTCACCCACGGCAGGCGGTCAGGCAGGGCGCAGTGTGGATCTGCCTGTGTCCACTCACCCACGGCAGACGGGAAGGCAGGGCGCAGTGCGGATCTGGCAGTGTCCACTCGCCCACGGCAGACGGGCAGTCAGGGCGCAGTGCGGATCCGGCTGTGTCCACTCGCCCACGGGATACGGGCAGGCAGGTCGCAGTGCGGATCTGGCTGTGTCCACTCTCCCACGGGAGACGGGCAGGCAGGGCGCAGTGCGGATCTGGCTGTGTCCACTCACCCACGGGAGACGGGCAGGCAAGGCGCAGTGTGGATCTGGCTGTGTCCACTCACCCACGGGAGACGGGCAGAGAGGGTGCTGTGTGGATATGGCTATGTCCACTGACCCACGGCAGACGGGCAGGCAGGGCACAGTGCGGATCTGGCTGTGTCCACTCCCCCACGGCAGACGGTCAGGCAGGTTGCAGTGCGGATCTGGCTGTGTCCACTCACCCACGGGAGACGGGCAGGCAGGGCGCAGTGCGGATCTGGCTGTGTCCACTCACCCACGTGAGACGGGCAGGCAAGGCGCAGTGCGGATCTGGCTGTGTCCACTCACCCACGGCAGACGGTCATGCAGGGCGCAGTGCGGATCTGGCTGTGTCCATTCACCCACGGCAGGCGGTCAGGCAGGGCGCAGTGCGGATCTGGCTGTGTCCACTCACCCACGGCAGACAGTAAGGCAGGGTGCAGTGCGGATCTGGCTGTGTCCACTCACCCACGGGAGACGGGCAGGCAGGGCGCAGTGCGGATCTGGCTGTGTCCACTCACCCACGGGAGACGGGCAGGCAAGGCGCAGTGCGGATCTGGCTGTGTCCACTCAACCACGAGAGACGGTCAGGCAGGGCGCAGTGCGGATCCGGCTGTGTCCACTCACGCACGGGAGATGGGCACAGACGATGCTGTGTGGATCTGGCTATGTCCACTGACACACGGCAGACGGGCAGGCAGGGCGCAGTGCGGATCTGGCTGTGTCCACTCACCTACGGCAGACGGGCAGGAGGGCGCAGTGCGGATCTGGCTGTGTCCACTCACCCACGGCAGACGGGCAGGCAGGGCGCAGTGTGGATCTGGCTGTGTCCACTCACCCACGGTAGACGGTCAGGCAGGGCGCAGTGCGGATCTGGCTGTGTGCACTTGCCCACGGCAGACGGGCAGGCAGGGCGCAGTGCGGATCTGGCTGTGTCCACTGGCCCACGCGAGACGGGCAGGCAGGGCGCAGTGCAGATCTGGCTGTGTCCAGTCACCCACGGCAGGCGGTCAGGCAGGGCGCAGTGCGGATCTGGCTGTGTCCACTCACCCACGGCAGACGGTCAGGCAGGGCGCAGTGCGGATCTGGCTGTGTCCACTCACCCACGGCAGACGGGCAGGCAGGGCGCAGTGTGGATCTGGCTGTGTCCACTCACCCACGGCAGACGGTCAGGCAGGGCGCAGTGCGGATCTCGCTGTGTCCACACACCCACGGCAGAAGGGCAGGCAGGGGGCAGTGCGGATCTAGTTGTGTCCACTGGCACACGGGAGACGGGCAGGCAGGGCGCAGTGCGGATCTGGCTGTGTCCACTCACCCACAGCAGGCGGTCAGGCAGGGCGCAGTGTGGATCTGCCTGTGTCCACTCACCCACGGCAGACGGGCAGGCAGGGCGCAGTGCGGATCTGGCTGTGTCCACTCGCCCACGGGATACAGGCAGCCAGGTCGCAGTGCGGATCTGGCTGTGTCCACTCTCCCACGGGAGACGGGAGGCAGGGCGCAGTGCGGATCTGGCTGTGTCCACTCACCCACGGGAGACGGGCAGCCAAGGCGCAGTGTGGATCTGGCTGTGTCCACTCACCCACGGGAGACGGGCAGAGAGGGTGCTGTGTGGATATAGCTATGTCCACTGACCCACGGCAGACGGGCAGGCAGGGCACAGTGCGGATCTGGCTGTGTCCAGTCACCCACGGCAGATGGTCAGGCAGGTTGCAGTGCGGATCTGGCTGTGTCCACTCACCCACGGGAGACGGGCAGGCAGGGCGCAGTGCGGATCTGGCTGTGTCCACTCACCCACGTGAGACGGGCAGGCAAGGCGCAGTGCGGATCTGGCTGTGTCCACTCACCCACGGCAGACGGTCATGCAGGGGGCAGTGCGGATCTGGCTGTGTCCACTCACCCACGGCAGACGGGCAGGCAGGGCGCAGTGTGGATCTGGCTGTGTCCACTCACCCACGGCAGACGGTCAGGCAGGGCGCAGTGCGGATCTCGCTGTGTCCACACACCCACGGCAGAAGGGCAGGCAGGGCGCAGTGCGGATCTGGCTGTGTCCACTCGCCCACGGGAGACGGGCAGGCAGGGCGCAGTGCGGATCTGGCTGTGTCCACTCGCCCACGGGAGACGGGCAGGCAGGGCGCAGTGCGGATCTGGCTGTGTCCACTCACCGACGGGAGACGGGCAGGGAAGGCGCAGTGCGGATATGGCTGTGTCCACTCACCCACGGGAGACTGGTAGCCAGCGCACAGTGCGGATCTGGCTGTGTCCACTCACCAAAGTGAGACGGGCAGGTAAGGCGCAGTGCGGATCTGGCTGTGTCCACTCACCCACGGAGGACGGGCAGAGACGGTGCTGTGTAGATCTGGCTATGTCCACGGACCCATGGCAGACGGGCAGGCAGGGCGCAGTGCGGATCTGGCTGTGTCCACTCACCCACGGCAGACGGTCAGGCAGGGTGCAGTGCGGATCTGGCTGTGTCCACTCACCCACGGCAGACGGGCAGGCAGGGCGCAGTGCGGATCTGGCTGTGTCCACTCACCCACGGCAGGCGGTCAGGCAGGGCGCAGTGCGGATCTGGCTGTGTCCATTCACCCACGGCAGACGGTCAGGCTGTGCGCAGTGCGGTTCTGGCTGTGTCCACTCACCCACGGCAGACGGGCAGGCAGGGCGCAGTGCGGATCTGGCTGTGTCCACTCGCCCACGGCAGACGGGCAGGCAGGCGCAGTGCGGATCTGGCTGTGTACACTCACCCACGGGAGACGGGCAGGCAGGGCGCAGTGCGGATCTGGCTGTGTCCACTCACCCACGGAAGACGGGCAGGAAGGGCGCAGTGCGGATCTGGCTGTGTCCACTCACTGACGGGAGACGGGCAGGCAAGGCGCAGTGCAGATCTGGCTGTGTCCACTCACCCACGGGAGACGGGCAGGCAGTGTGCAGTGCGGATCTGGCTGTGACCACTCACCCAAGGCAGACGGTCAGGCAGGGTGCAGTGCGGATCTGGCTGTGTCCACTCACCCACGGGAGACGGGCAGGCAGTGCGCAGTGCGAATCTGGCTGTGTCCACTCACCCACGTCAGACGGGCAGGCAAGGCGCAGTGCGGATCTGGCTGTGTCCACTCACCCACGGGAGACGGTCAGGCAGGGCGCAGTGCGGATCCGTCTGTGTCCACTCACGCACGGGAGATGGGCAGAGATGGTGCTGTGTGGATCTGGCTATGTCCATTGACCCACGGCAGACGGGCAGGCAGGGCACAGTACGGATCTGGCTGTGTCCACTCACCCACGGCAGGCGGTCAGGCAGGGCGCAGTGCGGATATGGCTGTGTCCACGCACCCACAGCAGGCGGTCAGGCAGTGCGCAGTGCGGATCTGGCTGTGTCCACTCACCCACGGCAGACGGGCAGGCAGGGCGCAGTGCGGATCTGGCTGTGTCCACTCGCCCACGGCAGACGGGCAGGCAGGCGCAGTGCGGATCTGGCTGTGTACACTCACCCACGGGAGACGGGCAGGCAGGGCGCAGTGCGGATCTGGCTGTGTCCACTCACCCACGGAAGACGGGCAGCAAGGGCGCAGTGCGGATCTGGCTGTGTCCACTCACTGACGGGAGACGGGCAGGCAAGGCGCAGTGCAGATCTGGCTGTGTCCACTCACCCACGGGAGACGGGCAGGCAGTGTGCAGTGCGGATCTGGCTGTGACCACTCACCCACGGCAGACGGTCAGGCAGGGTGCAGTGCGGATCTGGCTGTGTCCACTCACCCACGGGAGACAGGCAGGCAGTGCGCAGTGCGAATCTGGCTGTGTCCACTCACCCACGTCAGACGGGCAGGCAAGGCGCAGTGCGGATCTGGCTGTGTCCACTCACCCACGGGAGACGGTCAGGCAGGGCGCAGTGCGGATCCGTCTGTGTCCACTCACGCACGGGAGATGGGCAGAGATGGTGCTGTGTGGATCTGGCTATGTCCATTGACCCACGGCAGACGGGCAGGCAGGGCACAGTACGGATCTGGCTGTGTCCACTCACCCACGGCAGGCGGTCAGGCAGGGCGCAGTGCGGATATGGCTGTGTCCACGCACCCACAGCAGGCGGTCAGGCAGTGCGCAGTGCGGATCTGGCTGTGTCCACTCACCCACGGCAGACGGTCAGGCAGGGCGCAGTGCGGATCTGGCTGTGTCCACTCACCCACGGCAGACGGGCAGGCAGGGCGCAGTGTGGATCTGGCTGTGTCCACTCACCCACAGCAGACGGTCAGGCAGGGCGCAGTGCGGATCTGGCTGTGTCCACACACCCACGGCTGAAGGGCAGGCAGGGCGCAGTGCGGATCTGGCTGTGTCCACTCGCCCACGGGAGACGGGCAGGCAGGGCGCAGTGCGGATCTGGCTGTGTCCACTCACCCACATCAGGCGGTCAGGCAGGGCGCAGTGCGGATCTGGCTGTGTCCACTCACCCACGGGAGACGGGCAGGCAGGGCGCAGTGCGGATGTGGCTGTGTCCACTCACCCACAGGAGACGGGCAGGCAGCGTGCAGTGCGGATCTGGCTGTGTCCTCTCACCCACGGGAGACGGGCAGGCAGGGCGCAGTGCGGATCTGGCTGTGTCCACTCACCAAAGTGAGACGGGCAGGCAAGGCGCAGTGTGGATCTGGCTGTGTCCACTCACCCACGGGAGACGGGCAGAGACGGTGCTGTGTAGATCTGGCTATGTCCACGGACACACGGCAGACGGGCAGGCAGGGCGCAGTGCGGATCTGGCTGTGTCCACTCACTGACGGGAGACGGTCAGGCAGGGTGCAGTGCGGATCTGGCTGTGTCCACTCACCCACGGGAGACAGGCAGGCAGGGCGCAGTGCGGATCTGGCTGTGTCCACTCACCCACGTGAGTCGGGCAGGCAAGGCGCAGTGCGGATCTGTCTGTTTCCACTCACCCACGGCAGACGGTCAGGCAGGGCGGGGTGCGGATCTGGCTGTGTCCACTCACCCACGGCAGACGGGCAGGCAGGGCGCAGTGTGGATCTGGCTGTGTCCACTCACCAACGGCAGACGGTCATACAGGGCGCATTGCGGATCTGGCTGTGTCCACTCACCCACGGCAGACGGGCAGGCAGGGCACAGTGTGGATCTGGCTGTGTCCACTCGCCCACGGGAGACGGGCAGGCAGGGCGCAGTGCGGATCTGGCTGTGTCCACTCACCCACGGGAGACGGGCAGGCATGGCCCAGTGAGGATCTGGCTGTGTTCACTCACCCACGGCAGGCGGTAAGGCAGGGCGCAGTGCGGATCTGGCTGTGTCCACTCACCCACGGCAGACGGGCACGCAGGGCGCAGTGCGGATCTGGCTGTGTCCACTCACCCACGGCAGGCGGTCAGGCAGGGCGCAGTGCGGATCTGGCTGTGTCCATTCACCCACGGCAGACGGTCAGGCTGTGCGCAGTGCGGTTCTGGCTGTGTCCACTCACCCACGGCAGACGGGCAGGCAGGGCGCAGTGCGGATCTGGCTGTGTCCACTCGCCCACGGCAGACGGGCAGGCAGGCGCAGTGCGGATCTGGCTGTGTACACTCACCCACGGGAGACGGGCAGGCAGGGCGCAGTGCGGATCTGGCTGTGTCCACTCACCCACGGAAGACGGGCAGCAAGGGCGCAGTGCGGATCTGGCTGTGTCCACTCACTGACGGGAGACGGGCAGGCAAGGCGCAGTGCAGATCTGGCTGTGTCCACTCACCCACGGGAGACGGGCAGGCAGTGTGCAGTGCGGATCTGGCTGTGACCACTCACCCACGGCAGACGGTCAGGCAGGGTGCAGTGCGGATCTGGCTGTGTCCACTCACCCACGGGAGACGGGCAGGCAGTGCGCAGGTCGAATCTGGCTGTGTCCACTCACCCACGTCAGACGGGCAGGCAAGGCGCAGTGCGGATCTGGCTGTGTCCACTCACCCACGGGAGACGGTCAGGCAGGGCGCAGTGCGGATCCGTCTGTGTCCACTCACGCACGGGAGATGGGCAGAGATGGTGCTGTGTGGATCTGGCTATGTCCATTGACCCACGGCAGACGGGCAGGCAGGGCACAGTACGGATCTGGCTGTGTCCACTCACCCACGGCAGGCGGTCAGGCAGGGCGCAGTGCGGATATGGCTGTGTCCACGCACCCACAGCAGGCGGTCAGGCAGTGCGCAGTGCGGATCTGGCTGTGTCCACTCACCCACGGCAGACGGTCAGGCAGGGCGCAGTGCGGATCTGGCTGTGTCCACTCACCCACGGCAGACGGGCAGGCAGGGCGCAGTGTGGATCTGGCTGTGTCCACTCACCCACAGCAGACGGTCAGGCAGGGCGCAGTGCGGATCTGGCTGTGTCCACACACCCACGGCTGAAGGGCAGGCAGGGCGCAGTGCGGATCTGGCTGTGTCCACTCGCCCACGGGAGACGGGCAGGCAGGGCGCAGTGCGGATCTGGCTGTGTCCACTCACCCACATCAGGCGGTCAGGCAGGGCGTAGTGCGGATCTGGCTGTGTCCACTCACCCACGGGAGACGGGCAGGCAGGGCGCAGTGCGGATGTGGCTGTGTCCACTCACCCACAGGAGACGGGCAGGCAGCGTGCAGTGCGGATCTGGCTGTGTCCTCTCACCCACGGGAGACGGGCAGGCAGGGCGCAGTGCGGATCTGGCTGTGTCCACTCACCAAAGTGAGACGGGCAGGCAAGGCGCAGTGTGGATCTGGCTGTGTCCACTCACCCACGGGAGACGGGCAGAGACGGTGCTGTGTAGATCTGGCTATGTCCACGGACACACGGCAGACGGGCAGGCAGGGCGCAGTGCGGATCTGGCTGTGTCCACTCACTGACGGGAGACGGTCAGGCAGGGTGCAGTGCGGATCTGGCTGTGTCCACTCACCCACGGGAGACAGGCAGGCAGGGCGCAGTGCGGATCTGGCTGTGTCCACTCACCCACGTGAGTCGGGCAGGCAAGGCGCAGTGCGGATCTGTCTGTTTCCACTCACCCACGGCAGACGGTCAGGCAGGGCGGGGTGCGGATCTGGCTGTGTCCACTCACCCACGGCAGACGGGCAGGCAGGGCGCAGTGTGGATCTGGCTGTGTCCACTCACCAACGGCAGACGGTCATACAGGGCGCATTGCGGATCTGGCTGTGTCCACTCACCCACGGCAGACAGGCAGGCAGGGCACAGTGTGGATCTGGCTGTGTCCACTCGCCCACGGGAGACGGGCAGGCAGGGCGCAGTGCGGATCTGGCTGTGTCCACTCACCCACGGGAGACGGGCAGGCATGGCCCAGTGAGGATCTGGCTGTGTTCACTCACCCACGGCAGGCGGTAAGGCAGGGCGCAGTGCGGATCTGGCTGTGTCCACTCACCCACGGCAGACGGGCACGCAGGGCGCAGTGCGGATCTGGCTGTGTCCACTCACACTCGGCAGGCGGTCAGGCAGGGAGCAGTGCGGATCTCGCTGTGTCCACTCACCCACGGCAGACGGTCAGGCAGTGCACAGTGCGGATCTGGCTGTGTCCACTTGCCCACGGCAGACGGGCAGGCAGGGAGCAGTGTGGATCTGGCTGTGTCCACTCACCCACGGCAGATGGTCAGGCAGGGCGCAGTGCGGATCTGGCTGTGTCCACTCGCCCACAGCAGACGGGCAGGCAGGGCGCAGTGCGGATCTGGCTGTGTCCACTCGCCCACGGGAGACCGGCAGGCAGGGCGCAGTGCGGATCTGGCTGTGTCCACTCACCCACGGAAGACGGGCAGGAAGGGCGCAGTGCGGATCTGGCTGTGTCCACTCACTGACGGGAGACGGGCAGGCAAGGCGCAGTGCGGATCTGGCTGTGTCCACTTACCCACGGGAGACGGGCAGGCAGGGTGCAGTGCGGATCTGGCTTTGTCCACTCACCCACGGCAGACGGTCAGGCAGGGTGCAGTGAGGATCTGGCTGTGTCCACTCACCCACGGGAGACGGGCAGGCAGGGCGCAGTGCGGATCTGGCTGTGTCCACTCACCCACGTCAGACGGGCAGGCAAGGCGCAGTGCGGATCTGGCTGTGTCCAGTCACCCACGGGAGACCGTCAGGCAGGGCGCAGTGCGGATCCGGCTGTGTCCACTCACGCACGGGAGATTGGCAGAGACGGTGCTGTGTGGATCAGGCTACGTCCACTGACCCACGGCACACGGGCAGGCAGGGCGCAGTACGGATCTGGCTGTGTCCACTCACCCACGGCAGGCGGTCAGGCAGGGCGCAGTGCGGATTTGTCTGTGTCCACGCACCCACAGCAGGCTGTCAGGCAGTGCGCAGTGCGGATCTGGCTGTGTCCACTCACCCACGGCAGACGGTCAGGCAGGGCGCAGTGCGGATCTGGCTGTGTCCACTCACCCACAGCAGACGGGCATGCAGGGCGCAGTGTGGATCTGGCTGTGTCCACTCACCCACGGCAGACGGTCAGGCAGGGCGCAGTGCGGATCTGGCTGTGTCCACACACCCATGGCAGAAGGGCAGGCAGGGCGCAGTGCGGATCTGGCTGTGTCCACTCACTGACGGGAGACGGTCAGGCAGGGTGCAGTGCGGATCTGGCTGTGTCCACTCACCCACGTGAGTCGGGCAGGCAAGGCGCAGTGCGGATCTGGCTGTGTCCACTCACCCACCGCAGACGGTCAGGCAGTGCGCAGTGTGGATCTGGCTGTGTCCACTCGCCCACGGCAGACGGGCAGGCAGGGCGCAGTGCGGATCTGGCTGTGTCCACTCACCCACGGCAGACGGTCAGGCAGGGCGCGGTGCGGATCTGGCTGTGTCCACTCGCCCACAGGATACGGGCAGGCAGGGCGCAGTGCGGATCTGGCTGTGTCCACTCGCCCACGGCAGACGGGCAGGCAGGGCGCAGTGCGGATCTGTCTGTGTCCTCTGGCCCACGGGAGACGGGCAGGCAGTGTGCAGTGCGGATCTGGCTGTGTCCAATCACCCACGGCAGGCGGTCAGGCAGGGCGCAGTGCGGATCTGGCTGTGTCCACTCACCCACGGCAGACGGGCAGGCAGGGCGCAGTGTGGATCTGGCTGTGTCCACTCACCCACAGCAGACGGTCAGGCAGGGCGCAGTGCGGATCTGGCTGTGTCCACACACCCACGGCTGAAGGGCAGGCAGGGCGCAGTGCGGATCTGGCTGTGTCCACTCGCCCACGGGAGACGGGCAGGCAGGGCGCAGTGCGGATCTGGCTGTGTCCACTCACCCACATCAGGCGGTCAGGCAGGGCGCAGTGCGGATCTGGCTGTGTCCACTCACCCACGGGAGACAGGCAGGCAGGGCGCAGTGCGGATGTGGCTGTGTCCACTCACCCACAGGAGACGGGCAGGCAGCGTGCAGTGCGGATCTGGCTGTGTCCTCTCACCCACGGGAGACGGGCATGCAGGGCGCAGTGCGGATCTGGCTGTGTCCCCTCACCCAGGGGAGACGGGCAGGCAAGTCGCAGTGTGGATCTGGCTGTGTACACTCACCCACGGGAGACGGGCAGAGATGGTGCTGTGTGGATATGGCTATGTCCACTGACCCACGGCAGACGGGCAGGCAGGGCGCAGGGCGGATCTGGCTGTGTCCACTCACCCACGGCAGACGGTCAGGCAGGGTGCAGTGCGGATCTGGCTGTGTCCACTCACCCACGGGAGACGGGCAGGCAGGGCGCAGTGCGGATCTGGCTGTGTCCACTCACCAAAGTGAGACGGGCAGGCAAGGCGCAGTGTGGATCTGGCTGTGTCCACTCACCCACGGGAGACGGGCAGAGACGGTGCTGTGTAGATCTGGCTATGTCCACGGACACACGGCAGACGGGCAGGCAGGGCGCAGTGCGGATCTGGCTGTGTCCACTCACTGACGGGAGACGGTCAGGCAGGGTGCAGTGCGGATCTGGCTGTGTCCACTCACCCACGGGAGACAGGCAGGCAGGGCGCAGTGCGGATCTGGCTGTGTCCACTCACCCACGTGAGTCGGGCAGGCAAGGCGCAGTGCGGATCTGTCTGTTTCCACTCACCCACGGCAGACGGTCAGGCAGGGCGGGGTGCGGATCTGGCTGTGTCCACTCACCCACGGCAGACGGGCAGGCAGGGCGCAGTGTGGATCTGGCTGTGTCCACTCACCAACGGCAGACGGTCATACAGGGCGCATTGCGGATCTGGCTGTGTCCACTCACCCACGGCAGACGGGCAGGCAAGGCACAGTGTGGATCTGGCTGTGTCCACTCGCCCACGGGAGACGGGCAGGCAGGGCGCAGTGCGGATCTGGCTGTGTCCACTCACCCACGGGAGACGGGCAGGCATGGCCCAGTGAGGATCTGGCTGTGTTCACTCACCCACGGCAGGCGGTAAGGCAGGGCGCAGTGCGGATCTGGCTGTGTCCACTCACCCACGGCAGACGGGCACGCAGGGCGCAGTGCGGATCTGGCTGTGTCCACTCACACTCGGCAGGCGGTCAGGCAGGGAGCAGTGCGGATCTCGCTGTGTCCACTCACCCACGGCAGACGGTCAGGCAGTGCACAGTGCGGATCTGGCTGTGTCCACTCGCCCACGGCAGACGGGCAGGCAGGGAGCAGTGTGGATCTGGCTGTGTCCACTCACCCACGGCAGATGGTCAGGCAGGGCGCAGTGCGGATCTGGCTGTGTCCACTCGCCCACAGCAGACGGGCAGGCAGGGCGCAGTGCGGATCTGGCTGTGTCCACTCGCCCACGGGAGACCGGCAGGCAGGGCGCAGTGCGGATCTGGCTGTGTCCACTCACCCACGGAAGACGGGCAGGAAGGGCGCAGTGCGGATCTGGCTGTGTCCACTCACTGACGGGAGACGGGCAGGCAAGGCGCAGTGCGGATTTGGCTGTGTCCACTCACCCACGGGAGACGGGCAGGCAGGGTGCAGTGCGGATCTGGCTTTGTCCACTCACCCACGGCAGACGGTCAGGCAGGGTGCAGTGAGGATCTGGCTGTGTCCACTCACCCACGGGAGACGGGCAGGCAGGGCGCAGTGCGGATCTGGCTGTGTCCACTCACCCACGTCAGACGGGCAGGCAAGGCGCAGTGCGGATCTGGCTGTGTCCAGTCACCCACGGGAGACCGTCAGGCAGGGCGCAGTGCGGATCCGGCTGTGTCCACTCACGCACGGGAGATTGGCAGAGACGGTGCTGTGTGGATAAGGCTACGTCCACTGACCCACGGCACACGGGCAGGCAGGGCGCAGTACGGATCTGGCTGTGTCCACTCACCCACGGCAGGCGGTCAGGCAGGGCGCAGTGCGGATTTGTCTGTGTCCACGCACCCACAGCAGGCTGTCAGGCAGTGCGCAGTGCGGATCTGGCTGTGTCCACTCACCCACGGCAGACGGTCAGGCAGGGCGCAGTGCGGATCTGGCTGTGTCCACTCACCCACAGCAGACGGGCATGCAGGGCGCAGTGTGGATCTGGCTGTGTCCACTCACCCACGGCAGACGGTCAGGCAGGGCGCAGTGCGGATCTGGCTGTGTCCACACACCCATGGCAGAAGGGCAGGCAGGGCGCAGTGCGGATCGGGCTGTGTCCACTCACTGACGGGAGACGGTCAGGCAGGGTGCAGTGCGGATCTGGCTGTGTACACTCACCCACGTGAGTCGGGCAGGCAAGGCGCAGTGCGGATCTGGCTGTGTCCACTCACCCACGGCAGACGGTCAGGCAGTGCGCAGTGTGGATCTGGCTGTGTCCACTCGCCCACGGCAGACGGGCAGGCAGGGCGCAGTGCGGATCTGGCTGTGTCCACTCACCCACGGCAGACGGTCAGGCAGGGCGCGGTGCGGATCTGGCTGTGTCCACTCGCCCACAGGATACGGGCAGGCAGGGCGCAGTGCGGATCTGGCTGTGTCCACTCGCCCACGGCAGACGGGCAGGCAGGGCGCAGTGCGGATCTGTCTGTGTCCTCTGGCCCACGGGAGACGGGCAGGCAGTGTGCAGTGCGGATCTGGCTGTGTCCAATCACCCACGGCAGGCGGTCAGGCAGGGCGCAGTGCGGATCTGGCTGTGTCCACTCACCCACGGCAGACGGTCAGGCAGTGCGCAGTGCGGATCTGGCTGTGTCCACTCGTCCACGGCAGACGGGGAGGCAGGGCACAGTGTGGATCTGGCTGTGTCCACTCACCCACGGCAGACGGTCAGGCAGGGCACAGTGCGGATCTGGCTGTGTCCACTCGCCCTCGGCAGAAGGGCAGGCAGGGCGCAGTGCGGATCTGGCTGTGTCCACTCGCCCACGGGAGACGGGCAGGCAGGGCGCAGTGCGGATCTGGCTGTGTCCACTACTCGACGGAAGACGGGCAGGAAGGGCGCAGTGCGGATCTGGCTGTGTCCACTCACTGACGGGAGACGGGCAGGCAAGGCGCAGTGCGGATCTGGCTGTGTTCACTCGCCCACGGGAGACGGGCAGGCAGGGCGCAGTGCGGATCTGGCTGTGTCCATTCACCCACGGGAGACGGGCAGGCAGGTCGCAGTGCGGATCTGGCTGTGTCCACTCTCCCACGGGAGACGGGCAGGCAGGGCGCAGTGCGGATCTGGCTGTGTCCACTCACCCACGGGAGACGGGCAGGCAAGGCGCAGTGTGGATCTGCCTGTGTCCACTCACCCACGGGAGACGGGCAGAGAGTGTGCTGTGTGGATATGGCTATGTCCACTGACCCACGGCAGACGGGCAGGCAGGGCACAGTGCGGATCTGGCTGTGTCCACTCACACACGGCAGACGGTCAGGCAGGTTGCAGTGCGGATCTGGCTGTGTCCACTCACCCACGGGAGACGGGCAGAGACAGTGCTGTGTAGATCTGGCTATGTCCACGGACACACGGCAGACGGGCAGGCAGGGCGCAGTGCGGATCTGGCTGTGTCCACTCACTGACGGGAGACGGTCAGGCAGGGTGCAGTGCGGATCTGGCTGTGTCCACTCACCCACGGGAGACGGGCAGGCAGGGCGCAGTGCGGATCTGGCTGTGTCCACTCACCCACGTGAGTCCGGCAGGCAAGGCGCAGTGCGGATCTGTCTGTGTCCACTCACCCACGGCAGGCGGTCAGGCAGGGCGGGGTGCGGATCTGGCTGTGTCCACTCACCCACGGCAGACGGGCAGGCAGGGCGCAGTGTGGATCTGGCTGTGTCCACTAACCAACGGCAGACGGTCATGCAGGGGGCATTGCGGATCTGGCTGTGTCCACTCACCCACGGCAGACGGGCAGGCAGGGCACAGTGTGGATCTGGCTGTGTCCACTCGCCCACGGGAGACGGGCAGGCAGGGCGCAGTGCGGATCTGGCTGTGTCCACTCACCCACGGGAGACGGGCAGGCAGGGCCCAGTGAGGATCTGGCTGTGTTCACTCACCCACGGCAGGCGGTAAGGCAGGGCGCAGTGCGGATCTGGCTGTGTCCACTCACCCACGGCAGACGGGCACGCATGGCGCAGTGCGGATCTGGCTGTGTCCACTCACACTCGGCAGGCGGTCAGGCAGGGCGCAGTGCGGATCTCGCTGTGTCCACTCACCCACGGCAGACGGTCAGGCAGTGCGCAGTGCGGATCTGGCTGTGTCCACTCGCCCACGGCAGACGGGCAGGCAGGGAGCAGTGTGGATCTGGCTGTGTCCACTCACCCACGGCAGACGGTCAGGCAGGGCGCAGTGCGGATCTGGCTGTGTCCACTCGCCCACGGCAGACGGGCAGGCAGGGCGCAGTGCGGATCTGGCTGTGTCCACTCGCCCACGGGAGACCGGCAGGCAGGGCGCAGTGCGGATCTGGCTGTGTCCACTCACCCACGGAAGACGGGCAGGAAGGGCGCAGTGCGGATCTGGCTGTGTCCACTCACTGACGGGAGACGAGCAGGCAAGGCGCAGTGCGGATCTGGCTGTGTCCACTCACCCACGGGAGACGGGCAGGCAGGGTGCAGTGCGGATCTGGCTTTGTCCACTCACCCACGGCAGACGGTCAGGCAGGGTGCAGTGCGGATCTGGCTGTGTCCACTCACCCACGGGAGACGGGCAGGCAGGGCGCAGTGCGGATCTGGCTGTGTCCACTCACCCACGGGAGACGGGCAGGCAGGGCCCAGTGAGGATCTGGCTGTGTTCACTCACCCACGGCAGGCGGTAAGGCAGGGCGCAGTGCGGATCTGGCTGTGTCCACTCACCCACGGCAGACGGGCACGCAGGGCGCAGTGCGGATCTGGCTGTGTCCACTCACACTCGGCAGGCGGTCAGGCAGGGCACAGTGCGGATCTCGCTGTGTCCACTCACCCACGGCAGACGGTCAGGCAGTGCGCAGTGCGGATCTGGCTGTGTCCACTCGCCCACGGCAGACGGGCAGGCAGGGAGCAGTGTGGATCTGGCTGTGTCCACTCACCCACGGCAGATGGTCAGGCAGGGCGCAGTGCGGATCTGGCTGTGTCCACTCGCCCACGGCAGACGGGCAGGCAGGGCGCAGTGCGGATCTGGCTGTGTCCACTCGCCCACGGGAGACCGGCAGGCAGGGCGCAGTGCGGATCTGGGTGTGTCCACTCACCCACGGAAGACGGGCAGGAAGGGCGCAGTGCGGATCTGGCTGTGTCCACTCACTGACGGGAGACGGGCAGGCAAGGCGCAGTGCGGATCTGGCTGTGTCCACTCACCCACGGGAGACGGGCAGGCAGGGTGCAGTGCGGATCTGGCTTTGTCCACTCACCCACGGCAGACGGTCAGGCAGGGTGCAGTGCGGATCTGGCTGTGTCCACTCACCCACGGGAGACGGGCAGGCAGGGCGCAGTGCGGATCTGGCTGTGTCCACTCACCCACGTCAGACGGGCAGGCAAGGCGCAGTGCGGATCTGGCTGTGTCCAGTCACCCACGGGAGACCGTCAGGCAGGGCGCAGTGCGGATCCGGCTGTGTCCACTCACGCACGGGAGATTGGCAGAGACGGTGCTGTGTGGATCAGGCTACGTCCACTGACCCACGGCACACGGGCAGGCAGGGCGCAGTACGGATCTGGCTGTGTCCACTCACCCACGGCAGGCGGTCAGGCAGGGCGCAGTGCGGATTTGTCTGTGTCCACGCACCCACAGCAGGCTGTCAGGCAGTGCGCAGTGCGGATCTGGCTGTGTCCACTCACCCACGGCAGACGGTCAGGCAGGGCGCAGTGCGGATCTGGCTGTGTCCACTCACCCACGGCAGACGGGCAGGCAGGGCGCAGTGTGGATCTGGCTGTGTCCACTCACCCACGGCAGACGGTCAGGCAGGGCACAGTGCGGATCTGGCTGTGTCCACACACCCATGGCAGAAGGGCAGGCAGGGCGCAGTGCGGATCTGGCTGTGTCCACTCACTGACGGGAGACGGTAAGGCAGGGTGCAGTGCGGATATGGCTGTGTCCACTCACCCACGGGAGACGGGCAGGCAGGGCGCAGTACGTATCTGGCTGTGTCCACTCACCCACGTGAGTCGGGCAGGCAAGGCGCAGTGCGGATCTGGCTGTGTCCACTCACCCACGGCAGACGGTCAGGCAGTGCGCAGTGCGGATCTGGCTGTGTCCACTCGCCCACGACAGACGGGCAGGCAGGGCGCAGTGCGGATCTGGCTGTGTCCACTCACCCACGGCAGACGGTCAGGCAGGGCGCGGTACGGATCTGGCTGTGTCCACTCGCCCACAGGATACGGGCAGGCAGGGCGCAGTGCGGATCTGGCTGTGTCCACTCGCCCACGGCAGACGGGCAGGCAGGGCGCAGTGCGGATCTGTCTGTGTCCTCTGGCCCACGGGAGACGGGCAGGCAGGGCGCAGTGCGGATCTGGCTGTGTCCAATCACCCACGGCAGGCGGTCAGGCAGGGCGCAGTGCGGATCTGGCTGTGTCCACTCACCCACGGCAGACGGTCAGGCAGTGCGCAGTGCGGATCTGGCTGTGTCCACTCGTCCACGGCAGACGGGGAGGCAGGGCGCAGTGTGGATCTGGCTGTGTCCACTCACCCACGGCAGACGGTCAGGCAGGGCACAGTGCGGATCTGGCTGTGTCCACTCGCCCTCGGCAGAAGGGCAGGCAGGGCGCAGTGCGGATCTGGCTGTGTCCACTCGCCCACGGGAGACGGGCAGGCAGGGCGCAGTGCGGATCTGGCTGTGTCCACTAACCGACGGAAGACGGGCAGGAAGGGCGCAGTGCGGATCTGGCTGTGTCCACTCACTGACGGGAGACGGGCAGGCAAGGCGCAGTGCGGATCTGGCTGTGTCCACTCGCCCACGGGAGACGGGCAGGCAGGGCGCAGTGCGGATCTGGCTGTGTCCATTCACCCACGGGAGACGGGCAGGCAGGTCGCAGTGCGGATCTGGCTGTGTCCACTCTCCCACGGGAGACGGGCAGGCAGGGCGCAGTGCGGATCTGGCTGTGTCCACTGGCCCACGGGAGACGGGCAGGCAGGGCGCAGTGCAGATCTGGCTGTGTCCAGTCACCCACGGCAGGCGGTCAGGCAGGGCGCAGTGCGGATCTGCCTGTGTCCACTCACTCACGGCAGACGGTCAGGCAGGGCGCAGTGCGGATCTGGCTGTGTCCACTCACTCACGGCAGACGGGCAGGCAGGGAGCAGTGTGGATCTGGCTGTGTCCACTCACCCACGGCAGACGGTCAGGCAGGGCGCAGTGCGGATCTCGCTGTGTCCACACACCCACGGCAGAAGGGCAGGCAGGGCGCAGTGCGGATCTGGCTGTGTCCACTCGCCCACGGCAGACGGGTAGGCAGGGCGCAGTGCGGATCTGGCTGTGTCCACTCGCCCACGGCAGACGGGCAGGCAGGGCGCAGTGCGGATCTGGCTGTGTCCACTCTCCCACGGGAGACGGGAGGCAGGGCGCAGTGCGGATCTGGCTGTGTCCACTCACCCACGGGAGACGGGCAGGCAAGGCGCAGTGTGGATCTGGCTGTGTCCACTCACCCACGGGAGACGGGCAGAGAGGGTGCTGTGTGGATATGGCTATGTCCACTGACCCACGGCAGACGGGCAGGCAGGGCACAGTGCGGATCTGGCTGTGTCCACTCACCCACGGCAGACGGTCAGGCAGGTTGCAGTGCGGATCTGGCTGTGTCCACTCACCCACGGGAGACGGGCAGGCAGGGCGCAGTGCGGATCTGGCTGTGTCCACTCACCCACGTGAGACGGGCAGGCAAGGCGCAGTGCGGATCTGGCTGTGTCCACTCACCCACGGCAGACGGGCAGGCAAGGCGCAGTGCGGATCTGGCTGTGTCCACTCACCCACGGCGGACGGGCAGGCAGGGCGCAGTGCGGATCTGGCTGTGTCCACTCACCCACGGCAGACGGTCAGGCAGGGCGCAGTGCGGATCTGGCTGTGTCCACTCACCCACGGCAGACGGGCAGGCAGGGCGCAGTGCGGATCTGGCTGTGTCCACTCACCCACGGGAGACGGGCAGGCAGGGCGCAGTGCGGATCTGGCTGTGTCCACTCACCGACGGGAGACGGGCAGGGAAGGCGCAGTGCGGATATGGCTGTGTCCACTCACCCACGGGAGACTGGTAGTCAGCGCACAGTGCGGATCTGGCTGTGAACACTCACCAAAGTGAGACGGGCAGGTAAGGCGCAGTGCGGATCTGGCTGTGTCCACTCACCCACGGGAGACGGGCAGAGACGGTGCTGTGTAGATCTGGCTATGTCCACGGACCCACGGCAGACGGGCATGCAGGGCGCAGTGCGGATCTGGCTGTGTCCACTCACCCACGGCAGACGGTCAGGCAGGGTGCAGTGCGGATCTGGCAGTGTCCACTCACCCACGGGAGACTGGCAGGCAGGGCCCTGTGAGGATCTGGCTGTGTCCACTCACCCACGGCAGACGGTCAGGCAGGGTGCAGTGCGGATCTGGCTGTGTCCACTCACCCACGGGAGACGGGCAGGCAGGGCCCAGTGAGGATCTGGCTGTGTCCACTCACCCACGGCAGGCGGTCAGGCAGGGCGCAGTGCAGATCTTGCTGTGTCCACTCACCCACGGCAGACGGGCAGGCAGGGCGCAGTGCGGATCTGGCTGTGTCCACTCACCCACGGCAGGCGGTCAGGCAGGGCGCAGTGCGGATCTGGCTGTGTCCATTCACCCACGGCAGACGGTCAGGCAGTGCGCAGTGCGGTTCTGGCTGTGTCCACTCACCCACGGCAGACGGGCAGGCAGGGCGCAGTTTGGATCTGGCTGTGTCCACTCACCCACGGCAGACGGTCAGGCAGGGCGCAGTGCGGATCTGGCTGTGTCCACTCACCCACGGGAGACGGGCAGGCAGGGCGCAGTGCGGATCTGGCTGTGTCCACTCACCCACGGAAGACGGGCAGGAAGGGCGCAGTGCGGATCTGGCTGTGTCCACTCACTGACGGGAGACGGGCAGGCATGGCGCAGTGCAGATCTGGCTGTGTCCACTCACCCACGGGAGACGGGCAGGCAGTGTGCAGTGCGGATCTGGCTGTGACCACTCACACACGGCAGACGGTCAGGCAGGGTGCAGTGCGGATCTGGCTGTGTCCACTCACCCACGGGAGACGGGCAGGCAGGGCGCAGTGCGAATCTGGCTGTGTCCACTCACCCACGTCCTACGGGCAGGCAAGGCGCAGTGCGGATCTGGCTGTGTCCACTCACCCACGGGAGACGGTCAGGCAGGGCGCAGTGCGGATCCGTCTGTGTCCACTCACGCACGGGAGATGGGCAGAGATGGCGCTGTGTGGATCTGGCTATGTCCATTGACCCACGGCAGACGGGCAGGCAGGGCACAGTACGGATCTGGCTGTGTCCACTCACCCACGGCAGGCGGTCAGGCAGGGCGCAGTGCGGATATGGCTGTGTCCACGCACCCACAGCAGGCGGTCAGGCAGTGCGCAGTGCGGATCTGGCTGTGTCCACTCACCCACGGCAGACGGTCAGGCAGGGCGCAGTGCGGATCTGGCTGTGTCCACTCACCCACGGCAGACGGGCAGGCAGGGCGCAGTGTGGATCTGGCTGTGTCCACTCACCCACGGCAGACGGTCAGGCAGGGCGCAGTGCGGATCTGGCTGTGTCCACACACCCACGGCTGAAGGGCAAGCAGGGCGCAGTGCGGATCTGGCTGTGTCCACTCGCCCACGGGAGACAGGCAGGCAGGGCGCAGTGCGGATCTGGCTGTGTCCACTCACCCACGTCAGGCGGTCAGGCAGGGCGCAGTGCGGATCTGGCTGTGTCCACTCACCCACGGCAGACGGTCAGGCAGGGCGCAGTGCGGATCTGGCTGTGTCCACTCGCCCACGGCAGATGGGCAGGCAGCGCGCAGTGTGGATCTGGCTGTGTCCACTCACCCACGGCAGACGGTCAGGCAGGGCGCAGTGCGGATCTGGCTGTGTCCACTCACCCAGGGCAGACGGGCAGGCAGGGCGCAGTGTGGATCTGGCTGTGTCCACTCGCCCACGGGAGACGGGCAGGCAGGGCGCAGTGCGGATCTGGCTGTGTCCACTCACCTACGGGAGACAGGCAGGCAGGGCCCAGTGAGGATCTGGCTGTGTTCACTCACCCACGGCAGGCGGTAAGGCAGGGCGCAGTGCGAATCTGGCTGTGTCCACTCACCCACGGCAGACGGGCACGCAGGGCGCAGTGCGGATCTGGCTGTGTCCACTCACACTCGGCAGGCGGTCAGGCAGGGTGCAGTGCGGATCTCGCTGTGTCCACTCACCCACGGCAGACGGTCAGGCAGTGCGCAGTGCGGATCTGGCTGTGTCCACTCGCCCACGGCAGACGGGCAGGCAGGGAGCAGTGTGGATCTGGCTGTGTCCACTCACCCACGGCAATGGTCAGGCAGGGCGCAGTGCGGATCTGGCTGTGTCCACTCGCCCACGGCAGACGGGCAGGCAGGGCGCAGTGCGGATCTGGCTGTGTCCACTCGCCCACGGGAGACGGGCAGGCAGGGCGCAGTGCGGATCTGGCTGTGTCCACTCACCCACGGAAGACGGGCAGGAAGGGCGCAGTGCGGATCTGGCTGTGTCCACTCACTGACGGGAGACGGGCAGGCAAGGCGCAGTGCGGATCTAGCTGTGTCCACTCACCCACGGGAGACGGGCATGCAGGGTAAAGTGCGGATCTGGCTTTGTCCACTCACCCACGGCAGACGGTCAGGCAGGGTGCAGTGCGGATCTGGCTGTGTCCACTCACCCACGGGAGACGGGCAGGCAGGGCGCAGTGCGGATCTGGCTGTGTCCACTCACCCACGTAGGACGGGCAGGCAAGGCGCAGTGCGGATCTGGCTGTGTCCAGTCACCCACGGGAGACCGTCAGGCAGGGCGCAGTGCAGATCCGGCTGTGTCCACTCACGCACTGGAGATTGGCAGAGACGGTGCTGTGTGGATCAGGCTACGTCCACTGACCCACGGCAGACGGGCAGGCAGGGCGCAGTACGGATCTGGCTGTGTCCACTCACCCACGGCAGGCGGTCAGGCAGTGCGCAGTGCGGATCTGGCTGTGTCCACTCACCCACGGCAGACGGTCAGTCAGGGCGCAGTGCGGATCTGGCTGTGTCCACTCACCCACGGCAGACGGGCAGGCAGGGCGCAGTACGGATCTGGCTGTGTCCACTCGCCCACGGGAGACGGGCAGGCAGGGCGCAGTGCGGATCTGGCTGTGTCCACTCACCGACGGGAGACGGGCAGGGAAGGCGCAGTGCGGATATGGCTGTGTCCACTCACCCACGGGAGACGGGTAGGCAGCGCACAGTGCGGATCTGGCTGTGTCCACTCACCCACGGCAGACGGGCAGGCAGGGCGCAGTGCGGATCTGGCTGTGTCCACTCACCCACGGCAGGCGGTCAGGCAGGGCGCAGTGCGGATCTGGCTGTGTCCATTCACCCACGGCAGACGGTCAGGCAGTGCGCAGTGCGGTTCTGGCTGTGTCCACTCACCCACGGCAGACGGGCAGGCAGGGCGCAGTGTGGATCTGGCTGTGTCCACTCACTGACGGGAGACGGGCAGGCAAGGCGCAGTGCAGATCTGGCTGTGTCCACTCACCCACGGGAGACGGGCAGGCAGTGTGCAGTGCGGATCTGGCTGTGACCACTCACCCACGGCAGACGGTCAGGCAGGGTGCAGTGCGGATCTGGCTGTGTCCACTCACCCACGGGAGACGGGCAGGCAGGGCGCAGTGCGAATCTGGCTGTGTCCACTCACCCACGTCAGACGGGCAGGCATGGCGCAGTGCGGATCTGGCTGTGTCCACTCACCCACGGGAGACGGTCAGGCAGGGCACAGTGCGGATCCGTCTGTGTCCACTCACGCACGGTAGATGGGCAGAGATGGTGCTGTGTGGATCTGGCTATGTCCATTGACCCACGGCAGACGGGTATGCAGGGCACAGTACGGATCTGGCTGTGTCCACTCACCCACGGCAGCCGGTCAGGCAGGGCGCAGTGCGGATATGGCTGTGTCCACGCACGCACAGCAGGCGGTCAGACAGTGCGCAGTGCGGATCTGGCTGTGTCCACTCACCCACGGCAGACGGTCAGGCAGGGCGCAGTGCGGATCTGGCTGTGTCCACTCACCCACGGCAGACGGGCAGGCAGGGCGCAGTGTGGATCTGGCTGTGTCCACTCACCCACGGCAGACGGTCAGGCAGGGCGCAGTGCGGATCTGGCTGTGTCCACACACCCACGGCTGAAGGGCAGGCAGGGCGCAGTGCGGATCTGGCTGTGTCCACTCGCCCACGGCAGACGGGAAGGCAGGGCGCAGTGTGGATCTGGCTGTGTCCACTCACCCACGGCAGACGGTCAGGCAGGGCGCAGTGCGGATCTGGCTGTGTCCACTCGCCCACGGCAGACGGGCAGGCAGGGCGCAGTGCGGACCTGGCTGTGTCCACTCGCCCACGGGAGACGGGCAGGTGGGCTCAGTGCGGATCTGGCTGTGTCCACTCACCCACGGAAGACGGGCAGGAAGGGCGCAGTGCGGATCTGGCTGTGTCCACTCACTGACGGGAGACGGGCAGGCAAGGCGCAGTGCGGATCTGGCTGAGTCCACTCACCCACGGGAGACGGGCAGGCAGGGTGCAGTGCGGATCTGGCTGTGACCACTCACCCACGGCAGACGGTCAGGCAGGGTGCAGTGCGGATCTGGCTGTGTCCACTAACCCACGGGAGACGGGCAGGCAGGGCGCAGTGCGGATCTGGCTGTGTCCACTCACCCACGTCAGACGGGCAGGCAGGGCGCAGTACGGATCCGTCTGTGTCCACTCACCCACGGGAGATGGGCAGAGATGGTGCTGTGTGGATCTGGCTATGTCCATTGACCCACGGCAGACCGGCAGGCAGGGCACAGTACGGATCTGGCTGTGTCCACTCACCCACGGCAGGCGGTCAGGTAGGGCGCAGTGCGGATCTGGCTGTGTCCACGCACCCACAGCAGGCGGTCAGGCAGTGCGCAGTGCGGATCTGGCTGTGTCCACTCACCCACGGCAGACGGTCAGGCAGGGCGCAGTGCGGATCTGGCTGTGTCCACTCACCCACGGCAGACGGGCAGGCAGGGCGCAGTGTGGATCTGGCTGTGTCCACTCACCCACGGCAGACGGTCAGGCAGGGCGCAGTGCGGATCTGGCTGTGTCCACACACCCAAGGCAGAAGGGCAGGCAGGGCGCAGTGCGGATCTGGCTGTGTCCACTCGCCCACGGGAGAAGGGCAGGCAGGGCGCAGTGCGGATCTGGCTGTGTCCACTCACCCACGGCAGACGGTCAGGCAGGGCGCAGTGCGGATCTGGCTGTGTCCACTCGCCCACGGCAGATGGGCAGGCAGCGCGCAGTGTGGATCTGGCTGTGTCCACTCACCCACGGCAGACGGTCAGGCAGGGCGCAGTGCGGATCTGGCTGTGTCCACTCGCCCACGGGAGACGGGCTGGCAGGGCACAGTGCGGTTCTGGCTGTGTCCACTCACCCATGGGATTCGGGCAGGCAGGGCGCAGTGCGGATCTGGCTGTGTCCACTTACCCACGGCAGACGGGCAGGCAGGGCGCAGTGTGGATCTGGCTGTGTCCACTCACCCACGGCAGACGGTCAGGCAGGGCGCAGTGCGGATCAGGCTGTGTCCACACACCCATGGCAGAAGGGCAGGCAGTGCGCAGTGCGGATCTGGCTGTGTCCACTCGCCCACGGCAGGCGGTCAGGCAGGGCGCAGTGCGGATCTGGCTGTGTCCACTCACCCACGGCAGACGGTCAGGCAGGGCGCAGTGCGGATCTGGCTGTGTCCACTCGCCCACGGCAGACGGGCAGGCAGCGCGCAGTGTGGATCTGGCTGTGTCCACTCACCCACGGCAGACGGTCAGGCAGGGCGCAGTGCGGATCTGGCTGTGTCTACTCGCCCACGGCAGACAGGCAGGCAGGGCGCAGTGCGGATCTGGCTGTGTCCACTCGCCCACGGGAGACGGGCAGTCAGGGCGCAGTGCGATTCTGGCTGTGTCCACTCACCCACGGAAGACGGGCAGGAAGGGCGCTTGCGGATCTGGCTGTGTCCACTCACCGACGGGAGACGGGCAGGCAAGGCGCAGTGCGGATCTGGCTGTGTCCACTCACCCACGGGAGACGGGAAGGCAGGGCGCAGTACGGATCTGGCTGTGTCCACTCACCCACGGCAGACGGGCAGGCAGGGCGCAGTGCGGATCTGGCTGTGTCCACTGGCCCACGGGAGACGGGCAGGCAGGGCGCAGTACGGATCTGGCTGTGTCCATTCAGCCACGGCAGGCGGTCAGGCAGGGCGCAGTGCGGATCTGGCTGTGTCCACGCACCCACAGCAGGCGGTCAGGAAGTGCGCAGTGCGGATCTGGCTGTGTCCACTCACTGACGTGAGACGGGCAGGCAAGGCGCAGTGCGGATCTGGCTGTGTCCACTCACCCACGGGAGACGGGCAGGCAGGGTGCAGTGCGGATCTGGCTTTGTCCACTCACCCACGGCAGACGGTCAGGCAGGGTGCAGTGCGGATCTGGCTGTGTCCACTCACCCACGGGAGACGGGCAGGCAGGGCGCAGTGCGGATCTGGCTGTGTCCACTCACCCACGTCAGACGGGCAGGCAAGGCGCAGTGCGGATCTGGCTGTGTCCACTCACCCACGGGAGACGGGCAGGCAGGGCGTGGTGTGGATCTGGCTGTGTCCACTTACCCACGTGAGACGGGCAGGCAAGGCGCAGTGCGGATCTGGCTGTGTCCACTCACCCACGGGAGACGGTCAGGCAGGGCGCAGTGCGGATCCGGCTGTGTCCACTCACGCACGGGAGATGGGCAGAGACGGTGCTGTGTGGATCTGGCTATGTCCACTTACCCACGGCAGACGGGCAGGCAGGGCGCAGTACGGATCTGGCTGTGTCCACTCACCCACGGCAGGCGGTCAGGCAGGGCGCAGTGCGGATCTGGCTGTGTCCACGCACCCACAGCAGGCGGTCAGGAAGTGCGCAGTGCGGATCTGGCTGTGTCCACTCACCCACTGCAGACGGTCAGGCAGGGCGCAGTGCGGATCTGGCTGTGTCCACTCGCCCACGGGAGACGGGCAGGCAGGGCGCAGTGCAGATCTGGCTGTGTCCACTCACCCACGGCAGGCGGTCAGGCAGGGTGCAGTGCGGATCTGGCTGTCTCCACTCACCCACGGCAGACGGTCAGACAGGACGCAGTGCGGATATGGCTGTGTCCACTCGCCCACGGCAGACGGGCAGGCAGCGTGCAGTGTGGATCTGGCTGTGTCCACTCACCCACGGCAGACGGTCAGGCAGGGCGCAGTGCGGAACTGGCTGTGTCCACTCGCCCACGGCAGACGGGCAGGCAGGGCGCAGTGCGGATCTGGCTGTGTCCACTCGCCCACGGGAGATGGGCAGGCAGGGCGCTGTGCGGATCTGGCTGTGTCCATTCACCCACGGGAGACGGGCAGGCAGGGTGCAGTGCGGATCTGGCTGTTTCCACTCACCCACGGCAGACGGGCAGGCAGGGCGCAGTGCGGATCTGGCTGTGTCCACTCACCCACGGCAGGCGGTCAGGCAGGGCGCAGTGCGGATCTGGCTGTGTCCATTCACCCACGGCAGACGGTCAGGCAGGGCGCAGTGCGGATCTGGCTGTGTCCACTCACCCACGGGAGACGGGCAGGCAGGGCGCAGTGCGAATCTGGCTGTGTCCACTCACCCACGTCAGACGGGCAGGCATGGCGCAGTGCGGATCTGGCTCTGTCCACTCACCCACGGGAGACGGTCAGGCAGGGCACAGTGCGAATCCGTCTGTGTCCACTCACGCACGGGAGATGGGCAGAGATGGTGCTGTGTGGATCTGGCTATGTCCATTGACCCACGGCAGACGGGCATGCAGGGCACAGTACGGATCTGGCTGTGTCCACTCACCCACGGCACTCGGTCAGGCAGGGCGCAGTGCGGATATGGCTGTGTCCACGCACCCACAGCAGGCGGTCAGACAGTGCGCAGTGCGGATCTGGCTGTGTCCACTCACCCACGGCAGACGGTCAGGCAGGGCGCAGTGCGGATCTGGCTGTGTCCACTCACCCACGGCAGACGGGCAGGCAGGGCGCAGTGTGGATCTGGCTGTGTCCACTCACCCACGGCAGACGGTCAGGCAGGGCGCAGTGCGGATCTGGCTGTGTCCACACACCCACGGCTGAAGGGCAGGCAGGGCGCAGTGCGGATCTGGCTGTGTCCACTCGCCCACGGCAGACGGGAAGGCAGGGCGCAGTGTGGATCTGGCTGTGTCCACTCACCCACGGCAGACGGTCAGGCAGGGCGCAGTGCGGATCTGGCTGTGTCCACTCGCCCACGGCAGACGGGCAGGCAGGGCGCAGTGCGGATCTGGCTGTGTCCACTCGCCCACGGGAGACGGGCAGGCAGGGCTCAGTGCGGATCTGGCTGTGTCCACTCACCCACGGAAGACGGGCAGGAAGGACGCAGTGCGGATCTGGCTGTGTCCACTCACTGACGGGAGACGGGCAGGCAAGGCGCAGTGCGGATCTGGCTGTGTCCACTCACCCACGGGAGACGGGCAGGCAGGGTGCAGTGCGGATTTGGCTGTGACCACTCACCCACGGCAGACGGTCAGGCAGGGTGCAGTGCGGATCTGGCTGTGTCCACTAACCCACGGGAGACGGGCAGGCAGGGCGCAGTGCGGATCTGGCTGTGTCCACACACCCAAGGCAGAGGGGCAGGCAGGGCGCAGTGCGGATCTGGCTGTGTCCACTCGCCCAAGGGAGATGGGCAGACAGGGCGCAGTGCGGATCTGGCTGTGTCCACTCACCCACGGCAGACGGTCAGGCAGGGCGCAGTGCGGATCTGGCTGTGTCCACTCGCCCACGGCAGATGGGCAGGCAGCGCGCAGTGTGGATCTGGCTGTGTCCACTCACCCACGGCAGACGGTCAGGCAGGGCGCAGTGCGGGTCTGGCTGTGTCCACTCGCCCACGGGAGACGGGCTGGCAGGGCACAGTGCGGTTCTGGCTGTGTCCACACACCCATGGGATTCGGGCAGGCAGGGCGCAGTGCGGATCTGGCTGTGTCCACTCACCCACGGCAGACGGGCCGGCAGCGCGCAGTGCGGATCCGGCTGTGTCCACTCACCCACCGGAGATGGGCAGAGACGATGCTGTGTGGATCTGGCTATGTCCACTGACCCACGGCAGACTGGGAGGCAGGGCTTAGTACGGATCTGGCTGTGTCCACTCACCCACGGCAGACGGGCAGGCAGGGCGCAGTGTGGATCTGGCTGTGTCCACTCACCCACGGCAGACGGTCAGGCAGGGCGCAGTGCGGATCTGGCTGTGTCCACTCACCCACGGCAGACGGTCAGGCAGGGCGCAGTGCGGATCTGGCTGTGTCCACTCACCACGGAAGACGGGCAGGAAGGGTGCAGTGCGGATCCGGCAGTGTCCACTCACCCACGGGAGATGGGCAGAGACGGGGCTGTGTGGATCTGGCTGTGTCCACTCACCCACGGGAGACGGTCAGGCAGGGCACAGTGCGGATCTGGCTGTGTCCACTCGCCCACGGCAGACGGGCATGCAGGGCGCAGTGAGGATCTGGCTGTGTCCACTCACCCACGGGAGATGGGAAGGCAGGGCGCAGTACGGATCTGGCTGTGTCCACTCACCCACGGCAGACGGGCAGGCAGGGCGCAGTGTGGATCTGGCTGTGTCCACTCACCCACGGCAGACGGTCAGGCAGGGCGCAGTGCGGATCTGGCTGTGTCCACTCACCCACGGCAGACGGGCAGGCAGGGCGCAGTGCGGATCTGGCTGTGTCCACTCGCCCACGGGAGACGGGCAGGCAGGGCGCAGTGCGGATCTGGCTGTGTCCACTCACCCACGGGAGACGGGCAGGCAGGGCGCAGTGCGGATCTGGCTGTGTCCACTCACCGACGGGAGACGGGCAGGGAAGGCGCAGTGCGGGTATGGCTGTGTCCATTCACCCACGGGAGACCGGTAGGCAGCGCACAGTGCGGATCTGGCTGTGTCCACTCACCAAAGTGAGACGGGCAGGTAAGGCGCAGTGCGGATCTGGCTTTGTCCACTCACCCACGGGAGACGGGCAGAGACGGTGATGTGTAGATCTGGCTATGTCCACGGACCCACGGCAGACGGGCAGGCAGGGCGCAGTGCGGATCTGGCTGTGTCCACTCACCCACGGCAGACGGTCAGGCAGGGTGCAGTGCGGATCTGGCTGTGTCCACTCACCCACGGGAGACGGGCAGGCAGGGCCCAGTGAGGATCTGGCTGTGTCCACTCACCCACGGCAGACGGTCAGGCAGGGCGCAGTGCGGATCTGGCTGTGTCCACTCACCCACGGGAGACGGGCAGGCAGAGCCCAGTGAGGATCTGGCTGTGTCCACTCACCCACGGCAGGCGGTCAGGCAGGGCGCAGTGCGGATCTTGCTGTGTCCACTCACCCACGGCAGACGGGCAGGCAGGGCGCAGTGTGGATCTGGCTGTGTCCACTCACCCACGGCAGGCGGTCAGGCAGGGCGCAGTGCGGATCAGGCTGTGTCCACACACCGATGGCAGAAGGGCAGGCAGGGCGCAGTGCGGATCTGGCTGTGTCCACTCGCCCACGGCAGGCGGTCAGGCAGGGCGCAGTGCGGATCTGGCTATGTCCACTCACCCACGGCAGACGGTCAGGCAGGGCGCAGTGCGGATCTGGCTGTGTCCACTCGCCCACGGCAGACGGGCAGGCAGCGCGCAGTGTGGATCTGGCTGTGTCCACTCACCCACGGCAGATGGTCCGGCAGGGCGCAGTGCGGATCTGGCTGTGTCCACTCAGCCACAGCAGGCGGTCAGGCAGGGCGCAGTGTGGATCTGGCTGTGTCCACGCACCCACAGCAGGCGGTCAGGAAGTGCGCAGTGCGGATCTGGCTGTGTCCACTCACTGACGTGAGACGGGCAGGCAAGGCGCAGTGCGGATCTGGCTGTGTCCACTCACCCACGGGAGACGGGCAGGCACGGCGTGGTGTGGATCTGGCTGTGTCCACTCACCCACGGGAGACGGGCAGGCAAGGCGCAGTGCGGATCTGGCTGTGTCCACTCACCCACGGGAGACGGTCAGGCAGGGCGCAGTGCGGATCCGGCTGTGTCCACTCACGCACGGGAGATGGGCAGAGACGGTGCTGTGTGGATCTGGCTATGTCCACTTACCCACGGCAGACGGGCAGGCAGGGCGCAGTACGGATCTGGCTGTGTCCACTCACCCACGGCAGGCGGTCAGGCAGGGCGCAGTGCGGATCTGGCTGTGTCCACGCACCCACAGCAGGCGGTCAGGAAGTGCGCAGTGCGGATCTGGCTGTGTCCACTCACCCACTGCATACGGTCAGGCAGGGCGCAGTGCTGATCTGGCTGTGTCCACTCACCCACGGCAGACGGTCAGGCAGGGCGCAGTGCGGATTTGGCTGTGTCCACTCACCCACGGGAGACGGGCAGGCAGGGCGCAGTGCGGATCTGGCTGTGTCCACTCGCCCACGGGAGACGGGCAGGCAGGGCACAGTGCAGATCTGGCTGTGTCCACTCACCCACGGCAGGCGGTCAGACAGGGTGCAGTGCGGATCTGGCTGTGTCCACTCACCCACGGCAGACGGTCAGGCAGGGCGCAGTGCGGATATGGCTGTGTCCACTCGCCCACGGCAGACGGGCAGGCAGCGTGCAGTGTGGATCTGGCTGTGTCCACTCACCCACGGCAGACGGTCAGGCAGGGCGCAGTGCGGAACTGGCTGTGTCCACTCGCCCACGGCAGACGGGCAGGCAGGGCGCAGTGCGGATCTGGCTGTGTCCACTCGCCCACGGGAGACGGGCAGGCAGGGCGCTGTGCGGATCTGGCTGTGTCCATTCACCCACGGGAGACGGGCAGGCAGGGCGCAGTGCGGATCTGGCTGTGTCCACTCACTGACGGGAGACGGGAAGGCAAGGCGCAGTGCGGATCTGGCTGTGTCCACTCACCCACGGGAGAGGGGCAGGCAGGGCGCAGTGCGGATCTGGCTGTGTCCACTCACCCAGGGGAGACGGGCAGGCAAGGCGCAGTGTGGATCTGGCTGTGTCCACTCACCCACGGGAGACGGGCAGAGAGGGTGCTGTGTTGATATGGCTATGTCCACTGACCCACGGCAGACGGGCAGGCAGGCCGCAGTGCAGATCTGGCTGTGTCCACTCACCCACGGCAGACGGTCAGGCAGGGTGCAGTGCGGATCTGGCTGTGTCCACTCACCCACAGGAGACTGGCAGGCAGGGCGCAGTCCGGATCTGGCTGTGTCCACTCACACACGGCAGACGGGCCGGCAGCGCGCAGTGCGGATCCGGCTGTGTCCACTCACCCACCCGAGATGGGCAGAGACGATGCTGTGTGGATCTGGCTATGTCCACTGACCCACGGCAGACTGGCAGGCAGGGCTTAGTACGGATCTGGCTGTGTCCACTCACCCACGGCAGACGGGCAGGCAGGGCGCAGTGCGGATCTGGCTGTGTCCACTCACCCACGGCAGACGGTCAGGCAGGGCGCAGTGCGGATCTGGCTGTGTCCACTCACCCACGGCAGACGGTCAGGCAGGGCGCAGTGCGGATCTGGCTGTGTCCACTCACCCACGGAAGACGGGCAGGAAGGGCGCAGTGCGGATCCGGCAGTGTCCACTCACCCACGGGAGATGGGCAGAGACGGGGCTGTGTGGATCTGGCTGTGTCCACTCACCCACGGCAGACGGTCAGGCAGGGCGCAGTGCGGATCTGGCTGTGTCCACTCGCCCACGGCAGACGGGCATGCAGGGCGCAGTGCGGATCTGGCTGTGTCCACTCACCCACGGGAGATGGGAAGGCAGGGCGCAGTACGGATCTGGCTGTGTCCACTCGTCCACGGCAGGCGGGCAGGCAGGGCGCAGTGTGGATCTGGCTGTGTCCACTCACCCACGGCAGACGGTCAGGCAGGGCGCAGTGCGGATCTGGCTGTGTCCACTCGCCCTCGGCAGACGGGCAGGCAGGGCGCAGTGAGAATCTGGCTGTGTCCACTAACCGACGGAAGACGGGCAGGAAGGGCGCAGTGCGGATCTGGCTGTGTCCACTCACCCACGGCAGACGGTCAGGCAGGGTGCAGTGCGGATCTGGCTTTGTCCACTAACCGACGGGAGACGGGCAGGCAGGGCGCAGTGCGGATCTGGCTGTGTCCACTCACCCACGGCAGACGGTCAGGCAGGGTGCAGTGCGGATCTGGCTGTGTCCACTCACCCACGGGAGACAGGCAGGCCGGGCGCAGTGCGGATCTGGCTGTGTCCACTCACCCACGGGAGACGGTCAGGCAGGGCGCAGTGCGGATCTGGCTGTGTCCTCTCACCCACGGGAGACGGTCAGGCAGGGCGCAGTGCGGATCTGGCTGTGTCCACTCGCCCACGGCAGACGGGCAGGCAGGGCGCAGTGCGGATCTGGCTGTGTCCACTCACCCACGGGAGACGGGCAGGCAGGGCGCAGTGCGGATCTGGCTGTGTCCACTCACCCACGGCAGACGGTCAGGCAGGGTGCAGTGCGGATTTGGCTGTGTCCATTCACCCACGGGAGACGGGCAGGCAGGGCGCAGTGCGGATCTGGCTGTGTCCACTCACCCACGGCAGACGGTCAGGCAGGGTGCAGTGCGGATCTGGCTGTGTCCACTCGCCCACGGGAGACGGGCAGGCAGTGCGCAGTGCGGATCTGGCTGTGTCCACTCACCCATGGGAGACGGGCAGGCAGGGCGCAGTGCGGATCTGGCTGTGTCCACTCACCCAGGGGAGACGGGCAGGCAAGGCGCAGTGTGGATCTGGCTGTGTCCACTCACCCACGGGAGACGGGCAGAGGGGGTGCTGTGTGGATCTGGCTATGTTCATTGACCCACGGCAGACGGGCAGGCAGGGCGCAGTGCGGATCTGGCTGTGTCCACTCACCCACGGCAGACGGGCAGGCAGGGCGCAGTGCGGAGCTGGCTGTGTCCACTCACCCACGGGAGACGGGTAGGCAAGGCCCAGTGTGGATCTGGCTGTGTCCACTCACCCACGGGAGACGGGCAGAGAGGATGCTGTGTGGATCTGGCTATGTCCAATGACCCACGGCACACGGGCAGACAGGGCGCAGTGCGGATCTGGCTGTGTCCACTCACCCAATGCAGGCGGGCCCGCATGTTGCAGTGCGGATCTGGATGTGTCCACTCACCCACGGGAGACGGGCAGGCAAGGCGCAGTGCGGATCTGGCTGTGTCCACTCACCCAATGCAGACGGGCCCGCATGTTGCAGTGCGGATCTGGATGTGTCCACTCACCCACGGGAGACGGGCAGGCAAGGCGCAGTGTGGATCTGGCTCTGTCCACTCACCCACGGGAGACGGGCAGGTAGGGTGCTGTGTTGCACTGGCAGTGTCCACTGACCCACGGTAGATGGGCAGTTAGGGCCCTGGTTGGTACTGGCTGTGTTCTCTGACCCACCGGTGACGGGAAGGTAGGGTGGTGTGTGGAACTGGCTGTTTCCACTCACCCTCGGGAGACGGCAGGCAGGTCTCTTTGTTGAACTGGCTGTGTCCACTCACCCACAGGAGACGTGCATGTTGGCACTCTGTGGAACTGTCTGTGTCCGCTCACCCACGGGAGACGGGCAGGCTGGTGGCTGTGTTTAACTGGCTATATCCACTCACCCATGGCAGACGGGCAGGCAGGTCGCTGTGTTGATCTTGCTCTGTCTACTCACACAAGGGAGACGGGCAGGTATGGCGCTGTGTGGAACTGGCTGTGTCCAGTCACCCACGAGAGACGGGCAGGCAGTGTGCTGTGTTGAACTGGCAGTTTCCACTCACCCACGGGAGACGGGCAGGCAGGGCGCAGTGTGCACCTGGCGCTGTCCACTCAACCATGGTAGATGGGCTTGTAGGGCACTGTTTGGAAGGGGTTGTGTTAACTGACCCGCGTGCGATGGCCAGGAAGCTCAATGTGTTGACCTGGCTGTGTCCACTCACACACGGGAGACGGGCAGATAGGGCGCTGTGTGGAACTGGCTGTGTCGATTCACCGACGGGAGACGCGCAATCAGGGCGCAATGTGGAACTGGGGCTGTCCACTCACCCACGGTAGACAGGCAGGTAGGGCGCACTGTGGGACGGGCTGTGTCCACTGACCTACGGGTGACAGGCAGGTAGGGCGCTGTGTGGAATTGGCTGTGTCCACTCAACCTCGAGGGACGGGCAGCCAGGGCCCGGTGTGGAACTGGCAGTGGCCACTCACTGACGGGAGACGGCCAGGCAGGGCGCGATGTGGAACTGGTTGTGTCCACTCACCCACTGTAGATGGGCAGGGAGGGCGTTGTGTGTAATGGGCTGCGTTCACTGACCCACGGGTAATGGGCAGGCAGGGCCCGGTGTGGAACTAGCAGTGTCCACTCACCAAGGGAGGTTGGGCAGGCAGGGCGTGGTGTGGAACTGGCTGTGTCCACTCACCCACGGTAGACAGGCAGTTAGGGCCTTGTGTGGAACCGGCTGTGTTCACTGACCCACGGGAGACGGGCAGGTAAGGCACTGTGTGGAACTGGCTGTGTCTACTCACCTACGAGACACGGGTAGGGAGGGCGCTGTGTGGAAGTGGCTGTGTCCACTTACCCACGAGAGACTGGCAGGCCGGGCACTGAGTGTCCACTCATACACGGGAGATGGGTAGGCTGGACGCAGTGTGTTAGTATGTCCACACACCCATGGGAGTTCGCATACAGTGCGCTGTGTTTAACGGGCTGTGTCCATTCACCCTTCTGAGACGGGCAGGCAGTGGGCAGTGTGAAACGGGCTGTGTCCACTCAGCCACTGGAGACGGGCAGGTAGGGCGCTGTGTGGAACTGGCTGTGTCCACTCACACACCGGAAACGGGCAGGCAGGGTCTGGTGTGGAACTGGCAGTGTCCACTCACCTATGGGAGAGGGGCCGGCAGGCGGCGATTTGGGACTGGCTGTTTCCACTAATCCCCGAGTTACGGGGAGGTAAGGCGCTGTGTGGAACTGACTGTGTCCACTCACCCACGGGAGACGGGCAGGCAGGGCGCAGTGGTTGGATGGCAGTGTCCACTGACCCACGGGTGACGGGCAGATAGGGCCCGGTGTGGAAGTAACATCTCTTGTAGGTCCACTGACCTACAAGAGATGGGCAGGCAGGGCGCTGTGTGGAACTGGCTCTGTCCACTCACCCATGGGAAACGAACAGCTGCCCGTCTGACTGCCCCCACTCAGGGCTCACGCTCAGTCTGGACCAATCATTGGGTCCAGAAGGACATTGTTTTCACAGCAATAAGAGACACAGTTCTGTCATAAAGAACTCCGATATATAAACGACAAAAGCTATAGACAAATGCTATAGAAAGTGAATACATTATATTTGTGATTCTCCAATTAAAGCACATTTCACACGGCTTTCACTAACGTATATTGGAAACGTTAAGTCCTTACATACAGAATGTTACATATAAATGTTTACACTGACATGGACAAAGAGATAGAAAGTCCCTTGCTTAGACACTTGATCTTCCCTTAGATCTGAGGAACTGTATACATTGTTTTCAAAAAAGCATTTAGAAAATATATAGTTCGTTGCTGGCTGCTGTCTTCGAACACCGGAGAGTTGAGATGCGGTTTTTGCCCGGAACACTGGGGTCCTTTAGACATAGCACCTGGCGCCTTAACTTTGAGCTCAGACATTCTTGGCCTTTCTTCCAGTTCACGGAGGGTGCTGGAGATAACGGTAGCAGTTATAGAAGGTCACTGAAGTAATACTGTGCACATAGCCCTTGTAGCTTATAGCTCCCCACTGAAACCCTACACTCTCCTTTACCAGAATTTTTAGGCTTGGGTGCTCTTTTCCTTGAACTGTCTTAGTGATCATAGTTGAGTTTTTTTTGTTTGTTGAGCAAGAGTTTAGCTTGTTGACCAGGCTAGAGTGAGTGCCTTGGCATCAACCTAGATCACAGCAACCTCAAACTCCTGGGCTCAAACAATCCTTCTGTCTCAGCCTCCCCAGTACCTGGGACTACAGGCATGCGCAACCTTGCCCGGCTAATTTTCTATATATATTAGTTGGCCAATTAATTTCTTTCTATTTATAGTAGAGACAGGGTTTTACTCTTGCTCAGGCTGGTTTCGAACTCCTAACCTCCAGCAATCTGCCCGCCTCAGCGTCCCAGAATACTAGGATTACAGGCTTGAGCAACCGCGCCCGGCTGAATGTATCTTTTTTGATATCAGAAAACAGTTACGTTGTAGATTACAAACCTGCTTAAGCGAGTGAAACGGCTATCAAAGTGAGGTAAGTTTGAAAAAACCGGAACTTTTGTTTTCTGGTTTAGTGAAGACATATACTACTTGTTCCTTTGTATTTCGCTTCTCCTTTGTTTTTATCTGTATAAATACAGCAACGGTAATAAACGAGGCGCGGCAGTCGCCAAGGACTCCGTCCTCCCATCCCAATGTTTTTGTTGTCTCTTCATTTCTCAGCCTCGCCCCATAACTCTACGTGATGCACGTCGCCGGCTGGCATCGGCAGGCGGTGGCCCGTATAGGAAACCCTCCCTCCGAGACTGCCTTCGGTGGTACACAGTGACAAGGGGATTCAGAGAAGGCCGCTGCCCGTGGAAGGCCGGCTGTTATATAAAGAAAGGTGTGTTGGGCAGAGAGTGTAATTGATAAGAGTAAGAAATTATGGGACAAGGACCTAGTAGAATGTTGTTTGTAGAAGTGTTGAAGACTATGCTTCGGGCCCGCAGTATTAAAATAGGAAAAAAGCAGTTGGAAAATTTTTCAAGTTTTGTAGAAGTATGTCTTTGGTTCCCTGAGGAAGGAACGGTAAATTTCAACACATGGAAGAAGGTAAGAGTTAAATTGCAGTACTATTAGCCCACCAACCAAAGAAGGTTCCTGTGGACGCTTTTTATCTTTGAAATCTTATTCGGGATTGTCTAACCCCCTGGCATACTCAGTATCAGGCACATAACCTTTAAGGAATTAGAAAATTTGAAAAATATGCAAAAATTTCTTATTCAAAAAGCTGCTATAGGCTTGAACTGACTGTGTCCACTCACCCAGGAAAAAAGGGCAGGCAGGGCGCTGTGTTGAACTGGCAGTGTCCATTCACGGAATACTGGCAGGCAGGGTGCGGTGTGGAACCAGCAGTGTCCACTCACCCATGGTAGACGGGAGATAGGGCCCTGTGTGGAACTGGCTGTGTCCACTCACCCACGGGTGACGAGCAGGTAGGACCCTGGGTGGAAGTGACTGTGACCACTCACCCAGGAGAGACGCGCAGGCAGGGCGCGATGTGGAACTGCTTGTGTAAACTCAACCACGGTAGATGGGCAGGTAGGCGCTGTGTGGAAAGGGCTGTGACCAATGACCCATGGGTACAGGGCAGGCCGGGCCCGGTGTGGAACTGGCAGTGTCCAATCATCGAGGGGGATTGTGCAGGCAAGGCGCGGTGTGGAACTGGCTGTGTCCACTCACCGACGGGAGACGGGCAGGCAGGGCGCAATGTGGAACACGCCCTGTCCACTCACCAATGGTAGAGAGGCAGGTAGGGCGCTCGGTGGGACGGGCTGTGTCCACTGACACACGGGTGACGGGTAGGTAGGGCGCTGTGTGGAACTGGCTGTGTCCACTTACCCACGGTTGACGGGAAGGTAGAGCGCTGTGTGGCACTGGCTGTGTCCACTGACCGACGGGTGACGGGCAGATAGGGCGCTGTGTGGAACTGGCAGTGTCCACTCACCCACGGAGACGGGCAAGCAGGGCGCGGTGTGGAACTGGAGCTGTCCACTTACCCATGGTAGAGAGGCGGGTAGGGCGCTCTGTGGGACGCGCTATGTCCACCGACCCACGGGTGACGGGTAGGTAAGGCACTGTGTGGAACTTGCTTTTTCCACTCACCCACGGGGGACGAGGAGGCAGGGCGCTGTTTTGTACTGGCAGTGTCCACTCACCCATGGGACACGGGCAGGCAGGGCGTGGTTTAGAACTGGCAGTGTCCACTCACCCGGTGCTGACGGGCTGGTAGGGCGCTGTGTGGAACTGGCTGTGTCCACTGACCCACGGGTTACAGGCGGGCAGGTCGCTGTGTGGAACTGGGAGTGTCCACTCACCCACGGGAGACAGGCAGGCAGGTCGCTGTGTTGAACTGGCTGTGTCCACTCACACACGGAAGACGGGCAGGCAGGGGGCTGAGTTGAACTGGCAGTGTCAACTCACCCACGGGAGACGGGCAGGCAGGTCACTGTGTTGACCTGGCTGTGTCCACTCACCCAAGGGACACGGGCAGGCAGAGCGCGGTGTGGAACTGGCGGTGTCTACTCGACCACAGTTTACGGGCAAGTAGGGCGCTGTGTGGAACTGGCTGAGTCCACTGACCCATGGGTGACCGGCAGGTAGGGCGCTGTGTGGAACTGGCAGTGTCCACTCACCCATGGGAGACGGGAAGGCAGATTGCTGTGTTGAACTGGCTGTGTCCACTCACACACGGGAGACGGGCAGACAGCGCGCTGTGTTGAACTGGCAGTGTCCACTCACCGACTGGAGATGGGCAGGCAGGTCACTGTGTTGACCGGGCTGTGTCCACTCACACACGGGAGACGGGCAGGCAGTGAACTGTGTTGAACTGGCTGTGTCCACTGACCCACGGGTTACGGGCATGTTGGGCGCTGTGTGGAACTGGCAGTGTCCACTCACCCGTCGTAGAGAGGCAGATAGGGCGCTCTGTGGGACGGGCTGTGTCCTCTGACCCACGGGTGACAGACAGATAGGGTGCTGTGTGCAACTGGCACTGTCCACTCACCCCCAGGACACGGGCAGGCAGGGCGTAAATTGGAACTGGCAGTGTCCACACACCCACCGCTGACGGGCAGGAAGGGCGCTGTCTGGAACCGGCTGTGTCAACTGACCCACGGGTGACAGGCAGGTAGGTCGCTGTGTGGAAGTGGCAGTGTCCACTCACCCACGTTTGATGGGCAGGTAGGGCGCTGTGTGGAACTCGCGCTGTCCATTCACCCATGGTAGAGAAGCAGGTTGGGCGCTTTGTGGGACGGGCTGTGTCCACTGACCGACGGGTAACGGGTAGCTAAGGCAATGTGTGGAACTGGCTTTGTCCACTCACCCACGGGGGACGGTCAGGCAGGGCTCTATTTTGTACTGGCAGTGTCCACTCACCCACGGGACACGGGCAGGCAGGGCGTGGTTTGGAATTGGCAGTGTCCACTCACCCACGGCTGACCGGCAGGTAGGGCGCTGAGTTGAACTGGCTCTGTCCACTGACCCACGCGTGACGGACAGGTAGGGCGTTGTGTGGAACTGGCAGTGTAACTCACCCATGGGAGACAGGCAGGCAGGTCGCTGTGTTGAACTGGCTATGTCCACTCACACACGGGAGACGGGCATGCAGTGCGCTGTGTTGAACTGGCAATGTCCACTCATCCACGGAATACGGGCAGGCAGGTCACGGTGTTGACCTGGCTGTGTTCACTCTACCATGAGACACGGGCAGGCAGAGCGCGGTGTGAAACTTGCTGTGTCAACTCACACACGGGAGACGGGCAGCCAGGGCGCAGTTTTGTAATGGCAGTGTCCACTCACCCACGGGACACGGGCAGGCAGGGCGCTGTGTGGAAATGGCACTGTCCACTCACCCACTGCTGATTTGCAGGTAGGGCGCTGTGTGGAAGTGGCTCTGTCCACTGACCCACGAGTGACAGGCAAGTAAGGCGCTGTGTGGAAGTGGCAGTGTCCACTCACCCACGGGCGACAAGCAGGCAGGTCGCTGTGTTGAACTGGCAGTGTCCACTCACCCACGGGAGACGTGCAAGGAGAGCACGGTATGGAGCTGGCGCTGTCCACTCACCCATGGTAGAGAGGCAGTTAGGGCGCTCTGTGGCACCGGCTGTGTCCACTGACCCACGGGTGACGGGTAGGTGGGGCACTGTGTGGAATTGGCTGTTTCCACTCACCTACGGGAGACGGGCAGGCAGGTCGCTGTTTTTACCTAGCTGTATCCACTCAGCCAAGGGAGACGGGCAGATAGGGCGCTGTGTTGAACTGGCTGTGTCCACTCATCCATGGGAGACGGGCTCGTAGGGCACTGTACGGTAATGCCTGTACCCACTGCCCCACAGGAGACGAGAAGGTAGGGCGCTGTGTGGAACGGCGTGTGTCCACTGACCCGCGGGAGATGGCCAGGCAGGTCGCTGTGTTGACGTGGCTGTGTCCACTCCCCCACGGCAGACGGGCAGGCAGGTCACTGTGTTGATCTGGCTGTGTCCACTCACCTAAGGGAGGCAGGCAGGCAGGGCGCGTTGTGGAACTGGCAGTGTCCACTCACCCACGGGAGACTGCAGGCAGGCGGCTCTGTTGAGCTGGCTATGTCCACTCACCCACGGGAGAGGGGCAGGAAGGTCCCTGTGTTGAACTTGCTGTGTCCACTCATCCAAGGGAGACGGGCAGGGAGGGCACTGTGTGGAAGTGGCTTTATCCACTCACCCAAAACAGACTGGCCTATAGAGCGCTTTGTCGAACTGGTTGTGTACATTAACCCACGGGAGACTGGCAGGCCGGGCGCTGAGTGTCCACTCATACACGGGAGATGGGTAGGCTGGACGCAGTGTGGTAGTGGGAATGTCCACACTCCCATGGGAGTTCACATACAGTGCGCTGTGTTTAACTGGCTGTGTCCAATCACCCTTCTGAGACGGGCAGCCAGTGGGCTGTGTGAAACGGGCTGTGTCCACTCAGCTACGGGAGACGTGCAGGTAGTGAGTTGTGTGGAACTGGCTGTGTCCACTCACACACCGGAAACCGGCAGGCTGGCCTCGGTGTGGAACTGGCAGTGTCCACTCACCTATGGGAGAGGGGCCGGCAGGTCGCGATTTGGGACTGGCTGTTTCCACTAATTCCCGGGTTACGAGGAGGTAAAGTGCTGTGTGGAACTGACTGTGTCCACACACCCACGAGAGACAGGCAGGCAGGGCGCTGTGGTTGGCTGGCAGTGTCCACTGACCCACGGGTGACGGGCAGATAGGGCCCGGTGTGGAACTAACAGTGTCCACTGACCTACGGGAGACTGGCAGGCAGGGCGCTGTGTGGAACTGGCTGTGTCCACTCACCCATGGCAGACGGGCAGGTAGGGTGCTGTGTAGTAAGGGCTTAGTCCACTGACCCACGGGTAATGGGCAGGTAGGTCGCTGAGTGGAACTGGCTGTGTCCACTTACCCATGGGAAACGAACGGCTGCCCGTGTGACTGCCCCCACTCAGGGCTCACGCTCAGTCTGGACCAATCATTGGGTCCAGAAGGACTAGATAGTAAGACAGTGTTAGCCTTTGTCTTGTGCCCATCCCATGAGTGAAATTTTCTGTGTATGTTACAAGAACGAAGCTTGTTGATTTCCTAAGAACTCTCCCAAGTGAACTGACTACAATAGGTAAATAATACATAACAATCGCCCTGACCCTAACCCTAAACATTAAATTATAACGTTAACCATAAAACTGTCTACAACCTTTTTATCCAACACTGTCTTAGAAATACAGTGACTATACACTGGCGTTTCTCTGAAAAGTGTTTAGTTTCCTAAAATTATACATTAGAAAAGGTAAACACTCGTATACAGAAGTTCCGAACAGCAATATTTACTGCAAATTACACAAAGACTTGATCATATAAATTTACTTTATATTCTTTGAAAAGTGGAGCAGTAAAGAATAGAAGTTCTTTATAAAAGAAATGAATGTTTCTAATATGTGTTTGTGAAAACAATGTAAACATTGTTTTGTTCTTATAGAAGAACAAGCGTTTATGCAAGGCTTTATCTCCTGTGTGTAGATTAAGGTACACACATATAGAAGTTCTTTAAGAAAGAACAGAATGTTTCGTATATCCGTTTGTGAAAAATATATAAACAGTGCTTCAGGTATTAGAAAAGAAAAGCGTTTAACAGGGCATATTCTATCTCTTTAGTCTAACTGCAAACATTTATGTAAGAAGTTCTTTATGAAAGAACGGAATGTTTTTTTATATCCGTTTGTGAAAAGACAGAACACAGGGTTTCATTCTTAGAGAACAATCAAATAAGCAAGACATTTTATATCCATAGTCTAATTCACTGCATTTATATGTGGAAGTTCTTTATGAAAAAACTGAATGTTTCTTTTTTTTTATTTTTTTTTTTTGAGACAGAGTCTCGCTTTGTTGCCCAGGCTAGAGTGAGTGCCGTGGCGTCAGCCTAGCTCACAGCAACCTCAAACTCCTGGGCTCGAGTGATCCTTCTGCCTCTGCCTCCCGGGTAGCTGGGACTACAGGTATGCGCCACCATGCCCGGCTAATTTTTTATATATATATCTGTTGGCCAATTAATTTCTTTCTATTTGTAGTAGAGATGGGGTCTCGCTCTTGCTCAGGCTGGTTTTAAACTCCTGACATTGAGCAATCCGCCCGCCTCGGCCTCCCAAGAGCTAGGATTACAGGCGTGAGCCACAGCGCCCGGCCAGAACTGAATGTTTCTTACATGGGTTTCTCAAAATTTTCTACAAAGCGCTTCAGAGAACTAGCGTATAACCAAAACACTTTCTCTTTTTGTAAGACACTATAAACATTTATATATGGAAAGCCTTAAGAAATAACTGAATGTTTATATGCGTTTGTGAAAACAATGTACACGGTGTTTGCTCAGGGAAAAAGCATATAAAACAAAGAAATCTATTTCTTTATCAAAGTCATTGTAAACATACGTATGTATGAGTTATGAAAGCACTGTATGTTTCTTCTATATTTTTGTGAAAACAATGTGCACATTGCTTCAGTTCCAAGAGAACAAGCGTATAAAAGTTTATTATGAAAGAATTGAACGTTTCTTATACGCATTTCTCAAATCTCCCTACACAGTGCTTCAGAGAATAGGAGTACTAACAATGTACTTTTTGTCTCCTTTGACACTGCAAACATATACATGGAAGATGTTTATGAAAATACTGAATGTGTTTCATATATGTTTGTGACAACAATTTGGTTCACGGGGTTTCAGTTCTCAGAGAAGAACAAACGTATAAACAAGGTACTTTCTATCTTTTATTATTGGTACTGTAAACATTCATATATTGGAGTTCTTTAAGAAAGACTGTTTCTTATATCCGTTGGAGAAAACAATGTAAACAGGGCTTCAGTTTTCAGAGAAGAACAAGCGTAACAGCAAGACAATCTATCGTTTGCCTATGGCACTGCAAAGATGTCTATATGAAGTCCTATATGAAAGAACTCAATGTTTCCTATACGAGTTTGTGAATACATTTGCTTCTCTTCTAGAGAAGAACAAACGTACAAGCAAGGCACTTTCTCTCTTTTACGTCACTGCAAACATTTATATAGGAAAGTTATTTTTGAAAGAACGATGATTCTTACAGGCGTTTCTGAAATAATGTGCATGGACGTTTAGTTCTCAGCTGAGAATAAGCTTACCAGCAAGAGGCTGTCTAGCTCCTTGGTCTAAGTCATTGTAAGCATCTATATGTTGGCGTTCTTTATGAAAGAAGTGTATGTTGCTTATATGCATTTATGAAAACAATGTACACACTATTTCAGTTATCAGAGTAGAACAAGCGTATGAGCAAAGCATTATCTCTCTTTGTCTAAGTCTCTCCATTTATATATGGAAGTTCTTCATGAAAGAACTGGTTTTTATATCGTTTGTCAAAACAATGAACACAGGTCTTCAGTTTACAGCGAACAAGCAAGGCACTTTTTATCACCTCTGTCTAAATTACCGCATTTATTTTTAAGTTCTTTAAGAATGAACTGAATGTTTCTTATGTGCACTCTCAATTCTCAGAGAAAAACAAGCGTTTAACCATGGCTCTTTCTATATGCTTTAAGTCACTGTAAGCATTTATATATCGCAGTTCTTTAAGAGACTTTTGTAATATGTCTTGGGAAAACGTACACATTGCTTCAGTTATCAGAGAACAAGGATATAAGCACTTCGCTTTTGGTCTCCTTTTTGTAAGTTACTGTAAGCATTCATACATAGATCTTTTAAAAAGAACTGAATCTTTCTTATGTGCGTTTGTGAAAACAAAGTACAGAGTTTTTCAGTTATCAGAAAAAGCGTATACACAAGGCACTATCTAGCTCGTTTCTTTAAGTTACTGCCAACATTTATAAAAGGAAGTTAGTTTTAGGAAACAACTGAATGTTTCTTATATGCGTTTTTGAAAACAATGACTTGGACGATAGAAAGTGCCTTGTCATATGCTTGTTCATTCATAAAGAACTTCTATATATAAATACAGTGACTGGCTTATACGCTTTTTCCTCACTAAGAATTGCACTTAGAGAGTTTTGAGAAACACACTTAAGGATCTTTAACTTCTTCAATATAGAACGTTGTAAATATTTACAGTCACTCAGAAAAAGGTTCCAGAAAGTGCCTTGCTTAAACGTTTATTCTCGCAAACTAAAAGCTCGACTACATTGTTTTTTTCACAAATGCATTTGAGAAACATTCAGTTTTTTCATAAAGAAATGCCATATATAAATATATGCAGTGACTTATGCAAAGTGGATAAAAGGGCCTCGCTTATGCGCCTCTTCTTTACTGAGACTTGAAGCACTGTATAGATTCGAGAAACCCATGAAAGAAACTTTCAGTTCTTTTCGTTTGGGACCTTTTAATATGTGTACAGTTACTTAGTCAAAGAAGACAGAAACTGCGTTGCTTATATATTTCTTCTTTTTGTAAATCTGAAACACAGTGTACTTTGTTTTCAGAAACACATATAAGACACAATTCGTTCATAAAGAACTTCCGTATATAAATGTAATTGCAACTATAGATAACATTTGAAACAGGTAAACTGAGAAAAAATTCCTTTATACAGTATGCTTCTCTGAGAACTGAAAACACGTCTATATTTACACAAAGGCATATACAAAACTGTCTTTTCATAAAAAACTGCCATATATAAGTGATTAAAGATTCGTATACAAAAGCGATAGAAAGTGACTTCTTTATTCGTTATTCTCTAATTGAAATATAATAATGTTTGCAGTGACTTAGAAACAGAGAAAGTGCCTTGCACAGATATCTCATCTGTGAGAACGGAAACACAGTTTTCATTGTTTTCAAAAAAGCATTATAAGAAATATTCAGTTCTTCCATAAGCAATGTTTCTATGTGGACATTTACAGTGTCTTAGACAAAAAACATGAAACAACCCTTCTTTTTACAGTAGATTTTCTCTTAGAACAAAAGCAATGTGTATAAGTTTCTGCAAGGAAATATGCCATTCTTTCATAAAAATCTCCCTTATATAAATGTTTGGAGTGACATGGACAAAGGAGATTAAAAAGCGCATTGCTTGAAGGCTTTTCTTCTTCTCTGACAAATGAAACCCATCGAATATTGGTTACACAAACGGGTAAAGAAGCATTTTGTCCTTCATAAAGAACGTCCGTATATAAATGCAATCATTCACACAAATGATAGAAAAAATTCCTTGCTCATATGCTAGATCTTTTCTGAGCAATGAATTGTGTACATGAACTGTGAAAACAACAGCAATAAGAGACATACTGTTCTGTCATAAAGAACTCCGATATATAAATGACAAAAGCTATAGACAAAAGCTATAGAAAGTGACTACCTCATATTTGTTATCCTCCAATTAAAGCACATTTCACACGGTTTTCACCAACGTATATTAGAAACGTTGTGTTCCCTTAGACCTGATGAACTGTATACATTGTTCTCAACAGAGCATTTAGAAAAATATATTGTTCGTTGCTGGCTGCTGTCTTCGAACACCGGAGAGTTGAGGTGCGGTTTTTGCCCGGAACACTGGGGTCCTTGAGACATAGCACCTGGCGCCTTAACTTGGAGCTCAGACATTCTTGGCCTTTCTTCCAGTTCACGGAGGGTGCTGGAGATAACGGTAGCAGTTATAGAAGGTCACTGAAGTAATACTGTGCACATAGCCCTTGTAACTTATAGCTCCCCACTAAAGCCCTACATTTTCCTTTACCAGAATTGTTAGGATTCGGTGCTCTTTTCCTTGAACTGTCTTAGTGATCATAGTTGAGTGTATTTGTTTTTTGAGCCAGAGTTTAGCATGTTGACCAGGCTAGAGTGAGTGCTTTGGCATCAACCTAGATCACAGCAACCTCAAACTCCTGGGTTCAAGCAATTCTTCTGTCTCAGCCTCCCCAGTACCTGAGACTACAGGCATGCGCAACCTTGCCCGGCTAATTTTCTATATATATTAGTTGGCCAATTAATTTCTTTCTATTTATAGTAGAGACAGGGTTTTACTTTTGCTCAGGCTGGTTTCGAACTCCTAACCTCGAGCAATCTGCCCGCCTCAGCTTCCCAGAACACTAGGATTACAGGTTTGAGCAAGCGTGCCCGGCTGAATGTATCTTTTTTGATATCAGAAAACAGTTACGTTGTAGATTACAAACCTGTTAAGCGAGTGAAACGGCTATCAAAGTGAGGTAAGTTTGAAAAAAACGGAACTTTTGTTTTCTGGTTTAGTGAAGACATATACTACCTGTTCCTTTGTATTTCGCTTCTCCTTTGTTTTTATCTGTATAAACACAGCAACGGTAATAAACGAGGCGCGGCAGTCACCAAGGACTCCGTCCTCCCATCCCAATCTTTTTGTTGTCTCTTCATTTCTCAGCCTCGTCCCATAACTCCACGTGATGCACGTCGCCGGCTGGCATCGGCAGGCGGTGGCCCGTATAGGAAACCCTCTCTCCGAGACTGCCTTCGGTGGTACATAGTGACAAGGGGAGTCGGTGAAGGCTTCTGCCCGTGGAAGGCCGGCTGTTATATAAAGAAAAGTGTGTTGGGCAGAGAGTGTAATTGATAAGAGTAAGAAATTATGAGACAAGGAACTAGTAGAATGTTGTTTGTAGAAGTGTTGAAGACTATGCTTCAGGCCCGCAGTGGTAAAATAGGAAAAAAGCAGTTGGAATATTTTTCAAGTTTTGTAGAAGTATGTCTTTGGTGCCCTGACAAAGGAACGGTAAATTTCAATACTTAGAAGAAGTAAGAGTTAAATTGCAATACTATTACTCAGCCCATGAACCTGAGAAGGTTCCTGTGGACGCTTTTTATCTTTGAAATCTTATTCGCAATTGTCTAAACCCCTGGCATACTATCAGGCACATAACCTTTAAGGAATTAGAAAATTTTAAAAATATGCAAAAAATTCTTATTCAAAATGCTGCTATACGCTTGTTATTAGGTAGAAGCAGTATCACTTTGAACAGCTTACTGGTGACATCGGGAATTATAGATCAGGATTATAAAAGAGAAATTAAAGTTTTGTACTCCTCTCAGCTCTATTTCTGTTGTCAATCCTGGCCAGCACATTGCTCAGCTTGTTTTAATTTCTTTTATATCCCTTGGTAAAGTACAATCGTAACAAACCAGGGTACCCTCTGCTTTTTGCTTCTCGGATGCTTACTGGATGCTATTACTAGGAATAAGTCTGAAATGGTTTTGTGGGTGAATGGTAAGGCATTTAAAGGAATTGTAGATACTGAAGCTGAGGTTTCTGTTATCACTGAGCAACACTGGCCCTCCTGTGGCCCAAGCAGGAAGCCGTTGGTTCGCTCCAAGGGATACGCTAAGCCCGTAATCCTGAACAGTAGTGAATTGCTTAACTGTGTTGAGTAAGGACAGTCCAGACAATTCCAACTTGTGCCAAAGATTTGTTGCCAGTGGTTTGCTACTAGAATCAAATATCCTACTGTATATATCATCCACTATATGGATATGCAGATGAAGGAGTCTTACTGCAAGTTTTTGATCATGAAACAACACAATTAAACAGGGACTTGTCATTGCTCAGGAAAAGGTGCAGAGGCACCCTCCTTATTGTTATTTTGGATACCAACTGCATAAATACCATTTTATTAACCAAAGAATTCAAATTCGTAAAGATGGGTTAAAAACTCTTAATGATTTCCAAAGACTTCTGGGAGATATCAATTGGATTCGACCCTAATTGAGAATTACCACTGGCGACAATAAGATGTCTTTTTGACATCTTACATGGCGATACCAATTCTCCTCAATTAACCTCTGACGGGAGGCAATCTTTAAAATTAGTAAAACAGGAATTGTCCCGCCAACATGTTCCCTATGTAAACTATAACTTGGAATGGGCTGGCTATGTTTTACACAACTCTCTTATTCCCACAGCAGTCGTCTATCAATAGGCACCACTAAAGAGCTACATTTGCCCTCCTATCCCTCTAAAGTTCTAACTCCTTATTATGAGATGGTTGGTACCTTAATCCATATGCTCCGTTCATAATCCTGCAAATTATTGGGTAAAGAGCCACACTTTTTTGTGTGCCTTTTTCTAGTCTGCAGCAGGAGTGGTTGTTCTAGCATAGTGACTCCTGAGCCATAGCCCTTGGCCAATTATCCTGGAAAAATTGATAACCATTACGCCCCTGATTAGTTGTTACATTTTGCTAGCCTAAATCCGTTTTACTTTGTTGCCCAAGTGTCTCTTGTACCCCTTGACAATGCTGTTCTGATTTTTACAGAGGGTTCTTCTAATGGTATGGAGTCTAGTCAGTTAAGGATGACATAAAATATTGGCACAGTGGGTTTTCTTCGTCTCAAGAGGCCGAATTGCAGGCAGTTTTTTCAGCTTTAGAGGCCATCCATGCTACGACTGGTAACCTTTATTCATATAGTCATTATGTGATTCTGGCACTCCAAGTCATAGAGAATGTAACCCTTATGGGACTTCAAATATATGTTCAGAAATTGTTTCAAGCCTTGCAATCCCTCATTCACTCACATACAGGAAGATCTTTCTATGGGCACCTTCGTGCTCATTCCCACCTGCCTGGTCCCCTCGACGAAGGAAATAAAATTGTATATCTTGCCTCTAGAACGAAACTCTTCTTATTTTGTTAAGCGTAGTTGGCATAGCAGTCCCATGCTTTGCACAACCAAATAGCAGCGCTCTCAAGCAACAGTTCAATATCTCTAGAGAAGAGGCTCGAAAAATTGTAAAAGCTTGCTCTTCCTGTTCTCAGTTACTCCCTGTTCCCCATTATGGTGTTAATACCAGAGGCCTTTTATCTAACCACTTATGGCAAATGGATGTGACGTTTATTACTTCTCTGGGTTGATTAAAATATGTTCATCTGACCATAGACACTTATTCTGGATTTTTAATGGCCACATTTCAATTAGGCGAGGCTGGTAAACATTGTGTAGCCCATTGCCTCCGATGCTTTGCATCAATGGGCCAGCCTAATTGTATAAAAACAGACAATGACCCTGGATACACGGGTGACAAATTTCAAACATTCTTACCGAAAATAAGGATCAGTCATAAACCAGAAAATTCTTATAACGCCCAAGGACAAAGCATTGTAGAAAGTGCCCACTAGACTCTCAAAAATCAACTTTTGAAAATGAAAAAGGTGGATCTGTACCACCTCACGCCCCCCCCCCGAATTATCAAAACCATGATCTCGTTATTTAAAAATTTTTTATTTTGGACAAAGAAGATCGTTCAGCAACCCAGCGGTTTTGGTGTACTAATTCCAACAAAGACACGCCGTTGGTTGGGTGGAAGGATCCACTGACTAGCCAGTGGTCAGGACCGGATCCAGTTGTTATTTGGAGTCGAGGTCATGTTTGTGTATTTCAACAAGATGCTGAGGGCCCGTTCCGGCTCCTGGAGAGGCTAGTAAGCCAAGCAGGATCCCTCCATAGAAAGCAGGATGAAGACACAGAAGCTGCAGTTCGACCAGCAACCTCCAGTTAGGATGACAACTAGACAAGCTCTGCTGCCGTCTTGAAGTCAGATTGAGACTTACTGAGATTGCTTCCAAGCTGGTTCGAGCGACAGGACAGCCATTGAATTCTTTGACCTTGTTTTTAGCTATGGACGCCTATTGGACTTATATATCAGACCCCGTTTTACTCTACCCAGTGGGCTGGGGAGATCGTGTTGTTCTTATGTCAGTGATCCCAGGGCTCTGGGAGCACCCGCTAATGATCACATCCAGCATGCTGGTATCTGCTTATAATTATACCGGACTCAGCCCTGATATTCTTATTTGTTTCCACCGTGAAGGTTATTTGCCAGGCTGTGTTCTTTTACCTACTTATGTATATTACAATATAAATGGTGTTAAATGGACTCTATGTCAAGTTTAGACAGGCGATTTTCTGGCCCTCTTATTTGCCACCGCCGCCCGGAATACTTCGCTGTGAAAAGGAGCTGGTTGCGTCTACTCTGCACGTCCTGTGGAGAAGTTTCGTGAACCAACTGCAACTAAGATTCCTATTCTCGGGACGACTCAGAGCATATATGATTGGACCACTGCAATAACTTACTATGGGTATTTGGGAGACAAGGGTTGTGTTGAGGGGCTATGGATAACTCCTTCAAAGGTATACCAGACTAGTCTCTGCAAACTTGTTGCAGGAACTGGTCAATTCTTTGCAAGAGAGTGTGGTGGATTCTACCCCAAAAATACGCCTAAGGACTACAGGAACTGGTCAATCTTCTGCAAGAGTGCGGTGGACTCTACCCCAAAAATACGCCTAACGACTATCTCTGCATGTGTCCCTGAACTTTTATATTCATGGTAGGCAATGTGAATATTCGTACTGTCACTCATGGTTTTGAAATGTCCAACCACCCACTGTAGACAGGCAGGCAGGGCGCTGTGTTGAACTGGCAGTGTCCACTCACCCACGGCAGACGGGCAGGCAGGTCGCTGTGTTGAACTGGCTGTGTCCACTCACCGACGGGAGACGGGCAGGTAGGGCGCGGTGTGGAACTGGCAGTGTACACTCAGCCATGTTAGACAGGCTGGTAGGGCGCTTTGTGGAACTGGCTGTGTCCACTGACCCACAGGAGACGGGCAGGCAGGTCGCTGTGTTGACCTGGCTGTTTACACTCACCCACGGGAGACGGGCAGGCAGGTCGCTGTGTTGAACTGGCAGTGTTCAATCACCGACGGGAAACGGACAGGCAGGGCACTCTGTGGAACAGGCGCTCTCCACTCACCCATGGTAGAGAGGCAGGTAGGGCGCTCTGTGGGACGGGCTGTGTCCACTGACCCACGGGTGAGGGGTAGGTAAGACACTGTGTGGAACTGGCTGTGTCCACTCACCCACGGGGGACAGGCTGGCAGGGCGCTGTTTTGTACTGGCTGTGTCCACTCACCCACGGGACACGGGCAGGCAAGGCGCGGTGTGGAACTTGCAGTGTCCACTCACCCACGGCTGACGGGCAGGTAGGGCGCTGTGTGGAACTGGCTGTGTCCACTGACCCACGGGTGACAGGCACGAAGGGCGCTGTGTGGAACTGGCAGTGTCCACTCACCCACGGGAGACGGGCAGGCAGGTCGCTGTGTTGAACTGGCTGTGTCCACTCACACACAGGAGACGGGCAGGCAGGGCGCTGTGTTGAACTGGCTGTGTTCTCTCACCGACGGGAGACGGGCAGGAAGGGCGCGGTGTGGAACTGGCAGTGTCCACTCAGCCATGTTATACGGGCTGGTAGGGTGCTTTGTGGAACTGGCTATGTCCACTGACCCACAGGAGACGGGAAGGCAGGTCACTGTGTTGACCTGACTGTGTCCACTCACTCAAGGGGGATGGGAAGGTAGGGGGCTGTGTTGACATGGCTGTGTCCACTCACCCACGGGAGACGGGCAGGCAGGTCGCTGTGTTGAACTGGTAGTGTCAACTCACCGACGGGAAACGGACAGGCAGGGCACTCTGTGGAACAGGCGCTGTCCACTCACCCATGGTAGAGAGGCAGGTAGGGCGCTCTGTGGGACGGGCTGTGTCCACTGACCCACAGGTGAGGGGTAGGTAAGACACTGTGTGGAACTGGCTGTGTCCACTCACCCACGGAGGACGGGCAGGCAGGGCGCTGTTTTGTACTGGCAGTGTCCACTCACTCACGGGTCATGGGCAGGCAGGCCGTGGTGTGGAACTGCAGTGTCCACTCACCCACGGTGGACGGGCAGGTAGGGCGTTGTGTGGAACTGGCTGTGTCCACTGACCCAAGGGTGACAGGCACGTAGGGCGCTGTGTGGAACTGGAAGTGTCCACTCACCCACGGGAGACGGGCAGGCAGGGCGCTGTGTTGAACAGGCAGTGTCCACTCACCCACGGCTGACGGGCAGGCAGCTCACTGTGTTGACCTGGCTGTGTCCACTCACCCACGGGACACGGGCAGGCATGGCGCAAGGTGGAACTGGCAGTGTCCACTGACCCACGGGAGATGGGCAGGCAGGTCGCTGTGTTTAACTGGCTGTATCCAATGACACATGGGAGACGGGCAGGCAGGGCGCTGTGTTGAACAGGCAGTGTCCACCCACACACGGGAGATGGGTAGGCAGGTCACTGTGTTGACCTGGCTGTGTCCACTCACCCATAGGACACGGGCAGGCAGGGCGTGGTGTGGAACTGGCAGTGTCCACTCACCCACGGTGGACGGGCAGTTAGGGCGCTGTGTGGAACTGGCTGTGTCCACTGACCCATGGGTGATGGGCAGGTAGGGCGCTGTGTGGAACTGGCAGTGTCCACTCACCCACGGGAGACGGGCAGGCAGGTCGCTGTGTTGAACTGGCAGTGTCCACTCACGGACGGGAAACAGACAGGCAGGGCACTATGTGGAACAGGCGCTGTCCACTCACCTATGGTAGAGAGGCAGGTAGGGCGCTCTGTGGGACGGGCTGTGTCCACTGACCCACGGGTGACGGGTAGGTAAGACACTGTGTGGAAATGGCAGTGTACATTTACCCACGGGGGATGGGCAGGCAGGGTACTGTTTTGTACTGGCAGTGTCCACTCACGCACGGGACACGGGCAGGCAGGGCGTGGTGTGGAACTGGCGGTGTCCACTCACGCACGGCAGGCGGTCAGGCAGTGCGCAGTGCGGATCTGGCTGTGTCCACTCGCCCACGGCAGACGGGCAGACAGGGCGCAGTGTGGATCTGGCTGTGTCCACTCACCCACGGCAGACGGTCAGGCAGGGCGCAGTGCGGATCTGGCTGTGTCCACTCACTGACGGGAGACGGGCAGGCAGGGCGCAGTGCGGATCTGGCTGTGTCCACTCACCCACGGGAGACGGGCAGGCAGCGCGCAGAGCGGATCCGGCTGTGTCCACTCACCCACGGGAGATGGGCAGAGACGGTGCTGTGTGGATCTGGCTATGTCCACTGACCCACGGCAGACTGGCAGGCAGGGCGCAGTACGGATCTGGCTGTGTCCACTCACCCACGGCAGGCGGTCAGGCAGGGCGCAGTGCGGATCTGGCTGTGTCCACTCACCCACGGCAGACGGTCAGGCAGGGCGCAGTGCGGATCTGGCTGTGTCCACTCACCCACGGCAGACAGGCAGGCAGGGCGCAGTGCGGATCTGGCTGTGTCTACTCAACCACGGGAGACGGGCAGGCAGGGCGCAGTGCGGATCTGGTTGTGTCCACAGACCCACGGCAGACGGTCAGGCAGGGCGCAGTGCGGATCTGGCTGAGTCCACTAACCCACGACAGAGGGGCAGGCAGGGCGCAGTGTGGATCTGGCTGTGTCCACTCACCCACGGGAGACGGGCAGAGAGGGTGCGGTGTGGATATGGCTATGTCCACTGACCCACGGCAGACGGGCAGGCAGGGCGCTGTGCGGATCTGGCTGTGTCCACTCACCCACGGCAGACGGTCAGGCAGGGTGCAGTACGGATCTGGCTGTGTCCACTCACCCACGGCAGGCGGTCAGTCAGGGCGCAGTGCGGACCTGGCTGTGTCCACGCACCCACAGTAGGCGGTCAGGCAGTGCGCACTGCGGATCTGGCTGTGTCCACTCACCCACTGCAGACGGTCAAGCAGGGCGCAGTGCGGATCTGGCTGTGTCCATTCACCCACGGCAGACGGGCAGTCAGGGCGCAGTGTGGATCTGGCTGTGTCCACTCACCCACGGCAGACGGTCAGGCAGGGCGCAGTGCGGATCTGGCTGTGTTCACACACCCACGGCAGAAGGGCAGGCAGGGCGCAGTGCGGATCTGGCTGTGTCCACTCGCCCACGGGAGACGGGCAGGCAGGGCGCAGTGCGGTGCTGGCTGTGTCCACTCACCCACGGCAGGCGGTCAGGTAGGGCGCAGTGCGGATCTGGCTGTGTCCACTCACCCACGGCAGACGGTCAGGCAGGGCGCAGTGCAGATCTGGCTGTGTCCACTCGCCCACGGCAGACGGGCAGGCAGCGCGCAGTGTGGATCTGGCTGTGTCCACTCACCCACGGCAGACGGTCAGGCAGGGCGCAGTGCGGATCTGGCTGTGTCCACTCACCCACGGGAGACGGGCAGGCAGGGCGCAGTGCGGATCTGGCTGTGTCCACTCGCCCAATGGAGACGGGCAGGCAGGGCGCAGTGCGGATCTGGCTGTGTCCACTCACCCACGGGAGACGGGCAGGCAGGGCGCAGTGCGTATCTGGCTGTGTCCACTCACTGACGGGAGACGGGCAGGCAAGGTGCAGTGCGGATCTGGCTGTGTCCACTCACCCATGGGAGATGGGCAGGCAGGGTGCAGTGCGGATCTGGCTGTGTCCACGCACCCACAGCAGGCGGTCAGGCAATGCGCAGTGCGGATCTGGCTGTGTCCACTCACCGACGATAGACGGTCAGGCAGGGCGCAGTGCGGATCTGGCTGTGTCCACTCGCCCACGGCAGAAGGGCAGGCAGCGCGCAGTGTGGATCTGGCTGTGTCCACTCACCCACGGCAGACGGTCAGGCAGGGCGCAGTGCGGATCTGGCTGTGTCCACTCGCCCTCGGCAGACGGGCAGTCAGGGCGCAGTGCGGATCTGGCTGTGTCCACTAGCCCACGGGAGACGGGCAGGCAGGGCGCAGTGCGGATCTGGCTGGGTCCACTCACCCACGGCAGGCGGTCAGGCAGGGCTCAGTGCGGATCTGGCTGTGTCCACTCACCCACGGCAGACAATCAGGCAGGGCGCAGTGCGGATCTGGCTGTGTCCATTCACCCACGGCAGACGGGCAGGCAGGGCGCTGTGGGGATTTGGCTGTGTCCACTCACCCACGGCAGACGGTCAGGCAGGGCGCAGTGCGGATCTGGCTGTGTCCACTCACCCACGGCAGACGGTCAGGCAGGGCGCAGTGCGGATCTGGCTGTGTCCACTCACCCAGGGGAGACGGGCAGGCAAGGCGCAGTGTGGATCTGGCTGTGTCCACTCACCCACGGGAGACGGGCAGAGAGGTTGCTGTGTGGATATGGCTATGTCCACTGACCCACGGCACACGGGCAGGCAGGCCGCAGTGCAGATCTGGCTGTGTCCACTCACCCACGGCAGACGGTCAGGCAGGTGCAGTGCGGATCTGGCTGTGTCCACTCCCCCACGGGAGACGGACAGGCAGGGCGCAGTGCGGATCTGGCTGTGTCCACTCACCCACGGCAGGCGGGCAGGCAGGGCGCAGTGTGGATCTGGCTGTGTCCACTCACCCACGGCAGACGGTCAGGCAGGGCGCATAGCGGATCTGGCTGTGTCCACTCACCCACGGCAGACGGGCAGGCAGGGCGCAGTGTGGATCTGGCTGTGTCCACTCGCCCATGGGAGACGGGCAGGCAGGGCGCAGTGCGGATCTGGCTGTTTCCACTCACCCACGGGAGAAGGGCAGGCAGGGCCCAGTGAGGAACTGGCTGTGTCCACTCACCCAGGGGAGACGGGCAGGCAAGGCGCAGTGTGGATCTGGCTGTGTCCACTCACCCACGGGAGACGGGCCGAGAGGGTGCTGTGTGGATATGACTATGTCCAATGACCCACGGCAGACAGGCAGGCAGGGCGCAGTGCGGATCTGGCTGTGTCCACTAACCCACGTCAGACGGTCAGGCAGGGCGCAGTGCGGATCTGGCTGTGTCCACTCGCCCACGGCAGATGGGCAGGCAGCACGCAGTGTGGATCTGGCTGTGTCCACTCACCCACGGCAGACGGTCAGGCCGGGCGCAGTGCGGATCTGGCTGTGTCCACTCGCCCACGGGAGACGGGCAGGCAGGGCTCAGTCGGATCTGGCTGTGTCCACTCACCCACGGCAGGCGGTCAGGCAGGGCGCAGTGCGGATCTGGCTGTGTCCACTCACACACGGCAGACGGGCAGGCAGGGCGCAGTGTGGATCTGGCTGTGTCCACTCACCTACGGCAGACGGTCAGGCCAGGCGCAGTGCGGATCTGGCTGTGTCCACTCGCCCACGGGAGACGGGCAGGCAGTGCGCAGTGCGGATCTGGCTGTGTCCACTCACCCACGGGAGACGGGCAGGCAGGGCGCAGTGCGGATCTGGCTGTGTCCACTAACTGACGGGAGACGGGCAGGCAAGGCGCAGTGCGGATCTGGCTGTGTCCACTCACCCACGGGAGACGGGCAGGCAAGGCGCAGTGGGGATCTGGCTGTGTCTACTCACCCATGGGAGACGGTCAGGCAGGGCGCAGTGCGGATCCGGCTGTGTCCACTCACGCACGGGAGATGGGCAATGACGGTGCTGTGTGGATCTGGCTGTGTCCACTCACCCACGGCAGGCGGTCAGGCAGGGCGCAGTGCGGACCTGGCTGTGTCCACGCACCCACAGCAGGCGGTCAGGCAGTGCGCAGTGCGGATATGGCTGTGTCCACTCACCCACGGAAGACGGTCAAGCAGGGCGCAGTGCGGATCTGGCTGTGTCCATTCACCCACGGCAGACGGGCAGGCAGGGCGCAGTGTGGATCTGGCTGTGTCCACTCACCCACGGCAGACGGTCAGGCAGGGCACAGTGCGGATCTATCTGTGTTCACACACCCACGGCAGAAGGGCAGGCAGGGCGCAGTGCGGATCTGGCTGTGTCCACTCGCCCACGGCAGGCGGTCAGGCAGGGCGCAGTGCGGATCTGGCTGTGTCCACTCACCCACGGGAGACGGGCAGGCAGGGCGCAGTGCAGATCTGGCTGTGTCCACTCGCACACGGCAGACGGGCAGGCAGCGCGCAGTGTGGATCTGGCTGTGTCCACACACCCACTGCAGACGGTCAGGCAGGGCACAGTGCGGATCTGGCTGTGTCCACTCGCCCACGGCAGACGGGCAGGCAGGGCGCAGTGCGGATCTGGCTGTGTCCACTCACCCACAGGAGACGGGCAGGCAGGGCGCTGTGCGGATCTGGCTGTGTCCACTCACCCAGGGGAGACGGGCAGGCAAGGCGCAGTGTGGATCTGGCTGTGTCCACTCACCCACGGGAGACGAGCAGGAAGGGCCCAGTGAGGATCTGGCTGTGTCCACTCAACCAGGGGAGACGGGCAGGCAAGGCGCAGTGTGGATCTGGCTGTGTCCACTCACCCACGGGAGACGGGCAGAGAGGGTCCTGTGTGGATATGGCTATGTCCACTGACCCACGGCAGACGGGCAGGCAGGGCGCAGTGCGGATCTGGCTGTGTCCACTCACCCACGGTAGACGGTCAGGCAGGGTGCAGTGCGGATCTGGCTGTGTCCACTCACCCACGGGAGACGGGCAGGCAAGGCGCAGTGCGGATCTGTCTGTGTCCACTCACCCATGGGAGACGGGCAGGCCGCGCGCAGTGCGGATCCGGCTGTGTCCACTCACCCACGGGAGATGGGCAGAGACGGTGCTGTGTGGATCTGGCTCTGTCCACTGATCCACGGCAGGCGGTCAGGCAGGGAGCAGTGCGGATCTGGCTGTGTCCACTACCCACAGCAGGTGGTAAGGCAGGGCGCAGTGCGGATCTGGCTGTGTCCACTCACCCACGGCAGACGGACAGGCAGGGCGCAGTGCGGATCTGGCTGTGTCCACTCACCCACGGCAGACGGTCAGGCAGGGCGCAGTGCGGATCTGGCTGTGTCCACTCACCCACGGCAGACGGACAGGCAGGGCGCAGTGCGGATCTGGCTGTGTCCACTCACCCACGGCAGACGGTCAGGCAGGGCGCAGTGCGGATCTGGCTGTGTCCACTCACCCACAGGAGACGGGCAGGCAGGGCGCTGTGCGGATCTGGCTGTGTCCACTCACCCAGGGGAGACGGGCAGGCAAGGCGCAGTGTGGATCTGGCTGTGTCCACTCACCCACGGGAGACGAGCAGGAAGGGCCCAGTGAGGATCTGGCTGTGTCCACTCAACCAGGGGAGACGGGCAGGCAAGGCGCAGTGTGGATCTGGCTGTGTCCACTCACCCACGGGAGACGGGCAGAGAGGGTCCTGTGTGGATATGGCTATGTCCACTGACCCAAGGCAGACGGGCAGGCAGGGCGCAGTGCGGATCTGGCTGTGTCCACTCACCCACGGTAGACGGTCAGGCAGGGTGCAGTGCGGATCTGGCTGTGTCCACTCACCCACGGGAGACGGGCAGGCAAGGCGCAGTGCGGATCTGGCTGTGTCCACTCACCCATGGGAGACGGGCAAGCCGTGCGCAGTGCGGATCCGGCTGTGTCCACTCACCCACGGGAGATGGGCAGAGACGGTGCTGTGTGGATCTGGCTCTGTCCACTGATCCACGGCAGGCGGTCAGGCAGGGCGCAGTGCGGATCTGGCTGTGTCCACTCACCCACAGCAGGCGGTCAGGCAGGGCGCAGTGCGGATCTTGCTGTGTCCACTCACCCACGGCAGACGGACAGGCAGGGCGCAGTGCGGATCTGGCTGTGTCCACTCACCCACGGCAGACGGTCAGGCAGGGCGCAGTGCGGATCTGGCTGTGTCCACGCACCCTCGGCAGGCGGTCAGGCAGTGCGCAGTGTGAATCCGGCTGTGTCCACTCACGCACGGAAGATGGGCAGAGACGGTGCTGTGTGGATCTGGCTATGTCCACGGACCCACGGCAGACGGGCAGGCAGGGCGCAGTACGGATCTGGCTGTGTCCACTCACCCACGGCAGGCGGTCAGTCAGGGCGCAGTGCGGACCTGGCTGTGTCCACGAACCCACAGCAGGCGGTCAGGCAGTGCGCAGTGCGGATCTGGCTGTGTCCACTCACCCACTGCAGACGGTCAAGCAGGGCGCAGTGCGGATCTGGCTGTGTCCATTCACCCACGGCAGACGGGCAGTCAGGGCGCAGTGTGGATCTGGCTGTGTCCACTCACCCACGGCAGACGGTCAGGCAGGGCGCAGTGCGGATCTGGCTGTGTTCACACACCCACGGCAGAAGGGCAGGCTGGGCGCAGTGCGGATCTGGTTGTGTCCACTCGCCCACGGGAGACGGGCAGGCAGGGCGCAGTGCGGTGCTGGCTGTGTCCACTCACCCACGGCAGGCGGTCAGGTAGGGCGTAGTGCGGATCTGGCTGTGTGCACTCACCCACGGCAGACGGTCAGGCAGGGCGCAGTGCAGATCTGGCTGTGTCCACTCGCCCACGGCAGACGGGCAGGCAGCGCGCAGTGTGGATCTGGCTGTGTCCACTCACCCACGGCAGACGGTCAGGCAGGGCACAGTGCGGATCTGGCTGTATCCACTCACCCACGGGAGACGGGCAGGCAGGGCGCAGTGCGGATCTGGCTGTGTCCACTCACCCACGGCAGAAGGGCACGCAGCGCGCAGTGTGGATCTGGCTGTGTCCACTCACCCACGGCAGACGGTCAGGCAGGGCGCAGTGCGGATCTGGCTGTGTCCACGCACCCACAGCAGGCGGTCAGGCAGTGCGCAGTGCGGATCTGGCTGTGTCCACTCACCGACGATAGACGGTCAGGCAGGGCGCAGTGCGGATCTGGCTGTGTCCACTCGCCCACGGCAGAAGGGCACGCAGCGCGCAGTGTGGATCTGGCTGTGTCCACTCACCCACGGCAGACGGTCAGGCAGGGCGCAGTGCGGATATGGCTGTGTCCACTCGCCCTCGGCAGACGGGCAGGCAGGGCGCAGTGCGGATCTGGCTGTGTCCACTAGCCCACGGGAGACGGGCAGGCAGGGCGCAGTGCGGATCTGGCTGGGTCCACTCACCCACGGCAGGCGGTCAGGCAGGGTGCAGTGCGGATCTGGCTGTGTCCACTCACCCACGGCAGACAATCAGGCAGGGCGCAGTGCGGATCTGGCTGTGTCCATTCACCCACGGCAGACGGGCAGGCAGGGCGCTGTGGGGATCTGGCTGTGTCCACTCACCCACGGCAGACGATCAGGCAGGGCGCAGTGCGGATCTGGCTGTGTCCACTCACCCACGGCAGACGGTCAGGCAGGGCGCAGTGCGATTCTGGCTGTGTCAACTCACCCAGGGGAGACGGGCAGGCAAGGCGCAGTGTGGATCTGGCTGTGTCCACTCACCCACGGGAGACGGGCAGAGAGGGTGCTGTGTGGATATGGCTATGTCCACTGACCCACGGCACACGGGCAGGCAGGCCGCAGTGCAGATCTGGCTGTGTCCACTCACCCACGGCAGACGGTCAGGCAGGTGCAGTGCGGATCTGGCTGTGTCCACTCACCCACGGGAGACGGGCAGGCAGGGCGCAGTGCGGATCTGGCTGTGTCCACTCACCCACGGCAGACGGGCAGGCAGGGCGCAGTGTGGATCTGGCTGTGTCCACTCACACACGGCAGACGGTCAGGCAGGGCGCATAGCGGATCTGGCTGTGTCCACTCACCCACGGCAGATGGGCAGGCAGGGCGCAGTGTGTATCTGGCTGTGTCCACTCGCCCATGGGAGACGGGCAGGCAGGGCGCAGTGCGGATCTGGCTGTTTCCACTCACCCACGGGAGAAGGGCAGGCAGGGCCCAGTGAGGAACTGGCTGTGTCCACTCACCCAGGGGAGACGGGCAGGCAAGGCGCAGTGTGGATCTGGCTGTGTCCACTCACCCACGGGAGACGGGCAGAGAGGGTGCTGTGTGGATATGACTATGTCCAATGACCCACGGCAGACAGGCAGGCAGGGCGCAGTGCGGATCTGGCTGTGTCCACTCACCCACGTCAGACGGTCAGGCAGGGCGCAGTGCGGATCTGGCTGTGTCCACTCGCCCACGGCAGATGGGCAGGCAGCACGCAGTGTGGATCTGGCTGTGTCCACTCACCCACGGCAGGCGGTCAGGCAGGGAGCAGTGCGGATATGGCTGTGTCCACTCGCCCTCGGCAGACGGGCAGGCAGGGCGCAGTGTGGATCTGGCTGTGTCCACTCGCCCACGGGAGACGGGCAGGCAGGGCTCAGTGCGGATCTGGCTGTGTCCACTCACCCACGGCAGGCGGTCAGGCAGGGCACAGTGCGGATCTGGCTGTGTCCACTCACACACGGCAGACGGTCAGGCAGGGCGCAGTGCGGATCTGGCTGTGTCCACTCACCCACGGCAGACGGTCAGGCAGGGCGCAGTGCGGATCTGGCTGTGTCCACTCACCCAGGGGAGACGGGCAGGCAAGGCGCAGTGTGGATCTTGCTGTGTCCACTCACCCACGGGAGACGGGCAGAGAGGGTGCTGTGTGGATATGGCTATGTCGACTGACCCACGGCACACGGGCAGGCAGGCCGCAGTGCAGATCTGGCTGTGTCCACTCACCCACGGCAGACGGTCAGGCAGGTGCAGTGCGGATCTGGCTGTGTCCACTCACCCACGGGAGACGGGCAGGCAGGGCGCAGTGAGGATCTGGCTGTGTCCACTCACCCACGGTAGACGGGCAGGCAGGGCGCAGTGTGGATCTGGCTGTGTCCACTCACCCACGGCAGACGGTCAGGCAGGGCGCATAGCGGATCTGGCTGTGTCCACTCACCCACGGCAGACGGGCAGGCAGGGCGCAGTGTGGATCTGGCTGTGTCCACTCGCCCATGGGAGACGGGCAGGCAGGGCGCAGTGCGGATCTGGCTGTTTCCACTCACCCACGGGAGAAGGGCAGGCAGGGCCCAGTGAGGAACTGGCTGTGTCCACTCACCCAGGGGAGACGGGCAGGCAAGGCGCAGTGTGGATCTGGCTGTGTCCACTCACCCACGGGAGACGGGCAGAGAGGGTGCTGTGTGGATATGACTATGTCCAATGACCCACGGCAGACAGGCAGGCAGGGCGCAGTGCGGATCTGGCTGTGTCCACTCACCCACGTCAGACGGTCAGGCAGGGCGCAGTGCGGATCTGGCTGTGTCCACTCGCCCACGGCAGATGGGCAGGCAGCACGCAGTGTGGATCTGGCTGTGTCCACTCAACCACGGCAGACGGTCAGGCAGGGCGCAGTGCGGATATGGCTGTGTCCACTCGCCCTCGGCAGACGGGCAGGCAGGGCGCAGTGCGGATCTGGCTGTGTCCACTCGCCCACGGGAGACGGGCAGGCAGGGCTCAGTGCGGATCTGGCTGTGTCCACTCACCCACGGAGGGCGGTCAGGCAGGGCGCAGTGCGGATCTGGCTGTGTCCACTCACACACGGCATACGGGCAGGCAGGGCGCAGTGTGGATCTGGCTGTGTCCACTCACCCACGGCAGACGGTCAGGCAGGGCGCAGTGCGGATCTGGCTGTGTCCACTCGCCCACGGCAGACGGGCAGGCAGGGCGCAGTGCGGATCTGGCTGTGTCCACTCGCCCACGGGAGACGGGCAGGCAGGGCGCAGTGCGGATCTGGCTGTGTCCACTCACCCACGGCAGACGGTCAGGCAGGGCGCAGTGCGGATCTGGCTGTGTCCACTCGCCCACGGCAGATGGGCAGGCAGGGCGCAGTGCGGATCTGGCTGTGTCCACTCACCCACGGGAGATGGGCAGGCCGGGCGCAGTGCGGATCTGGCTGTGTCCACTAACTGACGGGAGACGGGCAGGCAAGTCGCAGTGCGGATCTGGCTGTGTCCACTCACCCACGGGAGACGGGCAGCCAGGGCGCAGTGTGGATCTGGCTGTGTCCACTTACCCACGTGAGACGGGCAGGCAAGGCGCAGTGGGGATCTGGCTGTGTCCACTCACCCACGGGAGACGGTCAGGCAGGGCGCAGTGCGGATCCGGCTGTGTCCACTCACGCACGGGAGATGGGCAATGACGGTGCTGTGTGGATCTGGCTATGTCCACTTACCCACGGCAGACGGGCAGGCAGGGCGCAGTACGGATCTGGCTGTGTCCACTCACCCACGGCAGGCGGTCAGGCAGGGCGCAGTGCGGATCTGGCTGTGTCCACGCACCCACAGCTGGCGGTCAGGAAGTGCGCAGTGCGGATCTGGCTGTGTCCACTCACCCACGGCAGACGGTCAGGCAGGGCGCAGTGCGGATCTGGCTGTGTCCACTCACCCACGGCAGACGGGCAGGCAGGGCGCAGTGCGGATCTGGCTGTGTCCACTCACCCACGACAGGCGGTCAGGCAGTGCGCAGTGCGGATCTGGCTGTGTCCACTCACCCACGACAGACGGTCAGGCAGGGCGCAGTGCGGATCTGGCTGTGTCCACTGACCCACGGCAGACGGGCTGGCAGGGCGCAGTACGGATATGGCTGTGTCCACTCGCCCACGGCAGACGGGCAGGCAGCGTGCAGTGCGGATCTGGCTGTGTCCACCTACTGACGGGAGACGGGCAGGCAAGGCGCAGTGCGGATCTGGCTGTGTCCACTCACCCACGGGAGACAGGCAGGCAGGGCGCAGTGCGGATCTGGCTGTGTCCACTCACCCAGGGGAGACGGGCAGGCAAGGCGCAGTGTGGATCTGGCTGTGTCCACTCACCCAAGGGAGACGGGCAGAGAGGGTGCTGTGTGGATCTGGCTGTGTCCACTTGCCCACGGGACACGAGCAAGCAGGGCGCAGTGCAGATCTGGCTGTGTCCACTCACCCACGGGAGACGGGCAGGCAGGGCCCAGTAAGGATCTGGCTGTGTCCACTCACCCAGGGGAGACGGGCAGGCAGGGCCCAGTGAGGATCTGGCTGTGTCCACTCACCCAGGGGAGACGGGCAGGCAAGGCGCAGTGTGGATCTGGCTGTGTCCACTCACCCACGGGAGACGGGCAGAGAGGGTGCTGTGTGGATATGACTATGTCCACTAACCCACGGCAGACGGGCAGGCAGGGCGCAGTGCGGATCTGGCTGTGTACACTCACCCACGGCAGACGGTCAGGCAGGGTGCAGTGCGGATCTGGCTGTGTCAACTCTCCCACGGGAGACGGGCAGGCAAGGCGCAGTGCGGATCTGGCTGTGTCCACTCACCCACGGGAGACGGGCAGGCAGCGCGCAGTGCGGATCCGGCTGTGTCCACTCACCCACGGGAGATGGGCAGAGACGGTGCTGTGTGGATCTGGCTATGTCCACTAACCCAGGGCAGACTGGCAGGCAGGGCGCAGTACGGATCTGGCTGTGTCCACTCACCCACGGCAGGCGGTCAGGCAGGGCGCAGTGCGGATCTGGCTGTGTTCACACACCCACGGCAGAAGGGCAGACAGGGCGCAGTGCGGATCTGGCTGTGTCCACTCACCCACGGCAGACGGTCAGGCAGGGCGCAGTGCGGATCTGGCTGTGTCACCTCACCCACGACAGGCGGTCAGGCAGGGCGTAGTGCGGATCTGGCTGTGTCCACTCACCCACGGCAGACGGGCAGGCAGCGCGCAGTGTGGATCTGGCTGTGTCCACTCACCCACGGCAGACGGTCAGGCAGGGCGCAGTGCGGATCTGGCTGTGTCCACTCGCCCTCGGCAGACGGGCAGGCAGGGCGCAGTGCGGATCTGGCTGTGTCCACTCGCCCACGGGAGACGGGCAGGCAGGGCGCAGTGCAGATCTGGCTGTGTCCACTCACCCACGGCAGGCGGTCAGGCAGGGCGCAGTGCGGATCTGGCTGTGTCCACTAACCCACGGCAGACGGTCAGGCAGTTTGCAATGCGGATCCGGCTGTGTCCATTCGCCCACGGCAGACGGGCAGGCAGGGCGCAGTGCGGATCTGGCTGTGTCCACTCACCCACAGGAGACGGGCAGGCAGGGCGCAGTGCGGATCTGGCTGTGTCCACTCACCCAGGGGAGACGGGCAGGCAAGGCGCAGTGTGGATCTGGCTGTGTCCACTCACCCACGGGAGACGGGCAGAGAGGGTGCTGTGTGGATATGGCTATGTCCACTGACCCACGGCAGACGGGCAGGCAGTGCGCAGTGCGGATCTGGCTGTGTCCACTCACCCACGGCAGACGGTCAGGCAGGGTGCAGTGCGCATCTCGCTGTGTCCACTCACCCACGGGAGAAGGGCAGGCAAGGCGCAGTGCGGATCTGGCTGTGTCCACTCACCCACGGCAGACGGGCAGGCAGGGCTCAGTGCGGATCTGGCTGTGTCCACTGGCCCACGGGAGACGGGCAGGCAGGGCGCAGTGCGGATCTGGCTGTGTCCACTCACCCACGACAGGCGGTCAGGCAGTGCGCTGTGCGGATCTGGCTGTGTCCACTCGCCCACGGCAGACGGTCAGGAAGTGCGCAGTGCGGATCTGCCTGTGTCCACTCGCCCACGGCAGACGGGCAGGCAGGGGCATTGTGGATCTGGCTGTGTCCACTCACCCACGGCAGACGGTCAGGCAGGGCGCAGTGCGGATCTGGCTGTGACCACTCGCCCACGGCAGACGGGCAGGCAGGGCGCAGTGCTGATCTGGCTGTGTCCACTCACCCACGGGAGACGGGCAGGCAGGGCACAGTGCGAATCTGGCTGTGTCCACTCACCCACGGAATACGGGCAGGAAGGGCACAGTGCGGATCTGGCTGTGTCCACTCACTGACGGGAGACGGGCAGGCAAGGCGCAGTGCGGATCTGGCTGTGTCCACTCACCCACGGGAGATGGGCAGGCAGGGCGCAGTGCGGATCTGGCTGTGTCCACTCACCCACGGGAGACGGGCAGGCAGGGCACAGTGCGGATCTGGCTGTGTCCACTCACCCACGTTAGACGGGCAGGCAAGGCGCAGTGCGGATCTGGCTATGTCCACTCACCCACGGGAGACGGTCAGGTAGGGCGCAGTGCGGATCTGGCTGTGTCCACTCACGCACGGAAGATGGGCAGAGACGGTGCTGTGTGGATCTGGCTATGTCCACTGACCCACGGCAGACGGGCAGGCAGGGCGCAGTACGGATCTGGCTGTGTCCACTCACCCACGGCAGGCGGTCAGGCAGGGCGCAGTGCGGACCTGGCTGTGTCCACGCACCCACAGCAGGCGGTCAGGCAGTGCGCAGTGCGGATCTGGCTGTGTCCACTCACCCACGGCAGACGGTCAAGCAGGGCGCAGTGCGGATCTGGCTGTGTCCATTCACCCACGGCAGACGGGCAGGCAGGGCGCAGTGTGGATCTGGCTGTGTCCACTCACCCACGGCAGACGGTCAGGCAGGGCGCAGTGCGGATCTGGCTGTGTTCACACACCCACGGCAGAAGGGCAGGCAGGGCGCAGTGCGGATCTGGCTGTGTCCACTCGCCCACGGGAGACGGGCAGGCAGGGCGCAGTGCTGATCTGGCTGTGTCCACTCACCCACGGCAGGCGGTCAGGCAGGGCGCAGTGCGGATCTGGCTGTGTCCACTCACCCACGGCAGACGGTCAGGGAGGGCGCAGTGCAGATCTGGCTGTGTCCACTCGCCCACGGCAGACGGGCAGGCAGCGCGCAGTGTGGATTTGGCTGTGTCCATTCACCCACGGCAGACGGTCAGGCAGGGCGCAGTGCGGATCTGGCTGTGTCCACTCGCCCTCAGCAGATGGCAGGCAGGGCGCAGTGCGGATCTGGCTGTGTCCACTCGCCCACGGGAGACGGGCAGGCAGGACGCAGTGCGGATCTGGCTGTGTCCACTCACCCAGGGGAGACGGGCAGGCAGGGCGCAGTGCGGATACGGCTGTGTCCACTCACCCACGGGAGACGGGCAGAGAGGGTGCTGTGTGGATATGGCTATGTCCACTGACCCACGGCAGACGGGCAGGCAGGCCGCAGTGCAGATCTGGCTGTGTCGACTCACCCACGGCAGACGGTCAGGCAGGGTGCAGTGTGGATCTGGCTGTGTCTACTCACCCACGGGAGACGGGCAGGCAGGGCGCAGTGCGGATCTGGCTGTGTCCACTCACCCACGGCAGACGTCAGGCAGGGCGCAGTGTGGATCTGGCTGTGTCCACTCACCCACGGCAGACGGTCAGGCAGGGCGCATTGCGGATCTGGCTGTGTCCACTCACCCACGGCAGACGGGCAGGCAGGGCCCAGTGAGGATCTGGCTGTGTCCACTCACCCAGGGGAGACGGGCAGGCAAGGCGCAGTGTGGATCTAGCTGTGTCCACTTACCCACGGGAGACGGGCAGAGAGGGTGCTGTGTGGATATGACTATCTCCACTGACCCACGGCAGACGGGCAGGCAGGGCGCAGTGCGGATCTGGCTGTGTCCACTCACCCACGGCAGACGGTCAGGCTGGGTGCAGTGCGGATCTGGCTGTGTCCACTCACCCACAGGAGACGGGCAGGCAACGCGCAGTGCGGATCTGGCTGTGTCCACTCACCCACGGGAGAAGGGCAGGCAGCGCGCAGTACGGATCCGGCTGTGTCCACTCACCCACGGAAGATGGGCAGAGACGGTGCTGTGTGGATCTGGCTATGTCCACTGACCCACGGCAGACGGGCAGGCAGGGCGCAGTGTGGATCTGGCTGTGTCCACTCACCCACGGCAGGCGGTCAGGCAGGGCGCAGTGCGGATCTGGCTGTGTCCACGCACCCAAGCAGGCGGTCAGGCAGTGAGCAGTGCGGATCTGGCTGTGTCCACTCACCCACGGCAGACGGTCATTCAGGGCGCAGTGCGGATCTGGCTGTGTCCACTCACCCACGGCAGACGGGCAGGCAAGGCGCAGTGTGGATCTGGCTGTGTCCACTCACCCACGGCAGACGGTCAGGCAGGGCGCAGTGCGGATCTGGCTGTGTCCACTCGCCCACGGGAGACGGGCAGGCAGGGCGCAGTGCGTATCTGGCTGTGTCCACTCACCCACGGCAGGCGGTCAGGCAGGGCGCAGTGCGGATCTGGCTGTGTCCACTCACCCACGGCAGACGGTCAGACAGGGCGCAGTGCGGATATTTCTGTGTCCACTCGCCCACGGCAGACGGTCATGCAGCGCGCAGTGTGGATCTGGCTGTGTCCACTCACCCACGGCAGACGGTCAGGCAGGGCGCAGTGCGGATCTGGCTGTGTCCACTCGCCCACGGCAGACGGGCAGGCAGTGCGCAGTGAGGATCTGGCTGTGTCCATTCACCCACGGGAGACGAGCAGAGACGGTGCTGTGTGGATCTGGCTATGTCCACTGACCCTGCAGACTGGCAGGCAGGCCGCAGTACGGATCTGGCTGTGTCCACTCACCCACAGCAGGCGGTCAGGCAGGGCGCAGTGCGGATCTGGCTGTGTCCACACACCCAGGGGAGACGGGCAGGAAATGCGCAGTGTGGATCTGGCTGTGTCCACTCACCCACGGGAGACGGGCAGGCAGGGCGCAGTGCGGATCTGGCTGTGTCCACTCGCCCACTGGAGACGGGCAGGCAGGGCGCAGTACGGATCTGGCTGTGTCCACTCCTACGGGAGACGGGCAGGCAGGGCGCAGTGCGGATCTGGCTGTGTCCACTCACCCACGGCAGACGATCAGGCAGGGCCCAGTGCGGATCTGGCTGTGTCCACTCGCCCACGACAGACGGGCAGGCAGGGCGCAGTGTGGATCTAGCTGTGTCCACTCACCCACGGCAGACGGTCAGGCAGGGCGCAGTGCGGATCTGGCTGTGTCCACTCGCCCTCGGCAGACGGGCAGGCAGGGCGCAGTGCGGATCTGGCTGTGTCCACTCGCCCACGGGAGACGGGCAGGCAGGGCGCAGTGCGGATCTGGCTGTGTCCACTCACCCACGGAAGGCGGTCAGGCAGGGCGCAGTGCGGATCTGGCTGTGTCCACTCACCCACGGCAGACGGGCAGGCAGGGCGCAGTGCGGATCTGGCTGTGTCCACTCACCCACCGCAGACGGGCAGGCAGGGCGCAGTGTGGATCTGGATGTGTCCACTCACCCACGGCAGACGGTCAGGCAGGGCGCAGTGCGGATCTGGCTGTGTTCACTCACTGACGGGAGACGGGCAGGCAAGGCGCAGTGCGGATCTGGCTGTGTCCACTCACCCACGGGAGACGGGCAGGCAGGACGCAGTGCGGATCTGGCTGTGTCCACGCACCCACAGCAGGCGGTCAGGCAGTGCGCAGTGCGGATCTGGCTGTGTCCACTCGCCGTCGGCAGACGAGCAGGCAGGGCGCAGTGCGGATCTGGCTGTGTCCACTCGCCCACGGGAGACGGGCAGGCAGGGCGCAGTGCGGATCTGGCTGTGTCCACTCACCCACGGCAGACGGTCAGGCAGGGCGCAGTGCGGATCTGGCTGTGTCCTCTCACCCACGGCAGACGGACAGGCAGGGCGCAGTGTGGATCTGGCTGTGTCCACTCACCCACGGCAGACGGTCAGGCAGGGCGCAGTGCGGATCTACCTGTGTCCACACACTGACGGGAGACGGGCAGGCAAGGGGCAAGCGGATCTGGCTGTGTCCACTCACCGACGGGAGACGGGCAGGCAGGGCGCAGTGCGGATCTGGCTGTGTCCACGCACCCACAGCAGGCGGTCAGGCAGTGCGCAGTGCGGATCTGGCTGTGTCCACTAACCCACGGCAGACGGTCAGGCAGGGCGCAGTGCGGATCTGGCTGTGTCCACTCACCCACGGCAGAGAGGCAGGCAGGGCGCAGTGTGGATCTGGCTGTGTCCACTCACCCAAGGCAGACGGTCAGGCAGGGCGCAGTGCGGATCTGGCTGTGTCCACTCACCCACGGCAGACGGTCAGGCAGGGCGCAGTGCGGATCAGGCTGTGTCCACTCACCCACGGCAGACGGTCAGGCAGGGCGCAGTGCGGATCTGGCTGTGTCCACTCACCCACGGCAGACGGGCAGGCAGGTCGCAATGTGGATCTGGCTGTGTCCACTCACCCACGGCAGACGGTCAGGCAGGGCGCAGTGCGGATCTGGCTGTGTGCACTGACCCACGGCAGACGGGCAGGCAGGCCGCAGTGCGGATCTGACTGTGTCCACTCGCCCACGGCAGACAGGCAGGCAGGGCGCAGTGCGGATCTGGCTGTGTCCACTCGCCCACGGGAGACGGGCAGGCAGTGCGCAGTGCGTATCTGGCTGTGTCCACTCACCCACGGGAGACGGGCAGGCAGGGCGCAGTGCGGATCTGGCTGTGTCCACTAACTGACGGGAGACGGGCAGGCAAGGCGCAGTGCGGATCTGGCTGTGTCCACTCACCCACGGGAGACGGGCAGGCAGGGCGCAGTGTGGATCTGGCTGTGTCCACTTACCCACGTGAGACGGGCAGGCAAGGCGCAGTGCGGATCTGGCTGTGTCCACTCACCAACGGGAGACGGTCAGGCAGGGTGCAGTGCGGATCTGGCAGTGTCCACTCACGCACGGGAGATGGGCAATGACGGTGCTGTGTGGATCTGGCTATGTCCACTGACCCACGGCAGACGGGCAGGCAGGGCGCAGTACGGATCTGGCTGTGTCCACTCACCCCCGGCAGACGGTCAGGCAGGGCGCAGTGCGGATCTGGCTGTGTCCACTCACCCACGGCAGACGGTCAGGCAGGGCGCAGTGCGGATCTGGCTGTGTCCACTCACCCACGACAGACGGGCAGGCAGCGCGCAGTGTGGATCTGGCTGTGTCCACTCACCCACGGCAGACGGTCAGGCAGGGCGCAGTGCGGATCTGGCTGTGTCCACTCGCCCACGGCAGGCGGGCAGGCAGGGCGCAGTGCGGATCTGGCTGTGTCCACTCGCCCACGGCAGACGGGCAGGCAGGGCGCAGTGCGGATCTGGCTGTGTCCACTCGCCCACGGGAGACGGGCAGGCAGTGCGCAGTGCGGATCTGGCTGTGTCCACTCACCCACGGGAGACGGGCAGGCAGGGCGCAGTGCGGATCTGGCTGTGTCCACTCACCCACGGGAGACGGGCAGGTAGGGCGCAGTGTGGATCTGGCTGTGTCCACTTACCCACGTGAGACGAGCAGGCAAGGCGCAGTGCGGATCTGGCTGTGTCCACTCACCCACGGGAGACGGTCAGGCAGGGCGCAGTGCGGATCCGGCAGTGTCCACTCACGCACGGGAGATGGGCAATGACGGTGCTGTGTGGATCTGGCTATGTCCACTTACCCACGGCAGACGGGCAGGCAGGGCGCAGTACGGATCTGGCTGTGTCCACTCACCCACGGCAGGCGGTCAGGCAGGGCGTAGTGCGGATCTGGCTGTGTCCACGCACCCACAGCAGGCGGTCAGGAAGTGCGCAGTGCGGATCTGGCTGTGTCCACTCACCCACGGCAGACGGTCAGGCAGGGCGCAGTGCGGAACTGGCTGTGTCCACTCACCCACGGCAGACGGGCAGGCAGGGCGCAGTGCGGATCTGGCTGTGTCCACTGACCCACGGCAGACGGGCTGGCAGGGCGCAGTGCGGATCTGGCTGTGTCCACTGGCCCACGGGAGACGGGCAGGCAGGGCGCAGTGCGGATCTGGCTGTGTCCACTCACACACGGCAGGCGGTCAGGCAGGGCGCAGTGCGGATCTGGCTGAGTCCACTCACCCACGGCAGACGGTCAGGCAGTGCGCAGTGCGGATCTGGCTGTGTCCACTCGCACACGGCAGACGGACAGGCAGGGCGCAGTATGGATCTGGCTGTGTCCACTCACCCACGGCAGACGGTCAGGCAGGGCACAGTGCGGATCTGGCTGTGTCCACTCGCCCACGGCAGATAGGCAGGCAGGGCGCAGTGCGGATCTGGCTGTGTCCACTCACTGACGGCAGATGGGTAGGCAAGGCGCAGTGCGGATCTGGCTGTGTCCACTCACCCACGGGAGACGGGCAGGCAGGGCGCAGTGCAGATCTGGCTGTGTCGACTCACCCACGGCAGACGGTCAGGCAGGGTGCAGTGTGGATCTGGCTGTGTCTACTCACCCACGGGAGACGGGCAGGCAGGGCGCAGTGCGGATCTGGCTGTGTCCACTCACCCACGGCAGACGTCAGGCAGGGCGCAGTGTGGATCTGGCTGTGTCCACTCACCCACGGCAGACGGTCAGGCAGGGCGTATTGCGGATCTGGCTGTGTCCACTCACCCACGGCAGACGGGCAGGCAGGGCCCAGTGAGGATCTGGCTGTGTCCACTCACCCAGGGGAGACGGGCAGGCAAGGCGCAGTGTGGATCTAGCTGTGTCCACTTACCCACGGGAGACGGGCAGAGAGGGTGCTGTGTGGATATGACTATCTCCACTGACCCACGGCAGACGGGCAGGCAGGGCGCAGTGCGGATCTGGCTGTGTCCACTCACCCACGGCAGACGGTCAGGCTGGGTGCAGTGCGGATCTGGCTGTGTCCACTCACCCACGGGAGACGGGCAGGCAAGGCGCAGTGCGGATCTGGCTGTGTCCACTCACCCACGGGAGAAGGGCAGGCAGCGCGCAGTACGGATCCGGCTGTGTCCACTCACCCACGGAAGATGGGCAGAGACGATGCTGTGTGGATCTGGCTATGTCCACTGACCCACGGCAGACGGGCAGGCAGGGCGCAGTGTGGATCTGGCTGTGTCCACTCACCCACGGCAGGCGGTCAGGCAGAACGCAGTGCGGATCTGGCTGTGTCCACGCACGCAAGCAGGCGGTCAGGCAGTGAGCAGTGCGGATCTGGCTGTGTCCACTCACCCACGGCAGACGGTCATTCAGGGTGCAGTGCGGATCTGGCTGTGTCCACTCACCCACGGCAGACGGGCAGGCAAGGCGCAGTGTGGATCTGGCTGTGTCCACTCACCCACGGCAAACGGTCAGGCATGGCGCAGTGCGGATCTGGCTGTGTCCACTCGCCCACGGGAGTCGGGCAGGCAGGGCGCAGTGCGGATCTGGCTGTGTCCACTCACCCACGGCAGGCGGTCAGGCAGGGCGCAGTGCGGATCTGGCTGTGTCCACTCACCCACGGCAGACGGTCAGACAGGGCGCAGTGCGGATATTTCTGTGTCCACTCGCCCACGGCAGACGGTCATGCAGCGAGCAGTGTGGATCTGGCTGTGTCCACTCACCCACGGCAGACGGTCAGGCAGGGCGCAGTGCGGATCTGGCTGTGTCCACTCGCCCACGGCAGACGGGCAGGCAGTGCGCAGTGCGGATCTGGCTGTGTCCATTCACCCACGGGAGACGGGCAGAGACGGTGCTGTGTGGATCTGGCTATGTCCACTGACCACGGCAGACTGGCAGGCAGGGCGCAGTATGGATCTGGCTGTGTCCACTCACCCACAGCAGGCGGTCAGGCAGGGCGCAGTGCGGATCTGGCTGTGTCCACACACCCAGGGGAGACGGGCAGGAAATGCGCACTGTGGATCTGGCTGTGTCCACTCACCCACGGCAGACGGGCAGGCAGGGCGCAGTGCGGATCTGGCTGTGTCCACTCGCCCACTGGAGACGGGCAGGCAGGGCGCAGTGCGGATCTGGCTGTGTCCACTCCTACGGGAGACGGGCAGGCAGGGCGCAGTGCGGATCTGGCTGTGTCCACTCACCCACGGCAGACGGTCAGGCAGGGCGCAGTGCGTATCTGGCTGTGTCCACTAACTGACGGGAGACGGGCAGGCAAGGCGCAGTGCGGATCTGGCTGTGTCCACTCACCCACGGGAGACGGGCAGGCAGGGCGCAGTGTGGATCTGGCTGTGTCCACTTACCCACGTGAGACGGGCAGGCAAGGCGCAGTGCGGATCTGGCTGTGTCCACTCACCCACGGGAGACGGTCAGGCAGGGCGCAGTGCGGATCCGGCAGTGTCCACTCACGCACGGGAGATGGGCAATGACGGTGCCTTGTGGATCTGGCTATGTCCACTTACCCACGGCAGACGGGCAGGCAGGGCGCAGTACGGATCTGGCTGTGTCCACTCACCCACGTCAGGCGGTCAGGCAGGGCGCAGTGCGGATCTGGCTGTGTCCACGCACCCACAGCAGGCGGTCAGGAAGTGCGCAGTGCGGATCTGGCTGTGTCCACTCACCTACGGCAGACGGTCAGGCAGGGCGCAGTGCGGATCTGGCTGTGTCCACTCGCCCACGGCAGACGGGCAGGCAGCGTGCAGTATGGATCTGGCTGTGTCCACTCACCCACGGCAGACGGTCAGGCAGGGCGCAGTGCGGATCTGGCTGTGTCCACTCGCCCACGGGAGACGGGCAGGCCGGGCGCAGTGCGGATCTGGCTGTGTCCACTCGCCCACGGGAGACGGGCAGGCAGGACGCAGTGCGGATCTGGCTGTGTCCACTCACCCAGGGGAGACGGGCAGGCAGGGCGCAGTGCGGATACGGCTGTGTCCACTCACCCACGGGAGACGGGCAGAGAGGGTGCTGTGTGGATATGGCTATGTCCACTGACCCACGGCAGACGGGCAGGCAGGCCGCAGTGCAGATCTGGCTGTGTCGACTCACCCACGGCAGACGGTCAGGCAGGGTGCAGTGTGGATCTGGCTGTGTCTACTCACCCACGGGAGACGGGCAGGCAGGGCGCAGTGCGGATCTGGCTGTGTCCACTCACCCACGGCAGACGTCAGGCAGGGCGCAGTGTGGATCTGGCTGTGTCCACTCACCCACGGCAGACGGTCAGGCAGGGCGCATTGCGGATCTGGCTGTGTCCACTCACCCACGGCAGACGGGCAGGCAGGGCCCAGTGAGGATCTGGCTGTGTCCACTCACCCAGGGGAGACGGGCAGGCAAGGCGCAGTGTGGATCTAGCTGTGTCCACTTACCCACGGGAGACGGGCAGAGAGGGTGCTGTGTGGATATGACTATCTCCACTGACCCACGGCAGACGGGCAGGCAGGGCGCAGTGCGGATCTGGCTGTGTCCACTCACCCACGGCAGACGGTCAGGCTGGGTGCAGTGCGGATCTGGCTGTGTCCACTCACCCACAGGAGACGGGCAGGCAACGCGCAGTGCGGATCTGGCTGTGTCCACTCACCCACGGGAGAAGGGCAGGCAGCGCGCAGTACGGATCCGGCTGTGTCCACTCACCCACGGAAGATGGGCAGAGACGGTGCTGTGTGGATCTGGCTATGTCCACTGACCCACGGCAGACGGGCAGGCAGGGCGCAGTGTGGATCTGGCTGTGTCCACTCACCCACGGCAGGCGGTCAGGCAGGGCGCAGTGCGGATCTGGCTGTGTCCACGCACCCAAGCAGGCGGTCAGGCAGTGAGCAGTGCGGATCTGGCTGTGTCCACTCACCCACGGCAGACGGTCATTCAGGGCGCAGTGCGGATCTGGCTGTGTCCACTCACCCACGGCAGACGGGCAGGCAAGGCGCAGTGTGGATCTGGCTGTGTCCACTCACCCACGGCAGACGGTCAGGCAGGGCGCAGTGCGGATCTGGCTGTGTCCACTCGCCCACGGGAGACGGGCAGGCAGGGCGCAGTGCGTATCTGGCTGTGTCCACTCACCCACGGCAGGCGGTCAGGCAGGGCGCAGTGCGGATCTGGCTGTGTCCACTCACCCACGGCAGACGGTCAGACAGGGCGCAGTGCGGATATTTCTGTGTCCACTCGCCCACGGCAGACGGTCATGCAGCGCGCAGTGTGGATCTGGCTGTGTCCACTCACCCACGGCAGACGGTCAGGCAGGGCGCAGTGCGGATCTGGCTGTGTCCACTCGCCCACGGCAGACGGGCAGGCAGTGCGCAGTGAGGATCTGGCTGTGTCCATTCACCCACGGGAGACGAGCAGAGACGGTGCTGTGTGGATCTGGCTATGTCCACTGACCCTGCAGACTGGCAGGCAGGCCGCAGTACGGATCTGGCTGTGTCCACTCACCCACAGCAGGCGGTCAGGCAGGGCGCAGTGCGGATCTGGCTGTGTCCACACACCCAGGGGAGACGGGCAGGAAATGCGCAGTGTGGATCTGGCTGTGTCCACTCACCCACGGGAGACGGGCAGGCAGGGCGCAGTGCGGATCTGGCTGTGTCCACTCGCCCACTGGAGACGGGCAGGCAGGGCGCAGTACGGATCTGGCTGTGTCCACTCCTACGGGAGACGGGCAGGCAGGGCGCAGTGCGGATCTGGCTGTGTCCACTCACCCACGGCAGACGATCAGGCAGGGCCCAGTGCGGATCTGGCTGTGTCCACTCGCCCACGACAGACGGGCAGGCAGGGCGCAGTGTGGATCTAGCTGTGTCCACTCACCCACGGCAGACGGTCAGGCAGGGCGCAGTGCGGATCTGGCTGTGTCCACTCGCCCTCGGCAGACGGGCAGGCAGGGCGCAGTGCGGATCTGGCTGTGTCCACTCGCCCACGGGAGACGGGCAGGCAGGGCGCAGTGCGGATCTGGCTGTGTCCACTCACCCACGGAAGGCGGTCAGGCAGGGCGCAGTGCGGATCTGGCTGTGTCCACTCACCCACGGCAGACGGGCAGGCAGGGCGCAGTGCGGATCTGGCTGTGTCCACTCACCCACCGCAGACGGGCAGGCAGGGCGCAGTGTGGATCTGGATGTGTCCACTCACCCACGGCAGACGGTCAGGCAGGGCGCAGTGCGGATCTGGCTGTGTTCACTCACTGACGGGAGACGGGCAGGCAAGGCGCAGTGCGGATCTGGCTGTGTCCACTCACCCACGGGAGACGGGCAGGCAGGACGCAGTGCGGATCTGGCTGTGTCCACGCACCCACAGCAGGCGGTCAGGCAGTGCGCAGTGCGGATCTGGCTGTGTCCACTCGCCGTCGGCAGACGAGCAGGCAGGGCGCAGTGCGGATCTGGCTGTGTCCACTCGCCCACGGGAGACGGGCAGGCAGGGCGCAGTGCGGATCTGGCTGTGTCCACTCACCCACGGCAGACGGTCAGGCAGGGCGCAGTGCGGATCTGGCTGTGTCCTCTCACCCACGGCAGACGGACAGGCAGGGCGCAGTGTGGATCTGGCTGTGTCCACTCACCCACGGCAGACGGTCAGGCAGGGCGCAGTGCGGATCTACCTGTGTCCACACACTGACGGGAGACGGGCAGGCAAGGGGCAAGCGGATCTGGCTGTGTCCACTCACCGACGGGAGACGGGCAGGCAGGGCGCAGTGCGGATCTGGCTGTGTCCACGCACCCACAGCAGGCGGTCAGGCAGTGCGCAGTGCGGATCTGGCTGTGTCCACTAACCCACGGCAGACGGTCAGGCAGGGCGCAGTGCGGATCTGGCTGTGTCCACTCACCCACGGCAGAGAGGCAGGCAGGGCGCAGTGTGGATCTGGCTGTGTCCACTCACCCAAGGCAGACGGTCAGGCAGGGCGCAGTGCGGATCTGGCTGTGTCCACTCACCCACGGCAGACGGTCAGGCAGGGCGCAGTGCGGATCTGGCTGTGTCCACTCACCCACGGCAGACGGTCAGGCAGGGCGCAGTGCGGATCTGGCTGTGTCCACTCACCCACGGCAGACGGGCAGGCAGGTCGCAATGTGGATCTGGCTGTGTCCACTCACCCACGGCAGACGGTCAGGCAGGGCGCAGTGCGGATCTGGCTGTGTGCACTGACCCACGGCAGACGGGCAGGCAGGCCGCAGTGCGGATCTGACTGTGTCCACTCGCCCACGGCAGACAGGCAGGCAGGGCGCAGTGCGGATCTGGCTGTGTCCACTCGCCCACGGGAGACGGGCAGGCAGTGCGCAGTGCGTATCTGGCTGTGTCCACTCACCCACGGGAGACGGGCAGGCAGGGCGCAGTGCGGATCTGGCTGTGTCCACTAACTGACGGGAGACGGGCAGGCAAGGCGCAGTGCGGATCTGGCTGGGTCCACTCACCCACGGGAGACGGGCAGGCAGGGCGCAGTGTGGATCTGGCTGTGTCCACTTACCCACGTGAGACGGGCAGGCAAGGCGCAGTGCGGATCTGGCTGTGTCCACTCACCAACGGGAGACGGTCAGGCAGGGTGCAGTGCGGATCTGGCAGTGTCCACTCACGCACGGGAGATGGGCAATGACGGTGCTGTGTGGATCTGGCTATGTCCACTGACCCACGGCAGACGGGCAGGCAGGGCGCAGTACGGATCTGGCTGTGTCCACTCACCCCCGGCAGACGGTCAGGCAGGGCGCAGTGCGGATCTGGCTGTGTCCACTCACCCACGGCAGACGGTCAGGCAGGGCGCAGTGCGGATCTGGCTGTGTCCACTCACCCACGACAGACGGGCAGGCAGCGCGCAGTGTGGATCTGGCTGTGTCCACTCACCCACGGCAGACGGTCAGGCAGGGCGCAGTGCGGATCTGGCTGTGTCCACTCGCCCACGGCAGGCGGGCAGGCAGGGCGCAGTGCGGATCTGGCTGTGTCCACTCGCCCACGGCAGACGGGCAGGCAGGGCGCAGTGCGGATCTGGCTGTGTCCACTCGCCCACGGGAGACGGGCAGGCAGTGCGCAGTGCGGATCTGGCTGTGTCCACTCACCCACGGGAGACGGGCAGGCAGGGCGCAGTGCGGATCTGGCTGTGTCCACTCACCCACGGGAGACGGGCAGGTAGGGCGCAGTGTGGATCTGGCTGTGTCCACTTACCCACGTGAGACGAGCAGGCAAGGCGCAGTGCGGATCTGGCTGTGTCCACTCACCCACGGGAGACGGTCAGGCAGGGCGCAGTGCGGATCCGGCAGTGTCCACTCACGCACGGGAGATGGGCAATGACGGTGCTGTGTGGATCTGGCTATGTCCACTTACCCACGGCAGACGGGCAGGCAGGGCGCAGTACGGATCTGGCTGTGTCCACTCACCCACGGCAGGCGGTCAGGCAGGGCGTAGTGCGGATCTGGCTGTGTCCACGCACCCACAGCAGGCGGTCAGGAAGTGCGCAGTGCGGATCTGGCTGTGTCCACTCACCCACGGCAGACGGTCAGGCAGGGCGCAGTGCGGAACTGGCTGTGTCCACTCACCCACGGCAGACGGGCAGGCAGGGCACAGTGTGTATCTGGCTGTGTCCACTCACACACGGCAGACGGTCAGGCAGGGCGCAGTGCGGATCTGGCTGTGTCCACTCACCCACGGCAAAAGGACAGGCAGGGCGCAGTGCTGATCTGGCTGTGTCCACTCGCCCACGGGAGACGGGCAGGCAGGGCGCAGTGCAGTTCTGGCTGTGTCCAATCACCCACGGCAGGCGGTCAGACAGGGCGCAGTGCGGATCTGGCTGTGTCCACTCACCCACAGCAGACGGTCAGGCAGGGCGCAGTGCGGATATGGCTGTGTCCACTCGCCCACGGCAGACGGGCAGGCAGCGTGCAGTGTGGATCTGGCTGTGTCCACTCACCCACGGCAGACGGTCAGGCAGGGCGCAGTGCGGATCTGGCTGTGTCCACTCGCCCACGGGAGACGGGCAGGCAGGACGCAGTGCGGATCTGGCTGTGTCCACTCACCCAGGGGAGACGGGCAGGCAGGGCACAGTGCGGATCCGGCTGTGTGCACTCACCCACGGGAGACGGGCAGAGAGGGTGCTGTGTGGATATGGCTATGTCCACTGACCCACGGCAGACGGGCCGGCAGGCCGCAGTGCAGATCTGGCTGTGTCGACTCACCCACGGCAGACGGTCAGGCAGGGTGCAGTGCGGATCAGGCTGTGTCCACTCACCCACGGCAGACGTTAGGCAGGGCGCAGTGTGGATCTGGCTGTGTCCACTCACCCACGGCAGACGGTCAGGCAGGGCGCAGTGTGGATCTGGCTGTGTCCACTCACCCACGGCAGACGGTCAGGCAGGGCGCAGTGCGGATCTGGCTGTGTCCACTCATCCACGGCAGACGGTCAGGCAGGGCGCAGTGCGGATCTGGCTGTGTCCACTCACCCACGGCAGACGGGCAGGCAGGGCGCAGTGTGGATCTGGCTGTGTCCACTCACCCACGGCAGTCGGTCAGGCAGGGCGCAGTGCGGATCTGGCTGTGTGCACTGACCCACGGCAGACGGGCTGGCAGGGCGCAGTACGGATCTGGCTGTGTCCACTCGCCCACGGCAGACAGGCAGGCAGGGCGCAGTGCGGATCTGGCTGTGTCCACTCGCCCACGGGAGACGGGCAGGCAGTGCGCAGTGCGGATCTGGCTGTGTCCACTCACCCACGGGAGACGGGCAGGCAGGGCGCAGTGCGGATCCGGCTGTGTCCACTAACTGACGGGAGACGGGCAGGCAAGGCGCAGTGCGGATCTGGCTGTGTCCACTCACCCACGGGAGACGGGCGGGCAGGGCGCAGTGTGGATCTGGCTGTGTCCACTTACCCACGTGAGACGGGCAGGCAAGGCGCAGTGTGGATCTGGCTGTGTCCACTCACCCACGGGAGACGGTCAGGCAGGGAGCAGTGCGGATCGGCAGTGTCCACTCACGCACGGGAGATGGGCAATGACGGTGCTGTGTGGATCTGGCTATGTCCACTTACCCACGGCAGACGGGCAGGCAGGGCGCAGTACGGATCTGGCTGTGTCCACTCACCCACGGCAGGCGGTCAGGCAGGGCGCAGTGCGGATCTGGCTGTGTCCACTCACCCACGGCAGACGGTCAGGCAGGGCGCAGTGCGGATCTGGCTGTGTCCACTCACCCACGGCAGACGGTCACGCAGGGCGCAGTGCGGATCTGGCTGTGTCCACTCACCCACGGCATACGGGCAGGCAGGGCGCAGTGCGGATCTGGCTGTGTCCTCTCGCCCATGGCAGGCGGTCAGGCAGGGAGCAGTGCGGATCTGGCTGTGTCCACTCACCCAGGGGAGACGGGCAGGAAATGCGCAGTGTGGATCTGGCTGTGTCCACTCACCCATGGGAGACGGGCAGGCAGGGCGCAGTGCGGATCTGGCTGTGTCCACTCGCCCACGGGAGACGGGCAGGCAGTGCGCAGTGCGGATCTGGCTGTGTCCACTCACCCACGGGAGACGGGCAGGCAGGGCGCAGTGCAGATCTGGCTGTGTCCACTAACTGACGGGAGACGGGCAGGCAAGGCGCAGTGCGGATCTGGCTGTGTCCACTCACCCACGGGAGACGGGCAGGCAGTGCGCAGTGTGGATCTGGCTGTGTCCACTTACCCACGTGAGACGAGCAGGCAAGGCGCAGTGCGGATCTGGCTGTGTCCACTCACCCACGGGAGACGGTCAGGCAGGGCGCAGTGCGGATCCGGCAGTGTCCACTCACGCACGGGAGATGGGCAATGGCGGTGCTGTGTGGATCTGGCTATGTCCACTTACCCACGGCAGACGGGCATGCAGGGCGCAGTACGGATCTGGAGTGTCCACTCACCCACGGCAGGCGGTCAGGCAGGGCGTAGTGCGGATCTGGCTGTGTCCACGCACCCACAGCAGGCGGTCAGGAAGTGCGCAGTGCGGATCTGGCTGTGTCCACTCACCCACGGCAGACGGTCAGGCAGGGCGCAGTGCGGAACTGGCTGTGTCCACTCACCCACGGCAGACGGGCAGGCAGGGCGCAGTGTGTATCTGGCTGTGTCCACTCACACACGGCAGACGGTCAGGCAGGGCGCAGTGCGGATCTGGCTGTGTCCACTCACCCACGGCAGAAGGGCAGGCAGGGCGCAGTGCGGATCTGGCTGTGTCCACTCGCCCACGGGAGACGGGCAGGCAGGGCGCAGTGCAGATCTGGCTGTGTCCAATCACCCACGGCAGGCGGTCAGACAGGGCGCAGTGCGGATCTGGCTGTGTCCACTCACCCACAGCAGACGGTCAGGCAGGGCGCAGTGCGGATCTGGCTGTGTCCACTCACCCACGGCAGACGGTCAGGCAGGGCGCAGTGCGGATCTGGCTGTGTCCACTCGCCCACGGGAGACGGGCAGGCAGGGCGCAGTGCGGATCTGGCTGTGTCCACTCGCCCACGGGAGACGGGCAGGCAGGACGCAGTGCGGATCTGGCTGTGTCCACTCACCCAGGGGAGACGGGCAGGCAGGGCGCAGTGCGGATCCGGCTGTGTCCACTCACCCTCGGGAGACGGGCAGAGAGGGTGCTATGTGGATATGGCTATGTCCACTGACCCACGGCAGACGGGCAGGCAGGCTGCAGTGCAGATCTGGCTGTGTCGACTCACCCACGGCAGACGGTCAGGCAGGGTGCAGTGTGGATCTGGCTGTGTCCACTCACCCACGGGAGACGGGCAGGCAGGGCGCAGTGCGGATCAGGCTGTGTCCACTCACCCACGGCAGACGTTAGGCAGGGCGCAGTGTGGATCTGGCTGTGTCCACTCACCCACGGCAGACGGTCAGGCAGGGCGCATTGCGGATCTGGGTGTGTCCACTCACCCACGGCAGACGGGCAGGCAGGGCCCAGTGAGGATCTGGCTGTGTCCACCCACCCAGGGGAGACGGGCAGGCAAGGCGCAGTGTGGATCTAGCTGTGTCCACTCACCCACGGGAGACGGGCAGAGAGGGTGCTGTGTGGATATGACTATGTCCACTGACCCACCGCAGACGGGCAGGCAGGGCGCAGTGCGGATCTGGCTGTGTCCACTCACCCACGGCAGACGGTCAGGCAGGGTGCAGTGCGGATCTGGCTGTGTCCACTCACCCACGGGAGACGGGCAGGCAAGGCGCAGTGCGGATCAGGCTGTGTCCACTCACCCACGGGAGACGGGCAGGCAGCGCGCAGTGCGGATCCGGCTGTGTCCACTCACCCACGGGAGATGGGCAGAGACGGTGCTGTGTGGATCTGGCTATGTCCACTGACCCACGGCAGACTGGCAGGCAGGGCGCAGTACGGATCTGGCTGTGTCCACTCACCCACGGCAGGCGGTCAGGCAGGGCGCAGTGCGGATCTAGCTGTGTCCACTCACCAACGGCAGACGGTCAGGCAGGGCGCAGTGCGGATCTGGCTGTGTCCACTCACCCACGGCAGAAAGGCAGGCAGGGCGCAGTGTGGATCTAGCTGTGTCCACTCACCCACGGCAGACGGTCAGGCAGGGCGCAGTGCGGATCTGGCTGTGTCCACTCACCCACGGCAGACGGGCAGGCAGGGCGCAGTGCGGATTTGGCTGTGTCCACTGGCCCACGGGAGACGGGCAGGCAGTGCGCAGTGCGGATCTGGCTGTGTCCACTCGCCCACGGCAGACGGGCAGGCAGGGCGCATTGTGGATCTGGCTGTGTCCACTCACCCACGGCAGACGGTCAGCCAGGGTGCAGTGCGGATCTGGCTGTGTCCACTCACCCACGGGAGACGGGCAGGCAGGGCGCAGTGCGCATCTGGCTGTGTCCACTCACCCACGTGAGACGGGCACGAAACGCGCAGTGTGGATCTGGCTATGTCCACTCTCCCACGGGAGACGGTCAGGCAGTGCGCAGTGCGGATCTGGCTGTCTCCACTCGCCCACGGCAGACGGGCAGGCAGGGCCCAGTGCGGATCTGGCTGTGTCCACTCGCCCACGAGAGACGGGCAGGCAGTGCGCAGTGCGGATCAGGCTGTGTCCATTCACCCACGGGAGACGGGCAGGCAGGGCGCAGTGCGGATCTGGCTGTGTCCACTCACTGACGGGAGACGGGCAGGCAAGGCGCAGTGCGGTTCTGGCTGTGTCCACTCACCCACGGGAGACGGGCAGGCAGGGCGCAGTGCGGATCTGGCTGTGTCCACGCACCCACAGCAGGCGGTCAGGCAGTGCGCAGTGCGGATCTGGCTGTGTCCACTCACCCACGGCAGACGGTCAGGCACGGCGCAGTGCGGATCTGGCTGTGTCCACTCGCCCACGGCAGACGGGCAGGCAGGGCGCAGTGCGGAACTGGCTGTGTCCACTCGCCCACGTGAGACCGGCAGGCAGTGCGCAGTGCGGATCTGGCTGTGTCCATTCACCCACGGGTGACGGGGAGGCAGGGCGCAGTGCGGATCTGGATGTGTCCACTCACTGACGGGAGACGGGCAGGCAAGGCACAGTGCAGATCTGGCTGTGTCCACTCACCCACGGGAGACGGGCAGGCAGGGCACAGTGCGGATCTGGCTGTGTCAACTCATCCAGGGGAGACGGGCAGGCAAGGCGCAGTGGGGATCTGGCTGTGTCCACTCACCCACGGGAGACAGGCAGGCAGGGCACAGTGCGGATCTGGCTGTGTCCACTCGCCCACGGGAGACGGGCAGGCAGGGCGCAGTGCGGATCTGGCTGGGTCCACTCGCCCACGGCAGACGGTCAGGCAGGGCGCAGTGCGGATCTGGCTGTGTCCACTCACCCACGGCAGACGGTCAGGCAGGGCGCAGTGCGGATCTGGCTGTGTCCACTCGCCCACGACAGACGGGCAGGCAGCGCAAAGTGTGGATCTAGCTGTGTCCACTCACCCACGGCAGACGGTCAGGTAGGGCGCAGTGCGGATCTGGCTGTGTCCACTCGCACACGGCAGACAGGCAGGCAGGGCGCAGTGTGGATCTGGCTGTGTCCACTCACCCACAGCAGAAGGGCAGGCAGGGGCTGTGCGGATCTGGCTGTGTCCACTCGCCCACGGGAGACGGTCAGGCAGGGCGCAGTGCGGATCTGGCTGTGTCCACTCGCCCTCAGCAGATGGGCAGGAAGGGCGCAGTGCGGATCTGGCTGTGTCCACTCGCCCACGGGAGACGGGCAGGCAGGTTGCAGTGCGGATCTGGCTGTGTGCACTCACCCACGGCAGGCGGTCAGGCATGGCGCAGTGCGGATCTGGCTGTGTCCACTCACCCACGGCAGACGGTCAGGCAGGGCGCAGTGCGGATCTGGCTGTGTCCACTCTCCCACGGCAGACGGGCAGGCAGGGCGCAGTGCGGATCTGGCTGTGTCCACTCACCCACGGCAGACGGGCAGGCAGGGCGCAGTGCGGATCTGGCTGTGTCCACTCACCCACGGAGGACGGGCAGGCAGGGCGCAGTGTGGATCTGGCTGTGTCCACTCACCCACGGCAGACGGTCAGGTAGGGCGCAGTGCGGATCTGGCTGTGTCCACTCACCCACGGCAGACGGGCAGGCAGGGCGCAGTGTGGATCTGGCTGTGTCCACTCACCCACGGCAGACGGGCAGGCAGGGCGCAGTGCGGATCTGGCTGTGTCCACTGGACCACGGGAGATGGGCAGGCAGGGCGCAGTGGGGATCTGGCTGTGTCCACTCACACACGGCAGGCGGTCAGGCAGGGCGCAGTGCGGATCTGGCTGTGTCCACTCACCCACGGCAGACGGTCAGGCAGTGCGCAGTGCCGATCTGGCTGTGTCCACTCGCACACGGCAGACATGCAGGCAGTGCGCAGTGCGGATCTGGCTGTGTCCACTAACCCACGGGAGACGGGCAGGCAGGGCGCAGTGCGGATCTGGCTGTGTCCACTAACTGACGGGAGACGGGCAGGCAAGGCGCAGTGCGGATCTGGCTGTGTCCACTCACCCACGGGAGACGGGCAGGCAGGGCGCAGTGTGGATCTGGCTGGGTCCACTTACCCACGTGAGACGGGCAGGAAAGGCGCAGTACGGATCTGGCTGTGTCCACTCACCCACGGGAGACGGTCAGGCAGGGCGCAGTGCGGATCTGGCAGTGTCCACTCACGCACGGGAGATGGGCAATGACGGTGCTGTGTGGATCTGGCTATGTCCACTTACCCACGGCAGACGGGCAGGCAGGGCGCAGTACGGATCTGGCTGTGTCCACTCACCCACGGCAGGCGGTCAGGCTGGGCGCAGTGCCGATCTGGCTGTGTCCACTCACCCACGGCAGACGGGCAGGCAGGGCGCAGTGCGGATCTGGCTGTGTCCACTGGCCCACGGGAGACGGGCAGGCAGGGCGCAGTGCGGATCTGGCTGTGTCCACTCACCCACGGCAGACGGTCAGGCAGGGCGCAGTGCGGATCTGGCTGTGTCCTCTCGCCCACGGCAGACGGGCAGGCAGGGCGCATTGTGGATCTGGCTGTGTCCACTCACCCACGGCAAACGGTCAGGCAGTGCGCAGTGCGGATCTGGCTGTGTCCACTCACCCAGGGCAGACGGGCAGGCAGGGCGCAGTGCGGATCTGGCTGTGTCCACTGGCCCACGGGAGATGGGCAGGCAGGGCGCAGTGCGGATCTGGCTGTGTCCACTCACCCACGGCAGACGGTCAGGCAGTGTGCAGTGCGGATCTGGCTGTGTCCACTCGCCTACGGCAGACGGGCAGGCAGGGCGCAGTGCGGATCTGGCTGTGTCCACTCGCCCACGGGAGACGGGCAGGCAGTGCGCAGTGCGGATCTGGCTGTGTCCACTCACTGACGGGAGACGGGCAGGCAAGGCGCAGTGCAGATCTGGCTGTGTCCACTCACCCATGGGAGACGGGCAGGCAGGGCGCAGTGCGGATCTGGCTGTGTCCACTCATCCAGGGGAGACGGGCAGGCAAGGCGCAGTGGGGATCTGGCTGTGTCCACTCACCCACGGGAGACAGGCAAGCAGGGCGCAGTGCGGATCTGGCTGTGTCCACTCGCCCACTGGAGAAGGGCTGGCAGGGCGCAGTGCGGATCTGGCTGTGTCCACTCACCAACGGGAGACGGGCAGGCAGGGCGCAGTGCGGATCTGGCTGTGTCCACTCACTGACGGAAGACGGGCAGGCAAGGCGCAGTGCGGATCTGGCTGTGTCCACTCACCCACGGCAGACGGGCAGGCAGGGCGCAGTGCGGATCTGGCTGTGTCCACTGGCCCACGGGAGATGGGCAGGCAGGGCGCAGTGCGGATCTGGCTGTGTCCACTCACACACGGCAGGCGGTCAGGCAGGGCGCAGTGCGGATCTGGCTGTGTCCACTCACCCACGGCAGACAGTCAGGCAGTGCGCAGTGCCGATCTGGCTGTGTCCACTCGCACACGGCAGACATGCAGGCAGTGCGCAGTGCGGATCTGGCTGTGTCCACTCACCCACGGCAGACGGTCAGGCAGGGCGCATTGCGGATCTGGGTGTGTCCACTCACCCACGGCAGACGGGCAGGCAGGGCCCAGTGAGGATCTGGCTGTGTCCACCCACCCAGGGGAGACGGGCAGGCAAGGCGCAGTGTGGATCTAGCTGTGTCCACTCACCCACGGGAGACGGGCAGAGAGGGTGCTGTGTGGATATGACTATGTCCACTGACCCACCGCAGACGGGCAGGCAGGGCGCAGTGCGGATCTGGCTGTGTCCACTCACCCACGGCAGACGGTCAGGCAGGGTGCAGTGCGGATCTGGCTGTGTCCACTCACCCACGGGAGACGGGCAGGCAAGGCGCAGTGCGGATCAGGCTGTGTCCACTCACCCACGGGAGACGGGCAGGCAGCGCGCAGTGCGGATCCGGCTGTGTCCACTCACCCACGGGAGATGGGCAGAGACGGTGCTGTGTGGATCTGGCTATGTCCACTGACCCACGGCAGACTGGCAGGCAGGGCGCAGTACGGATCTGGCTGTGTCCACTCACCCACGGCAGGCGGTCAGGCAGGGCGCAGTGCGGATCTAGCTGTGTCCACTCACCAACGGCAGACGGTCAGGCAGGGCGCAGTGCGGATCTGGCTGTGTCCACTCACCCACGGCAGACAGGCAGGCAGGGCGCAGTGTGGATCTAGCTGTGTCCACTCACCCACGGCAGACGGTCAGGCAGGGCGCAGTGCGGATCTGGCTGTGTCCACTCACCCACGGCAGACGGGCAGGCAGGGCGCAGTGCGGATTTGGCTGTGTCCACTGGCCCACGGGAGACAGGCAGGCAGTGCGCAGTGCGGATCTGGCTGTGTCCACTCGCCCACGGCAGACGGGCAGGCAGGGCGCATTGTGGATCTGGCTGTGTCCACTCACCCACGGCAGACGGTCAGCCAGGGTGCAGTGCGGATCTGGCTGTGTCCACTCACCCACGGGAGACGGGCAGGCAGGGCGCAGTGCGCATCTGGCTGTGTCCACTCACCCACGTGAGACGGGCACGAAACGCGCAGTGTGGATCTGGCTATGTCCACTCTCCCACGGGAGACGGTCAGGCAGTGCGCAGTGCGGATCTGGCTGTCTCCACTCGCCCACGGCAGACGGGCAGGCAGGGCCCAGTGCGGATCTGGCTGTGTCCACTCGCCCACGAGAGACGGGCAGGCAGTGCGCAGTGCGGATCAGGCTGTGTCCATTCACCCACGGGAGACGGGCAGGCAGGGCGCAGTGCGGATCTGGCTGTGTCCACTCACTGACGGGAGACGGGCAGGCAAGGCGCAGTGCGGTTCTGGCTGTGTCCACTCACCCACGGGAGACGGGCAGGCAGGGCGCAGTGCGGATCTGGCTGTGTCCACGCACCCACAGCAGGCGGTCAGGCAGTGCGCAGTGCGGATCTGGCTGTGTCCACTCACCCACGGCAGACGGTCAGGCAGGGCGCAGTGCGGATCTGGCTGTGTCCACTCGCCCACGGCAGACGGGCAGGCAGGGCGCAGTGCGGAACTGGCTGTGTCCACTCGCCCACGTGAGACCGGCAGGCAGTGCGCAGTGCGGATCTGGCTGTGTCCATTCACCCACGGGTGACGGGGAGGCAGGGCGCAGTGCGGATCTGGATGTGTCCACTCACTGACGGGAGACGGGCAGGCAAGGCACAGTGCGGATCTGGCTGTGTCCACTCACCCACGGGAGACGGGCAGGCAGGGCACAGTGCGGATCTGGCTGTGTCAACTCATCCAGGGGAGACGGGCAGGCAAGGCGCAGTGGGGATCTGGCTGTGTCCACTCACCCACGGGAGACAGGCAGGCAGGGCACAGTGCGGATCTGGCTGTGTCCACTCGCCCACGGGAGACGGGCAGGCAGGGCGCAGTGCGGATCTGGCTGGGTCCACTCGCCCACGGCAGACGGTCAGGCAGGGCGCAGTGCGGATCTGGCTGTGTCCACTCACCCACGGCAGACGGTCAGGCAGGGCGCAGTGCGGATCTGGCTGTGTCCACTCGCCCACGACAGACGGGCAGGCAGCGCAAAGTGTGGATCTAGCTGTGTCCACTCACCCACGGCAGACGGTCAGGTAGGGCGCAGTGCGGATCTGGCTGTGTCCACTCGCACACGGCAGACAGGCAGGCAGGGCGCAGTGTGGATCTGGCTGTGTCCACTCACCCACAGCAGAAGGGCAGGCAGGGGCTGTGCGGATCTGGCTGTGTCCACTCGCCCACGGGAGACGGTCAGGCAGGGCGCAGTGCGGATCTGGCTGTGTCCACTCGCCCTCAGCAGATGGGCAGGAAGGGCGCAGTGCGGATCTGGCTGTGTCCACTCGCCCACGGGAGACGGGCAGGCAGGTTGCAGTGCGGATCTGGCTGTGTGCACTCACCCACGGCAGGCGGTCAGGCATGGCGCAGTGCGGATCTGGCTGTGTCCACTCACCCACGGCAGACGGTCAGGCAGGGCGCAGTGCGGATCTGGCTGTGTCCACTCTCCCACGGCAGACGGGCAGGCAGGGCGCAGTGCGGATCTGGCTGTGTCCACTCACCCACGGCAGACGGGCAGGCAGGGCGCAGTGCGGATCTGGCTGTGTCCACTCACCCACGGAGGACGGGCAGGCAGGGCGCAGTGTGGATCTGGCTGTGTCCACTCACCCACGGCAGACGGTCAGGTAGGGCGCAGTGCGGATCTGGCTGTGTCCACTCACCCACGGCAGACGGGCAGGCAGGGCGCAGTGTGGATCTGGCTGTGTCCACTCACCCACGGCAGACGGGCAGGCAGGGCGCAGTGCGGATCTGGCTGTGTCCACTGGACCACGGGAGATGGGCAGGCAGGGCGCAGTGGGGATCTGGCTGTGTCCACTCACACACGGCAGGCGGTCAGGCAGGGCGCAGTGCGGATCTGGCTGTGTCCACTCACCCACGGCAGACGGTCAGGCAGTGCGCAGTGCCGATCTGGCTGTGTCCACTCGCACACGGCAGACATGCAGGCAGTGCGCAGTGCGGATCTGGCTGTGTCCACTAACCCACGGGAGACGGGCAGGCAGGGCGCAGTGCGGATCTGGCTGTGTCCACTAACTGACGGGAGACGGGCAGGCAAGGCGCAGTGCGGATCTGGCTGTGTCCACTCACCCACGGGAGACGGGCAGGCAGGGCGCAGTGTGGATCTGGCTGGGTCCACTTACCCACGTGAGACGGGCAGGAAAGGCGCAGTACGGATCTGGCTGTGTCCACTCACCCACGGGAGACGGTCAGGCAGGGCGCAGTGCGGATCTGGCAGTGTCCACTCACGCACGGGAGATGGGCAATGACGGTGCTGTGTGGATCTGGCTATGTCCACTTACCCACGGCAGACGGGCAGGCAGGGCGCAGTACGGATCTGGCTGTGTCCACTCACCCACGGCAGGCGGTCAGGCTGGGCGCAGTGCCGATCTGGCTGTGTCCACTCACCCACGGCAGACGGGCAGGCAGGGCGCAGTGCGGATCTGGCTGTGTCCACTGGCCCACGGGAGACGGGCAGGCAGGGCGCAGTGCGGATCTGGCTGTGTCCACTCACCCACGGCAGACGGTCAGGCAGGGCGCAGTGCGGATCTGGCTGTGTCCTCTCGCCCACGGCAGACGGGCAGGCAGGGCGCATTGTGGATCTGGCTGTGTCCACTCACCCACGGCAAACGGTCAGGCAGTGCGCAGTGCGGATCTGGCTGTGTCCACTCACCCAGGGCAGACGGGCAGGCAGGGCGCAGTGCGGATCTGGCTGTGTCCACTGGCCCACGGGAGATGGGCAGGCAGGGCGCAGTGCGGATCTGGCTGTGTCCACTCACCCACGGCAGACGGTCAGGCAGTGTGCAGTGCGGATCTGGCTGTGTCCACTCGCCTACGGCAGACGGGCAGGCAGGGCGCAGTGCGGATCTGGCTGTGTCCACTCGCCCACGGGAGACGGGCAGGCAGTGCGCAGTGCGGATCTGGCTGTGTCCACTCACTGACGGGAGACGGGCAGGCAAGGCGCAGTGCAGATCTGGCTGTGTCCACTCACCCATGGGAGACGGGCAGGCAGGGCGCAGTGCGGATCTGGCTGTGTCCACTCATCCAGGGGAGACGGGCAGGCAAGGCGCAGTGGGGATCTGGCTGTGTCCACTCACCCACGGGAGACAGGCAAGCAGGGCGCAGTGCGGATCTGGCTGTGTCCACTCGCCCACTGGAGAAGGGCTGGCAGGGCGCAGTGCGGATCTGGCTGTGTCCACTCACCAACGGGAGACGGGCAGGCAGGGCGCAGTGCGGATCTGGCTGTGTCCACTCACTGACGGAAGACGGGCAGGCAAGGCGCAGTGCGGATCTGGCTGTGTCCACTCACCCACGGCAGACGGGCAGGCAGGGCGCAGTGCGGATCTGGCTGTGTCCACTGGCCCACGGGAGATGGGCAGGCAGGGCGCAGTGCGGATCTGGCTGTGTCCACTCACACACGGCAGGCGGTCAGGCAGGGCGCAGTGCGGATCTGGCTGTGTCCACTCACCCACGGCAGACAGTCAGGCAGTGCGCAGTGCCGATCTGGCTGTGTCCACTCGCACACGGCAGACATGCAGGCAGTGCGCAGTGCGGATCTGGCTGTGTCCACTCACCCACGGGAGACGGGCAGGCAGGGCGCAGTGCGGATCTGGCTGTGTCCACTAACTGACGGGAGACGGGCAGGCAAGGCGCAGTGCGGATCTGGCTGTGTCCACTCACCCACGGGAGACGGGCAGGCAGGGCGCAGTGTGGATCTGGCTGTGTCCACTTACCCACGTGAGACGGGCAGGATAGGCGCAGTGCGGATCTGGCTGTGTCCACTCACCCAGGGGAGACGGTCAGGCAGGGCGCAGTGCGGATCTGGCAGTGTCCACTCACGCACGGGAGATGGGCAATGACGGTGCTGTGTGGATCTGGCTATGTCCACTTACCCACGGCAGACGGGCAGGCAGGGCGCAGTACGGATCTGGCTGTGTCCACTCACCCACGGCAGGCGGTCAGGCTGGGCGCAGTGCCGATCGGGCTGTGTCCACTCACCCACGGCAGACGGTCAGGCAGGGCGCAGTGCGGATCTGGCTGTGTCCACTCACCCAAGGCAGACGGTCAAGCAGGGCGCAGTGCGGATCTGGCTGTGTCCACTCACCCACGGCATACGGGCAGGCAGGGCGCAGTGCGGATCTGGCTGTGTCCACTCACCCAAGGCAGACGGTCAGGCAGGGCGCAGTGCGGATCTGGCTGTGTCCACTCACCCACGGCAGACGGGCAGGCAGGGCGCAGCGCGGATCTTGCTGTGTCCACTGGCCCACAGGAGACGGGCAGGCAGGGCGCAGTGTGGATCTGGCTGTGTCCACTCACCCACGGCAGGCGTCAGGCAGGGCGCAGTGCGGATCTGGCTGTGTCCACTCACCCATGGCAGACGGTCAGGCAGGGCGCAGTGCGGATCTGGCTGTGTCCTCTCGCCAACGGCTGACGGGCAGGCAGGGCGCATTGTGGATGTGGCTGTGTCCACTCACCCACGGCAGACGGTCAGGCAGGGCGCAGTGCGGATCTGGCTGTGTCCACTCACCCACGGCAGACGAGCAGGCAGGTGGCAGTGCGGATCTGGCTGTGTCCACTGGCCCACGGGAGACGGGCAGGCAGGGTGCAGTGCGGATCTGGCTGTGTCCACTCACACACGGCAGACGGTCAGGCAGTGCGCAGTGCGGATCTGGCTGTGTCCACTCGCCCACGGCAGACGGGCAGGCAGGGCGCAGTGCGGATCTGGCTGTGTCCACTCGCCCACGGGAGACGGGCAGGCAGTGCGCAGTGCGGATCTGGCTGTGTCCACTCACTGACGGGAGACGGGCAGGCAAGGCGCAGTGCAGATCTGGCTGTGTCCACTCACCCATGGGAGACGGGCAGGCAGGGCGCAGTGCGGATCTGGCTGTGTCCACTCATCCAGGGGAGACGGGCAGGCAAGGCGCAGTGGGGATCTGGCTGTGTCCACTCACCCACGGGAGACAGGCAAGCAGGGCGCAGTGCGGATCTGGCTGTGTCCACTCGCCCACTGGAGAAGGGCTGGCAGGGCGCAGTGCGGATCTGGCTGTGTCCACTCACCAACGGGAGACGGGCAGGCAGGGCGCAGTGCGGATCTGGCTGTGTCCACTCACTGACGGAAGACGGGCAGGCAAGGCGCAGTGCGGATCTGGCTGTGTCCACTCACCCACGGCAGACGGGCAGGCAGGGCGCAGTGCGGATCTGGCTGTGTCCACTGGCCCACGGGAGATGGGCAGGCAGGGCGCAGTGCGGATCTGGCTGTGTCCACTCACACACGGCAGGCGGTCAGGCAGGGCGCAGTGCGGATCTGGCTGTGTCCACTCACCCACGGCAGACAGTCAGGCAGTGCGCAGTGCCGATCTGGCTGTGTCCACTCGCACACGGCAGACATGCAGGCAGTGCGCAGTGCGGATCTGGCTGTGTCCACTCACCCACGGGAGACGGGCAGGCAGGGCGCAGTGCGGATCTGGCTGTGTCCACTAACTGACGGGAGACGGGCAGGCAAGGCGCAGTGCGGATCTGGCTGTGTCCACTCACCCACGGGAGACGGGCAGGCAGGGCGCAGTGTGGATCTGGCTGTGTCCACTTACCCACGTGAGACGGGCAGGATAGGCGCAGTGCGGATCTGGCTGTGTCCACTCACCCAGGGGAGACGGTCAGGCAGGGCGCAGTGCGGATCTGGCAGTGTCCACTCACGCACGGGAGATGGGCAATGACGGTGCTGTGTGGATCTGGCTATGTCCACTTACCCACGGCAGACGGGCAGGCAGGGCGCAGTACGGATCTGGCTGTGTCCACTCACCCACGGCAGGCGGTCAGGCTGGGCGCAGTGCCGATCGGGCTGTGTCCACTCACCCACGGCAGACGGTCAGGCAGGGCGCAGTGCGGATCTGGCTGTGTCCACTCACCCAAGGCAGACGGTCAAGCAGGGCGCAGTGCGGATCTGGCTGTGTCCACTCACCCACGGCATACGGGCAGGCAGGGCGCAGTGCGGATCTGGCTGTGTCCACTCACCCAAGGCAGACGGTCAGGCAGGGCGCAGTGCGGATCTGGCTGTGTCCACTCACCCACGGCAGACGGGCAGGCAGGGCGCAGCGCGGATCTTGCTGTGTCCACTGGCCCACAGGAGACGGGCAGGCAGGGCGCAGTGTGGATCTGGCTGTGTCCACTCACCCACGGCAGGCGTCAGGCAGGGCGCAGTGCGGATCTGGCTGTGTCCACTCACCCATGGCAGACGGTCAGGCAGGGCGCAGTGCGGATCTGGCTGTGTCCTCTCGCCAACGGCTGACGGGCAGGCAGGGCGCATTGTGGATGTGGCTGTGTCCACTCACCCACGGCAGACGGTCAGGCAGGGCGCAGTGCGGATCTGGCTGTGTCCACTCACCCACGGCAGACGAGCAGGCAGGTGGCAGTGCGGATCTGGCTGTGTCCACTGGCCCACGGGAGACGGGCAGGCAGGGTGCAGTGCGGATCTGGCTGTGTCCACTCACACACGGCAGACGGTCAGGCAGTGCGCAGTGCGGATCTGGCTGTGTCCACTCGCCCACGGCAGACGGGCAGGCAGGGCGCAGTGCGGATCTGGCTGTGTCCACTCGCCCACGGGAGACGGGCAGGCAGTGCGCAGTGCGGATCTGGCTGTGTCCATCACCCACGGGTGACGGGCAGGCAGGGCGCAGTGCGGATCTGGCTGTGTCCATCACCCACGGGTGACGGGCAGGCAGGGCGCAGTGCGGATCTGGCTGTGTCCACTCACTGACGGGAGACGGGCAGGCAAGGCGCAGTGCGGATCTGGCTGTGTACACTCACCCACGGGAGACGGGCAGGCAGGGCGCAGTCCGGATCTGGCTGTGTCAACTCATCCAGGGGAGACGGGCAGGCAAGGCGCAGTGGGGATCTGGCTGTGTCCACTCACCCACGGGAGACAGGCAGGCAGGGCGCAGTGCGGATCTGGCTGTGTCCACTCGCCCACTGGAGACGGGCAGGCAGGGCGCAGTGCGGATCTGGCTGTGTCCACTCACCCACGGGAGACGGGCAGGCTGGGCGCAGTGCGGATCTGGCTGTGTCCACTCACCCACGGCAGACGGTCAGGCAGGGCGCAGTGCGGATCTGGCTGTGTCCACTCGCCCACGGCAGACGGGCAGGCAGCGCGCAGTGTGGATCTGGCTGTGTCCACTCACCCATGGCAGACGGTCAGGCAGGGCGCAGTGCGGATCTGGCTGTGTCCACTCGCCCTCGGCAGACGGGCAGGCAGGGCGCAGTGCAGATCTCGCTGTGTCGACTCACCCACGGCAGACGGTCAGGCAGGGTGCAGTGTGGATCTGGCTGTGTCCACTCACCCACGGGAGACGGGCAGGCAGGGCGCAGTGCGGATCAGGCTGTGTCCACTCACCCACGGCAGACGTTAGGCAGGGCGCAGTGTGGATCTGGCTGTGTCCACTCACCCACGGCAGACGGTCAGGCAGGGCGCATTGCGGATCTGGCTGTGTCCACTCACCCACGGCAGATGGGCAGGCAGGGCCCAGTGAGGATCTGGCTGTGTCCACCCACCCAGGGGAGACGGGCAGGCAAGGCGCAGTGTGGATCTAGCTGTGTCCACTCACCCACGGGAGACGGGCAGAGAGGGTGCTGTGTGGATAAGACTATGTCCACTGACCCACGGCAGACGGGCAGGCAGGGCGCAGTGCGGATCTGGCTGTGTCCACTCACCCACGGCAGACGGTCAGGCAGGGTGCAGTGCGGATCTGGCTGTGTCCACTCACCCACGGGAGACGGGCAGGCAAGGCGCAGTGCGGATCAGGCTGTGTCCACTCACCCACGGGAGACGGGCAGGCAGCGCGCAGTGCGGATCCGGCTGTGTCCATTCACCCACGGGAGATGGGCAGAGACGGTGCTGTGTGGATCTGGCTATGTCCACTGACCCACGGCCGACTGGCAGGCAGGGCGCAGTACGGATCTGGCTGTGTCCACTCACCCACGGCAGGCGGTCAGGCAGGGCGCAGTGCGGATCTAGCTGTGTCCACTCACCAACGGCAGACGGTCAGGCAGGGCGCAGTGCGGATCTGGCTGTGTCCACTCGCCCACGGCAGACGGGCAGGCAGGGCGCATTGTGGATCTGGCTGTGTCCACTCACCCACGGCAGACGGTCAGGCAGGGTGCAGTGCGGATCTGGCTGTGTCCACTCGCCCACGGCAGACGGGCAGGCAGGGCGCAGTGCGGATCTGGCTGTGTCCAATCGCCCACGGGAGACGGGCAGGCAGGGCGCAGTGCGAATCTGGCTGTGTCCACTCACCCACGGAAGACGGGCAGGAAGGGCGCAGTGCGGATCTGGCTGTGTCCACTCACTGACGGGAGACGGGCAGGCAAGGCGCAGTGTGGATCTGGCTGTGTCCACTCACCCACGGGAGACGGGCAGGCAGGGCGCAGTGCGGATCTGGCTGTATCCACTCACCCACGGCAGACGGTCAGCCAGGGTGCAGTGCGGATCTGGCTGTGTCCACTCACCCACGGGAGACGGGCAGGCAGGGCGCAGTGCGCATCTGGCTGTGTCCACTCACCCACGTGAGACGGGCAGGAAACGCGCAGTGTGCATCTGGCTATGTCCACTCACCCACGGGAGACGGTCAGGCAGTGCGCAGTGCGGATCTGGCTGTCTCCACTCGCCCACGGCAGACGGGCAGGCAGGGCGCAGTGCGGATCTGGCTGTGTCCACTCGCCCACGGGAGACGGGCAGGCAGTGCGCATGCGGATCTGGCTGTGTCCATTCACCCACGGGAGACGAGCAGGCAGGGCGCAGTGCGGATCTGGCTGTGTCCACTCACTGACGGGAGACGGGCAGGCAAGGCGCAGTGCGGTTCTGGCTGTGTCCACTCACCCACGGGAGACGGGCAGGCAAGGCGCAGTGCGGATCTGGCTGTGTCCACGCACCCACAGCAGGCGGTCAGGCAGTGCGCAGTGCGGATCTGGCTGTGTCCACTCACCCACGGCAGACGGTCAGGCAGGGCGCAGTGCGGATCTGGCTGTGTCCACTCGCCCACGGCAGACGGGCAGGCAGGGCGCAGTGCGGAACTGGCTGTGTCCACTCGCACACGTGAGACCGGCAGGCAGTGCGCAGTGCGGATCTGGCTGTGTCCATTCACCACGGGTGACGGGGAGGCAGGGCGCAGTGCGGATCTGGATGTGTCCACTCACTGACGGGAGACGGGCAGGCAAGGCACAGTGCGGATCTGGCTGTGTCCACTCACCCACGGGAGACGGGCAGGCAGGGCACAGTGCGGATCTGGCTGTGTCAACTCATCCAGGGGAGACGGGCAGGCAAGGCGCAGTGGGGATCTGGCTGTGTCCACTCACCCACGGGAGACAGGCAGGCAGGGCACAGTGCGGATCTGGCTGTGTCCACTCGCCCACGGGAGACGGGCCGGCAGGGCGCAGTGCGGATCTGGCTGGGTCCACTCGCCCACGGCAGACGGTCAGGCAGGGCGCAGTGCGGATCTGGCTGTGTCCACTCACCCACGGCAGACGGTCAGGCAGGGCGCAGTGCGGATCTGGCTGTGTCCACTCGCCCACGACAGACGGGCAGGCAGCGCAAAGTGTGGATCTAGCTGTGTCCACTCACCCACGGCAGACGGTCAGGTAGGGCGCAGTGCGGATCTGGCTGTGTCCACTTGCACACGGCAGACAGGCAGGCAGGGCGCAGTGTGGATCTGGCTGTGTCCACTCACCCACAGCAGAAGGGCAGGCAGGGGCAGTGCGGATCTGGCTGTGTCCACTCGCCCACGGGAGACGGTCAGGCAGGGCGCAGTGCGGATCTGGCTGTGTCCACTCGCCCTCAGCAGATGGGCAGGAAGGGCGCAGTGCGGATCTGGCTGTGTCCACTCGCCCACGGGAGACGGGCAGGCAGGTTGCAGTGCGGATCTGGCTGTGTGCACTCACCCACGGCAGGCGGTCAGGCAGGGCGCAGTGCGGATCTGGCTGTGTCCACTCACCCACGGCAGACGGTCAGGCAGGGCGCAGTGCGGATCTGGCTGTGTCCACTCTCCCACGGCAGACGGGCAGGCAGGGCGCAGTGCGGATCTGGCTGTGTCCACTCACCCACGGCAGACGGGCAGGCAGGGCGCAGTGCGGATCTGGCTGTGTCCACTCACCCACGGAGGACGGGCAGGCAGGGCGCAGTGTGGATCTGGCTGTGTCCACTCACCCACGGCAGACGGTCAGGTAGGGCGCAGTGCGGATCTGGCTGTGTCCACTCACCCACGGCAGACGGGCAGGCAGGGCGCAGTGTGGATCTGGCTGTGTCCACTCACCCACGGCAGACGGGCAGGCAGGGCGCAGTGCGGATCTGGCTGTGTCCACTGGACCACGGGAGATGGGCAGGCAGGGCGCAGTGCGGATCTGGCTGTGTCCACTCACACACGGCAGGCGGTCAGGCAGGGCGCAGTGCGGATCTGGCTGTGTCCACTCACCCACGGCAGACGGTCAGGCAGTGCGCAGTGCCGATCTGGCTGTGTCCACTCGCACACGGCAGACATGCAGGCAGTGCGCAGTGCGGATCTGGCTGTGTCCACTAACCCACGGGAGACGGGCAGGCAGGGCGCAGTGCGGATCTGGCTGTGTCCACTAACTGACGGGAGACGGGCAGGCAAGGCGCAGTGCGGATCTGGCTGTGTCCACTCACCCACGGGAGACGGGCAGGCAGGGCGCAGTGTGGATCTGGCTGGGTCCACTTACCCACGTGAGACGGGCAGGAAAGGCGCAGTACGGATCTGGCTGTGTCCACTCACCCACGGGAGACGGTCAGGCAGGGCGCAGTGCGGATCTGGCAGTGTCCACTCACGCACGGGAGATGGGCAATGACGGTGCTGTGTGGATCTGGCTATGTCCATTTACCCACGGCAGACGGGCAGGCAGGGCGCAGTACGGATCTGGCTGTGTCCACTCACCCACGGCAGGCGGTCAGGCTGGGCGCAGTGCCGATCTGGCTGTGTCCACTCACCCACGGCAGACGGGCAGGCAGGGCGCAGTGCGGATCTGGCTGTGTCCACTGGCCCACGGGAGACGGGCAGGCAGGGCGCAGTGCGGATCTGGCTGTGTCCACTCACCCACGGCAGACGGTCAGGCAGGGCGCAGTGCGGATCTGGCTGTGTCCTCTCGCCCACGGCAGACGGGCAGGCAGGGCGCATTGTGGATCTGGCTGTGTCCACTCACCCACGGCAAACGGTCAGGCAGTGCGCAGTGCGGATCTGGCTGTGTCCACTCACCCAGGGCAGACGGGCAGGCAGGGCGCAGTGCGGATCTGGCTGTGTCCACTGGCCCACGGGAGATGGGCAGGCAGGGTGCAGTGCGGATTTGGCTGTGTCCACTCACCCACGGCAGACGGTCAGGCAGTGTGCAGTGCGGATCTGGCTGTGTCCACTCGCCCACGGCAGACGGGCAGGCAGGGCGCAGTGCGGATCTGGCTGTGTCCACTCGCCCACGGGAGACGGGCAGGCAGTGCGCAGTGCGGATCTGGCTGTGTCCACTCACTGACGGGAGACGGGCAGGCAAGGCGCAGTGCAGATCTGGCTGTGTCCACTCACCCATGGGAGACGGGCAGGCAGGGCGCAGTGCGGATCTGGCTGTGTCCACTCATCCAGGGGAGACGGGCAGGCAAGGCGCAGTGGGGATCTGGCTGTGTCCACTCACCCACGGGAGACAGGCAAGCAGGGCGCAGTGCGGATCTGGCTGTGTCCACTCGCCCACTGGAGAAGGGCTGGCAGGGCGCAGTGCGGATCTGGCTGTGTCCACTCACCAACGGGAGACGGGCAGGCAGGGCGCAGTGCGGATCTGGCTGTGTCCACTCACTGACGGAAGACGGGCAGGCAAGGCGCAGTGCGGATCTGGCTGTGTCCACTCACCCACGGGAGACGGGCAGGCAGGGCGCAGTGCGGATATGGGTGTGTCCACTCGCCCACGGCAGATGGGCAGTCAACGTGCAGTGTGGATCTGGCTGTGTCCACTCACCACTGGCAGACGGTCAGGCAGGGCGCAGTGCGGATCTGGCTGTGTTCACACACCCACGGCAGAAGGGCAGGCAGGGCACAGTGCGGATCTGGCTGTGTCCACTCGCCCACGGGAGACGGTCAGGCAGTGTGCAGTGCGGATCTGGCTGTGTCCACTCGCCCACGGCAGACGGGCAGGCAGGGCGCAGTGCGGATCTGGCTGTGTCCACTCGCCCACGGGAGACGGGCAGGCAGTGCGCAGTGCGGATCTGGCTGTGTCCACTCACTGACGGGAGACGGGCAGGCAAGGCGCAGTGCGGATCTGGCTGTGTCCACTCACCCATGGGAGACGGGCAGGCAGGGCGCAGTGCGGATCTGGCTGTGTCCACTCATCCAGGGGAGACGGGCAGGCAAGGCGCAGTGGGGATCTGGCTGTGTCCACTCACCCACGGGAGACAGGCAGGCAGGGCGCAGTGCGGATCTGGCTGTGTCCACTCGCCCACTGGAGAAGGGCTGGCAGGGCGCAGTGCGGATCTGGCTGTGTCCACTCACCAACGGGAGACGGGCAGGCAGGGCGCAGTGCGGATCTGGCTGTGTCCACTCACCCACGGCAGACGGTCAGGCAGGGCGCAGTGCGGATCTGGCTGTGTCCACTCGCCCTCGGCAGACGGGCAGGCAGTGCGCAGTGCGGATCTGGCTTTGTCCACTCACCCACGGCAGGCGGTCAGGCAGGGCGCAGTGCGGATCTGGCTGTGTCCACTCACCCACGGCAGACGGTCAGGCAGGGCGCAGTGCGGATCTGGCTGTGTCCACTCACCCACGGCAGACGGTCAGGCAGGGCGCAGTGCGGATCTGGCTGTGTCCACTCACCCACGGCAGACGGGCAGGCAGGGCGCAGTGCGGATCTGGCTGTGTCCACTCATCCAGGGGAGACGGGCAGGCCAGGCGCAGTGGGGATCTGGCTGTGTCCACTCAACCACGGGAGACGGTCAGGCAGGGCGCAGTGCGGATCTGGCTGTGTCCACTCGCCCTCAGCAGATGGGCAGGAAGGGCGCAGTGCGGATCTGGCTGTGTCCACTCGCCCACGGGAGACGGGCAGGCAGGTTGCAGTGCGGATCTGGCTGTGTGCACTCACCCACGGCAGGCGGTCAGGCAGGGCGCAGTGCGGATCTGGCTGTGTCCACTCACCCACGGCAGACGGTCAGGCAGGGCGCAGTGCGGATCTGGCTGTGTCCACTCTCCCACGGCAGACGGGCAGGCAGGGCGCAGTGCGGATCTGGCTGTGTCCACTCACCCACGGCAGACGGGCAGGCAGGGCGCAGTGCGGATCTGGCTGTGTCCACTCACCCACGGAGGACGGGCAGGCAGGGCGCAGTGTGGATCTGGCTGTGTCCACTCACCCACGGCAGACGGTCAGGTAGGGCGCAGTGCGGATCTGGCTGTGTCCACTCACCCACGGCAGACGGGCAGGCAGGGCGCAGTGTGGATCTGGCTGTGTCCACTCACCCACGGCAGACGGGCAGGCAGGGCGCAGTGCGGATCTGGCTGTGTCCACTGGACCACGGGAGATGGGCAGGCAGGGCGCAGTGCGGATCTGGCTGTGTCCACTCACACACGGCAGGCGGTCAGGCAGGGCGCAGTGCGGATCTGGCTGTGTCCACTCACCCACGGCAGACGGTCAGGCAGTGCGCAGTGCCGATCTGGCTGTGTCCACTCGCACACGGCAGACATGCAGGCAGTGCGCAGTGCGGATCTGGCTGTGTCCACTAACCCACGGGAGACGGGCAGGCAGGGCGCAGTGCGGATCTGGCTGTGTCCACTAACTGACGGGAGACGGGCAGGCAAGGCGCAGTGCGGATCTGGCTGTGTCCACTCACCCACGGGAGACGGGCAGGCAGGGCGCAGTGTGGATCTGGCTGGGTCCACTTACCCACGTGAGACGGGCAGGAAAGGCGCAGTACGGATCTGGCTGTGTCCACTCACCCACGGGAGACGGTCAGGCAGGGCGCAGTGCGGATCTGGCAGTGTCCACTCACGCACGGGAGATGGGCAATGACGGTGCTGTGTGGATCTGGCTATGTCCATTTACCCACGGCAGACGGGCAGGCAGGGCGCAGTACGGATCTGGCTGTGTCCACTCACCCACGGCAGGCGGTCAGGCTGGGCGCAGTGCCGATCTGGCTGTGTCCACTCACCCACGGCAGACGGGCAGGCAGGGCGCAGTGCGGATCTGGCTGTGTCCACTGGCCCACGGGAGACGGGCAGGCAGGGCGCAGTGCGGATCTGGCTGTGTCCACTCACCCACGGCAGACGGTCAGGCAGGGCGCAGTGCGGATCTGGCTGTGTCCTCTCGCCCACGGCAGACGGGCAGGCAGGGCGCATTGTGGATCTGGCTGTGTCCACTCACCCACGGCAAACGGTCAGGCAGTGCGCAGTGCGGATCTGGCTGTGTCCACTCACCCAGGGCAGACGGGCAGGCAGGGCGCAGTGCGGATCTGGCTGTGTCCACTGGCCCACGGGAGATGGGCAGGCAGGGTGCAGTGCGGATCTGGCTGTGTCCACTCACCCACGGCAGACGGTCAGGCAGTGTGCAGTGCGGATCTGGCTGTGTCCACTCGCCCACGGCAGACGGGCAGGCAGGGCGCAGTGCGGATCTGGCTGTGTCCACTCGCCCACGGGAGACGGGCAGGCAGTGCGCAGTGCGGATCTGGCTGTGTCCACTCACTGACGGGAGACGGGCAGGCAAGGCGCAGTGCAGATCTGGCTGTGTCCACTCACCCATGGGAGACGGGCAGGCAGGGCGCAGTGCGGATCTGGCTGTGTCCACTCATCCAGGGGAGACGGGCAGGCAAGGCGCAGTGGGGATCTGGCTGTGTCCACTCACCCACGGGAGACAGGCAAGCAGGGCGCAGTGCGGATCTGGCTGTGTCCACTCGCCCACTGGAGAAGGGCTGGCAGGGCGCAGTGCGGATCTGGCTGTGTCCACTCACCAACGGGAGACGGGCAGGCAGGGCGCAGTGCGGATCTGGCTGTGTCCACTCACTGACGGAAGACGGGCAGGCAAGGCGCAGTGCGGATCTGGCTGTGTCCACTCACCCACGGGAGACGGGCAGGCAGGGCGCAGTGCGGATATGGGTGTGTCCACTCGCCCACGGCAGATGGGCAGTCAACGTGCAGTGTGGATCTGGCTGTGTCCACTCACCACTGGCAGACGGTCAGGCAGGGCGCAGTGCGGATCTGGCTGTGTTCACACACCCACGGCAGAAGGGCAGGCAGGGCACAGTGCGGATCTGGCTGTGTCCACTCGCCCACGGGAGACGGTCAGGCAGTGTGCAGTGCGGATCTGGCTGTGTCCACTCGCCCACGGCAGACGGGCAGGCAGGGCGCAGTGCGGATCTGGCTGTGTCCACTCGCCCACGGGAGACGGGCAGGCAGTGCGCAGTGCGGATCTGGCTGTGTCCACTCACTGACGGGAGACGGGCAGGCAAGGCGCAGTGCGGATCTGGCTGTGTCCACTCACCCATGGGAGACGGGCAGGCAGGGCGCAGTGCGGATCTGGCTGTGTCCACTCATCCAGGGGAGACGGGCAGGCAAGGCGCAGTGGGGATCTGGCTGTGTCCACTCACCCACGGGAGACAGGCAGGCAGGGCGCAGTGCGGATCTGGCTGTGTCCACTCGCCCACTGGAGAAGGGCTGGCAGGGCGCAGTGCGGATCTGGCTGTGTCCACTCACCAACGGGAGACGGGCAGGCAGGGCGCAGTGCGGATCTGGCTGTGTCCACTCACCCACGGCAGACGGTCAGGCAGGGCGCAGTGCGGATCTGGCTGTGTCCACTCGCCCTCGGCAGACGGGCAGGCAGTGCGCAGTGCGGATCTGGCTTTGTCCACTCACCCACGGCAGGCGGTCAGGCAGGGCGCAGTGCGGATCTGGCTGTTTCCACTCACCCACGGCAGACGGTCAGGCAGGGCGCAGTGCGGATCTGGCTGTGTCCACTCACCCACGGCAGACGGTCAGGCAGGGCGCAGTGCGGATCTGGCTGTGTCCACTCACCCACGGCAGACGGGCAGGCAGGGCGCAGTGCGGATCTGGCTGTGTCCACTCATCCAGGGGAGACGGGCAGGCCAGGCGCAGTGGGGATCTGGCTGTGTCCACTCAACCACGGGAGACAGGCAGGCAGGGCGCAGTGCGGATCTGGCTGTGTCCACTCGCCCACTGGAGACGGGCAGGCAGGGCGCAGTGCGGATCTGGCTGTGTCCACTCCCCCACGGTAGACGGGCAGGCAGGGCGAAGTGCGGATCTCGCTATGTCCACTCACTGACGGGAGACGGGCAGGCAGGGCGCAGTGCAGATCTGGCTGTGTCCATTCACCCACGGGAGACGGGCAGGCAGGGCGCAGTGCGGATCTGGCTGTGTCCACGCACCCACAGCAGGCGGTCAGGCAGTGCGCAGTGCGGATCTGGCTGTGTCCACTCACCCACGGCAGACGGTCAGGCAGGGCGCAGTGCGGATCTGGCTGTGTCCACTCACCCACGGCAGACGGGCAGGCAGGGCGCAGTGCGGATCTGGCTGTGTCCACTCACCCACGGCAGACGGTCAGGCAGGGCGCAGTGCGGATCTGGCTGTGTCCACTCACCCACGGCAGACGGTCAGGCAGGGCGCAGTGCGGATCTGGCTGTGTCCACTCACCCACGGCAGACGGTCAGGCAGGGCGCAGTGCGGATCTGTCTGTGTCCACTCACCCACGGCAGACGGTCAGGCAGGGCGCAGTGCGGATCTGGCTGTGTCCCCTCGCCCTCGGCAGACGGGCAGGCAGGGCGCAGTGCGGATCTGGCTGTGTCCACTCGCCCACGGGAGACGGGCAGGCAGGGCGCAGTGCGGATCTGGCTGTGTCCACTCACCCACGGCAGGCGGTCAAGCAGGGCGCAGTGCGGATCTGGCTGTGTCCACTCACCCACGGCAGACGGTCAGGCAGGGCGCAGTGCGGATCTGGCTGTGTCCACTCACCCACGGCAGACGGGCAGGCAGGGCGCAGTGCGGATCTGGCTGTGTCCACTCACTGATGGGAGACGGGCAGGCAAGGCGCAGTGCGGACCTGGCTGTGTCCACTCATCCAGGGGAGACGGGCAGGCAAGGCGCAGTGGGGATCTGGCTGTGTCCACTCACCCACGGGAGACGGGCAGGCAGGGCCCAGTGCGAATCTGGCTGTGTCCACTCACCCACAGGAGACGGGCAGAGAGGGTGCTGTGTGGATATGGCTATGTACACTGACCCACGGCAGACGGGCAGGCAGGGCGCAGTACGGATCTGGCTGTGTCCACTCACCCACGGCAGACGGTCAGCCAGGGTGCAGTGCGGATCTGGCTGTGTCCACTCACCCACGGGAGACGGGCAGGCAAGGCGCAGTGCGCATCTGGCTGTGTCCACTCACCCACGTGAGACGGGCAGGAAAGGCGCAGTGTGGATCTGGCTATGTCCACTCACCCACGGGAGACGGTCAGGCAGGGCGCAGTGCGGATCCGGCTGTGTCCACTCACGCACGGAAGATGGGCAGAGACGGTGCTGTGTGGATCTGGCTATGTCCACTGACCCACGGCAGATGGACAGGCAGGGCGCAGTACGGATCTGGCTGTGTCCACTCACCCACGGCAGGCGGTCAGGCAGGGCGCAGTGCGGACCTGGCTGTGTCCACGCACCCACAGCAGGCGGTCAGGCAGTGCGCAGTGCGGATATGGCTGTGTCCACTCACCCACGGGATACGGGCAGAGAGGGTGCTGTGTGGATATGGCTATGTCCACTGACCCACGGGAGACGGGCAGGCAGCGCGCAGTGCGGATCCAGCTGTGTCCACTCACCCACGGGAGATGGGCAGAGACGGTGCTGTGTGGATCTGGCTATGTCCACTGACCCAGGGCAGACTGGCAGGCAGGGCGCTGTACGGATCTGGCTGTGTCCACTCACCCACGACAGGCGGTCAGGCAGGGCGCAGTGCGGATCTGGCTGTGTCCACTCACCCACGGCAGGCGGTCAGGCAGGGCGCAGTGTGGATCTAGCTGTGTCCACTCACCCACGGCAGACGGTCAGGCAGGGCGCAGTGCGGATCTGGCTGTGTCCACTCACCCACGGCAGACGGTCAGGCAGGCCGCAGTGCGGATCTGGCTGTGTCCACTCACCCACGGCAGACGGTCAGGCAGGGCGCAGTGCGGATCTGGCTGTGTCCACTCACCCACGGCACATGGTCAGGCAGGGCGAAGTGCGGATCTGGCTGTGTCCACTCACCCACGGCAGACGGGCAGGCAGGGCGCAGTGCGGATCTGGCTGTGTCCACTCACCCACGGCAGACGGTCAGGCAGGGCGCAGTGCGGATCTGGCTGTGACCACTCACCCACGGCAGACGGGCATGCAGGGCGCAGTGCGGATCTGGCTGTGTCCACTCACCCACGGCAGGCGGTCAGGCAGGGCGCAGTGCGGATCTGGCTGTGTCCACTTGCCCACGGGAGATGGGCAGGCAGGGCGCAGTGCGGATCTGGCTGTGTCCACTCGCCCACGGGAGACGGGCAGGCAGGACGCAGTGCGGATCTGGCTGTGTCCACTCACCCAGGGGAGACGGGCAGGCAGGGCGCAGTGCGGATCCGGCTGTGTCCACTCACCCACGGGAGACGGGCAGAGAGGGTGCTGTGTGGATATGGCTATGTCCACTGACCCACGGCAGACGGGCAGGCAGGCCGCAGTGCAGATCTGGCTGTGTCGACTCACCCACGGCAGACGGTCAGGCAGGGTGCAGTGTGGATCTGGCTGTGTCCACTCACCCACGGGAGACGGGCAGGCAGGGCGCAGTGCGGATCTGTCTGTGTCCACTCGCCCACGGCAGACGTCAGGCAGGGCGCATTGCGGATCTGGCTGTGTCCACTCACCCACGGCAGACGGGCAGGCAGGGACCAGTGAGGATCTGGCTGTGTCCACTCACCCAGGGGAGACGGGCAGGCAAGGCGCAGTGTGGATCTAGCTGTGTCCACTCACCCACGGGAGACGGGCAGAGAGGGTGCTGTGTGGATATGACTATGTCCACTGACCCACGGCAGACGGGCAGGCAGGGCGCAGTGCGGATCTGGCTGTGTCCACTCACCCACGGCAGACGGTCAGGCAGGGTGCAGTGGGGATCTGGCTGTGTCCACTCACCCAAGGGAGACGGGCAGGCAAGGCGCAGTGCGGATCCGGCTGTGTCCACTCACCCACGGGAGATGGGCAGAGACGGTGCTGTGTGGATCTGGCTATGTCCACTGACCCACGGCAGACTGGCAGGCAGGGCGCAGTGCGGATCTGGCTGTGTCCACTCGCCCTCGGCAGACGGTCAGGCAGGGCGCAGTGCGGATCTGGCTGTGTCCACTCACCCACGGCAGACGGGCAGGCAGGGCGCTGTGTGTATCTGGCTGTGTCCACTCACCCACGGCAGACGGTCAGGCAGGGCCCAGTGCGGATCTGGCTGTGTCCACTCACCCACGGCAGAAGGGCAGGCAGGGCGCAGTGCGGATATGGGTGTGTCCACTCGCCCACGGCAGATGGGCAGTCAACGTGCAGTGTGGATCTGGCTGTGTCCACTCACCACTGGCAGACGGTCAGGCAGGGCGCAGTGCGGATCTGGCTGTGTTCACACACCCACGGCAGAAGGGCAGGCAGGGCACAGTGCGGATCTGGCTGTGTCCACTCGCCCACGGGAGACGGGCAGGCAGGGCGCAGTGCGGATCTGGCTGTGTTCACTCGCCCACGGCAGACGGGCAGGCAGGGCGCAGTGTGGATCTGGCTGTGTCCACTCACCCACGGCAGACGGTCAGGCAGGGCGCAGTGCGGATCTGGCTGTGTCCACTCACCCACGGCAGACGGGCAGGCAGCGCGCAGTGCGGATTTGGCTGTGTCCACTGGCCCACGGGAGACGGGCAGGCAGGGCGCAGTGCGGATCTGGCTGTGTCCACTCACCCACGGCAGGCGGTCAGGCAGGGCGCAGTGTGGATCTGGCTGTGTCCACTCACCCACGGCAGACGGTCAGGCAGTGCGCAGTGCGGATCTGGCTGTGTCCACTCGCCCACGGCAGACGGGCAGGCAGGGCGCATTGTGGATCTGGCTGTGTCCACTCACCCACGGCAGACGGTCAGGCAGGGTGCAGTGCGGATCTGGCTGTGTCCACTCGTCCACGGCAGACGGGCAGGCAGGGCGCAGTGCGGATCTGCCTGTGTCCACTCGCCCACGGGAGACGGGCAGGCAGGGCGCAGTGCGAATCTGGCTGTGTCCACTCACCCACGGAAGACGGGCCGGAAGGGCGCAGTGCGGATCTGGCTGGGTCCACTCACCCACGGCAGACGGTCAGGCAGGGCGCAGTGCGGATCTGGCTGTGTCCACTCACCCACGGCAGACGGGCAGGCAGGGCGCAGTGCGGATCTGGCTGTGTCCACTGGCCCACAGGAGACGGGCAGGCAGGGCGCAGTGCGGATCTGGCTGTGTCCACTCACCCACGGCAGGCGGTCAGGCAGAGCGCAGTGCGGATCTGGCTGTGTCCACTCACCCACGGCAGACGGTCAGGCAGGGCGCAGTGCTGATCTGGCTGTGTCCTCTCGCCCACGGCAGACGGGCAGGGAGGGCGCAGTGCGGATCTGGCTGTGTCCACTGGCCCACGGGAGACGCGCAGGCAGGGGGCAGTGCGGATTTGGCTGTGTCCACTGGCCCACGGGAGACGGGCAGGCAGGGTGCTGTGCGGATCTGGCTGTGTCCACTCACCCACGGCAGACGGGCAGGCAGGGCGCAGTGCGGATCTGGCTGTGTCCACTCACTGACGGGAGACGGGCAGGCAAGGCGCAGTGCGGATCTGGCTGTGTCCACTCACCCACGGGAGACGGGCAGGCAGGGCGCAGTGCGGATCTGGCTGTGTCCACTCATCCAGGGGAGACGGGCAGGCAAGGCGCAGTGGGGATCTGGCTGTGTCCACTCAACCACGGGAGACAGGCAGGCAGGGCGCAGTGCGGATCTGGCTGTGTCTACTCGCCCACTGGAGACGGGCAGGCAGGGCGCAGTACGGATCTGGCTGTGTCCACTCACCCACGGCAGACGGGCAGGCAGGGCGCAGTGCGGATCTGGCTGTGTCCACTCACCCACGGCAGACGGGCAGGCAGGGCGCAGTGTGGATCTGGCTGTGTCCACTCACCCACGGCAGACGGTCTGGCAGTGCGCAGTGCGGATCTGGCTGTGTCCACTCACCCACGGCAGACGGGCAGGCATGGCGCAGTGCGGATCTGGCTGTGTCCACTCACCCACGGGAGACGGGCAGGGAGGGCGCAGTGCGGATCTGGCTGTGTCCACTCGCCCAGGGGAGACGGGCAGGCAAGGTGCATTGTGGATCTGGCTGTGTCCACTCACCCACGGGAGAAGGGCAGAGAGGGTGCTGTGTGGATATGGCTATGTCCACTGACCCACGGCACACGGGCAGGCAGGCCGCAGTGCAGATCTGGCTGTGTCTACTCACCCACGGCAGACGGTCAGGCAGGGCGCAGTGCGGATCTGGCTGTGTCCACTCACCCACGGCAGACGGTCAGGCAGGGCGCAGTGCGGATCTGGCTGTGTCCACTCACCCACGGCAGACGGTCAGGCAGCGCGCAGTGCGGATCTGGCTGTGTCCACTCACCCACGGCAGACGGGCAGGCAGTGCGCAGTGCGGATCTGGCTGTGTCCACTCACCCACGGCAGACGGTCAGGCAGGGCGCAGTGCGGATCTGGCTGTGTCCACTCACCCACAGCAGAAGGGCAGGCAGGGGCAGTGCGGATCTGGCTGTGTCCACTGGCCCACGGGAGACGGGCAGGCAGGGGCAGTGCGGATCTGGCTGTGTCCACTCGCCCACGGGAGACGGGCAGGCAGGGCGCAGTGCGGATCTGGCTGTGTCCAGTCATCCACGGGAGACGGACAGAGAGGGTGCTGTGTGGATCTGGCTATGTCCACTGACCCACGGCAGACGAGCAGGCAGGGCGAAGTGCGGATCTGGCTGTGTCGAATCACCCAAGGCAGTCGGGCAGGCAGGGCGCAGTGCGGATTTGGCTGTGTCTACTCACCCACGGGAGACAGGAGGCAAGGCGCAGTGTGGATCTGGCTGTGACCCCTCACCCAAGGGAGACGGACAGAGAGGGTGCTGTGTGGATCTGGCTATGTCCACTGACCCACGGCAGACGGTCAGGCAGGGCGCAGTGCGGATCGGGCTGTGTCAACTCACCCACCGGAGACGGGCAGGCAGGACGCACTGCGGATCTGGCTGCGTCCACTCACCCACGGCAGACGGTCAGGCAGTGCGCAATGCGGATCTGGCTGTGTCCACTCGCCCACGGGAGTCGGGCAGGCAGGGCGCAGTGCGGATCTGGTTGTGTCCACTCACCCACGGGAGACGGGCAGGCAGGGCGCAGTGCGGATCTTGCTGTGTCCACTCACTGACGGGAGACGGGCAGGCAAGGCGCAGTGCGGATCTGGCTGTGTCCACTCACCCACGGGAGACGGGCAGGCAGGGCGCAGTGCGGATCTGGCTGTGTCCACTCACCCACGGCAGACGGTCAGGCAGGGCGCAGTGTGGATCTGGCTGTGTCCACTCACCCACGGCAGACGGTCAGGCAGGGCGCAGTGCGGATGTGGCTGTGTCCACTCACGCACGGCAGAAGGGCAGGCAGGGGGCAGTGCGGATCTGGCTGTGTCCACTCGCCCATGGGAGACGGGCAGGCAGGGCGCAGTGCGGATCTGGCTGTGTCCACTCACCCACGGCAGACGGGCAGGCAGGGCGCAGTGCGGATCTGGCTGTGTCCACTCACGGACGGGAGACGGGCAGGCAAGGCGCAGTGCTTATCTGGCTGTGTCCACTCACCCACGGCAGACGGTCAGGCAGGGCGCAGTGCGGATCTGGCTGTGTCCACTCACCCAGGGGAGACGGGCAGGCAAGGCGCAGTGTGGATTTGGCTGTGTCCACTCACCCACGGGAGACGGGCAGTGAGGGTCCTGTGTGGATATGGCTATGTCCACTGACCCACGGCAGACGGGCAGGCAGCGCGCAGTGCGGATCTGGCTGTGTCCACTCACCCACGGCAGACTGTCAGGCCGGGTGCAGTGCGGATCTGGCTGTGTCCACTCACCCACGGGAGACGGGCAGGCATGGCGCAGTGCGGATCTGGCTGTGTCCACTCACCCACGGCAGACGGTCAAGCAGGGCGCAGTGCGGATCTGTCTGTGTCCACTCACCCACGGCAGGCGGTCAGGCAGGGCGCAGTGTGGATCTGGCTGTATCCACTCACCCACGGCAGACGGTCAGGCAGGGCGCATTGCTTATCTGGCTGTGTCCACTCGCCCACGGGAGACGGCCAGGCAGGGCGCAGTGCGGATCTGGCTGTGTACACTCACCCACGGGAGAAGGGCAGAGAGGGTGCTCTGCGGATCTGGCTATGTCCACTGACCCACGGCAGACGGGCAGGCAGGGCACAGTGCGGATTTGGCTTAGTCCACTCACCCACGGGAGACGGCTAGAAAGCGTGCTGTGTGGATCTGGCTATGTCCACTGACAGACGGGAGATGTGCAGGCAGGGCGTAGTGCGGATCTGGCTGTGTCCACTCACCCACGGGAGACGGTCAGGCAGGGCGCAGTGCGGATCTGGCTCTGTCCACTGACCCACGGCAGACGGGCAGGCAGGGCGCAGTGCGGATATGGCTGTGTCCACTCACCCACGGCAGAACGGCAGGCAGGGCGCAGTGCGGATCTGGCTGTGTCCACTCACCCACGGCAGACGGGCAGGCAGGGCGCAGTGCGGATCTGGCTGTGTCCACTCACCCACGGGAGGCGGTCAGGCAAGGCGCAGTGTGGATCTGGCTTGTCCACTCACCCACGGGAGACGGGCAGAGAGGGTGCTGTGTTGCTCTGGCTATGTCCACTGACCCACGGTAGACGAGCAGGCAGGGCGAAGTGCGGATCTGGCTGTGTCCAATCACCCAAGGCAGACGGGCAGGCAGGGCGCAGTGCGGATCTGGCTGTGTCTACTCACCCACGGGAGACAGGAGGCAAGGCGCAGTGTGGATCTGGCTGTGACCCCTCACCCACGGGAGAGGGACAGAGAGGGTGCTGTGTGGATCTTGCTATGTCCACTGACCCACGGCAGACGGTCAGGCAGGGCGCAGTGCTGATCGGGCTGTGTCCACTCACCCACGGAAGACGGGCAGTCAAGGCGCAGTGTGGATCTGGCTGTGTCCACTCACCCACGGGTGACGGGCAGTGAGGGTGCCGTGTGGATCTGGCTATGTCCACTCACCCACGGTAGACCGGCGGGCAAGGCGCAGTGTGGATCTGGCTGTGTCCACTCACCCACGGGAGAGGGGCAGAGAGGGTGCTGTGTGGATCTGGCTATGTCTACAGCCTTTTTTTCCAGCACTGTCTTAGAAATACAGTGACTATACACTGGCGTTTCTCTGAAAATTGTTTAGTTTCCTAAAATTATACATCAGAAAAGGTAAAAACTCGTATACAGAAGTTCCGAACAGCAATATTTACTGCTAATTACACAAAGACTTGATCATATAAATTTACTTCATATTCTTTGAAAAGTGGAGCAGTAAAGAAGTTCTATATAAAAGAAATGAATGTTTCTAATATTTGTGAAAACAAATTAAACATTATTTTGTTCTTAGAGAAGTACAAGCGTTTATGCAAGGCTTTATCTCCTGTGTGTAGATTAAGGTACACACATATAGAAGTTCTTCAAGAAAGTACAGAATGTTTCGTGTATCCGTTTGTGAAAAATATATAAATAGTGCTTTAGGTATTAGAAAAGAAAAGCGTTTAACAAGGCATATTCTATCTCTTTAGTCTAACTGCAAAGATTTATGTAGGAAGTTCTTTTTGAAAGAACTGTATGTTTTTTTATATCCGTTTGTGAAAACACAGAACACAGTGTTTCATTCTTAGAGAACAATCGAATAAGCAAGACATTCTATATCCTTAGTCTAATTCACTGCATTTATACGTGGAAGTTCTTTATGAAAGAACTGAATGGTTCTTACATGGGTTTCTCAAAATTTTCTACAAAGCGCTTCAGAGAACTAGCGTATAACCAAAACACTTTCTCTTTTTGTAAGACACTGTAAACATTTATATATGGAAAGTCTTAAGAAATAACTGAATGTTTATATGCGTTTGTGAAAACAATATACACGGTGTTTGCTCAGGGAAAAAGCATATAAACAAAGAAATCTATTTCCTTATCAAAGTCATTGTAAACATATATATGTATGAGTTATGAAAGCACTGTATGTTTCTTCTATATTTTTGTGAAAACAATGTGCACCTTACTTCAGTTCCAAGAGAACAAGCGTATAGAAGTTTATTATGAAAGAATTGAAAGTTTCTAATATGTATTTCCCAAATCTCCCTACACAGTGCTTCAGAGAATAGGAGTATTAACAATATACTTTTTGTCTCCTTTGACACTGCAAACATATACATGGAAGATGTTTATGAAATTACTGAATATGTTTCACATGTTTGTGAAAACAATTTGGTACACGGGGTTCAGTTCTCAGAGAAGAACAAACGTATAAACAAGGTACTTTCTCAGAGAAAAACAAGTGTTTAAGCATGGCTCTTTCTTTTTCTTTTTTCTTTTTTTTTGAGAAAGAGTCTCACTTTGTTGCCTAGGCTAGAGTGAGTGTCATGGCGTCAGCCTAGCTCACAGCAACCTCAAACTCCTGGGCTCAAGCGATCCTTCTGTCTCAGCCTCCCAAGTAGCTGGGACTACAAGCATGAGCCACCATGCACGGCTAATTTTTTCTATATATATTAGTTGGCCAATTAGTTTCTTTCTATTTATAGTAGAGACGGGGTCTCACTCTTGCTCAGGCTGGTTTCGAACTCCCGACCTTGAGCAATCCACCCGCCTCGGCCTCCCAGAGAGCTAGGGTTACAGGCGTGAGCCACCGCGCCCGGCAAGCATGGCTCTTTCTATATGCCTTAAGTCACTGTAAGTATTTATATATCGCAGTTCTTTAAGTGAGAACTGTACTTTTTTAATATGTCTTGTAAAAACGTACACATTGCTTCAGTTATCAGAGAAGAACAAGGATATAAGCAATTCGCTTTTGGTCTCCTTTTTGTAAGTTACTGTAAGCATTCATACATAGATCTTTTGAAAAGAACTGAATCTTTCTTATGTGCGTTTGTGAAAACAAAAGACACACTTTTTCAGTTATCACAGAAAAAGCGTATACACAAGGCACTATCTAGCTCGTTTCTTTAAGTTACTGCCATCATTTATAAATGGAAGTTAGTTTTAGGAAACAACGTTTCTTATATGTGTTTTTGAAAACAATGATTTGGACGATATAAAGTGCCTTGTCATACGCTTGTTCATTCATAAAGAACTTCTATATAAAAATACAGTGACTGGCTTATACGCTTTTTCTTCACTGAGAATTGCACTAGGAGAGATTTGAGAAACACACTTAAGGATCTTTAACTTCTTCAATATAGAACGTTGTAAATATTTACAGTCACTCAGAAAAAGGTGCCAGAAAATGCCTTGCTTAAACGTTTATTCTCGGCAAACTAAAAGCTCGACTACATTGTTTTCACAAATGCATATGAGAAACATTGTTTTTTCATAAAGAAATGCCATATATAAATGTATGCAGTGACTTATGCAAAGTGGATAAAAAGGCCTCGCCTATGCGCCTCTTCTTTACTGAGACTTGAAGCACTGTATAGATTCGAGTAACCCATGAAAGAAACTTTCAGTTCTTTTCATTTGGGGCCTTTTAATATGTGTACAGTTACTTAGTCAAACAAGATAGAAACTGCGTTGTTTATATATTTCTTCTTTTTGTAAATCTGAAACACAGTGTACTTTGTTTTCAGAAACGCATATAAGACACAATTCGTTCATAAAGAACTTCCATATATAAATGTAATTGCAACCATAGATAACATTTGAAACAGGTAAACTGAGAAAAAAATTCCTTTATACAGTAAGCTTCTCTGAGAACTGAAAACACGTCTATGTTTACACAAAAGCATATACAAAACTGTCTTTTCATAAAAAACTGCCATATATAAGTGATTAAAGATTCGTATACAAAACCGATAGAAAGTGACTTCTTTATACGTTATTGTCTAATTGAAATATACTAGTGTTTGCAGTAACTTAGACACAGAGAAATTCCCTTGCACAGATATCTCATCTGTGTGAACGGAAACTCAGTTTTCATTGTTTTCAAAAAAGCATATAAGAAATATTCAGTTCTTCCATAAGCAATGTTTCTATGTGGACATTTACAGTGTCTTAAACAAGAAACATAAAGCATCCCTTGATTTTACAGTAGATTTTCTCTTAGAACAAAAAGCAATGTGTATAAGGATCTGCAATGAAATATGCCATTCTTTCATAAAAATCTCCCTTATATAAATGTTTGGAGTGACATGGACAAAGGAGATTAAAAAAGCGCATTGCTTGAAGGCTTTTCTTCTTCTCTGACAAATGAAACCCATCGTATATTGGTTACACCACGGATATTAGAAGCATTTTGTCTTTCATAAAGAACGTCCATATATAAATGCAATCATTTAATCAAATGATAGAAAAAATTCCTTGCTCATATGCTAGATCCTTTCTGAGCAATGAACAGCGTACATTGTTTTTACAGCAATGAGACATACAGTTCTGTCATAAAGAACTCCGATATACAAATGACAAAAGTTATAGACAAAAGCTATGGAAAGTGACTACCTTATATTTGTTATTCTCCAATTAAAGCACATTTCACACGGTTTTCACCAACGTATATTAGAAACGTTAAGTCCTTACATACAGAATGTTACATATAAATGTTTACACTGACATGGACAAAGAGATAGAAAGTCCCTTGCTTAGACACTTGATCTTCCCTTAGATCTGAGGAACTGTATACATTGTTTTCAAAAAAGCATTTAGAAAATATATAGTTCGTTGCTGGCTGCTGTCTTCGAACACCGGAGAGTTGAGGTGCGGTTTTTGCCCGGAACACTGGGGTCCTTGAGACATAGCACCTGGCGCCTTTGAGCTCAGACATTCTTGGCCTTTCTTCCAGTTCACGGAGGGTGCTGGAGATAAAGGTAGTAGTTATAGAAGGTCACTGAAGTAATACTGTGCACATAGCCCTTGTAGCTTATAGCTCCCCACTGAAGCCCTACACTCTACCAGAATTGTTAGGCTTGGGTGCTCTTTTCCTTGAACTGCCTTAGTGATCATAGTTGAGTTTATTTGTTTTTTGAGCCAGAGTTTAGCTTGTTGACCAGGCTAGAGCGAGTGCCTTGGCATCAACGTAGATCACAGCAACCTCAAACTCCTGGGCTCAAGCAATCCTTCTGTCTCAGCCTCCCGAGTAGCTGGGACTACAGGCATGCGCAACCTTGCCCGGCTAATTTTCTATATATATTAGTTGGCCAATTAATTTCTTTCTATTTATAGTAGAGACAGGGTTTTACTCTTGCTCAGGCTGGTTTCGAACTCCTAACCTCGAGCAATCTGCCCGCCTCAGCCTCCCAGAATACTAGGATTACAGGCTTGAGCAATCGCGCCCGGCTGAATGTATCTTTTTTGATATCAGAAAACAGTTAAGTTGTAGATTACAAAACTGCTTAAGCGAGTGAAACGGCTATCAAAGTGAGCTAAGTTTGAAAAAACCGGAACTTTTGTTTTCGGGTTTAGTGAAGACATACTAACTGTTCCTTTGTATTTCGCTTCTCATTTGGTTTTATCCGTATAAATACAGCAACGGTAATAAACGAGGCGCGGCAGTCACCAAGTACTCCGTCCTCCCATCCCAATCTTCTTGTCTCTTCATTTCTCAGCCTCGCCCCATAACTCCACGTGATGCACGTCGCCGGCTGGCACCGGCAGGCGGTGGCCTGTATAGGAAACCCTCTCTCCGAGACTGCCTTCAGTGGTACATAGTGACAAGGGGATTCGGTGGAGGCCGCTGCCCGTGGAAGGCCGCCTGTTATATAAAGAAAGGTGTGTAGGGCAGAGAGTGTAATTGATAAGAGTAAGAAATTATGGGACAAAGAACTAGTAGAATGTTGTTTGTTGAAGTGTTGAAGACTATGCTTCGGGCCCGCAGTGTTAAAATAGGAAAAAAGCAGTTGGAAAATTTTTCAAGTTTTGTAGAAGTATGTCTTTGGTGCCCTGAAGAAGGAACGGTAAATTTCAATACTTAGAAGAAGTAAGAGTTAAATTGCAGGACTATTACTCAGCCCATGAACCTGAGAAGGTTCCTGTGGACGCTTTTTATCTTTGAAATCTTATTCGGAATTGTCTAAACCCCTGGCATACTATCAGGCCCATAACCTTTAAGGAATTAGAAAATTTAAAAAATATGCAAAAACTTCTTATTCAAAATGCTGCTATAAGCTTGTTATTAGGTAGAAGCAGTATCACTTTGAACAGCTTACTGGTGACATCGGGAATTATAGATCAGGATTATACAAGAGAAATTAAAGTTTTGTACTCCTCTCAGCTCTATTTCTGTTGTCAATCCTGGCCAGCACATTGCTCAGCTTGTTTTAATTTCTTTTATATCCCTTGGTAAAGTACAATCGCAACAAACCAGGGTACCCTCTGCATTTTGCTTCTCGGATGCTTACTGGATGCTACTACTAGGAATAAGCCTGAAATGGTTTTGTGGGTGAATGGTAAGGCATTTAAAGGAATTGTAGATACTGAAGCTGAGTTTTCTGTTGTCACTGAGCAACACTGGCCCTCCTGTGGCCCAAGCAGGAAGCCGTTGGTTCGCTCCAAGGGATAGGCTAAACCCGTAATCCTGAACAGTAGTGAATTGCTTAACTGTGTTGAGTAAGAACAGTCAGACAATTCCAACCAGATGTTCGACTTGCTCTACCCGTTAATCATTCGGAAAGAGATTTTATGCAGGCTCTGAGAGTTTATTTGTATAGCCCGAACTTGTGCCAAAGATTTGTTGCCAATGGTTTGCTACTAGAATCAAATATCCTACTGTGTATATCATCCACTATATGGATATGCAGATGAAGGATTCTTACTGCAAGTTTTTGATCATGAAACAGCACAATTAAACAGGGAGTTGTCATTGCTCAGGAAAAGGTGCAGGGACACCCTCCTTATTGTTATTTGGGATACCAACTGCATAAATACCATTTTATTAACCAAAGAATTCAAATTCGTAAAGATGGCTTAAAAACTCTTAATGATTTCCAAAGACTTCTGGGGGATATCAATTGGATTCGACCCTAATTCTCCTCTAGCAATTCTCCTAGTCCATTAACCTCTGACGGGAGGCAATCTTTAAAATTAGTAAAACAGGAATTGTGCCGCCAACATGTTCCCGATGTAAACTATAACTTGGAATGGGCTGGCTATGTTTTGCACAACTCTCCTACTCCCACAGCAGTTGTCTATCAATAGGCACCACTAATTTGGCTACATTTACCCTCCTATCCCTCTAAAGTTCTAACTCCTTATTATGAGACGGTTGGTACCTTAATCCACCTGCTCCGTTCATAATCCTGCAAATTACTTGGTAAAGAGCCACACTTTTTTTGTTCCTTTTCCTAGTCTGCAGCAGGAGTGGTTGTTCCAGCATAGTGACTCCTGAGCCATAGCCCTGGCCAATTATCCTGGAAAAATTGATAACCATTACGCCCCTGATAAGTTGTTACATTTTGCTAGCCTATATCCGTTTTACTTTGTTGCCCAAGTTTCTCTTGTACCCCTTGACAATGCTGTTCTGATTTTTACAGAGGGTTCTTCTAATGGTATGGAGTCTATTCAGTTAAAGATGACACAAAATATTGGCACACTGTGTTTTCTTCGTCTCAAGAGGTCGAATTGCAGGCTGTTTTTTTAGCTTTAGAGGCCACCCATGCTACGCCTGTTAACCTTTATTCATATAGTCATTATGTGATTCTGGCGCTCCAAGTCATAGAGAATGTGACCTTTATGGGACTTCAAATATACTGTTCAGAAATTGTTTCGAGCCTTGCAATCCCTCATTCACTCACGTACAGGAAGATCTTTCTATGGGCACCTTCGTGCTCATTCCCACCTGCCTGGTCCCCTCGACGAAGGATATAAAATTGTATATCTTGCTTCTAGAACGAAACTCTTCTTATTTTGTTAAGCGTAGTTGGCATAGCAGTCCCATGCTTTGCACAACCAAATAGCAGCGCTCTCAAGCAACAGTTCAATATCTCTAGAGAAGCGGCTCGAAAAATTGTAAAATCTTGTTCTTCCTGTTCTCAGTTACTCCCTGTCCCCCATTATGGTGTTAATACCAGAGGCCTTTTATCTAACCACTTATGGCAAATGGATGTGACGTTTATTACTTCTCTGGGTTGATTAAAATATGTTCATCTGAACATAGACACTTATTCTGGATTTTTAATGGCCACATTTCAATTAGGCGAGGCTGGTAAACATTGTGTAGCCCATTGCCTCCGATGCTTTGGATCAATGGGCCAGCCTAATTGTATAAAAACAGACAATGACCCTGGATACACGGGTCACAAATTTCAAACATTCTTACCGAAAATGGGGATCAGTCATAAATCAGAAAATTCTAATAACGGCCAAGGACAAAGCATTGTAGAACGTGCCCACTAGACTCTCAAAAATCAACTTTTGAAAATGAAAAAGGTGGATCTGTACCACCTAACGCCCCCCCGCCCCCAAGAATTATCTAAACCATGATCTCGTTATTTTAAATTTTTTAATTTTAGACAAAGAAGATCGTTCAGCAACCCAGCGGTTTTGGTGTACTAATTCCAACAAAGACACGCCGTTGGTTGGGTGTAAGGATCCACTGACTAGCCAGTGGTCAGGACCGGATCCAGTTGTTATTTGGAGTCGAGGTCATGTTTGTGTATTTCAACAAGATGCTGAGGGCCCGTTCCCGCTCCTGGAGAGGCTAGTAAGCCAAGCAGGATCCCTCCATAGAAAGCAGGATGAAGACACAGAAGCTGCAGGTCGACCAGCAACCTCCAGTTAGGATGACAACTAGACAAGCTCTGCTGCCGTCTTGAAGTCAGATTGAGACTTACTGAGATTGCTTCTTAGCTGGTTCGAGCGACAGGACAGCCATTGAATTCTTTGACCTTGTTTTTAGCTGTGGTAACCCTGCTATGGACGCCTATTGGACTTATATATCAGACCCCGTTTTACTCCACCCGGTGGGCTGGGGAGATTGTGTTGTGCTTGGCAGTGATCCCAGGTCTCTGAGAGCACCCGCTAATGATCACATCCAGCATGCTGGTATCTGCTTATAATTATACCCTGATATTCTTATTTGTTTTCACCGTGAAGTTTATTTTCCAGGCTGTGTTCTTTTACCTACTTATGTATATTACAATATAAATGGTGTTAAATGGACTCTATGTCAAGTTTAGACAGGCAATTTTCTGGCCCTCTTATTTGCCACCGCCGCCCGGAATACTTCGCTGTGAAAAGGAGCTGGTTGCTTCTACCCTGCACGTGCTGTGAAGTTTCCGTGAACCAACTGCAACTAAGATTCCTATTCTCGGGACGACTCAGAGCATATATGATTGGACCACTGCAATAACTCACAATGGCTATTTGGGAGACAAGGGTTGTGTTGAGGGGCTATGGATAACTCCTTCAAAGGTATACCAGACTAGTCTCTGCAAACTTGTTGCAGGAACTGGTCAATTCTTTGCAAGAGAGTGTGGTGGATTCTACCCCAAAAATACGCCAAAGGACTACAGGAACTGGTCAATCTTCTGCAAGAGAGTGCGGTGGACTCTACCCCAAAAATACGCCTAACGACTATTTCTGCCTGTGTCCCTGAACTTTTGTATTCATGATAGGCATTGTGAATATTCGTACTGTCACTCATGGTTTTGGAATATCATGCCTTAATTGTCAACTAATTAATTGTATACAATCCCTTGCCTATTCTGATAGAATGGTTGTGTTATACCGCCCCACCTTTGTGGGGTTCCAGCTAATGTCTCTGGTTTGATGATAAAAGATTGCAAATGTGGAAGGAGGTGAACGCTATATAGCTAAGGCTTAAAAGATTTATTGGGCTACTCATAACTACCATTGTAGCTCTTGTTACTGTACTAGGATCCAATGCTGCGGCTGGATTGGCGTTGACACAAGAGATAAAAAATTGCCAATTATTTCAATAATATCTCTTAAAATGTCACTCAGGCATTGGGTACCCAAGAGCATATTGATAAGAAGATTGAAGACCACTGGATGCTTTATAAGATGTGGTCCCGATTCTGGGAGAGGAAGTACAAGGAGTTCAGCTACGTAGCCATCTCCACTGCCACAATTATCAGTGGATTTGTGTAACTCCCAAACCTTATAAAGAGAGTAACTATAATTGAGCTAAAATCCAAAATCACCTGGCAGGGATCTGGCAATCCGTAAATGGCAATCCGTATAGATTGGCTCCAACATCATCAAGAAATAGGCATGTTGGAGACTCCACTTTAATACTAGCATTTCCACAAAAGCGCGAAGTTTTCTCAATCAAGTCTTAGGACATGTTCCATCTTTTGGAAATTTTAAAGCTTATTCTTTATGATTATTTGAGCTTCTGTTCTTCCCGTGGTAATTTTGTGTGTTACGCCTCTTCTACTGCCACTGATTGCTAAGAATATTTTGTCTGTAAAGCTGCCATACACTCCAATAACGTGCAAAGTTTAACAGCAAGCCTCCAATTAATTATAAAGGGAAGGGGGAGGTGTAGGGAGCTATCCCGAAAACGGGAGCGTTAAAGTGCGGTTGGTGCCCGGAACACTGGGGTTCATGAGAAATAGCACCTGGCGCCTGGAATCAGCGCTCTGACAGTCTTGGCCTTTATTCCAGCTCACGGAGGGTGCTGGAGATAGCAGTAGCAATTATAGAAGGTCACTGGGTAACCCTGTGCACACAGCCCTAGTACCTTATAGCCGCCACCGAAGCCCTACACACTCCTTTCCCAGAATTGTTAATAACGCTTGGGTGCTCTTTTCCTTGAATTGTCTTGAGTAATCATAGTTGAGTATTTGTAGCTTTTTGTATATCAGAAAAATGTTGAGGATTAGAAAACTGCTTAAGCGAGGGAAAGGGATATCAAAGTGAGGTAAGGTTGAAAGAAACAAGAACTGTTTTGTTCTCTGGTTTAATAAAGACATATAACACCTGTTCCTTTGCATTTCGCTTCTCTTTTGTTCTTATCTGTATAAATATAGCAACGGAAATAAGGCGCGGCAGTCACCAAGGACTCCGTCCTCCTGTCTCCATCTTTTTGTTGTTTCTTCATTTCTAAGCCTCGCCCTCTAACGCCCGTGACTCACGTCGTCGGCTGGAACCTGAGGATTTTTCATAAAAAAAATGCGATATACAAAATCTTTACAGTGACTTACACAAAGGTTATAAGTGCCTATTACACTTGTTTTTCAGTGTAAACTGAAACCACGTACTTTGCGGTCATAAACACATATAAGAAGCACAGTTCTTATATAAATGATTCCCCTTTGCAAAGACTTAAAGGAGACTGTGACTTCTTTATATGCTTGTTTTTCTTTGAGAACTGAAAAACTATGTACAAGATTTTGACAAACGCATGTAAGGTACATTCAGGTTTTTCATAAAGAACTTCCACATATTAGTTGCAGTAACTAAGACAATTCAGATAGAAAGTGCTTGCGTACATGTTTGTTCTTCCCTGAGTACTGAAACAAAGTGTACATTGTTTCCACACACGCATATAACGTTCATTCTGTTCTTTCATAAATAACACCCACATGTATCAATAACCCAGAATGGATCCTGTTTATACGCTTGTTCTATGAGAAGACCTGTGTACATTGTTTTCACAAACGCATATAACAAACATTCGTTTCGTATAGAATTTCCATATATAAATATATTCATAGACTTATAGAAAGGCGACAGAATCAGCTTTGCTAATATTTTTCTCCAAGAATGGAAGCACTTGTACACTTAACTAACGTATATGAAACCGTTCTTTGATAAAAAATTGACAAGAGTTAGACAAAGGAGATAGAAGGGTCTTTGCTTACACGCTTGCATCTTCTCTGTGAAATGGAAACCATAATTTATTGGTTTCAGAAAAGTATATAAGAAACATTCACTTCTTCATAAACAACTTCTGTATATAAATTTCTACGGTGACAGACAATGGTAATAAACATAAAGTGCATTTCTTATGTGCGTGTTCTACAGGTACTGAAACCCTGTGCACATTGTTTTTACAAACGCATTTATGAGACTCTGTTTTCGTATAGAACTTCCACAATTAACAGAGACCTAGACAAAGGAGATAGAAACTTTTTGTGTATATATTTTTTCATCTCTAAGAATTAAAATACTCTGTACACTACACTAAAGTATATAAGAAGCATCGGGTTCAGGAAGAAGTTTATACTTAAATGTTAGCAGTGACTTAGACGAAGTTGAATGCGTTCGTTAAGGGATTTTTTTTTGTGAGAACTGAAACTCAGTGAATGTTTTCACAAAGGCATATAAACTATAGTTCCTTCAGAAAGAACTCTCAAGTAAATGTTTGCAATGACTTAGAAAAATCAGTGAGAAAATATCTTGTTTATACGTTTTGTTCTTCCTTCAGAAACGAATATTTGGTTACATTGTTTTCACAAAAGTATATAATGATCATTCTATTCTTTCATAAACCGCCAGATATAAATACTTAGAACAAGTTGGTATAAAGTTTGTTGCTTATGTGATTAATCATTTCTGAGAAAGTAAAGTGTACCTTGTTTTCCAAAATGCATGTAAGAATCATATTTTTCTTCATAAAGAAATCCCATATATAAATAAACTCAGACAAATGAGAGAAAATGGAATTTTTATACACTTGTTCTCTTGTGCACTGAATACCTGTATACATTGTTTTAACACACATATATATGGTTCATTCATTCTTCCATATATAAATGGTATTGACTTAGACAAATGCGGGAGAAAATACCTTGCTTATAAGCTTGATCTTCTCTGACAACTGAAGAACTGTGTACATTGATTTCAGAAACAGATATAAGAAAAAACTCTTCTTTCATAACAAACTCCCATATAAATTTCAGTGACTTACACAAATGTTAAGGAACTCTTATGTTTTTTCTTCTGTAAGAATTGAAGCACTTTGTACACGGTTTTCACTGACGTACAAAAGAAACATTCAGTTGATTCATAAAGAACTTTATATGCCAATATTTGTAGTGACTTACGAAAAGAAGATCGAAAGTGCCTTGCTTATATACTTGATCTTTGAGAACTGAAAAACTGTGTACTTTGTTTTCACAATAAGAAACGTATAGTTCTTTAATGAAGAAATCTCACGTGACTTATATGTCAGTGACATATAGGATAGAAAGTGTCTAGCTTATATTCTTTTTTAATCTATGACAACAGAAATAGAGATAGGAAGTTAATTTATTGTACTCGTGTTCGTTTCTGAGAACCGAAACGGTGTTTCGTTCTCACAAACCCATATGAGAATCATCCAGTTTGTACAGAAGGAACCAATATATATAAATGTTTACAGGGAGTTACAAAAAGAAACGGAAAGTGCCTTGTATATGCCTTTGATCTCTGAGAACTGAAGAACTGTAAACATTCTCACAAACACATATCAGAAACATACAGCTCTTTGGTAATTAATTCCCATATGTAAATATTTACAGTGACTTAGATGAAGGTTACAGAATGTGCCTTGCATATACTCTTGTTCTTCCCTAATAAATGAATTAATAAAAAAGTTTGTTCTTCTCTAAGAATTGCAGCACTTTGTCACAGTTGTCACTAACATATATAAGAAAGAGTTCTTTCATAAATTACTGTATATGTGTTACAGCGACTTAGACAAAGGACGTAGAAAGTGTTGTTCATGCGGTTCTCTGAGAACTGAATCTCAATCTACATTGTTTTCATAAACGCATATAAGAAACACAGTTGCTTCAAAAACAAAATCCATTTATAAATGTTTGCAATGACTTAGACAACTTGGAGAGAAATTACCTTGGTTATATGCTTCTTCTCTGAGTACGGAAGACCTGGGTCCCGTGTTTTCATAAGCACACTTAAGAATCAGAGTGCTCTCATAAGGAAACTCCCACTTACAATATATGATTACAGTGGCTTAGAAGACGAGAAAGAGTATTGCGTATACGCTTATTGTTCTCTGAGAGCTGCATTTCCGTTGTGTATGGTTTTCACAAAAGGTTATAGGATTCGTTTCAAAGTTTTACATAAAACTTCCATATGTAAATGTTCTCAGTGACGTAGGAAATGAGAGAGAAAATGTTTTGCATATATGCTGGTTCTTCCGTGAGAACTGAAGAACTATTTACATTGTTTTTACAAAGGCAAATAGGAAACACTTCTTTCAAATAAGACTTCCACATATGAGTATTTACCATGACGAAGAAAAGGAGCTGGAAAATGCCCTGCTCACATGTTTGCTCTTCTCTAAAACGTGAAGCAAATTCTAACTAGTTTTCGCTAAGGTGTGTAAGAAACATTCAGTTGTTTAACGAAGTTTATATGTGTGGACAGTGACTTAAACAAAGGAGATAGAAAGTGTCTTTCATCTCCGAGATAAAATGAAAGTGTCTTTTATCTCTGAGAACTGAAGAACTGTGTACCTGGTTTGCACAAACACATATAAGAAACATTCGTTCGTTCGTAAAGAACTTCCATATGTAAATGTTTTCAGAGACTTAGTCAAAGGAGATAGTGCCTTGCTTGTATGCTCGGTCTTGTCTGAGAACTGTACCAACCTGTACATTGTTTCGACAAACACATATACATACATTTACTCATGAAGAACGCACATATTACATTTTTAGAGTGACTTAGACTAAGTTGAGAATGCGTTGCTTGTGAGATATTTTATCACTGAGAACACAGTGTAAATTATTTTCAAAAATACACAGAAAGAAATGTTCTCAATAAAGAAATTACATGTATAAATGTTTACAGAGAGATTGAGAAGGGGGATAGAAACTACCTTTCAGAGAGGAACAACTGTGTACACTGTTTTCCCGTACTCGTATAAGCAATAAGTTCTTTCATAAATGACTCGTTTTCTTCTCTGAAAATTGAAACACTGTGTAAATTATATTCACAACACATATAAGAAACATACAGTTCTTCCATAAACAACTCCCTTATATAGATATTGGCAATGACTTGGACAAATGAGAGAGCAAATTGCTTTTTATAGGCTTTGTCTCCGAGTACTGAAGATCTGTCTACATTGTTTTCACAAACTCATATAAGAAATTGTTTTTTCATAAATAACGTCCATATGTAAATATTGATAGTGAATTAGACTAAAGAGGTGGTGCCTTGCATATATGTTTTTTCTTCTCTGAGAATTGAAGCACTGTGGACAGTTTTCACTAACGTTTAAAGGAAACATTCACTGCTTTTCATAAAGAATTTCCATATATGAATATAGAGTGTGTTGGACCAAGAAGAAAGAAAGTGCCTTCAGTATATGCTTGTTGTTCTTTGAGAACTAAAGCTATGTGGACATTGCTTGCACAAACATCAAAAAAGCATGTTTCTTTTAAAAAGAATTTCCATACATATAAAGGCGATAGAAATAATTTGTTCTATGAAAACTTAGGCAGTGGGTATTGACAAACATGTAACCGAATCATTACGTTCTTTCATAAAAATTTCCACATACAAATGCATACAGTTACTTAGACAAAGAAAACAGAAAGTGCCTTCTTTGCTTGTTTTTGTCGGATACTTGAAGTCGTGTCAGTGGTGTTTTGCAAATGCCTATAACACTAAGATCTGTCATATGCACATGTTAAAAGTCCGGACAAAAGAGATAGAACCTTATTTATATAAATATACTCGTTTTTCTTTGAGAACTTTAGTAGCGTGTACGGTATTCTGACAAAGGTATATAAGAAACCCATTCTCTCATAAAAAATTTTCATATACAAATGTTTATTTTAGTCACCTAAAAAATAACAGAGACAAGAGAGACAAAAAGGAGACCGAATGTTTACAATCACAAAATTTACAAAAACAAGATAGAAACTATTTTGCTTATAAGCTCGTCTTTTTTTAAAAACTGAAGCAGTGTTATCACAAAGGAGGAGAGAAAAAATTAGGTTATTTCATAAAGAACTTCCATAAGCAAATGTTAAAAGTGACTAAGAAAAAGTATGTACAAACGGTCTTGGTCATTGGCTTCTTCTCTGAGAACTGAATACTGAGTAGAATGTATTGGCAAAAGCATATAAAGAAACCTTTGTTTTATAATCAACTTCAATGTGGAAATGTGTAGTGACTTAAACAAAGGAGATAGAAATTATCTTGCTTATATGCTTTTTCTTCTCTGAAAACTGAATAAGTGGGTAGAGTGTATTGACTAACGCTTACTTTCTTTCATAAAAAACTTTCTTATACAGATGTTTACAGTCACGAAAGAGATGAAGCGTTGGCTTACAAGCTTGTTCTCTGAAAACTGAAGCAATGTGTACAGTGTTTTCACAAATGTGTATGGGAAACAATTTCTTTCATAAAGAACTTTAATATGCAAAAGTTTACAGTGACTTAGACATAGCAGATAGAAAGTACCGTGTTTATTCGCTTGTTCTCGGAGAACTGAAGCAGTATGTACAGTTTATTCACAAATGGTGAGGAAAAACATTAAGTTCTTCGATAAAGAATTTATATATATAAATGTTTAAGGTCAAAAAAGGCATATCATATAGATTGCTTTGTTTGTGTGCTTGTTCTCAGAGAACTGAAGCAATGTGTAGATAGTTTTCATAAACATGGAGAAAAAAATAAAGTTCTTTCATAAAGAACATATACAAATGTTTCCAGTGATTTACACAAAGGAGCTACCCAAAGGACGTTGCTTATAGATTTGTTCTCTGAGAACTAAAGTAGTGTGTGAGATATTTTCACACATGCCTATAGGAAACGTTAAGTTCTCTCATAAAGGAATTCATACTGACATGTGTACAGTGACTAAGACAGAGGATATAGAAAGGTGATTTCTTACATGTTTGTTCACTGAGAACTGGAGCAGTGTATTTTGACGAACGCATATAAGGAACATTAAGTTCTTTCTAAATAATTTCCATATACAAATGTTAAAAATCGCTTAGATAGATATGATATAAAAATCACTTAGATAGATATAATCAAGTAGATAGCGATTTCCGCAAGGATTTGTTTCCTGAGATCTGAAGGAATGTGGAAGCTGTATTGACAAATGCATACAAGAAACATAGTGTTCTCTCATAGAGAACATCTAAATATAAATGTTTACAGTGACTTAGACAATGAAACTAGAAACTTCATTTCTTATCGGCTTGTTCTTATCTTAGAATGAAAACCACTTGTAGCCTTTTGTTTTAAATGCATGCCAGACCCAGTAATTTCTTAAACAGAAAACTTCCATATACAAATAAATCTAATTAGACAAGGGAGCGTAAAAGTGCCCTGATTTACCGATACTTCTTGTCTTAAAACTGTAACAGTAAAGTTTCCTTATAATGCACGTAGACATATTTAGTTCTTTCATAAAATATTCCAAATACAATATTTACAATAACGTACACAAATGAGCCAGAAAGGGATATTCCCATCAGTTAATTCTTTTCTAACAACTAAGGCAATATATGGAGTTTTCTGGCAAATGCACATAAGAAACCTTACGTTCTTTCATAGAAAACTTGGATATACAAATGTATACAGGGACGTAAAGAAACTGGCTCTAAAGTGCATTGCTTATAGGTTTCTTCTTCCATAAGAATTGAATCACGGTGGAGAGTTTATGCCCGGGGCACATAGGACACAGTAAGTCCTCTCACAAAGCGCTACCATAGGCAAATATTAAAGTGACTTAGACAGGCAGCTGTAAAGTGCCTTGCTTCCAGGCTTGTTCTTCCCTGAGAACTGAGGTAGTCTATAGAGATTCTAGTAAGAAACACTTAAGAAGGCCGGGCACGGTGGCTCAGGCCTGTAATTCTAGCACTCTGGCAGACCGAGGTGGGAGGAAGGCTCAAGATCAGGAGTTCGAAACTAGCCTGTGCAAGAGGAAGACCCCGTATCTACTAAAAATAGGAAGAATTTAATTGGCCAACTAAAATATATATAAAAAATTAGCCGGGCATGGTGGCGATGCCTGTAATCCCAGCTACTCGGAAGGTTCTAGCAAGAAGATCGCCTGAACCCAGAAGTCTGAGGTTGCTGTGAGCGTGACTGACGGCACGGCACTCACTCTAACAGGTCACCCATGTGAGGCAATGTCTCAAAAAAAAGAAAAAATTTAAGTAAATAAGTTCTTTCACAAAAATTGTCCAAAGAAAATTGTGTACATCCAAATAGAGAACGTTGCTAGACACTTGCTTTCCCCTGAGAACTGGGGCATTGGGAAAAGTTTGATTTCAAATGCATATAAAAATAGTAAGCTATGACATAAATAATATCCCAAGGCGAACGTTGAGGTCACTAGCGGAGCTAGAATGTGCACTATCCACTTTATTCATTCTGAGACACGAAGAAGTAGAGATTCCTGTCAAAGGCACAGAAGAAACTGTAAATTCTTTCACAGAGTGTATACTCATAAAAATATTTGCACATACTTAGATAAAGTGCGTGGTCTATTCGCTTCATCTCTGAGAACTGAAGTAGTGTTTAGAGCTTCTTGTCAAAGACACAAAGGAAACAGTACGTCTTAATCAAGAATTTTTGTGGGGCGCTGTGGCAACGCCATTCCAAGATGGCGCCCGCTTCCTGGTCAAACCCTGCTGTTAGTCTGACAAACAAGTGCTCAGCACATGTGCAGAGTTTGTCTCCTACCCTTCCAAGTGCCTTATCCAATCAGACAATGCCCAGTGTACTTACTGCCTTTATAAGCAGCCGCCGAGAACGCCTCGGCGTCTTCCGCACATAATCAGCTAAGCAATCCCCATTAAAGCGCTGTCAGAAGAACTCCGGTTGCCGCGTCTTCCTTGCTGGCGAGGCGGGCGCGACAAGTGGTGCCGAAACCCGGGAACTTGAAACAACTTTGAGGCATAGCGGAAGACGACCTCGGAAGAGGTAGAGTTCAGAACTGACGTGTGGGACGGCCAAAACTCCCCTGCTTCCAAAAAATGGGTAATATTCTGCTGCGGCACCTTTTGTGGCCTATTATCATGAAATGCCTGTATGATGAGACTTCAGGCCCGCGCGTAGCAGCTAGCCAAAGTGCACTGAGTGACTTGCAAGAAGCAAGCTCAGAGAGAAGCAGTAAGGGAGGTACCGCGGTAAAAGGTGGAAAAAAGGAATATAGAGCTCAAAAAAGGAAAATGCAGGGAGGGATAGCGCAGCCCGACCTGCAAAGGTAGAGAAAGAAGAAAGAGAAAGGAGAAAAGGGAGAGAAAGAGAAAGGAGAAAAGGGAGAGAAAGAAGAAAAAGGGAGAGAAAGAAGAAAAAGGGAGAGAAAGAAAAGAGAAAAGGGAGAGAAAGAGACGTAAAGGTACCAAAAATAAAAATGACAAAGGAAAGGACAGGACAGAAGACAGAGGAGATGCCTGCTTGACTACTGATACATTCCTGTTCCTGTTAAAGCTCCTAGCTCTATGACTCTGTTTAGATCTCGCAGAGATTTCGGGATCACAGCTGCGATTCATACTGCTCAGGCTATCAACAATCTATCTGCTGGAGTAGCCGCAGCCCTCGACACTCAAGCCACTCTGAATGCCCATGTGAAGGGTGGGATTAATCAGCGAGTGGATTTAGTACAGGACCAGGTGGACACTCTTTGGCAGCTTGCGCAGCTGGGTTGTGAGTGGAGAATGACCGGCCTCTGTGTCACTTCTGTGCTCTATGAGAACTTTACCTTTGCCGCTCTAACAGGCAACTGGTCTGCACAGTTTGATTCCTCACTCAGAGACCTGAGACTGGCCATCATGCACGTGAACTCCACTCGTGTGGATCTGAGCCTTGCCACAGGACTGACAGCATGGATTCAACAAGCCACCCATCATCTGAAGGAATGGTCCGGTCTTGCAGCCGTGGCCGTTTTGCTGATCGTTGCGGCTGTTGGCGGACTGTGGTGCATCTGTAGGCTGCAGGCCCAGAGACGGAGGGACCATGTGGTGTTGGCACAGGCATTTGCTGCAATTGAACTGGGACAGTCTACACAGGTGTGGTTGACCATGCTTAAGGGTTAGCCTAGGTTTGGGTTGCACCCGCTCCTACCAACAGGCATTTGGCAGACAGGGCCTTTGCACCAGAGAAGGCATGTCCCCAGTCCCACAACCAGCCTTTGCAAATCTCAGAGTTTTGCTCATTGCACGAGGTAAGGTGGTTGTTGTTGGGTAAGTGAGGCTCTGCATCCTTGCTAAACGGTTGCTCAGTTCTCATTTAATTAATAAAATAGGGGGAGATGTGGGGCGCGGTGGCAATGCCATTCCAAGATGGCGCCCGCTTCCTGGTCAAACCCTGCTGTTAGTCTGACAAACAAGTGCTCAGCGCATGTGCAGAGTTTGTCTCCTCCCTTCCAAGTGCCTTATCCAATCAGACAATGCCCAGTGTACTTACTGCCTTTATAAGCAGCCGCCGAGAACGCCTCGGCGTCTTCCGCACATAATCAGCTAAGCAATCCCCATTAAAGCGCTGTCAGAAGAACTCCGGTTGCCGCGTCTTCCTTGCTGGCGAGGCGGGCGCGACAAATTTTTGTAAGCAAATATTTACTATCCTTTCGAGAAAACAAGTGGAAAGTTAGTTATGTATACTCTTGCTTTTCTCAGACAACGGAAGCAGTGTATAGAGATTGCTGCAAAACACGCCTGAGAAACAGTATGTTTTTTTCAGAAAAGGATCATTGGCAACTGTATCCTAACTTAAATGCTAAACCTAACCCATGTGTGAGAAGCATGCCTTTTACACGCTATTTTCTGAGAGCTGTAGCAAAGGGTACTGTTTCCGGTGAAATTCATAAGATAAAGATTTTTCATGTTTACTTACACTTTGAGAAAGCAGCTAGAAAGTGCATTGTTTATACGTTTGGTTTCTCAGAACTGAAGCAGTGTGTACAGTTTTCTCTGAAATGCACATAAGAAAAATTAAGTTCTTTCAAGAAATGTTCTTAGGCAACCTGAACACTAAGGCTAAATGTAAACGTAAGAAACCCAGAAATTACGTTGCCTGTATGCTTTCTAGTCTCTCAGAGGTGAAGCAGTGTGTGGATCTCGTGAAACAAACAAGCAATAGTAAGTTCTTTGATATAGGAGATTCTTTGTCAAACCAATCGTAACCCTGAGTGTAACCATCAACCTAGCCCTATCTTATGCCATGCATTGCATATACACTTGCGTTTCTCTAAGAGCTGAAGAAGTGTGTAAACTGCCCTCAAAGACACAAGAGAAATAATAGTGCCTTTATATATGAAGGAGACATTAAGACATTCTCAGATAGGCACAGAATTCAATAAATCTCCGAGAATTCACCAAGACCAGCCCTAAAAGAGGTACTCAAAAAAGTGTTACGCACAGAACACCATAATAAAGACTCACGATTAGAAACAACCTACATCCAAAGAATAAAGGCCAGATATTACAATGGTTCGATACAAAAATCAAAGCAAGAATATTTAAACCAACAGAATGAACAGTAATCTACCTTATCTATCAATTCTATCAATAAATGTGAATGGCTTAAACTCTCCACTCAAGAGACATACGCTGGCTGACTGGATAAGAAAATAGAGGTCAAGTATATGCTGCCATCAGGAAACACATCTAACCTGTAAAGATGTATATACACTGAAGGTAAAAGGGTGGAGATCAGTGTTTCAACAAGTGGAGGCAAAAAGAAGGCTGGCATGGCTGTTCTCATTTTAGACGACTTAGTTTTTAAACCAACAAAGGTAGTGAAAGAGAAAGATGGTCATATAAAGGTGAAGGACTAGTTCAACAAGAAGGGACAACAATTTTAAATATTATGCAACCAACTTAGGTGCACCCTGATTCATATAGCAAACCTTACTCGCTCTAAGCAACTTGATTAATAGCAACTCCATAATCACCAGAGATTTCAACACTTCACTGACAGCACAAGAGAGATCCGTTAAAGAGAAAACTAATAAATAATGGACTTAAAAAAGAATTCTAGTACATTTGAATCTCACTGACATTTACAGGACATTCTACCCAAAATCCATTAATATATGTTCTTCACCTCAGCTCAGGGGACATTCTCTAACATGGACCATACCCTAGGACACAAAGTAAACATCAAGAAATTTTAAAAAATAGAAATCATACCATGTATTTCTCTGATCACAGTGGACTAAAAGAAGAAACAAACCTAACTGAAAGTCACATTTCAACAAAAAGGGTTGAAACAATCTCCTACTAAATGATTAGTTCATAAATGAACATATCACGATAGAAATAAGCAGGGTGCGGAGGCTCACGCCTGTAATTCTTGCACTCTGGGAGGCCGATCCGGTGGATAACTCAAGATGAGGAATTTGAAACCAACCTGAGCAAGATCAACAATCCGTCTCTACTATAAAAAGAAAAAAATTAATTGGCCAACTGATACATATAGAAAATATTAGCCAGGCATGGTGTCGCATATCTGACGTTCTAGCTACTCAGGAGGCTGAGGCAGCAGGATTGCTTGAACCCAGGGGTTTTAGGTTGCTGTGAGCTAGGCTGATTCCACGACACTCACTCTAGCATGGGCAACAAAGCGAGACTCTCTCACAACAACAAAAAAAGGCGGAAATAAAAAATTCTATGAGCAAAATGACCGAGAGACATGTTATCAAATCCTCTGTGGCACAGCTAAAGCCGTTCTGAGAGGAAAGTTTATTTCCATAAATGCCTATAACCAAAAGTCAAGGAGATCACAAATCCAAAATCTAATGAAACAACTCAATGAACTGGTAAAAGAACAACACCAACCTCAAATCCAGCAGGAGGACTGAAATCAACAAGACCATATCAGAACTAAACGAAACTGAAAACGGGAAAGCTATTCTGAAGATTAATAAAACAGAAAGTTGGTTCTTAGAAATAATACACATAATTAACTCGACATTAGCTCACGCCAAAAGAAAAGCAGAACATAGAAATCTCTAATCTACATCAGGAATAAAAAAGGACTATCATAACTCATCCCAAGGAGATACAACATATAATTTATGAATACTTCAAAAATCTTTATGCACACAAACGGGAACATGGGGAGGAAGTGGACAAATTTCTAGAAACACACTGTCTCCCTAGGCTCAAGCAGGAAGAAATAGATATCCTGGACAGACGAATCTCAAGAGCTGAAATAGTAACAGCAATTAAAAATCTACCTAAAATGTCCCAATCGAGGTGGTTTCACACCGGAATTTTATCACACTTAGAACAAAAGAACTAGTGCCTATTTTGCAGAAATTAGTCCACAACATAGAGAATGGAAACCTCCCCGACACCTTTTATGAAGCAAGTATTACTTTGATACCAAAGCCAGGAAAGGACGCAACAAAAAAGAAATCTACAGACCAATATCCCTAATGAATATAGATGCAAACAAACAAACATGTTACAAACAACAAAATCATAGCTAACCGAATCCAGACGCTTATCAAAAAAAATAATACATCACGACCAAGTGGACTTCATACCTGCGATGCAGGGAAGGATACGTTCAACATACGTAAATCTATAAATGCAATTCACCACATATACAGAAGCAAAAACAAAGACCACGTGATTCTTTCAAAGACGCAGAGAAAGCTTTTTACAAAAGTCAACATCTTTTCAAGATACGAACACTTAATAAAATACATACCTAAAAATGATACAAACCATATATGACAGACCCATAGCCAACATCATATTGAATGAAGAAAAATTGAAAGCATTCCCATTTAGAACGGGAACCAGACAAGGCTGCCCACAAACTCCACTACTATACATCATAGTCGTGGAAGTCATAGCTACGGCAATCAGACAAGAAAGGGCAATTAAAAGTATCCAAATAGGCCGGGCGCGGTGGCTCAAGCCTGTAATCCTAGCATTCTGGGAGGCCGAATGGGCGGATTGCTCAAGGTCAGGAGTTCAAAACCAGCTTGAGCAAGAGCAACACCCCGTCTCTACTATAAATAGAAAGAAATTAATTGGCCAACAAATATATATATATAAAATTAGCCGGGCGTGGTGGCGCATGCCTGTAGTCCCAGCTACTTGGGAGGCTGAGGCAGGAGGATTGCTTGAGCCCAGGAGTTTGAGGTTGCAGTGAGCTAGGCTGACGCCACGGCACTCACTCTAGCCTGTGCAACAAAGCGAGACTCTGTCTCAAAAAAAAAAGTATCCAAATAGGAGCAGAAGAGATCAAACTTTCACTGTTTGCTGATGATATGATATACCCCAAACATTCAACCAAGAAACACCTGGAGCTAATAAATGAATTTAGTAAAGTGTTAGAATACAAAATCAATACACAGATATCAGAGGCATTCATACACGCCAACAATCAAATTGAGAACCATAACAGAGACTCAATTCCCATCAGAATAGCTACAAAGAAATTAAAGTGCCCAGGAATATACTTAATATACGAGGCAAAAGACTGCTACAGGGTGAACTATGAAACACTGAGGAATGAAATAGCAGAGCATGTAAACAGATGAAAATACATAACATGCTCATGGATTGGCAGACTGAACCTCATTAAAATGTTTAAACTACCCAAACTGATTTATACACATAGTAAAATACCTATTAAAATCCCATTAGCATTCTTCACAGATATAGAAAAAATAATTTTATGCTTCGTATGGAACCAAAGAAGACCACGAATGTGAAAAGCAATTCTAGGTAACATAAACAATGTTGGCGGTATTAATATGCCAGATATCAAACTATATCAATCTGATATTGGAAAAATATAGGAATATTGGCCAGTGGCTCAGATCTGAGAATTTTGATATAAAACCATCCACATATAGCCATCTAATCTTTGACAAAGCAGACAAAAACATACGTTGGGAGGAGTATCCCGTTTCTATAAATGGTGGGAAAAGAGGATAGCCACCTGTAGAATGCTAAAACAGGACCCACACCTTTCACCTCTCACAAAACTCAACTCACGCTGGGTAACAGACTTAAACCTAAGGTACTAGAATTCGAGAAGAAAATTTGGAAACACTCTCATTAACATCGAGTTTATGAAGTCCGCAAATGCAATCACAGCAGCAACAAAAAGAAATAAATGGGACATGATCAAACGAAAAAGCTTCTGCACAGATAAGAAATAGTCATGAAAGTAGACAACCTACAGAATGGGAGAAAATGCATCCTACACATCTGATAAGTGGCTTATTCGAATATACTTAGAACTCACGAATATCAGCAAGAAACGTCAAGTAACTCTATTCAAAAGTGGGCAAGGCACTTGAACAGAAACTTTTCTAAAGAAGAAAGAAGCAAGCAGGCAAACATGCGAAAATGATCAACATCTCTAATCATCAGGGGAATGCAAATCAAAACCACAGTGAGATATCACTTAACACCAGTGAGAATGGCCTATATGAAAAATTCTCCAAACAATAAATGCTGGCCTGGGTGTCGGAGAAAGGAACTGCTGGTGGGGCTGCAAACCAGTTCTACCTCCGTGGAAAACAATATGGAGATACCTCAAAGCGATACAAGTGGATGTACCCTTTGATCCAGCAATCCCATTACTGGGCATCTATCAAAAGATCCAATGACACTCTACAAAAAAGACACCTGCAGTCGAATGTTTATAGCAGCAGAATTCATAATTGCAAGACTGTGGAAACAGCTCTAGTGTCCATCGATCCAAGAATAGATTAACAAAATTCGTATACGTATCCCATGGAGTACTATTCAGCTCATAAAACAACGCTGATATAGCACATCTTATATTTTCCTGGTAGAGGTGGAACCTAAATGAAGCTGGAACTAAATTAAGTATCCCAGGAATGGAAAAACAAGCACCATATATACTCACCAGCAAACTGGTATTAACTGATCAGCACCTAAGTGGACACATAGGTACTACAGTGATAGCATATTGGGCAGGTGAGAAGGGGGCGGGGGGCGCGTGTATACATAAAGAGTGAGATGTGCACCATCTTGGGGATGGTCACGCTGGAAACACAGACTTGGGGGGGAAAGGGCATTTTTGGAAACCTTAAAAGCCGTACCCACATACTATGCCGAAATAAAAAATAACAGTTCTTCACATACACACACACACACTCACACACACACACACACAAAGGAAATAATAGTGAGTCATTTCAAAATGAATTTCCAAAAGAAAATGTTTAAAGTCACTAAGGAGCCGGGCGTGGTGGCTTACCACTGTAATCCTAGTACTCTGGGAGCCCAATGCGGGCAGATTGCTTGAAGTCAGGAGTTGGAATCCAACCTGAGCAAGTGCAAGACACCATCTCTGCTATAAATAGAAAAAAATTGATTGGCCAATAATATGTATAGAAAAAATACAGTCATGGTGGTGCATGCCAGTATTCCCAGATACTCAGGAGGCTGAAGCAGGAGGATCGTTTGAGCCCAGGAGATTAAGGTTGCTGTGAGCTAGGCTGAAGCCAGGGCATGCACTGTAGTTTGGGCAACAAAACGACACTCTCTCTAGTTTGTTTCAAACATACATAACAAACAGTAAACGCTTTCATAAAGAATTTATATAGGCAATCCAAACACATCCTTGCTAGGACGCTCGTGGTCTAGCATTGCTATTCTCTGAGAACTGAAGTAGTGTCTAGAGTTTGCTTTCCAACACACATAACAAATATTAAATGCTTTCAAAAAGAATTTTCATAGGCAATCCAACCTCTAACCGTAACTTAGGGAGTGCGCTGTCTAGCACTCTGAGCAAGCAAGGGGTGTGTAGATTTTCTCAGCAAACACAAACTAAAAAAAATAAGTTCTTTCATAGAAAATTTTAATGAGAAAATGTTTACCATCACTTAGAAACAGAAGTTAAAACATGCGTTGTCTAAACCCTTCTGAGAACTGATGCTGTGTGTAGAGATTTCAGTTAAAAGCACATAAGAAACACTACGGTCTTTCAAAAAGAAGTTTCCTGTGCAATACTATCCTTAACGCAAAAGTTAATACTAACCCTATATAACAAAGCACATTGCTTATAGGTTTGCTATTCTGAGAGCTTAAGCAGGGTGCAGAGATTCCTGTCAAAGCCATATAAGGAACAGTAAGTTCTTTCATTAGTAATTGCCATAGTAAAATGTGTACAGTCACTTAGAGAATGCAGCTAGAGTGGATTGTGCTCACGCTTCGTGTTCTCAGAGAACTAAAGCAAAATGTAGACCTTGCCCTCAAATGCACATAAGAAACAGTCAGTCCTTTCATAACGAAGTTTCATCGGCAATCCTAACCTTAACCCTAATACTAACCCTAACACTAGCCTTAACTCCATTCTAGGAAGTTTATTCGCATATAGGCTTGCTATTCTCTGAGAGCTTAAGCAATGGTAAAGTTTCCTGTAAAGACACATAAGAAACAATAAGTTCTTTCATAAACAATTTTCAGGTGTTACTAGGTTGTTATTATGCATAGTATGCTCAATGTTTGTACATGTGTCAGAATTTTTTTTTTCAGGGGTTATTTTTACTACAATTTCAAATCTAAAAAGAAATGGTACCATCTGAAAGGCCATTATTCAGTAATTGCATTTTAAAAGCTTACAGTGAAAACATATGAAGCTAAACTAGACATGGAGCACTGACATATGAAACCATGCGTACACCTGGAAAACGTGTTGTGTGGGACAGCCCTGCAGGGAACCTTACCTTAGTGGCTGTGGTCTGAGCAGTGGATTCCTACAAGCTCTGGATTCAAATCATGGCGCTGTTATTTCATAGCTGCACAATTTTGCCAAGCATCTTGACCATCTTTGAGCCTCAACATAAAAGTGGGGAATTACAGTCTTTGCCTCACGGAACTCTGTTGAGGATTCAAAGAGACAGCAAATGTATGGGGTTTTGCTCATAGACATAATTAAGTTCTCAAAATTTAGGAGCTATTAACAACATCAATTATTTAACCATTTGAAATCCTGGATCCTGATTTCTGAGATCTCCAACTGAAGTCAGTCCTTTCCTCAGGAAGCCACCTGTCCATCGCCCTGTCAAGGCCGGGGTATGCCTACAATTGGAGCTGTTTCTTCTTTTCTCTATCCCCTCTGTCTTTGCGCCCAGAGCTGCTCAATCAACCTTTGATGAGTGAAGAAATGAAGGAATGGGGGAAAAACTCAGGCAGGATTTGACTGGGCCTTTCGTGTGAAGGAGCAGGAGGGTTCAGGAAATCATTATTATGGTTTCAAATGCCACTGGCCAGGCGGAGTTTCCCTAAATGAAAAAGTACGTGTGTTTGGTAAGTACCTTAAGCTCACCTACTGTCCGCAATGCTGGGACAATTAGCCAACACCAGGAGCACAAGGGGCTTGGCCCTTCCCCATTTGGCCCAAAATAACCTCCTCCCCCTCTTTGAGCAAATGCTTGGGATACTTTCAACTGGATGATAAAGCCTTTCATCTGCCAATTACTGATAAAGAGAAAATGCAAATATCAAGGGGGAATAACAATGCAGGCTCCAGCCTGAGCCTCAGCCATGCCACACGCAGCTTTGTGATCCTGGTTGAGTGGCTGTGCCTTTCTGAGTCCCTGTTTTCCCTCTGCAAAGTAGGGACTAAGACTATTTCCATAAAGTGTTCTTATAAGAAAAAGAGACGAAAATAAAATGGTTCCCCATGCGCGGTGCCCCAGCCCGGGCCCAGGTTAATAAGATGCAGCCCCACCGAGAGAGGTCACAGCTGAAAAGGGTTGTCCCAGAGAGCAGCCACAGGAGGCACAGCGCCCATGCGCAGTCACCAGCGCGCTGGGGGTTGTGGATGGGTAGGGTGGGCGGAGCCCAGTACCGTTTGGGCCCCAGATGAAGGAAGGAAGGCACGGAGACAGGGTGTTGAAGGCTCCACCTAGGCCGATCCACAGTAGAAACGCAACATGTGAGGACGAGAAAAGCCTGCTCGACCCAGCACCCCGCATTTGCCCGGTACCCATGCCCAGGGAGTCTGTGTGGCCTGGAGAGGAACTCAACAGACCCAGCCAGGCAGAGATAACTGCTGGCACCTGATTGCTGGTGAGGGCACATGGTACTCGATTGTACATTCTAGGATACCTGGCTTACTGTCACGGGTTCCAGCTCTGGCCAGGAGAACACAAGAGTTTCCTGGAGGGCGTCCTGAACCAACGTCCACAACAAGACCTTGGAAGGCCCAGGTGACAGAGGAGACCGTCCTGCAGAGGCCAAGGACAGTGAAGGGAAGAGTGAGAAAAAGCGAATGAGGCAGGGGCAAAGTGACGGACCGGGCAAGGAGGAGCGTGTAAGGCAGGGGCAGAGGACGGAAACAGGCCTGTCGGGAAAGAGCCAGTCAGGAAAGGGCCCAGGACAGTGACAAGCCTGGCCAGGGAGGAGCACGTCAGGCAGGGGTAGAGGAGAGGGGTTGGGAAAGGGAAAGGGTTACAGTTAGAGCACAATTCACAATCACAAAGATGTGGAAGCGAACCGAGTGCCCATCCATCCAGGAGTGCATTAATAACATGTGGCGCGTGGACACCACGGAGTGCTATTCGGCTATGAGGAGCAGTGGCGAGAGGGCACCTCTCGTGTTCTCCTAGCCAGAGCTGGAAACCGTTCCAGTAAGCCAAGTATCCCAAGAATGGACACACGAGCACCACGTGAGCGCGCTCACCAGCAAATTGGTAGGAACGGATGGACACCTAAGTGGACAGAGGGGAATCACCTTCATCGGGTGGGTGTCGGGCAGGCGTGGGGAGGGGGTGGACATACACATCCATTAGGGAGGGGGTGGGTGCGCACCAACTGGGGGATGGGCACGCTTGGAGCTCTGACCCGAGGGGGGAGGCGGGGAAAGAGCAATGCACCTGACCTTAACCTTGGTACCCTCACAATAGGCTGGGAGAAAATGAGAAATAAATGAATAAGAAAACAGGGGCTGGGGGGCAGGGGCAATACATGTCACCTCAATGCTTGGACTCCCATCATCTGCTTGGAAAGAGAGAGAAAAGAAAATGCAATAATAGAGATAAGAGACACTTTTTAAGAAAATGAATCCGAAAAGAAAAGTAAAAGGAGGCCTGTGGAGCAGGTCTGGGTGTGACTCTGGATCCCCCAACATCTGGTGCCACCACCAAAGATTCCTAGGTGTAGCCCATAGAACCCCGAAAGCAACGGGACGAGTTCTGGTCACATACTCCCTCAAATTACATCCTGGAATGCTTCCGGAACTCCCTCCCCTCTCAGACTCTCAAGGTTTCCTCCAGCGTGTCGGTTCCCACAGACCAGACCTTTGGTCTGAGACCTGACAGTCCAGATGGCACGCATGCTGCCGCGTGGCGTGGCGGCGGTGCCGCGGCTCGGGACAAGAGGAGGCCCCACGGTGTGGGCTGTGGTGGCAGGCACCCCGGGGGGCGCTGAGGGTGGGGGTGATCCGCGGGACCCGCCGCCGCCACCGCAGTAGCACTCCCAGAAAGGGGACAGAATGAGAGGCAAAAAAAAAAGAAAAGTAAAGAAAAAAAAAGCCTCCGGCACCCGGTATTCCCAGGCGGTCTCCCATGCAAGTACTAACCAGGACGGAAGCTGCTTAGCTTCGGAGATCAGAAGAGATGGGAAGCGTTCAGGGTGGTGTGGCCTTAGACGGCGGAGGGCGCCCCTGCCCCGCTCAAGAAGCCGAGTCTCACTGCACTTCCCCGCGATAGCTCTGCCCCGCGCCGGGCCGGGCCTGTTGAGTTCGCCGGTCGGACAGGGCCTGTTGAGTTCGCGGGACTGAGGTGAGGGACGGGGCGGGGTGGGGGGCTGTCTCTCCACACACAGACACACAGACACACAGACACACAGACACACAGACACAGACACACACACAAACACACACACACACACGATGTGCCTCCACGGCTGGACCCGCCAAGGTGGGGACCTTCCAGCCCCCCTCCTCTCCTCACCTCGCCTCCTTCACCTACCCGCTCCCCACTCCCAGGGCGCCGGCCGCCGCTGACTGCGCACGCGTGGGGCGCTCGCCCTTTGCCCCCAGCCACGGGCCGGCCTCGCGCACAACCCCTTTCACCTGCGCCCCCAGCCCTGTGGGTGGGCTGCCGCCTATTCCCCCGGGCCAGGGCTGCGGCACAGCGCATGGGGGAGGCGAGCGAGTGTAGGGGCGTCTCTCGGGATGTGTCCCATGGGTGGGGTGGGGTGGCGTGGCCTGTGGGGCGCTGAAGAAATCAGTCCCCTCCATCTCCTACCTCTGGAAAACCCCCAAGCCCTTGGAGAATGCCGGCACCGCGACCGTGGGGGCCGGGACCCTGCTCTGTGTCCTCCTGTGGCCCAGTCCAAGGGGCCTGGGCCTGGCCGGGGCTGCATTGGACCCCAACCACCCTGGGGTGTGGACTTGCTAAAAGTCGGCGATTAGATATTGGATTCGAGCTTCATTGAGGTCTTTTCACTAATGAATGCACCGAAAAGAGTTTCCTAATCCATCTGTGAGGGTGGCAACTGAAAGAGAATTTTAAAGCTGACAGAATAGGCGAGGAAAGGCATAGGAGATTTCCACACCCAGTAAGGAAGCCTTTCCCGAAACGGAAGAAAGAAACGAGCAAACAGAAACACCGGTAGCCCGCCCGGATCAGAGTCTGCCCCCGAGAGAAAGTACCCTGACCAGGTTCACCCGTGGGTGGGTGGCGAGCTAGCGGCATTCAGAAGAGCGAGGCCCGCAGTCTGTGCAGAAGACACCTGCACTCGGGTGTGTGTGGCGGCACAATTCCCAAGCAGCTCCAAATGGTAATCCAAAGAGAAGCCAGGGAGTTCCCAACGCCCCAGGTGTCCGCAGCCCACGACTGGCTGCTGTGGGAATGCGAAGCCCGGCTCCTTGTCTCAGAGCGGGACAACCAGGAGGTGTGATGTCCACTCCGGGGGTTCCCAGGAGGATGAGGCTGAAGCTGGGACTTGGCCTGAAAGTGTCCCCTCGCATGGGCACCCCCTTCCGCTTCCGGCTCCTCTACCCCTGGTGCCCCTCCATCCAGGGGCCAGACCTTAAAGAGTCACCCGCAAGAGAATCCTGGTCCCAAAGAAGCCCTCTGGGGGACCCGTGTTGAGAGAGCTTGTGGGCATGGCCCGCTGGGGCTCTGCCCGACCCAGGGCTGGGAGATGCAACCTCCCAGCTCTGGGTCCCTGCAGGAAGTGTTGGCAAGCACTGGGCCAGTCCTCCAAAGGCCCAGGTGCAGGGAGCCCAGGCCAAGCAGCCTGTGCAAGAAGCCACATGCCGTGCCACCCCGGGAACACGACTGCAGGTCACGGCCCCTCCCTCCCCCCACTCCTCTTCCTCCTCCTCCTCCTCCACCTCCTCCTCCCCACCCCCGACATGGCGCAGGGCTCAGAGACACCTCAGACGCTGCTACCAAAGTCCACAGGGCATCGGTTGCTACTCCAAAGCACCCGAGCAGACCGCGTTGTCCAGCCAGCCCCTGGGCCTCCCTGGGGTGCCCACACAAAAGTGCAGACAACCACCGGACTCGCGATGTCAGCTTGAGGATGTTTCTGCCACTCTAAGGACCCGCAGGCCAGCTGGGCCTTCGGGCAGGACAGAGAGCCCCGGAATCCGACGTGGAGAGCTGCGTGTACGTCCCCATCAGGAGGCGGTCCCCACCTCCCCGGCTCTCCCCTTGCGGGGAGCGGCAGCTGCAGGGCCTCAGGGAAGACACCAGGCTGGGCCCCCTCGGCACAGCGGGGCGCCTGAGCCAGACTGCTGAGGCCGCCCTGCTGCCGGGTTCCCGGAGGGCTTCCTGGAAGCAGCGTCCACACCAAGCCCTTGGAAGGCCCAGGCGATGGAGGAGCCGGTCAGGCAGGGTCCTAGGAGGGTGACGGGCGGGGAGGAGCGTGTAAGGCAGGGGCAGAGGACGGTGACAGGCCGGGCGGGAAGGAGCCGGTCAGGCAGGGGCCCAGGACGGTGACCGGCCGGGTGGGGAGGAGCGAGTCAGGCAGGGGCCGAGGTGAGGGGCCGGGCGGGGAGGAGGGTGTCAGGCAGGGGCAGAGGATGGTGACAGGCCGGGCGGGAAGGAGCCGGTCAGGCAGGGGCCCAGGACAGTGACGGGCCTGGCCGGGGAGGAGCGCGTCAGGCAGGGGCAGAGGAGACGGGCTGGGTAAGGGTTAGGGTTACAGTTAGGGCACAATTCACAATCGCAAAGATGTGGAAGCGACCCGAGTGCCCATCCATCCAGGAGTGCATTAATAACATGTGGCGCGTGGACACCACGGAGTGCTATTCGGCTATGAGGAGCAGCGGCGAGAGGGCACCTCTCGTGCTCTCCTGGCCAGAGCTGGAACCCGTTCCAGTAAGCCAAGTATCCCAAGAATGGACACACGAGCACCACGTGAGCGCGCTCACCAGCAAATTGGTAGGAACGGATGGACACCTAAGTGGACAGAGGGGAATCACCTTCATCGGGTGGGTGTCGGGCGGGCGTGGGGAGGGGGTGGACATACACATCCATTAGGGAGGGGGTGGGTGCGCACCAACTGGGGGATGGGCGCGCTTGGAGCTCTGACCCGAGGGGGGAGGCGGGGAAAGAGCAATGCACCTGACCTTAACCTTGGTACCCTCACAATAGGCTGGGAGAAAATGAGAAATAAATGAATAAGAAAACAGGGGCTGGGGGGCAGGGGCAATACATGTCACCTCAATGCTTGGACTCCCATCATCTGCTTGGAAAGAGAGAGAAAAGAAAATGCAATAATAGAGATAAGAGACACTTTTTAAGAAAATGAATCCGAAAAGAAAAGTAAAAGGAGGCCTGTGGAGCAGGTCTGGGTGTGACTCCGGATCCCCCAACATCTGGTGCCACCACCAAAGATTCCTAGGTGTAGCCCATAGAACCCCGAAAGCAACGGGACGAGTTCTGGTCACATACTCCCTCAAATTACATCCTGGAATGCTTCCGGAACTCCCTCCCCTCTCAGACTCTCAAGGTTTCCTCCAGCGTGTCGGTTCCCACAGACCAGACCTTTGGTCTGAGACCTGACAGTCCAGATGGCACGCATGCTGCCGCGTGGCGTGGCGGCGGTGCCGCGGCTCGGGACAAGAGGAGGCCCCACGGTGTGGGCTGTGGTGGCAGGCACCCCGGGGGGCGCTGAGGGTGGGGGTGATCCGCGGGACCCGCCGCCGCCACCGCAGTAGCACTCCCAGAAAGGGGACAGAATGAGAGGCAAAAAAAAAAGAAAAGTAAAGAAAAAAAAAAGCCTCCGGCACCCGGTATTCCCAGGCGGTCTCCCATGCAAGTACTAACCAGGACGGAAGCTGCTTAGCTTCGGAGATCAGAAGAGATGGGAAGCGTTCAGGGTGGTGTGGCCTTAGACGGCGGAGGGCGCCCCTGCCCCGCTCAAGAAGCCGAGTCTCACTGCACTTCCCCGCGATAGCTCTGCCCTGCGCCGGGCCGGGCCTGTTTAGTTCGCCGGTCGGACAGGGCCTGTTGAGTTCGCGGGACTGAGGTGAGGGACGGGGCGGGGTGGGGGGCTGTCTCTCCACACACAGACACACAGACACACAGACACACAGACACAGACGCACACACACACACACACACACACACACACACACACACGATGTGCCTCCACGGCTGGACCCGCCAAGGTGGGGACCTTCCAGCCCCCCTCTTCTCCTCACCTCGCCTCCTTCACCTACCCGCTCCCCACTCCCAGGGCGCCGGCCGCCGCTGACTGCGCACGCGTGGGGCGCTCGCCCTTTGCCCCCAGCCACGGGCCGGCCTCGCGCACAACCCCTTTCACCTGCGCCCCCAGCCCTGTGGGTGGGCTGCCGCCTATTCCCCCGGGCCAGGGCTGTGGCACAGCGCATGGGGGAGGCGAGCGAGTGTAGGGGCGTCTCTCTCTCTCTCTCGGGATGTGTCCCATGGGTGGGGTGGGGTGGGGCGCCTGTGGGGCGCTGAAGAAATCAGTCCCCTCCATCTCCTACCTCTGGAAAATCCCCAAGCCCTTGGAGAATGCCGGCACCGCGACCGTGGGGGCCGGGACCCTGCTCTGTGTCCTCCTGTGGCCCAGTCCAAGGGGCCTGGGCCTGGCCGGGGCTGCATTGGACCCCAACCACCCTGGGGTGTGGACTTGCTAAAAGTCGGCGATTAGATATTGGATTCGAGCTTCATTGAGGTCTTTTCACTAATGAATGCACCGAAAAGAGTTTCCTAATCCATCTGTGAGGGTGGCAACTGAAAGAGAATTTTAAAGCTGACAGAATAGGCGAGGAAAGGCATAGGAGATTTCCACACCCAGTAAGGAAGCCTTTCCCGAAACGGAAGAAAGAAACGAGCAAACAGAGACACCGGTAGCCCGCCCGGATCAGAGTCTGCCCCTGAGAGAAAGTACCCTGACCAGGTTCACCCGTGGGTGGGTGGCGAGCTAGCGGCATTCAGAAGAGCGAGGCCCGCAGTCTGTGCAGAAGACACCTGCACTCGGGTGTGTGTGGCGGCACAATTCCCAAGCAGCTCCAAATGGTAATCCAAAGAGAAGCCAGGGAGTTCCCAACGCCCCAGGTGTCCGCAGCCCACGACTGGCGCAGTGTGGATGTGGCTGTGTCCACTCACCCACGGGAGACGGGCAGGCAGGTCTCTGTGTAGAACTGGCTGTGTCCACTCACACATGGGCGACGGGCAGGCAGGGCGCAGTGTGGATCTTGCTGTGTCCACACACCCATGAGTGATGGGCAGGAAAGGTGCAGTGTGGAACTGGCTGTGTCCACACACGCACCGGAGACGGGCAGGCAGGGCTCTGTGTGGATCTGGCTGTGACCACACACCCACGGGAGACGGGCAGGCAGGGCGCAGTGTGGAACAGGCTGTGTCCACACACCCACCAGAGAAGGGCCGGCAGGGCTCTGTGTAGAACTGGCAGTGTCAACACACCCACGGGAGACGGGCAGGCAGGGGCAGTGTGGATCTGGCTGTGATCACTCACCCATGGGTGACAAGCAGGCATGGCGCAGTGTGGAAATGGCTGTGTCCACACACCCACCAGAGATGGGAAGGCAGGGCGCTGTGTGCTTGTGGCTGTCTCCACTCACCCACGGGAGACGGGCAGGCAGGGCGCAGGGTGGAACTGGCTGTTTCTACTCACCCACGGGAGACGGGCAGGAAGGACGCTGTGTGGACATGGCTGTTTCCACACACCCAAGGGATACGGTCGGGCAGGGCGCTCTGTGGATCTGGCTGTGTCCACTCACCCACGGGAGATGGGCTGGCAGAGCGCAGTGTGGATCTTGTCGTGTCCACACTCCCACGGGAGACGGGCACGCAGGGCGCAGTGTGGATCTGGCTGTGTCCACTCACCCACGGGAGATGATCTGGCAGGACGCAGTGTGGATTTGTCGTGTCCAAACACCCACGGGAGATGGACAGGCAGGGCGCAGTGTGGATCTGGCTTGTCCACACACCCTCAGGAGACGGGCAGGCAGGGGGCAGTCTGGATGTGGCCGTGTCCACACACCCACGGTAGACGGGCAGGCAGGGCGCAGTGTGGATCTGGCTATGTCTACTCACCCACAGGAGATGGGCAGGCAGGGCGCAGTTTGGATCTGACTGTTTCCACTCACCCATGGGTTACGGGCAGGCAGAGCTCTGTGTGGATCTGCCTGTGTCCACACAGCCACCGGAGACGGGCAGGCAGGGCGCTGTGTGGATCTGGCTGTCTCCAAACACCCAAGGGATACGGTCAGGCAGGGCACTGTGTGGAACTGGCTGTGGCCACTCACGGTAGACGGGCAGGCAGGGCGCTCTGTGGATCTGGCTTGTCCACTCACCCACAGGAGATGGGCAGGCAGGGCGCAGTGTGGAACTGGCTGTGTCCACAGCCCATGGGGGATGGTCAGGCAGGGCGCTGTGTAGATCTGGCTGTGTCCACACACCCACGAGAGATGGGCAGGCAGGGCGCAGTGTGGATGTGGCCGTGTCCCCTCACCCATGGGTGACGGGCAGGCAGGGGACAGTGTGGAAATGGCTGTGTCCACACACCCACCGGAGACGGGCAGGCTGGGCGCCGTGTGGATCTGGTTGTGTCCACTCACCCATGGGTGATGGGCAGGCAGGGCGCAGTGTGGAACTGGCAGTGTCCACACACCCACCGGAGACGGGCAGGAAGGGCTCTGTGTGGATGTAGCTGTTCTCAGTCACCCACGGAACATGGGCAGGCAGGGCGCTGTGTGGATCTGGCTGTTTCCACACACCCATGGATACGGTCAGGCAGGGCGCTGTTTGGATCTGGCTGTGTCCACATACACAACGGAGACTGGCATGAAGGGCGCTGTGTGGAACTTTCTGTGTCCACACACCCACCGGAGATGGGCAGGCGGGCGTAGTGTGGAACTGGCTGTGTCCACACACCCATGGGAGACGGTCAGGCAGAATGCTGTGTGGATAAGGCTTGTCCACACACCCACGGGAGACGGGCAGGCTGGGTGCCTAGTGGATCGGGCTGAGTCCACACACCCAAGGGAGACGGGCAGGTAGGGCTCTGTGTGGATGTGGCTGTCCTCAGTCACCCACGGAACATGGGCAGGCAGGGCGCAGTGTGGATCTGGCTGTTTCCACACACCCATGGATACGGTCAGGCAGGGCGCTGTTTGGATCTGGCGGTGTCCACATACACAACGGAGATGGGCAGGAAGGGCGCTGTGTGGAACTTGCTGTGTCCACATACCCACCGGAGAGGGGCAGGCAGGACGCTGTGTGGATCTGGCTGTGTCCACTCACAAAATGGAGATGGGCAGGCAGGGCGCTGTGTGGAACTGGCTGTGTCCACACACCCATGGGAGACGGTCAGGCAGGGTGCTGTGTGGATCAGGCTATGTCCACACACCCATGGGAGACGGTGAGGCAGGGCGCAGTATGGATCTGCCTGTGTCCACACACCCACGGGAGACGGGCAGGCATGGCGCAGTGTGGAACTGGCTGTGTCTACTCACCCACGGGCGACGGGCAGGTAGGGCGCAATGTGGAACTGCCTATGTCCACACACCCATGGGTGACGGGCAGACAGGGCGCAGTATGGAAGCTGCTGTGTCCACACACCCACCGGAGATGGGCAGGCAGGGCGCAGTGTGGATCTGGCTGTGTCCACTCACCCACGGGAGACGGGCTAGCAGGGCGCAGTATGGATCTTGCCATGTCCACACACCCTTGGGTGTCGGACAGGCAGGGCGCAGTGTGGATCTGGCTGTGTCCAATTACCCATGGGGGACGGGCAGGCAGGGCACAGTGTGGATCTAGCTGTGTCCACTCACCCACGGGAGACGGGCTAGCAGGGCGCAGTATGGATCTTGCCATGTCCACACACCCTCGGGTGTCGGGCAGGCAGGGCGCAGTGTGGATCTGGCTGTGTCCAGTCACCCATGGGTGACGGGCAGGCAGGGCGCTGTGTGGATCTGGCTGTGTCCACACACCCACGGGAGATGGGCAGGCAGGGCGCAGTGTCGATGTGGCCGTGTCCACACATCCACGGGAGACGGGCAGTCAGGGCGCTGTGTGGATCTGGCTGTGTCCACTCACCCACAGGAGATGGGCAGGCAGGGCGCTGTGTGGATCTGGCTGTGTCCACACACCCACCAGAGATGGGCAGGAAAGGCTCTGTGTGGATGTGGCTGTCTCCACTCACCCACAGAACATGGGCAGGCAGGGCGCAGTGTGGAACTGGCTGTTTCTACTCAACCATGGGAGACGGGCAGGCAGGGCGCTGTTTGGATCTGGCTGTGACCACACACCCAAGGGGACGGGCAGGAAGGGCGCTGTGTGGAACTTGCTGTGTCCACAAACCCACCAGATATGGGCAGACAGGGCGTAGTGTGGAACTGGCTGTATCCACACGCCCATGGGAGACTATTAGGCAGCGTGCTGTGTGGATGTGGCTGTGTCCACTCACCCACCGGAGATGGGCAGGCTGGGCACCGTGTTGATCTGGCTGTGTACATTCACAAATGGGATACGGTCAGGCAGGGCGCTGTGGGGATCTGGCTGTGTCCACTCACCCACGGGAGACGTACAGGAACGTCACAGTGTGGATGTGGCTCTGTCCACTCACCCACGGGAGACGGGTAGGCAGGGCGCAGTGTGGATATGGCTGTGTCCACTCACCCACGGGAGACGGGCAGGAAGGGCACAGTGTTGAACTGGCTGTGTCCACTCACCCGTGGGAGACAGGCAGGAAGGGCTCTGTGTGGAACTGGCTGTGTCCACTCACCCACGGGAGACGGACAGGCAGGGCGCAGAGTGGATCTTGCTGTGTCCACACACCCATGGGAGACGGGCAGGCACGGTGCAGTGTGAATGTGGCTGTGTCCACTCACCCACAGGAGACGGGCAGGCAGGGCGCTGTGTGGATCTGGCCGTGTCCACACACCCATGGGAGATGGGCAGGCAGGGCGCAGTGTGGATGTGGCTGTGTCCACTCACCCACGGGAGACGGGCAGGCAGGGCGCTGTGTATCTGTCTGTTTCCACACACACATGGGAGACGGTCCGGCAGGGTGCTCTGTGGATGTGGCTGTGTCCACACACCCACGGGAGACAGGCACGCTGGGCGCCGTGTGGATCTGGCTGTGTCCACACACCTTCGGGAGATGGGCAGGCAGGGCGCACGGTGAATATGGCTGTGTCCACTCACCAACGGGAGACGGGCAGGTAGGGCGCAGTCTGGAACTGGCCATATCCAAACACCCCCGGGAGATGGGCAGGCAGGGCGCTTTGTGGATGTGGCTTTGTCCACACACCCACAGGAGAGGGCAGGCAGGGCGCAGTGTGGAACTGTCTGTGTCCACTCACCCACGGGAGATGTACAGGAAGGTCGCAGAGTGGATGTGGCTGTGTCCACTCACCCACGGGAAATGGGCATGCAGAGCACAGTGTGGAACTGGCTATGTCCACTCACCCACGGGAGACGGGCAGGAAGGGCTCTGTGTGGAACTGGCTGTGTCCACACACCAACGGGAGACGCATAGGCAGGGCACAGAGTGGATCTTGCTGTGTCCACACACGCATGGGAGACGGGCAGGCACAGCGCAGTGTGAATGTGGCTGTGTCCACTCACCCACGGGAGAAGGGCAGGCAGGGTGCAGTGTGGAACTTGCTGTGTCCACACAACCACCTGAGACGTCAGGTAGGGCGCTGTGTTGAACTGGCTGTGTCCACTCACCCACGAGACAGACAGGCAGGGCGCAGTGTGGAACTGGCTATGTCCACTCACCCATGGGTGATGGGCAGACAGGGCCCAGTATGGAATGTGCTGTGTCCACACACTCACCAGAGACGGGCAGGCAGGGCGCAGTATAGATGTGGCTGTGCCCACTCACACGGGAGACGGGCAGGTTGGGTGCCGTGTGCATCTGACTGTGTCCACACACCCATGGGAGACGGGCAGGCTGGGCGTCGTGTGGATCCGGCTGTGTGCACACACCCATGGGAGACTGCCAGGCAGGGTTCTGTGTGGAACTCGCTGTGTCCACACACCCACGGGAGACGGGCATGCAGAGTGCAGTGTGGTTCTGGCCGTGTCCACACACCCATGGGAGACGTGCAGGCAGGGCGCTGTGTGTATCTGGCTGTGTCCACTAACCCATGGGAGACGGGCAGGCAGGGTGCAGTGTGGATCTGGCTGTGTCCACTCACCCACGGGAGACGGGCAGGCAGGGCGCTGTGTGTATCTGGCTGTGTCCACACACCCATGGGAGAGGTGCAGGCTGGGCGCCGTGTGGATCTGGTTGTGTCGACACACTCATGAGAGACGGACAGGCAGGGAACTGTGTGGATCTGGCTCTGTCTACTCACCCATGGGAGACGGGCAGGCAGGGCGCAGTGTGGAACTGGCTGTGTCCACTCAACTACAGGAGACGGGCAGGTAGGGCACAGTGTGGATCTTGCCGTGTCCACACACTCATGGGAGACGGGCAGGCAGGGCCCAGTGTTGAACTGGCTGGTTCCACTCACCCAGGGGTGTCGGGCAGACAGGGTGCAGTGTGGAACTGGTGTGTCCACACACCCACGGTAAACGGGAGGCAGGGCGCAGTGTGGATGTGGCTGTGTCCACTCACCCACGGGAGACAGGCAGGCAGTGCGCAGAGTGGAACTTGCTGTGTCCACACACCCATGGGAGATGGTCAGGCAAGGTGCTTTGTGGATGTGGCTGTGTCCACTCACCAATGGGAGACGGGCAGGCTGGGCGCCGTGTGTATCTGGCTCTGTCCACTCACCCACGGGAGATGGGCAGGCAGCGCGCAGTGTGGATCCTGCTGTTTCCACTCACCCACGGGAGACGGGCAGGCAGGGCGCATTGTGGATCTGACTGTGTCCACTCACCCATGGGTGATGGGCAGGCAGAGCTCTGTGTGGATCTGGCTTTGTCCACACACCCACTGGAGACGGGAAGGCAGGGCGCTGTTTGGATCTGGGTGTGTCCACTTACCCATGGGATACGGTCAGGCAGGGCGCTGTGTGGAACTGACTGTGTCCACTCACCCACAGGAGACAGGGAGGCAGGGCGCAGTGTCGATCTTGCAGTGTCCACACAGCCACGGGAGACGGGCAGGGAGGGCGCTATGTGGATCTGGCTCTGTCCACTCACCCACGGCAGATGGGCAGGCAGGGCGCTGTGTGGAACATGCTGTGTCCACACATCCATGGGAGATGGTCAGAAAGGGTGCTGTGTGGATGTGGCTGTGTCCACTCACCCACCGGAGACGGGCAGGCAGGGCGCTGTGTGGATCTGGCTGTGTCCACACACCCACCGGAGACGGGCAGGCAGGGCGCAGTGTAGATCTGGCTGTGTCCACTCACCCATGGGAGACGGGCAGGCAGGGCGCTGTGTGGATATGGCTGTGTCCACACACCCACCGGAGACGGGCAGGCAGGGTGCTGTGTGGATCTGGCTGTGTCCACTTACACATGGTTGACGGGCAAGCAGGGCGCAGTGTGGAAATGGCTGTGTACACACAGCCACAAGAGACGGGCAGGCAGGGCGCTGTGTGGATGTGGCTATCTCCACTCACCCAAAGGAGACTGGCAGGCAGGGCGCAGTGTGGAACTGGCTGTGTCCACTCACCCACGGGAGACGGGCAGTCTGGGTGCAGTGTGGAACTGGCTGTGTCCACTCAACCACGGGAGATGGGCAGGCAGGGTGCAGTGTGGATCTGGCTTGTCCAATCTCCAATGGGTGACGGGCAGGCAGGGCGCAGTGTGGAACTGGCTGTGTCCACACACCCATGGGAGACGGGCAGGCAGGGCGCAGTTTGGATCTTGCCGTGTCCACACACCCACGGGAGATGGGCAGGCAGGGCACAGTGTGGATGTGGCTGTGTCCACTCACCCATGGGAGACGGGCAGGCAGGGCGCAGTGTGGATCTGGCTGTGTCCACTCACGTATGGGAGATGGGCAGGCAGGTCGCAGTGTGGATCTGGCTGTGTCCACTCACCCATGGGAGACGGGCAGGCAGGGCGTAGTGTGGATGTGGCTGTGTCCAATCACCCATGGGAGATGGGCAGGCAGGGCGCAGTGTGGATCTTGCCGTGTCCACACACCAACGGGAGAAGGGCAGGCTGGGCGCCGTGTGGATCTGGCTGTGTCCTCACACACACGGGAGACTTGCAGGCAGGGCGCAGTGTACATCTGGCTGTGTCCACTCACCCATGCGTGACGGGCAGGCAGGGCCCAGTGTGGAACTGGCTGTGTACACACCCCCACCGGAGACGGGCAGGCAGGGCGCTGTGTGGATGTGGATGTCCCCACTCACCCACGGAAGATGGGCAGGCAGGGCGCAGTGTGGAACTAGCTGTGTCTACTTACCCACGGGAGACGGGCAGGCAGGGCGCTGTGTGGATCTGGCTGTTTCCACACACCCATGGGATACTTTCAGTTGGGCGCTGTGTGGATCTGGCTGTGTCCACTCACCCACGTGAGACTGGCAGGAAGGGTGCTGTGTGGATGTGGCTGTGTCCACTCACCCACACGAGATGGGCAGGCTGGGCACCGTGACGATCTGGCTGTGTCCACTCACCCACGGGAGACGGGCAGGCAGGGCGCTGTGTGTATCTGGCTGTGTCCACACACCCATGGGAGACGTGCAGGCTGGGCGCCGTGTGGATCTGGTTGTGTCGACACACTCATGAGAGACGGACAGGCAGGGCACTGTGTGGATCTGGCTATGTCCACTAACCCACGGGAGACGGGCAGGCAGGTCGCGGCGCTGTGTGGATCTGGCTGTGTCTACTCACCCACGGGAGACGGGCAGGCAGGGCGCTGTGTGGATCTGGCTGTGTCTACTCACCCACGGGAGACGGGCAGGCAGGGCGCAGTGTGGAACTGGCTGTGTCCACTCAACCACAGGAGACGGGCAGGTAGGGCACAGTGTGGATCTTGCCGTGTCCACACACTCATGGGAGACGGGCAGGCAGGGCCCAGTGTTGAACTGGCTGGTTCCACTCACCCAGGGGTGTCGGGCAGACAGGGTGCAGTGTGGAACTGGTGTGTCCACACACCCACGGTAAACGGGAGGCAGGGCGCAGTGTGGATGTGGCTGTGTCCACTCACCCACGGGAGACGGGCAGGCAGAGCGCAGAGTGGAACTTGCTGTGTCCACACACCCATGGGAGATGGTCAGGCAAGGTGCTTTGTGGATGTGGCTGTGTCCACTCACCAATGGGAGACGGGCAGGCTGGGCGCCGTGTGTATCTGTCTCTGTCCACTCACCCACGGGAGATGGGCAGGCAGCGCACAGTGTGGATCCTGCTGTTTCCACTCACCCACGGGAGACGGGCAGGCAGGGCGCATTGTGGATCTGACTGTGTCCACTCACCCATGGGTGATGGGCAGGCAGAGCTCTGTGTGGATCTGGCTTTGTCCACACACCCACTGGAGACGGGAAGGCAGGGCGCTGTTTGGATCTGGGTGTGTCCACTTACCCATGGGATACGGTCAGGCAGGGCGCTGTGTGGAACTGGCTGTGTCCACTCACCCACAGGAGACAGGGAGGCAGGGCGCAGTGTGGATGTGGCTGTGTCTACTCACCCACGAGAGACGGGAAGGTAGGGCACAGTGTGGAACGTTCAGTGTCCACTCATCCATGGATGACCGGCAGGTAAGGCGCAGTGTGGATCTTCCCTTGTCCACACACCCACGGGAGACGGGCAGGCAGGGCGCAGTGTGGAACTGGCTGTGTCCACACACCAAAGGGACACAGGCAGGCAGGGCGCAGTGTGGATCAGGCTGTGTCCACTCACCCGTGGGTGACAGGAAGGCAGGGCTCTGAGTGGATCTAGCTGTTTCCACACACCCATGGGAGATGGGCAGGCCGTGCGCTGTGTCGATCTGGGTGTGTCCACACACCCATGGGGGACGGTCAGACAGGGTGCCAGACCTTTGGTCTGAGACCTGAGAGTCCAGATGCCACGCATGCTGCCGCGTGGCGGCGGTGTCGCGGCTTGGGACAAGAGGAGGCCCAACGGTGAGGGCTGGCGCACCAGGCACCACGGCGGGCGCCGAGGGTTGGGGTCACCCCCACCCCGGCCGCCGCCGCGCTCCCAGAAAGGGGACAGAACAAGAGGCAAAAAAAAAAAAAGAAGAAGCAGCAGCCTGTGGCACCCGGTATGCCCAGGCGGTCTCCCAGCCAAGTACTAACGATGGCCCGACCCTGCTTAGCTTCCGAGACCAGACGAGATCAGACTAGATCAGGGGCGTTCAGGGTGGTGTGGCCCTAGACTGTGGAGGGCGCCCCTGCCCCGCTCAAGAAGCCGAGCCTCTCTGTGCTTCCCCGCCGCCTCCTCCCGCCCCAGGCCCCATGGGCTCCCAGGGACGGAAGGGGGTGATGGGCGGGGAGGGGCAGGGCGGGGCGGGGTGGGGGGCTGTCTCTCTATACACACACACACACACTCACACTCACTCACACTCACACGAGATGCGCCTCCATGGCTGGACTCGCCAAGGTGGAGCCCTTCCAGCCCCCCTCGTCTCCTCCCCCGGCCTCCTTCACCTACCCGCTGCCCACCCCCAGCGCGTGACTGCGCACCCGGGGACGCTCGCCCTTTGACCCCAGCCAGGGGCCGCCCTCCCCCACAACCCCTTTCAGCTGCGCCCCCCCTCGCCCTGTGGGTGGGCTGCCGCCTATTCCCCCGGGCCAGGGCTGGGGCACAGTGCAAGGGGGAGGGGAGCCAGTGTATGGGGCGTCTCTCTCTGGGGATGTGTCCCATGGGTGGGGTGGGGTGGCGTGGTTTGTGGGGCGCTGAAGAAATCAGTCCCCTCCATCTCCTACCTCTGGAAAACGCCCAAGCCCGTGGAGAACTGCCCGCACCGCGACGGTGGGGCCGGGACCCTCCTCTGTGTCCTCCTGTGGCCCGGTCCAAGGGGCCTGGGCCTGGCCGGGGCTGCATTGGACCCCGACCACCCTGGCGTGTGGACTTGCTAAAAATCGGTGATTAGATATTGGATTCCAGCTTCATTGAGGTCATTTCACTAATGAGTGCACCGGAAAGAGTTTCCTAATCCATCTGTGAGGGTGGCAACTGAAAGAGAATTTTAAAGCTGACAGAATAGGCGAGGAAAGGCATAGGAGATTTCCACACCCAGAAAGGAAGACTTTCCCGAAATGGAAGAAAGAAACGAGCAAACAGAGACACAGTTAGCCCGACCGGATCAGAGTCTGCCCCTGAGAGAAAGTACCCTGACCAGGTTCACCCGTGGGTGGGTGGCGAGCTGGCGGCCTTCAGAAGAGCGAGGCCCGCAGTCTGTACGGAAGACACCGGCACTCGGGTGTGTGTGGCGGCACAATTCACAAGCAGCTCCAGATGTTAAGCCAAGGAGAAGCCAGGGAGTTCCCAACCCCCCAGGTGTCCTCAGCCCACGACTGGCTGCTGTGGGAATGCGAAGCCCGGCTCCTTGTCTCAGAGCGAGGTTCCCAGGAGGATCAGGCTGAAGCTGGGACTTGGCCTCAAAGTGTCCCCTCGCATGGCCACCCCCTTCCCCTTCCTGCTCCTCTACTCCTGGTGCCCCTCCATCCAGGGGCCAGACCTTAAAGAGTCACCCGCAAGAGAATCCTGGTCCCAAAGGAGCCTTCTGGGGGACCCGTGCTGAGAGAGGTTGTGGGCATGGCCCGCTGGGGCTCTGCCCGACCCAGAGCTGAGAGATGCAACCTCCCAGCTCTAGGTCCCTGCAGGGGAAGCGTTGGCAAGCACAGGGCCAGTCCTCCAAAGGCCCAGGTGCAGGGAGCCCAGGCCAAGCAGCCTGTGGAAGAAGCCACCCTGGGAACACGACTGCAGGCCACGGCCCTTCCCACCTCCTCCTCCTGCTCCTCCACCCCCCCGGACTCCCACCCCCCTCCACATGGCGCAGGGCTCAGAGACACCTCAGACACTTGCTACCCAAAGTGCAAAGGACATCAGTTGCTCCTCCAAACAACGCCCCCCCTCCCCCCACCGCCCAGCAAACCGCGTTGTCCAGCCAGCCCCCGGGCCTCCCTGGGGTGCCCAGCACAAAAGTGCAGACACCCACCGGACCCTCAATCTCAGTTTTCCGATGTTTTTTCCACTCTAAGGACCCGCAGGCCAGCTGGGCCTTCTGGCAGGACAGAGAGCCCCGGAATCCGATGTGGAGAGCTGGGTGTACGTCCCCACGAGGAGGCGGTCCCCACCTCCGCGGCTCTCCCCTTGCGGGGAGCGGCAGCCGCAGTGCCTCAGGGAAGACACCAGGCTGGGCCCCCGAGGCACAGCGGGGGCACGTCCCCCGCACGCGACTTAGGGACGGCTGCTGGACACTGCTACCGCCACCCTGCTGCCGGGTTTCTGGAGGGCTTCCTGGAAGCAGCGTCCACACCAAGCCTTGGAAGACCCAGGAGATGGAGGAGCCTGTCAGGCATGGGCCGAGGACGGTGACAGGAGGAGCGGGAAGGAGTATGTCAGACAGGGGCAGAGGACGGTGACAGGCCGGGCGGGAATGTGTCGGTCAGGCAGGGGCCGAGGAGGGTGACAGGCCGGGCGGGAAGGAGCCGGTCAGGCGGGGGCCCAGGACAGTGACGGGCCTCGCCGGGGAGGAGTGCGTCAGGCAGGGGCAGAGGAGACGGGCTGGGTAAGGGTTAGGGTTACAGTTAGGGCACAATTCACAATCGCAAAGATGTGGAAGCGACCCGAGTGCCCATCCATCCAGGAGTGCATTAATAAAATGTGGGGCGTGGACACCACAGAGTGCTATTCGGCTATGAGGAGCAGCGGTGAGGGGGCACCTCTCGTGGTTCTCCTGGCCAGAGCTGGAACCCGTTCCAGTAAGCCAAGTATCCCAAGAATGGACACACGAGCACCACGTGAGCACGCTCACCAGCAAATTGGTAGGAACGGATGGACACCTAAGTGGACCGAGAGGAATCATCTTCATCGGGTGGGTGTTGGGCGGGTGGGGGGAGGGGATGGGCATACACCTCCATTAGGAATGGGGTGGGTGCGCACCGACTGGGGGATGGGCACACTTGAAGCTCTGACCCGAGGGGGGAGGTTGGGAGAGGGCAACGTACCCGACCTTAACATTGGTACCCCCACAATACGCTGGAACGACATCCGAGGTAAATGAATAAGAGCACAGGGGGGAGGGGGGCACGGGCAACACATGTCACCTGAATACTTGTACTCCCATCATCTGCTTGAAAAGAGAGAGAAAAGAAAATGCAATGATAGAGGTAAGAGACACTTTTTAAAAATAATGAATCCGAAGAGAAAAGTAAAAGGAGGCCTGTGGAGCAGGTCTGGGTGTGACTCCGGATCCCCCAACATCAGGTGCCACCACCAAAGATTCCTACGTGTAGCCCATAGAACTCCAAAAGCAATGGGACGAGTTCTGGTCACATACTCCCTCAAAATGACCTCCTGGCCTTCTTCTGGAACTCCCTCCCCTCTCAGACTCTCAAGGTTTCCTCCAGCGTGTCGGTTCCCACAGAGCAGACGCTGTGAGGATCTTCCCGTATCCACACACCCATGGGAGACAGGCAGGCAGGGTGGTGTGTGGAACTGGCTGTGTCCACACACCTATGGATGATGGTCAGGCAGGGCACAGTGTGGAACTTGCTGTGTCCACACACCCACTGGAGATGGGCAGGAAGGGCGCTGTGTGGACATGGCTGTTTCCACTGATTCACGGGAGACGGGCAGGCAGGGCGCTGTGTGGATTGGGTGTGTCCACACACCCACGGGAGACGGGCAGGCAGGGCGCAGTTGGAACTGGCTGTTTCCCCACACCCATGGGATACGGTCAGGCCGGGCGCGGTGTGGATCTGGCTGTGTCCACTCACCCATGAGACGGGCAGGCAGGACTCAGTGTGGATGTTGCTGTGTCCACTCACCCATGGGAGACGGGCAGGCAGAGCTCTGTGTGGAACTGGCTGTGTCCACTCACCCACGGGAGATGGGCAGGCAGGGCGCAGTGTGGATGTGGCTGTATCCACACACCCACGGGAGACGGTGAGGCAGAATGCTGTGTGGATGTGGCTTGTCCACACACCCACGGGAGACGGGCAGGCTGGGCGCCTAGTGGATCGGGCTGAGTCCACACACCCAAGGGAGACGGGCAGGTAGGGCACAGTGTGGATGTGACTGTGTCCACTCACCCCCGGTAGACCGGCAGGCTGGGCGCAGTGTGGAACTGGCTGTGTCCAATGACCCAAGTGAGACGGGAAGGCCGGGCGCAGTGTGGATGTGGCTGTGTCCACTCACCCACGGGAGACCGGCAGGTAGGGCGCAGTGTGGAACTGGCTGTGTCCACTCACCAACGAGATACGGGCAGTCAGGGCGCAGTGTGAAACAGGCTGTGTGCAGACACCAAAGGGAGATGGGCAAGCAGGGAGCATTGTGGATCTGGCTGTGTCCACTCACCCATGGGTGACGGGCATGCAGGGCGCATTGTGGAACTTGCTGTGTCCACACACCCACCGGAGACTGGCAGCAAGGGCGCTGTGTGGACATGGCTTTTTCCACTGACCCACAGGAGATGGGCAGGCAGGGCGCTCTGTGGACTTGGCTGTGTCCACTCACCCAAAGGAGACAGGCAGGCAGGGCGCTGTGTGGATCTGGGTGTGTCCACACACCAACGGGAGATGGGCAGGCAGGGCGCAGTTGGAACAGGCTGTGTCCACAAACCCTTGGAAAATGGTCAGGCAGGTTGCTGTGTGGATCTGGCTGTGTCCACACACCCAAGGGAGATGGGCAGGCTGGGCGCTGTGTGGAACTGGCTGTGTCCACTCACCCACAGGAGACGGGCAGGCATGGCTCAGTGTGGAACTGGCTGTGTCCACGCACCCATGGGGCACGGTCTGGCAGGGTGCTGTGTGGATCTGGCCGTGTCCACACACCCACGGGAGACGAGCAGTCAGGGCACAGTGTGGAACTTGCTGTGTCCACATACCCACTGGAGACTGGCAGGAAGGGCGCTTTGTGGATGTGGCTGTTTCCACTCACCCACGGGAGACGGGAAGGTAGGGCAGAGTGTGGAACTTGCTATGTCCACTCACACATGGGCGACGGGCAGGTAGGGCAAAGTGTGGATCTTGCCGTGTCCACACACCCACCGAGGATGGGCAGGCAGGGTGCAGTGTGGAACTGGTTTTGTCCACTCACCCATGGGTGACGGGCAGACAGTGTGCAGTGTGGATGTGGCTGTGTCCACTCACCCATGGGAGACGGGCAGGCAGGGCGCTGTGTGGATGTGGCTGTGTCCACTCACACATGGGAGACGGGCAAGCTGGGTGCCATGTGGATCTGGCTGTTTCCACTCACCCATGGGTGATGGGCAGTCAGGGCACAGAGTGAACTACCTGTGTCCACACAAGCACCGGAGACGGGCAGGCAGAGCTCTGTGTGGAACTTGCTGTGACCACACACCCACGCGAGACGGGCAGGCAGGGCGCAGTGTGGATCTGGCTGTGTCCACTCACACACGGGAGACGGGCAGGCTGGGTGCCGTGTGGATCTGGCTGTGTCCACACACCCACAGGAGACGGGCAGGCAGGGCACAGTGTGGATCTTGCCGTGTCCATAAACCCACGGGAGACGGGCAGTCAGGGCGCAGTGTGGATGTAGCTGTATCCACTTACCCATGGGAGACGGGCAGGTAGGGCGCAGTGTGGAACTAGCTGTGTCCACTCAAACATGGGTGATGGGCCGGCAGGGCACAATTTGGAACTGGCTGTGTCCACACACCCACCGGAGAGGAGCAGGCAGGGCTCTGTGTAGAAATGGCAATGTCCACACACCCACGGGAGACGGGCAGGCAGGGTGCAGTGTGGATCTGGCTGTGTCCACTCACCCATGGGTGACGGGCAGGCAGGGTGCAGTGTGGAACTGGCTGTGTCCACACACCCATGGGAGACGGGCAGGCCGTGCGCTGTGTTGATCTGGCTGTGTCCACTCACCCACGGGAGACGGGCAGGCTGGGTGCTGAGTTGATGTGGATGTGTCCCCACACCGATTAGAGATGGGCATGAAGGGCGCAGTGTGGAACTGGGTGTGTCCACACACCCACGGAAGTCGGGCAGGCAGGGCGCAGTGTGGATCTGGCTGTGTCCACTCACCCATGGGTGACGGGCAGGCAGGGCGCAGTGTGGAACTGGCTGTGACCACACACCCATGGGAGACGGGCAGGCCGTGCGCTGTGTTGATCTGGGTGTGTCCACACACCCATGGGAGACTGGCAGGCCGTGCGCTGTGTTGATCTGGGTGTGTCCACACACCCACGGGAGACGGGCAGGCAGGGCGCAGTGTGGAACTGGCTGTGTCCACTCACCCACGGGAGACGGGCAAGCAGGGCTCTGTGTGGAACTGGCTGTCTACACAGCCCATGGGAGACGGTCAGGCAGGGCGCTGTGTGGAACTTGCTGTGTCCACACACTCACCAGAGACAAGCAGGCAGGGCGCAGTGTGGATCTGGCTGTGTCCACTAACCCACGGGAGACGGGCAGGCAGGGCGCTGTGTGGATCTTGCCGTGTCCACACAGCCACGGGAGATGGGCAGGCAGGGCGCTGTGTGGGTCTGGCTGTGTCCAATTACCCATGTGGGACGGGCAGGCAGGGCGCTGTGTGGATCTGGCTGTGTCCACACACCCACGGGAGATGGCAGGCAGGGAGCAGTGTGGAACTGGCTGTGTCTACACACCCTCAGGAGACGGGCAGGCAAGGCGCTGTGTGGATCTAGATGTTCCCACACAACCATGGGATACGGTCATGAAGGTTATTGTGTGGATGTGGCTGTGTCCACACACCCCCAGGAGACGTACAGGCAGGGCACGTTGTGGATGTGGCTGTGTCCACTCACCCACAAGAGATGGGCAGGAAGGGCGCAGTGTGGAACCGGCTGTGTCCACTCACCCACGGGATACAGGCAGGTAGGGTGCAGTGTGGATCTTGCCGTGTCCACACACCCACGGGAGACGGGCAGGCAAGGCACAGTGTGGAACTGGCTGTGTCCACTCACCCATGGGTGACGGGCACACTGGGCGTAGTGTAGAACCGGCTGTGTCCACTCACCCACGGGAGACGGGAAGGCAGGGCGCAGTGTGGATATGACTGTGTCCACTCACCCATGGGTGATGGGCAGGCAGAGCTCTGTGTAAATCTGGTTGTGTCCACACACCCACCGGAGAAGGGAAGGTAGGGCGCTGTGTGGATCTGGGTGTGTCCACTCACCCATGGGAGACAGTCAGGCAGGAGGCTGGGTGGATGTGGCTGTGTCCACTCACCCACGGGAGACGGGCTGGCTGTGTGCCGTGTGGATCTGGCTGTGTCCACACACCCACGGCAGAGGGGCAGGTAGGGTGCTGTGTGGATCTGGCTGTGTCCACTAACCCACGGAAGAGGGGCAGGCAGTTGCGGTGTGGATCTGGCTGTATCCACTCACCCACGGGAGACGGGCTGGCAGAGCGCAGTGTGGATCTTGCCAGGTCCACACACCCACGGGAGACGGGCAAGCAGTGTGCAGATTCGATGTGGCTGTGTCCACACACCCACGGGAGATGGGCAGGCAGGGCGCAGTGTGGATCTTGTCGTGTCCACACACCCACGGGAGACCGGCAGGCAGGGCGCAGTGTGGAAATGGCTGTGTCCACACACCCTCGGGAGACGGGCAGGCAGGGCGCTGTGTGGATCTGGCTGTGTCCACACACCCACGGGAGACGGGCAGGCAGGGCGCTGTGTAGATCTGCCCGTATCCACACACCCACGGGAGATGGGCAGGCAGGGCGCAGTGTGGATGTGGCCGTGTCCACACATCCACGGGAGATAGGCTGGCAGGGTGCAGTGTGGATGTGGCTGTGTCCACTCACCCACGGGAGACCGGCAGGTAGGGCGCAGTGTGGAACTGGCTGTGTCCACTCACCAACGAGATACGGGCAGTCAGGGCGCAGTGTGAAACAGGCTGTGTGCACACACCAAAGGGAGATGGGCAAGCAGGGAGCATTGTGGATCTGGCTGTGTCCACTCACCCATGGGTTACGGGCAGGCAGGGCGCAGTGTGGAACTGGCTGTGTCCACACACCCATGGGAGACGGGCAGGCCGTGCGCTGTGTTGATCTGGGTGTGTCCACACACCCACGGGAGACGGGCAGGCAGGGCGCAGTGTGGATCTTGCCATGTCCACACACCCATGGGAGATGGGCAGGCAGTGCGCAGTGTCGATGTGGCCGTGTCCACACACCCACGGGAGATGGGCAGGCAGGGCGCTGTGTGGATCTGGCTGTGTCCACTCACCCACGGGATATGGGCTGGCAGGGCGCTGTGTGGATCTGGCTGTGTCCACTCACCCACGGGAGACGGTCAGGAAGGTCGCTGTGTGGAACTGGCTGTATCCACAGACCCATGGGAGACGGTCAGTCAGGGTGCTCTGTGGATGTGCCTGTGTCCACTCACCCACGGGAGATGGGCAGGCTGGGCGCCGTGTGGATCTGGCTGTGTCCAATTACCCATGGGGGATGGGCAGGCAGGGCGCTGTGTGGATCTGGCTCTGTCCACACACCCACTGGAGATGGACAGGCAGGCACTGTGTGTATCTGGCCATGTCCACACATCCACGGGAGACAGGCAGGCCGGGCGCTGTGTGAATCTGGCTGTGTCCACTCACCCACGGGAGACGGTCAGGAAGGTCGCTGTGTGGAACTGGCTGTGTCCACACACCCATGGGAGACGGTCAGGCCGGGCGTGGTGTGGATCCGGCTGTGTCCACTCACCCACGAGACGGGCAGGCAGGACTCAGTGTGGATGTTGCTGTGTCCACTCACCCATGGGAGACGGGCAGGTATGGCGCAGTGTGGAACTAGCTGTGTCCACTCAAACATGGGTGATGGGCCGGCAGGGCACAATTTGGAACTGGCTGTGTCCACACACCCACCGGAGATGGGCAGGCGGGGCGTAGTGTGGAACTGGCTGTGTCCACACACCCATGGGAGACTGTTACGCAGGGTGCTGTGTGGATGTGGCTGTATACACTCACCCAACGGAGATGAGCAGGCTGGGCACCGTGTCGATCTGGCTGTGTACATTCACAAATGGGATACGGTCAGGCAGGGTGCTGTGTGGATCTGGCTGTGTCCACTCACCCACAAGAGACGGGCAGGCATTGCGCTGTGTGGATCTGGCTGTGTCCACTCACCCACGGGAGACGGGCAGGCAGGGCGCTGTGTGGATCTGGCCGTGTCCACACACCCACGGTAGATGGGCAGGCACTGCGCAGTGTGGATCTGGCCGTGTACACTCACCCACGAAAAGGGGCAGGCAGTGCGCTGTGTGGTTGTGTCTGTGTCCACTCACCCACGGGAGACGGGCAGGTAGGCGCAGTGTGGAACTGGGTGTGTCCACTCACCCATGGGAGACGGACAGGCAGGGCGCAGTGTGGATCTTGCCGTGTCCACACACCCACGAGAGAGGGGCAGGCAGGGCGCAGTGTGGATGTGGCTGTGTCCACTCACCCACGGGAGACGGGCAGGTAGGGCACAGTTTGGAACTGGCTGTGTCCACTCACCCACGGGAGATGGGCAGGACGGGTGCGGTGTGGATCTGGCTGTTTTCCCACACCCATGGGATACGGTCAGGCCGGGTGCGGTGTGGATCCGGCTGTGTCCACTCACCCACGAGACGGGCAGGCAGGACTCAGTGTGGATGTTGCTGTGTCCACTCACCCATGGGAGAGGGACAGGCAGAGCTCTGTGTGGAACTGGCTGTGTCCACTCACCCACAGGAGATGGGCAGGCAGGGCGCAGTGTGGATGTGGCTGTATCCACACACCCACGGGAGACGGTGAGGCAGAATGCTGTGTGGATGTGCCTTGTCCACACACCCACGGGAGACGGGCAGGCTGGGCGCCTAGTGGATCGGGCTGAGTCCACACACCCAAGGGAGACGGGCAGGTAGGGCACAGTGTGGATGTGACTGTGTCCACTCACCCACGGTAGACCGGCAGGCAGGTCACTGTGTTGACCTGGCTGTGTCCACTGACCCACGGGAGACGGGCAGAAAGGGCGCTGTGTGGAACTGGCTGTGTCCACTCAGCGACGGGAGACGGGCAGGCAGGGTGCAATGTGGAACAGGCGCTGTCACTCACCCATGGTAGAGAGGCAGGTAGGGCGCTCTGTGGGACGGGCTGTGTCCACTGACTCACGGGTGACGGGCATGTAGGGCGCGGTGTGGAACTAGCAGTGTCCTCTCCCACGGGAGACGGGCAGGCAGGTCGCTGTGTTGAACTGGCTGTGTCCACTCACTCACGGAAGACGGGCATGCAGGGCGCTGTGTTGAACTGGCAGTGTCCACTCACCCACGGGAGACGGGCAGGCAGGTCACTGTGTTGACCTGGCTGTGTCCTCTCACCCACAGGACACAGGCATGTAGGGCACTGTGTGGAACTGGCTGTGTCCACTGTCCAATGGGTGACAGGCAGGTGGGGAGCTGCGTGGAACTAGCAGTGTCCACTCACCCATGGGAGACGGGCAGGCAGGTCGCTGTGTTGAACTGGCTGTGTCCACTCACACACGGAAGACGGGCAGGCAGTGCGCTGTGTTGAACTGGCAGTGTCCACTCACCCACAGAGATGGGCAGGCAGGTCACTGTGTTCACCTGGCTGTGTCCTCTCACCCCCGGGACACGGGCAGGCAGAGCGCGGTGTGGAACTGGCAGTGTCCACTCACCCACAGTTGACGGGCAGGTAGGGCGCTGTGTGGAACTGGCTGTGTCCACTCACCAACTGGAGACGGGCAGGCAGGTCGCTGTGATGAACTGGCAGTGTCCACTCAACGACAGGAAACGGACAGGCAGGGCACTATGTGGAACAGACGATGTCCACTCACCCATGGTAGGGAGGAAGGTAGGGCGCTCTGTGGGAAGGGCTGTGTCCACTGACCAACGGGTGACAGGCAGGCAGGTCGCTGTGTTGAACTGGCTTTGTCCACTCACCCACGGCTGACGGGAAGGTAGGGCACTGTGTGGAACTGGCTGTGTCCACTGACCCACGGGTGACTGGCAGGTAGGGCACTGTGTGGAACTGGCAGTGTCCACTCACCTACGGGAGATGGGCAGGCAGGCCGCGATGTGGAACTGGTTGTGTCCACTCACCCACGGTAGATGGGCATTAGGGCACTGTGTGGAATGGGGTGTGTCCACTGACCCACGGGTAACGGGCAGGCAGGGACCGGTGTGGAACTGGCTGTGTCAACTCACACACAGGAGACGGGCAGGCAGGGCGCTGTGTTGAACTGGCAATGTAAACTCACCCACGGGAGACGGGCAGGCAGGTCACTGTGTTTACCTGGCTGTGTCCACTGACCCACGGGAGACGGGCAGATAGGGCGCTATGTGGAACTGGCTGTGTCCACTCACCGATGGGAGACGGGCAGGCAGAGCGCAATGTGGAACAGGCGCTGTACACTCACCCATGGTAGAGAGGCAGGTAGGGCACTCTGTGGGACGTGCAGTGTCCACTGACCCACGGGTGACGGGCAGGTAGAGCGCTGTGTGGATTTCACTGTGTCCACTCGCCCATGAAAGACGGGCAGGCAGGGCGCTGTGTTGGATTGGCAGTCTCCACTCACCCATGGGACACAGGCAGACAGGACGCGGTTTGGAACTGGCAGGTCCACTCACCTACGGTAGACGGCAGGTAGGGCGCTGTGTGGTAGTGGCAGTGTCCACTCACCCACGGTTGACGGGCAGGTAGGGCGCTGTGTGGAACTGGCTGTGTCCACTGACCCACGGGTGACGGGCAGGTAGGACGCTGTGTGGAACTGGCAGTGTCCACTCACCCACGGGTGATGGGCAGGCAGGGCGCGGTGTGGAACTGGGGCTGTCCACTCACCCATGGTAGAGAGGCAGGTAGTGCACTCTGTGGGATGGGCTGTGTCCACTGACCCACGGGTGAAGGGTAGGTAAGGCACTGTGTGGAACTGGCTTTGTCCACTCACCCACGGGAGACGGGCAGGCACGTCACTGTGTTGAACTGCTGTGTCCACTCACACACGGGAGACTCACAGCCAGGGAGCTGTGTTGAACTGGCAGTGTCCACTCACCCACGGGAGACGGGCAGGCAGGTCACTGTGTTGACCTGGCTGTGTCCACTCACACACGGGACACGGGCAGGCAGGGCGTGGTGTGGAACTGGCAGTGTCCACTCACCCACGGCTGACGGGCAGGTAGGGCGCTGTGTGGAACTGGCTGTGTCCACTGACCCACGGGTGACAGGCAGGTAGGGCGCTGTGTGGAACTGGCAGTGTCCACTCACCCACGGTTGTCGGGCAGGTAGGGCGCTGTGTGGTATTGGCTGTGTCCACTGACCAACGTGTGATGGGCAGATAGGGCACTCTGTGGAACTGGCAGTGTCCACTAACCCACAGGAGACGGGCAGGCAGGGCGTGGTGTGGAACTGGCGCTGTCCACTCACCCATGGTAGAGAGGCAGGTAGGGCGCTCTGTGGGACGGGCTGTGTCCACTGACGCACGGGTGACGGGTAGGTAAAGCACTGTGTGGAACTGGCTTTGTCCACTCATCCACGGGGGCGGGCAGGCAGGGCGCTGTTTTGTACTGGCAGTGTCCACCCACCCACTGGACACAAGCAGGCAGGGCGTGGTGTGGAACTGGCAGTGTCCACTCACCCATGACTGACAGGCAGGTGGAGCGCTGTGTGGAACTGGCTGTGTCCACTCACCCACGGTTGACGGCCAGGTAGGGCGCTGTGTGGAACCGGCTGAGTTCACTGACCCATGGGTGACGGGCAGGTAGGGTGTTGTTTGGAACTGGCAGTGTCCACTCACCCACGGGAGATGGGCAGGCAGGTCGCTGTGTTGAACTGGCTGTGTCCACTCACACATGGGAGACGGGCATGCAGGGCGCTGTGTTGGACTGGCAATGTCAACTCACCCACGGGAGACGGGCAGGAAGGTCACTGTGTTGACCTGGCTGTATCCACTGACCCATGGGATACAGGCAGATAGGGCGCTGTGTGGAACTGCCTTTGTCCACTCACCGACGGGAGATGGGCAGGCAGGGCACAATGTGGAACAGGCCCTGTCCACTCACCCATGGTATAGAGGCAGGTAGGGCGTTCTGTGGGACGTGCTGTGTCCACTGATGCAAGGGTGACGGGCAGGTAGGGCGCTGTGTGGAACTGGCTGTGTCCACTCACCCACGGGACACAGGCAGGTAGGGCGCTGTGTGGAACTGGCAGTGTCCACTCACCCATGGGAGATGGGCAAGCAGGTCGCATTGTGGAACTGGCAGTGTCCACTCACCCACGGTTGACGGGGAGGTCGGGCGCTCTGTGGAACTGGCTGTGTCCACTGACCCACGGGTGACAGGCAGGTAGGGCGCTGTGTGGAACTGGCAGTGTCCACTCACCCAAGGTTGACGGGCAGGTAGGGCGCTGTGTGGAACTGGCAGTGTCCACTCACCCACGGGAGACGGGCAGGCCGGGCGCGGTGTGGAACTGGCGCTGTCCACTCACCCATGGTAGTGAGGCAGGTAGGGCGCTCTGTGGGACGGGCTGTGTCCACTGACCCACGGGTGACGGGTAGGTAAGGCACTGTGTGGAACTGGCTTTCTCCACTCACCAACGGGGGACTGGCAGGCAGGTCGCTGTGTTGAACTGGCTGTGTCCACTAACACACTGGAGACGGGCAGGCAGGGCGCTGTGTGGAACTGACTGTGTCCACTCACCGACGGGAGACGGGCAGGCAGGGCGCAATGTGGAACAGGCGCTGTCCACTCACCCATGGTAGAGAGGTAGGTAGGGCGCTCTGTGGGACGGGCTGTGTCCACTGACCCACGGGTGATGGGCAGGTAGGGCGCTGTGTGGAACTGGCAGTGTCAACTCACCCACGGCTGACGGGCAGGTAGGGCGCTGTGTGGAACTGGCTGTGTCCACTAACCCACGGGTGACGGGCAGGTAGGGTGCTGTGTGGAACTGGCAGTGTCCACTCACCCACGGGAGACGGGCAGGCAGGTCGCTGTGTGGAACTGGCAGTGTCCACTCACCCACGGGAGACGGGCAGGCAGGTCGCTGTGTTGAACTGGCTGTGTCCACTCACACACGGGAGACGGGCATGCAGGGCGCTGTGTTGAACTAGCAATGTCAACTCACCCACGGGAGACGGGCAGGAAGGTCACTGTGTTGACCTGGCTGTATCCACTGACCCATGGGATACGGGCAGATAGGGCGCTGTGTGGAACTGCCTGTGTCCACTCACCGAAGGGAGACGGGCAGGCAGGGCACAATGTGGAACAGGCCCTGTCCACTCACCCATGGTATAGAGGCAGGTAGGGCGCTCTGTGGGACGTGCTGTGTCCACTGACTGACGGGTGACGGGCAGGTAGGGCACTGTGTGGAACTGGCTGTGTCCACTCACCCACGGGACACAGGCAGGCAGGGCGTGGTGTGGAACTGGCAGTGTCCACTCACCCACGGTTGACTGGCAGATAGGGCGCTGTGTGGAACTGGCTTGTCCACTGACCCAAGGGTGACGGGAAGGTATGGTGCTGTGTGGAAGTGGCAGTGTCCACTCACCCACGGGAGACGGGCAGGCAGGTCGCTGTGTTGAACTAGTAGTGTCCACTCACCGACGGGAAACGGACAGGCAGGGCACTATGTGAAATAGGCGCTGTCCACTCACCCATGGTAGAGAGGCAGGTAGGGCGCTCTGTGGGACGGGCTGTGTCCACTGACCCACGGGTGACGGGCAGGTAGGGCGCTGTGTGGAACTGGCTGTGTCCACTGACCCACGGGTGACAGGCAGATAGGGCGCTGTGTGGAAATGGCAGTGTCCACTCACCCACGGGAGATGGGCAGACAGGGCACTGTTTTGTACTGGCAGTGTCCACTCACCCACGGGACACGGGCAGGCAGGGCGTGGTGTGGAACTGGCAGTGTCCACTAACTGACTGTTGACGTGCAGGTAGGGCGCTGTATGGAACTGGCTGTATCCACTGACCCACGGGTGACGGGCAGGTAGGGCGCTGTGTGGAACTGGCAGTGTCCACTCACCCACAGGAGACGGGCAGGCAGGGCGTGGTGTGGAACTGGCGCTGTCCACTCACCCATGGTAGAGAGACAGGTAGGGCGCTCTGTGCGATGGGCTGTGTCCACTGACCCATGGGTGACGGGTAGGTAAGGCAGTGTGTGGAACTGGCTTTGTCCCCTCACCCACGGGGGACGGACAGGCAGGGCGCTGTTTTGTACTGGCAGTGTCCACTCACCCACGGGACACGGGCAGGCAGGTCGTGGTGTGGAACTGGCAGTGTCCACTGACACAAGGTTGACGGGCAGGTAAGGCGCAGTGTGGAACTGGCTATGTCCACTGACCCACGGGTGACAGGCAGGTAGGGCGCTGTGTGGAACTGGCACTGTCCACTCACCCAAGGTTGACGGGCAGGTAGGGCGCTGTGTGGAACTGGCTGTGTCCACTGACCCGCGGGTGACGTGTAGGTAAGGCACTGTGTGGAACTGGCTGTGTCCACTGACCCGCGGGTGACGTGTAGGTAAGGCACTGTGTGGAACTGGCTTTGTCCACTGACCCACGGGAGACGGGCATATACGGCGCTGTGTGGAACTGGCTGTGTCCACTCACCGACGGGAGACGGGCAGGCAGGGCGGAATGTGGAAAAGGCACTGTCCACTCACCCATGGTAAAGAGGCAGGTAGGGCACTTCGTAGGACGGGCTGTGTCCACTGACCCACGGGTGACGAGCAGGTAGGGCACTGTGTGGACCTGGCTGTGTCCACTGACCCACGGGTGACAGGCAGGTAGGGCACAGTGAGGAACTGGCAGTGTCCAGTCACACACGAGAGAGGGGCAGGCAGGGCGCTGTGTTGAACTGGCTGTGTCCACTCACACATGGGAGACGGGCAGGCAGGGCGCTGTGTTGAACTGGCAGTGTCCACTCACCCACGGGAGACGGGCAGGCAGGTCACTGTGTTGACCTGGCTGTGTCCACTGACCCACGGGAGACGGGCAGAAAGGGCGCTGTGTGGAACTGGCTGTGTCCACTCAGCGACGGGAGACGTGCAGGCAGGGTGCAATGTGGAACAGGCGCTGTCACTCACCCACGGGTTACGGGCAGGTAGGGCGCTGTGTGGAACTGGCTGTGTCCACTGACCCATGGGTGACGGGCAGGTAGGGCGCTGTGTGGAACTAGCAGTGTCAACTCACCCATGGGAGACGGGCAGGCAGGTCGCTGTGTTGAACTGGCAGTGTCCACTCACCCACGGGACACGGGCAGGCAGGGCGTGGTGTGGAACTGGCAGTGTCCACTGACACAAGGTTGACGGGCAGGTAAGGCGCAGTGTGGAACTAGCTATGTCCACTGACCCATGGGTGGCAGGCAACTAGGGCACTCTGTGGAACTGGCACTGTCCAATCACCCAAGGTTGACGGGCAGGTAGGGCGCTTTGTGGAACTGGCTGTGTCCACTGACCCACGGGTGACGGGCAGATAGGGCGCTGTGTGGAACTGGCTGTGTCCACTGACCCACGGGTGATGGGTAGGTAAGGCACTGTGTGGAACTGGCTTTGTCCACTCACCCACGGGAGACGGGCATATACGGCGCTGTGTGGAACTGGCTGTGTCCACTCACCGACGGGAGACGGGCAGGCAGGGCAGAATGTGGAAAAGGCACTGTCCACTCACCCATGGTAAAGAGGCAGGTAGGGCAGTTCGTGGGACGGGCTGTGTCCACTAACCCACGGGTGACGAGCAGGTAGGGCACTGTGTGGACCTGGCTGTGTCCACTGACCCACGGGTGACAGGCAGGTAGCGCGCGGTGAGGAACTGACAGTGTCTAGTCACACACGAGAGAGGGGCAGGCAGGGCACTGTGTTGAACTGGCTGTGTCCACTCACACATGGGAGACGGGCAGGCAGGGCGCTGTGTTGAACTGGCAGTGTCCACTCACCCACGGGAGATGGGCAGGCAGGTCACCGTGTTGACCTGGCTGTGTCCACTGACCCACGGGAGACGGGCAGAAAGGGCGCTGTGTGGAACTGGCTGTGTCCACTCAGCGACGGGAGACGGGCAGGCAGGGTGCAATGTGGAACAGGCGCTGTCCACTCACCCATGGTAGAGAGGCAGGTAGGGCGCTCTGTGGGACGGGCTGTGTCCACTGACCCACGGGTGAGGAGTAGGTAAGGCACTGTGTGGAATTGGCTTGGTCCACTCACCTACAGGTTACGGGCAGGTAAGGCGCTGTGTGGAACTGGCTGTGTCCACTGACCCATGGGTGACGGGCAGGTAGGGCGCTGTGTGGAACTGGCTGTGTCCATACACACACGGGAGACGGGTAGCCAGGGCGCTGTTTTGTACTGGCAGTGTCTACTCACCCACGGGACACGGGCAGGCAGGGCGCGGTGTGGAACTGGCAGTGTCCACTCACCCACTGCTGATGGGCAGGTAGGGCGCTGTATGGAACTGGCTCTGTCCACTGACCCATGGGTTACAGGCAAGTAGGGCGCTGTGTGGAACTGGCAGTGTCCACTCACCCACGGGAGACGGGAAAGCAGTTCGCTGTGTTGAACTCGCTATGTCCACTCACACACGGGAGATGCGCAGGCAGGGCGCTGTGTTGAACTGGCAATGTCCAGTCACCCACGGGAGACGGGCATGCAGGTCACTGTGTTGACCTGGCTGTGTCCACTCACCTACGGGAGTCGGGCAGGTCGGGCGCTGTGTGGAACTGGCTGTGTCCACTCACCCATGGAAGACGGGCAGGCAGGGCGCTGTGTTGAACTGGCAGTGTCCACTCCCCGACGGGAAACGGACAGGGAGGGCGCAATATGGAACAGGCGCTGTACACTCACCCATGGTAGAGAGGCAGGTAGGGCGCTCTGTGGGACCGGCTGTGTCCACTGACCCTCGGGTGACAGGTAGGTTAGGCACTGTGTGGAACTGGCAGTGTCCACTCACCCATAGGAGACGGGCAGGCAGGTCGCTGTGTTGAACTGGCTGTGTCCACTCACACACGGGACACGGGTAGGAAGGGCGCGGTGTAGAACTGGCACTGTCCAATCACCCATGGTAGAGAGGCAGGTAGGGCGCTCTGTTGGACGGGCTGTGTCCAATGTCCCACGGGTTACGGGTAGGTAAGGCACTGTGTGGAACTGGCTTTGTCCACTCACCCACGGGGGACGGGCAGGTAGGGCGCTGTGTTGAACTGGCTGTGTACACTCACACAGGGGAGATGGGCAGGCAAGGCGCTGTGTTGAACTGGCAGTGTCCACTCACACATGGGACACGGGTAGGCAGGGCGTGGTGTGGAACTGGCAGTGTCCACTCACCCACGGCTGACGGGCAGGTAGGGCGCTGTGTGGAACTGGCTGTGTCCACTGACCCACGGGTGACAGGCAGGTAGGGCGCTGTGTGGAAGTGGCAGTGTCCACTCACCCACGGTTCACGGTCAGGTAGGGCGCTGTGTGGTACTGGCTGTGTCCACTGACCCACGGGTGACGGGCAGGTAGGGCGCAGTGTGGATCTGGCCCTGTCCACTCACCCACGGGAGACGGGAAGGCAAGTCACTGTGTTGACCGGGCTGTGTCCACTCACGCACCAGACACGGGCATGCAGGGCGCGGTGTGGAACTGGCAGTGTCCACTCACCTACAGTTGACGGGCAGGTAGGGCGCTGTGTGGAACTGGCTGTGTCTACTGACCCACGGGTGATGGGCAGGTAGGCCGCTGTGTGGAACTGGCAGTGTCCACTCACCCACGGGAGACGGGCATGCAGTGCACGGTGTGGAACTGGCGCTGTCCACTCACCCATGGTAGAGAGGCAGGTAGGGCACTCTGTCGGACGGGCTGTGTCCACTTAGCCATGGGTGACGGGTAGGTAAAGCACTGTGTGGAAGTGGCTTTGTCCACTCACCCACGGGGGACGGGCAGGCAGGGTGCTGTTTTGTACTGGCAGTGTCCACTCACCCACGGGACACGGGCAGGCAGGGCATGGTGTGGAACTGGCAATGTCCACTCACCCACGGCTGACGGGCAGGTAGGGCGCTGTGTGGAACTGGCAGTGTCCACTCACCCACGGGAGACGGGCAGGGAGGGTGCGGTGTGGAACTGGCGCTGTCCACTCACCCATGGTAGAGAGGCAGGTAGGGCGCTCTGTGGGACGGGCTGTGTCAAATGTCCCACGGGTGACGGGTAGGTAAGGCACTGTGTGGAACTGGCTTTGTCCACTCACCCACGGGGGACGGGCAGGTAGGGCGCTGTGTTGAACTGGCTGTGTACACTCACACAGGGGAGATGGGCAGGCAAGGTGCTGTGTTGAACTGGCAGTGTCCATCACACACGGGACATGGGCAGGCAGGGCGTGGTGTGGAACTGGCAGTGTCCACTCACCAACGGCTGACGGGCAGGTAGGGCGCTGTGTGGAACTGGCTGTGTCCACTAACCCACGGGTGACAGGCAGGAAGGGCGCTGTGTGGAAGTGGCAGTGTCCACTCACCCATGGTTGATGGTCAAGTAGGGCGCTGTGTGGTACTATCTGTGTCCACTGACCCACGGGTGACGGGCAGGTAGGGCGCGGTGTGGATCTGGCGCTGTCCACTCACCCACAGGAGACGGAAAGGCAGGTCACTGTGTTTACCGGGCTTTGTCCACTCAGGCACCAGACACGGGCATGCAGGGTGCGGTGTGGAACTGGCAGTGTCCACTCACCTACGGTTGACGGGCACGTAGGGCGCTGTGTGACACTGGCTTTGTCCACTCACCCACGCGGGACGGGCAGGCAGGGCGCTGTGTTGAACTGGCAGTGTCCACTCACCGACGGCTGATGGCAGGTAGGGCGCTGTGTGGAATTGGCTCTGTCCACTGACCCATGGGTGACAGGCAGGTAGGGCGCTGTGTGGAACTGGCAGTGTCCACTCACCCACGGGAGACAGGCAGGCAGGTCGCTGGGTTGAACTGGCTGAATCCACTCACACACGGGAGATGGGCAGGCAGGGCGCTGTGTTGAACTGGCAGTGTCCACTCACCCACGGTTGATGGGCAGGGAGGGCGCTGTGTGGAACTGGCTGTGTCCACTGACCCAGAAGTGACGGGCAGGTAGGGCGCTGTGCGGAATTGGCAGTGTCCACTCAAACACGGGAGACAGGCAGACAGGTAGCTGTGTTTAACTGGCTGAGTCCACTCACACATGGGAGAAGGGCAGGCAGGGCGCTGTGTGGAACTGGCAGTGTCCACTCACCCACGGGATACGGGCAGGCCGGTCACTGTGTTGACCTGGCTCTGTCCACTCACCCACGGGCAGGCAGAGCGTGGTGTGGAACTGGCAGTGTCCACTCACCCACAGTTAACGGACAGGTAGGGCGCTGTGTGGAACTGGCAGTGTCCACTCTCCAACGGGAAACGGACAGGACGGTCACTCTGTTGACCTGTCCGTGTCCACTGACCCACGGGAGACGGGCAGATATGGAGCTGTGTGGAACTGCCTGTGTCCACTCACGGACGGGAGACGGGCAGGCAGGGTGCAATGTGGAACAGGCGCTGTCCACACACCCATGGTAGAGAGGCAGGTACGGCGCTCTGTGGGACAGACTGTGTCTACTGACCCACGGCTGACGGGCAGGTAGGGCGCTGTGTGGAACTGGCAGTGTCCACTCACCCACGGGAGACGGGCAGGCAGGGCGCTGTGTGGAACTGGCAGTGTCCACTCTCTGACGGTTGACGGGCAGGTAGGGCGCTGTGTGGAACTGGCAGTGTCCACTCACTGACGGTTGATGGGCAGGCAGGGCGCGGTGTGGAACTGGCGCTGTCCACCCACCCATGGAAGAGAGGCAGGTAGGGCGCTCTGTGGGATGGGCTGTGTCCACTGACCCATGGGTGATGGGTAGGTAAGGCACTGTGTGGAACTGGCCTTGTCCACTCACCCACGGCGGACGGGCAGGCAGGGCACTGTTTTATACTGGCAGTGTCCACTCACCCACGGGACACGGGCAGGCATTGCGTGGTGTGGAACTGGCAGTGTCCACTCACCCACGGATGACACGCAGGTAGGGTTCTGTGTGTAAGTGGCAGTGTCCACTCACCCACGGTTGATGGGCAGGGATGGCGCTGTGTGGAACTGGCTGTGTCCACTGACCCACTAGTGACGGGTAGGTAGGGCGCTGTGTGGAACTGGCAGTGTCCACTCACCCACGGGAGACGGGCAGGCAGGCACGGTCTGGATCTGGCGCTGTCCACTCACCCATGGTAGAGAGGAAGGTAGGGCGCTCTGTGGGACGGGCTGTGTCCACTCACCCACGGGAGACGGGCAAGCAGGGCTCTGTGTGGAACTGGCTGTCTACACACCCCATGGGAGACGGTCAGGCAGGGCGGTGTGTGGATCTGGCTGTGTCCACACACTCACCAGAGACAAGCAGGCAGGGCGCAGTGTGGATCTGGCTGTGTCCACTAACCCACGGGAGACGGGCAGGCAGGGCGCTGTGTGGATCTTGCCGTGTCCACACAGCTACGGGAGATGGGCAGGCAGGGCGCTGTGTGGGTCTGGCTGTGTCCAATTACCCATGGGGGACGGGCAGGCAGGGCGCTGTGTGGATCTGGCTCTGTCCACACACCCACGGGAGATGGGCAGGCAGGCGCTGTGTGTATCTGGCCGTGTCCACTCACCCACGGGAGATGGGCAGGCTAGGCGCTGTGTAGATCTGCCCGTATCCACACACCCATGGGAGATGGGCAGGCAGGGCGCAGTGTGGATGTGGCCTTGTCCACACATCCACGGGAGACAGGCATGGTGCAGTGTGGAACTGGCAGTGTCCACACACCCAAGGGAGACGGGCAGGTAGGGCTCTGTGTGGATGTGGCTGTCCTCAGTCACCCACGGAGCATGGGCAGGCACGGCGCAGTGTGGATCTGGCTGTTTCCACACACCCATGGATACGGTCAGGCAGGGCGCTGTTTGGATCTGGCGGTGTCTACATACACAACGGAGATGGGTAGGAAGGGCACTGTGTGGAACTTGCTGTGTCCACATACCCACCGGAGAGGGGCAGGCGGGGCGTAGTGTGGAACTGGCTGTGTCCACACACCCATGGGAGACTGTTACGCAGGGTGCTGTGTGGATGTGGCTGTATCCACTCACCCACCATAGATGGGCAGGCTGGGCACCGTGTCGATCTGGCTGTGTATATTCACAAATGGGTACGGTCAGGCATTGCGCTGTGTGGATCTGGCTGTGTCCACTCACCCACGAGAGACGGGCAGGCAGGGCGCTGTGTGGATCTGGCCGTGTCCACACACCCATGGGAGACGGGCAGGCAGGGTGCAGTGTGGATGTGGCCGTGTCCATTCACCCACGGGAGATGGGTAGGCAGGGCGCAGTGTGGATCTGGCCGTGTCCACAAACCCACAGGAGACGGACAGGCAGGGGGCATTCTGTATGTGGCCGTGTCCACACACCCACTGTAGACGGGAAGGCAGGGCGCTGTGTGGATCTGGCTGTGTCCACTCACCCACGGGAGACGGTCAGGCAGGTCGCTGTGTGGAACTGGCTGTGTCCACACACCCATGGGAGACGGTCAGGCAGGGTGCTCTGTGGATGTGGCTGTGTCCACTCACCCACCCGAGATGGGCAGGCTGGGCGCCGTGTGGATCTGGCTGTGTCCACTCACCCACGAGAGACAGACAGGCAGGGCGCAGTGTGCATCTGGCTATGTCCACTCACCCACGGGAAACGGGCAGGAAGGGCGCAGTGTGGATCAGACTGTGTCCACTCACCCATGGGTTACGAGCAGGCAGAGCTCTGTGTGGATCTGCCTGAGTCCACACACCCACCGGAGACGGGCAGGCAGGGTGCTGTGTAGATCTGGCTGTGTCCACACACCCAAGGGATACGGTCAGGCAGGGCACTGTGTGGATCTGGCTGTGTCCACTCACTCACGGTAGATGGGCAGACAGGGCGCTCTGTGGATCTGGCTTGTCCACTCACCCACGGGAGACGGGCAAGCAGGGCTCTGTGTGGAACTGGCTGTCTACACAGCCCATGGGAGACGGTCAGGCAAGGCGGTGTGTGGATCTGGCTGTGTCCACTAACCCACGGGAGATGGGCAGGCAGGGCGCTGTGTGGATCTTGCCGTGTCCACACACCCACGGGAGATGGGCAGGCAGGGCGCTGTGTGGGTCTGGCTGTGTCCAATTACCCATGGGGGACGGTCAGGCAGGGTGCTGTGTGGACACACCCAAGGTAGACAGGCAGGCAGGGCACTGTGTGGATCTGGCTGTGTACAGTCACCCACGGGTGATGGGCAGGCAGGGCGCTGTGTAGATATGGCCGTGTCCACACACCCAAGGCAGGGCGCTGTGTAGATCTGGCAGTGTCCACACACCCAAGGTAGACAGGCAGGCAGGCAGGGCGCTGCGTAGATATGGCCGTGTCCACACACCCAAGGCAGGGCGCTGTGTAGATATGGCCGTGTCCACACACCCACAGGCAGGGCGCTGTGTAGATCTGGCTGTGTCCACACACCCAAGGTAGACAGGCAGGCAGGGCGCTGTGTGGATCTGGCTGTGTACAGTCACCCACGGGTGATGGGCAGGCAGGGCGCTGTGTAGATATGGCCGTGTCCACACACCCACGGGATACGGGGAGGCAGGGCGCAGTGTCGATGTGGCCGTGTCCACACATCCATGGGAGACGGGCAGTCAGGGCGCTGTGTGGATCTGGCTGTGTCCACTCACCCACAGGAGATGGGCAGGCAGGGCGCTGTGTGGATATGGCTGTCTCCACTCACCCACGGGAGATGGGCTGGCAGGGCGCAGTGTGGATCTTGTCGTGTCCACACACCCACCAGAGACGGGCACGCAGGGCGCAGTGTGGATCTGGCTGTGTCCACTCACCCACGGGAGATCGGCTGGCAGGGCGCAGTGTGGATCTTGTCGTGTCCACACAACCACGGGAGACAGGCAGGCAGGGCGCAGTGTGGATCTGGCTTGTCCACACACCCTCGGGAGACGGGCAGGCAGGGCGCTGTGTTGATATGGTTGTGTCCACTAACCCACGGGAGATGGGCAGGCAGGTCGCTGTGTGGAACTGGCTGTGTCCACACACCCATGGGAGACGGTCAGGCAGGGTGCCTTGTGGATGTGGCTGTTCCACTCACCCACGTGAGACGGGCAGGCTGGGCGCAGTGTGGAAATGGCTGTGTCCACTCACCCACGGGAGATGGGCAGGCAGGGCGCAGTGTGGATCTGGCTATGTCTACTCACCCACGGGAGACGGGCAGGCAGGGCGCAGTTTGGATCTGACTGTTTCCACTCAGCCATGTGTTACGGGCAGGCAGAGCTCTGTGTGGATCTGCCTGTGTCCACACAGCCACCGGAGACGGGCAGGCAGGGCGCTGTGTGGATCTGGCTGTCTCCAAACACCCAAGGGATACGGTCAGACAGGGCACTGTGGGGATTAGGCTGTGGCCACTCACTCACGGTAGACGGGCAGGCAGGGCGCTCTGTGGATCTGGCTTGTCCACTTACCAGGAGACGGGCAACAGGGCTCTGTGTGGAACTGGCTGTGTCCACAGCCCATGGGAGATGGTCAGGCAGGGTGCTGTGTGGATCTAGCTGTGTCCACACACCCACGAGAGACGGGCAGGTAGGGCGCTGTGTGAAACTTGCTGTGTCCACACACCCACCAGAGACGAGCAGTCAGGGCGCAGTGTGGATCTGGCTGTGTCCACTAACCCACGGAAGACGGGCAGGCAGGGCGCTGTGTGGATCTGGCTGTGTCCAATTACCCATGGGTGACGGGCAGGCAGGGCGCTGTGTGGATCTACCTCTGTCCACACACCCACGGGAGATGGGCAGGCAGGGCGCTGTGTAGATCTGGCCGTGTCCACACACCCACGGGAGATGGGCAGGCAGGGTGCAGTGTGGATGTGGCCGTGTCCACTCACCCATGGGTGACGGGCAGGCAGGGCGCAGTGTGGAAATGGCTGTGTCCACACACCCACCGGAGACGGGCAGGCTGGGCGCCGTGTGGATCTGGTTGTGTCCACACCCCCCCGGGAGACGGGCAGGCAGGGCGCAGTGTGGATCTGGCTGTGTCCACTCACCCATGGGTGACGAGCAGGCAGGGCGCAGTGTGGAACTGGCAGTGTCCACACACCCACCGGAGACTGGCAGGAAGGGCTCTGTGTGGATGTGGCTGTCCTCAGTCACCCACGGAACATGGGCAGGCAGGGCGCAGTGTGGATCTGGCTGTGTCCACACACCCACGGAAGACGGGCAGGTAGGGCGCTGTGTGGAACTTGCTGTGTCCACACAACCACCGGAGACGGGCAGGCAGGGCGCATTGTGGATCTGGCTGTGTCCACTCACCCACGGGAGATGGGCTGGCAGGGCGCAGTGTGGATCTTGCCATGTCCACACACCCACGGGAGACGGGCAGGCAGGGCACTGTGTGGATCTGGCTGTGTCCACATACCCCCAGGAAATGGGCAGGCAGGGCGCAGTGTGGATCTGGCTGTGTCCACTCACCCATGGAAGACGGTCAGGCAGGGTGCTGTGTGGATCAGGCTGTGTCCACACACCCACGGGAGACGGTGAGGCAGGGCGCAGTATGGATCTGCCTGTGTCCACACACCCACGGGAGACGGGCAGGCATGGCGCAGTGTGGAACTGGCTGTGTCTACTCACCCACGGGCGACGGGCAGGTAGGGCGCAATGTGGAACTGCCTATGTCCACTCACCCATGGGTGACGGGCAGACAGGGCGCAGTATGGAAGCTGCTGTGTCCACACACCTGCCGGAGATGGGCAGGCAGGGCACAGTGTGGATCTGGCTGTGTCCACTCACCCACGGGAGACGGGCTAGCAGGGCGCAGTATGGATCTTGCCATGTCCACACACCCTCGGGTGTCGGACAGGCAGGGCGCAGTGTGGATCTGGCTGTGTCCAGTCACCCATGGGTGACGGGCAGGCAGGGCGCTGTGTGGGTCTGGCTGTGTCCAATTACCCATGGGGGACGGGCAGGCAGAGCGCAGTGTGGATCTGGCTGTGTCCACTCACCCACGGTAGACGGGCAGGCAGAGCGCAGTGTGGAACTTGCTGTGTCCACACACCCATGGGAGATGGTCAGGCAAGGTGCTTTGTGGATGTGGCTGTGTCCATTCACCAATGGGAGACGGGCAGGCTGGGTGCCGTGTGTATCTGGCTCTGTCCACTCACCCACGGGAGATGGGCAGGCAGCGTGCATTGTGGATCCTGCTGTTTCCACTCACCCACGGGAGACGGGCAGGCAGGGCGCAGTGTGGATCTGACTGTGTCCACTCACCCATGGGTGATGGGCAGGCAGAGCTCTGTGTGGATCTGGCTTTGTCCACACACCCACCGTAGACGGGAAGGCAGGGCGCTGTTTGGATCTGGGTGTGTCCACTTACCCATGGGATACGGTCAGGCAGGGCGCTGTGTGGAACTGGCTGTGTCCACTCACCCACAGGAGACAGGGAGGCAGGGCGCAGTGTCGATCTTGCCGTGTCCACACACCCACGGGAGACGGGGAGGCAGGGTGCAGTGTGGATCTTGCCGTGTCCACTCACCCACGGGAGACGGGATGGCAGGTTGCAGTGTGGATGTGGCTGTGTCCACTCACCCACGGGAGATGGGAAGGCAGGGCGCAGTGTAGATCTGGCTGTTTCCACTGACCCACGGTAGACGGGCAGGCAGGGCGCTGTGTGGATCTAGCTCTGTCCACTCACCCATGGCAGATGGGCAGGCAGGGCGCTGTGTGGAACATGCTGTGTCCACACATCCATGGGAGATGATCAGAAAGGGTGCTGTGTTGATGTGGCTGTGTCCACTCACCCACCGGATACGGGCAGGCAGGGCGCTGTGTGGATCCGGCTGTGTCCACACACCCACCGGAGACGGGCAGGCAGGGTGCTGTGTGGATGTGGCTGTGTCAACACACCCACGGGAGACGGGCAGGCTGGGAGCCGTGTGGATCTGGCTGTGTCCACACTCCCATGGGAGACGGGCAGGCACGGCGCAGTGTGAATCTGGCTGTGTCCACTCACCCACGGGTGATGGACTTGCAGGGCGCAGTGTGGAACTGGCTGTGTCCACACACCCACGGGAGACGGGAAGGCAGGGCGCATTATGGAACTGGCTGTGTCCACACACCCACGGGAGACGGGCAGGCTGGGCGCCGTGTGGATCTGGTTGTGTCCACACACCCATGGGAGACGGGAAGGCAGGGCGCATTGTGGAACTGGCTGTGTCCACTCACCCATGGGTGATGGGCAGGCAGGGCACAGTGTGGAACTGGCTGTGTCCACACACCCACGGGAGATGGGCAAGCAGGGCGCAGAGTAAATTTGGCTGTGTCCACTCACCCACGGGAGAAGGGCAGGCTGGGCGTGGGGTGGATGTGGCTGTGTCCAATCACCCATGGGAGATGGGCAGGCAGGGCACAGTGTGGATCTTGCCGTGTCCACACACCAACGGGAGAAGGGCAGGCTGGGCGCCGTGTGGATCTGGCTGTGTCCTCACACACACGGGAGACTTGCAGGCAGGGCGCAGTGTACATCTGGCTGTGTCCACTCACACATGCGTGACGGGCAGGCAGGGCCCAGTGTGGAACTGGCTGTGTACACACCCCCACCGGAGACGGCCAGGCAGGGCGCTGTGTGGATGTGGATGTCCCCACTCACCCACGGAAGATGGGCAGGCAGGGCGCAGTGTGGAACTAGCTGTGTCTACTTACCCACGGGAGACGGGCAGGCAGGGCGCTGTGTGGATCTGGCTGTTTCCACACACCCATGGAATACGTTCAGGCAGGGCGCTGTGTGGATCTGGCTGTGTCCACTCACCCACGTGAGACTGGCAGGAAGGGTGCTGTGTGGATGTGGCTGTGTCCACTCACCCACACGAGATGGGCAGGCTGGGCACCGTGACGATCTGGCTGTGTCCACTCACCCACGGGAGACGGGCAGGCAGGGTGCAGTGTGGATCTGGCTGTGATCACTCACCCATGGGTGACGGTCAAGCAGGACGCAGTGTGGAAATGGCTGTGTCCACTCACCCATCAGACAAGGGCAGGCAGGGCATGTGTGGATGTGGCTGTCTCCATTCACCCACGGGAGACGGGCAGGCAGGGCACAGTGTGGAACTGGCTGTGTCTACTCACCCACGGGAGACGGTCAGGCAGGGTGCTGTGTGGATGTGGCTGTGTCAACACACCCACGGGAGACGGGCATGCTGGGAGCCGTGTGGATCTGGCTGTGTCCACACTCCCATGGCAGATGGGCAGGCACGGCGCAGTGTGAATCTGGCTGTGTCCACTCACCCACGGGTGATGGACTTGCAGGGCGCAGTGTGGAACTGGCTGTGTCCACACACCCACGGGAGACGGGAAGGTAGGGCGCATTATGGAACTGGCTGTGTCCACACACCCACGGGAGACGGGCAGGCTGGGCGCATTGTGGAACTGGCTGTGTCCACTCACCCATGGGTGAAGGGCAGGCAGGGCACAGTGTGGAACTGGCTGTGTCCACACACCCACGGGAGACGGGCAGGCAGGGTGCAGTGTGGATCTTGCTGTGTCCACACTCCCATGGGAGACGGGCAGGCACGGCGCAGTGTGATTCTGGCTGTGTCCACTCACACAGGGGTGATGGACAGGCAGGGTGCAGTGTGGAACTGGCTGTGTCCACACACCCATGGGAGATGGGCAAGCAGGGCGCAGAGTAAATTTGGCTGTGTCCACTCACCCACAGGAGAAGGGCAGGCTGGGCGTGGTGTGGATCAGTCTGTGTCCACACACCCATGAGAGACGGGCAGGCATCGCGCTTTGTGGAATGACTGTGTCCACACACCCACTGGAGACGGGCAGGTAGGGCACAGTTTGGATTTGACTGTGTCCACTCACCCACGGGAGTCGGGCACAAGGGCGCAGTGTGGATGTGGCTATGTCCATTCACCCACGGGAGACGGGCAGGAGAGCGCAGTGTGGATCTTGCCGTGTCCACACACCTGCGTGAGACAGGCAGGCAGGGCGCAGTGTGGATGTGGCTGTGTCTACTCACCCATGAGAGACGGGAAGGTAGGGCACAGTGTGGAACTTTCAGTGTCCACTCATCCATGGATGACCGGCAGGTAAGGCGCAGTGTGGATCTTCCCTTGTCCACACACCCATGGGAGACGGGCAGGCAGGGCGCAGTATGGAACTGGCTGTGTCCACTCACCCATGGGTGACAGGCAGACAGGGAGCAGTATGGAACTGGTTGTGTCCACACACCCATGGGAGACGGGCAGGCAGGGCGCAGTATGGATGTGGCTGTGTCCACTCACATACGCGAGATGGGCAGGCAGGGCACAGTGTGGAACTAGCTGTGTCTACTCACCCACGGGTGACGGGCAGGCAAGGCGCTGTGTGGATCTGGCTGTGTCCACACACCCACGGGAGATGGGCAGGAAGAGCGCTGTGTGGAACTGGCTGTGTCCACACACCCATGAAAGACTGTCAGGCAGGGTGCTGTGTGGATGTGGCTGTGTCTACTCACCCACCGTAGATGGGCAGGCTGGGCACCGTGACGATTTGGCTGTGTCCACTCACCGATGGGAGACGGGCGGCTGGGCGATGTGGGGATCTGTCTGTGTCCACTCACCCACGGGAGATGGGCAGGCAGGGCGCAGTGTGGAACTGGCTGGGTTCACACACCCATGGGAGGCGGTCAGCCAGGGTGCTGTGTGGATGTGGCTGTGTCCACACACCCACGGGAGACGGTCAGGTAGGGCGCAGTGTGGAACTGGCAGTGTCCACTCTCCCACGGGAGATGGGCTGGCAGGTCACAGTTTGCATGTGGCTGTGTCCACTCACCCACGGGAGAGGGGCAGGAAGGGCGCTGTGTGGATGTGGCTGTGTCCACTCACCCACGGGAGACGGGCAGGCAGGGTGCTGTGTGGATGTGGCTGTGTCCACTCACCCACCAGAGACAGGCAGTCAGGGTGCAGTGTGGAACTGGCTGTGTCCACAAACCAACGGGAGGCGGGCAGGCAGGGCTCTGTGTGGAACTTTCTGTGTCCACAGACATACGGCAAACGGGCAGACAGGGCGCAGTGTGGAACTTGCTGTATCCACTCACCCATGGGTGACATGCAGGCTGGGCTATGTGTGGAACTGTCATTGTCCACACACCCACGGGACACGGGCAGACAGGGAGCAGTGTGGAACTTGCTGTGTCCACACATCAAACAGAGACGGGTAGGCAGGACGCTGTGTGGACGTGGCTGTGTCCACTCACCCACGGGAGACATGTAGGCTGGGCGCCGTGTGGATTTATTGTGTCCCCTCACCAACGGGAGACGGGTGGCAGGGCGCTGTGTGGAACTTGTTGTGTCCACACACCCAGCAGAGACAGGCGGACAGGGCACAGTGTGGATGTGACTGTAAACTCACCCACGGGAGACGGGCAGTCAGGGCGCAGTGTGGAACTGGCTGTGTCCACACACCAAAGGGACACAGGCAGGCAGGGCGCAGTGTGGATAAGGCTGTGTCCACTCACCCGTGGGTGACAGGAAGGCAGGGCTCTGTGTGGATCTAGCTGTTTCCACACACCCATGGGAGTTGGGCAGGCCGTGCGCAGTGTCGATCTGGGTGTGTCCACACACCCATGGGGGACGGTCAGACAGGGTGCCAGACCTTTGGTCTGAGACCTGACAGTCCAGAAGCCACGCATGCTGCCGCGTGGCGGCGGTGTCGCGGCTTGGGACAAGAGGAGGCCCCACGGTGCGGGCTGGGGCGCCAGGCACCAAGGCGGGCGCTGAGGGTAGGCGTCACCCCCACCCCGGGCCGCCGCCATGCTCCCAGAAAGGGGACAGAACAAGAGGCAAAAAAAAAAAAAAGAAGAAGCAGCCTGTGGCACCCGGTATACCCAGGCGGTCACCCATCCAAGTACTAACCAGGCCCGACCCTGCTTAGCTTCCGAGACCAGACGAGATCGGGGGCGTTCAGGGTGGTGTGGCCCTAGACAGCGGAGGGCGCCCCTGCCCCGCTCAAGAAGCCGAGCCTCTCTGCGCTTCCCCGCCGCCTCCTCCCGCCCCAGGCTCCGAGCCGGGCCGGGCCTGTTGAGTTCGCCGCCTGGTCTGGCGGGCTCCCAGGGACGGAAGGGGTTGATGGGCGGGGCGGGGCGGGGCGGGGTGGGGGGCTGTCTCTCTATACACACACACACACACACACTCACACTCACTCACACTCACACAAGATGCGCCTCCATGGCTGGACTCGCCAAGGTGGAACCCTCCCAGTCCCCCTCGCCTCCTTAACCTACCAGCTGCCCACCCCCAGAGCGTGGCCACCGCTGACTGCGCACGCGCGGGACGCTCGCCCTTTGACCCCAGCCAGGGGCCGCCCTCCCCCACAACCCCTTTCAGCTGCGCCCCCCCTCGCCCTGTGGGTGGGCTGCCACCTATTCCCCAGGGCCAGGGCTGGGGCACAGCGCAAGGGGGAGGGGAGCCAGTGTATGGGGCGTCTCTCTCTGGGGATGTGCCCATGGGTGGGGTGGGGTGGCGTGGTTTGTGGGGCGCTGAAGAAATCAGTCCCCTCCATCTCCTACCTCTGGAAAACGCCCAAGCCCGTGGAGAACTGCCAGCACCGCTTCGTGGGGGCCGGGACCATCCTCTGTGTCCTCCTGTGGCCCGGTCCAAGGGGCCTGGACCTGGCCGGGGCTGCATTGGACCCCGACCACCCTGGCGTGTGGACTCGGTAAAAGTCGGCGATTAGATATTGGATTCCAGCTTCATTGAGGTCATTTCACTAATGAGTGCACCGGAAAGAGTTTCCTAATCCATCTTTGAGGGTTGCAACTGAAAGAGAATTTTAAAGCTGACAGAATAGGCGAGGAAAGGCATAGGAGATATCCACACCCAGCAAGGAAGACTTTCACGAAATGGAAGAAAGAAACGAGCAAACAGAGACACCGGTAGCCCGCCCGGATCAGAGTCTGCCCCTGAGAGAAAGTACCCTGACCAGGTTCACCCGTGGGTGGGTCGTGAGCTGGCGGCATTTGAAGAGCCAGGCCCGCAGTCTGTGCAGAAGACACCTGCACTCGGGTGTGTGTGGCGGCACAATTCACAAGCAACTACAGATGTTAAGCCAAGGAGAAGCCAGGGAGTTCCCAACGCCCCAGGTGTCCTCAGCCCACGACTGGCTGCTGGGGGAATGCGAAGCCCGGCTCCTTGTCTCAGAGTGGGGTTCCCAGGAGGATCAGGCTGAAGCTGGGACTTGGCCTGAAAGTGTCCCCTCGCATGGCCACCCCCTTCCCCTTCCTGTTCCTCTACTCCTGGTGCCCCTCCATCCAGGGGCCAGACCTTAAAGAGTCACCCGCAAGAGAATCCTGGTCCCAAAGGAGCCTTCTGGGGGACCCGTGCTGAGAGAGGTTGTGGGCATGGCCCGCTGGGGCTCTGCCCGACCCAGGGCTGAGAGATGCCACCTCCCAGCTCTGGGTCCCTGCAGGGGAAGCGTTGGCAAGCACAGGGCCAGTCCTCCAAAGGCCCAGGTGCAGGGAGCCCAGGCCAAGCAGCCTGTGGAAGAAGCCACCCCGGGAACACGACTGCAGGCCACGGCCCTTCCCACCTCCTCCTCCTCCTCCTCCTGCTCCTCAACCCCCCCACCTCCCACCCCCCCCCCGACATGGCGCAGGGCTCAGAGACACCTCAGACACTTGCTACCCAAAGTGCAAAGGGCATCAGTTGCTCCTCCAAACCCCCCCCCTGCCCAGCAGACCGCGTTGTCCAGCCAGCCCCCGGGCCTCCCTGGGGTGCCCAGCACAAAAGTGCAGACAACCACCGGACCCTCAATCTCAGTTTTCGGATGTTTTTGCCACTCTAAGGACCCGCAGGCCAGCTGGGCCTTCTGGCAGGACAGAGAGCCCCGGAATCCGACGTGGAGAGCCGGGTGTACGTCCCCACGAGGAGGCGGTCCCCACCTCCGCGGCTCTCCCCTTGCGGGGGGGAAAAGCAGCCACGGGGCCTCAGAGAAGACACCAGGCTGGGCGCCCGCCCCACAGTGGGGGCACGTCCCCCGCAGGCCACTTAGCGCCGGCCGCCGGCCGGCGGACGGTTGGGTGGCGCGAGACGCTGCGGCCGCCCTGCTACCGGGTTCCTGGGAGGGCGTCCTGGAACCAGCGTCCACACCAAGCCCTTGGAAGGCCCAGGCGACGGAGGAGCCCCGTCAGGCAGGGGCCGAGGACGGTGACGGCCCGGGCGGGGAGGAGCGTGTCAGGCAGGGGCAGAGGACGGTGACAGGTGACAGGCCGGGCGGGAAGGAGTCAGTCAGGCAGGGGCCGAGGAGGAGACGGGCTGGGTAAGGGTTAGGGTTAGAGTCAGGGCACAAGTCACAATCGCAAAGACCTGGAAGCGACCCGAGTGCCCAGCGACCCACGAGTGCGTAAATGAAATGTGGCGCGTGGACACCACGGAGTGCTATTCAGCTAGGAGGAGCAGCGGTGAGAGGGCACCTCTCGTGGTTCTCCTGGCCAGAGCTGGAACCCGTTCCAGTAAGCCAGGTAGCCCAAGAATGGACACACGAGCACCACGTGCTCGCGCTCACCAGCAAATGGGTACGAACCGATGGACACCTAAGTGGACACAGAGGAATCACCTTCATCGGGTGGGTGTCGGGCGGGTGGGGGGAGGGGATGGGCATACACCTCCATTAGGAATGGGGTGGGTGCGCACCGACTGGGGGATGGGCGCACTTGAGGCTCTGACCCGAGGGGGGAGGCTGGGAGAGGGCAACGTACCCGACCTTAACATTGGTACCCCCACAATACGCTGCAACAACATCAGAGGTAAATGAATAAGAACACAGGGGGGAGGGGGGCACGGGCAACACATGTCACCTTAATACTTGGACTCCCATCATCTGCTTGAAAAGAGAGAGAAAAGAAAATGCAATCATAGAGATAAGAGACACTTTTTAAAAATAATGAATCCGAAGAGAAAAGTAAAAGGAGGCCTGTGGAGCAGGTCTGGGTGTGACTCCGGATCCCCCAACATCAGGTGCCACCACCAAAGATTCCTACGTGTAGCCCATAGAACCCCAAAAGCAACGGGACGAGTTCTGGTCACATACTCCCTCAAAATGACATCCTGGCCTTCTTCTGGAACTCCCTCCCCTCTCAGACTCTCAAGGTTTCCTCCAGCGTGTCGGTTCCCACAGAGCAGACCTTTGGTCTGAGACCTGACAGTCCAGAAGCCACGCATGCTGCCGCGTGACGGCGGTGTCGCGGCTTGGGACAAGAGGAGGCCCCACGGTGCGGGCTGGGGCGCCAGGCACCGCGGCGGGCGCTGAGGGTGGGGGTGACCCCCACCCCGGGCCGCCGCCTCGCTCCCAGAAAGGGGACAGAACAAGAGGCAAAACAAAAAAAAAAAAAAGAAGAAGCCTACGGCACCCGGTATTCCCAGGCGGTCTCCCATCCAAGTACTAACCAGGCCCGACCCTGCTTAGCTTCCGAGACCAGACGAGATCGGGCGCGTTCAGGGTGGTGTGGCCCTAGACGGCGGAGGGCGCCCCTGCCCCGCTCAAGAAGCCGAGCCTCTCTGCGCTTCCCCGCCGCCTCCTCCCGCCCCAGGCCCCGCGCCGGCGCTGACCGGCGCCGGGCCGGGCCTGTTGAGTTCACCGGCCGGGTCCGGCGGGCTCCGTGGGACGGGGGTGACAGGCGGGGTGGGGCGGGGCGGGCAGGGAGCGGCGGGCCGGGGTGGGGGGCTGTCTCTCTATACACACACACACACACACACACACACACACACTCACACTCACACTCACTCACTCACACTCACACAAGATGCGCCTCCACTGCTGGACTCGCCAAGGTGGAGACCTTCCAGCCTCCTTCACCTACCCGCCCCCCACCCCCAGCTCGTGGCCGCCCCCGCCGCCGCCGCCGCCGCCGCCGCCGATTGCGCACGCGCGGGTCGCCCGCCCTTTGACCCCAGGCAGGGGCCGCCCTCCCCGACAACCCCTTTCAGCTGCGCCCCCCACCCTGTGGGTGGGCTGCCGCCTATTCACCCCGGGCCCGGGCTGGGGCACTGCGCATGGGGGAGGGGAGCGAGTGTATGGGGCGTCTCTCTCTCTCTCTAGGGATGTGTCCCATGGGTGGGGTGGCGTGGTTTGTGGGGCGCTGAAGAAATCAGTCCCCTCCATCTCCTACCTCTGGAAAACGCCCAAGCCCTTGGAGAACTGCCGGCAACGCGACCGTGGGGGCCGGGACCCTCCTCTGTGTCCTCCTGTGGCCCGGTCCAAGGGGCCTGGGCCTGGCCGGGGCTGCATTGGACCCCGACCACCCTGGCGTGTGGACTCGCTAAAAATCGGCGATTAGATATTGGATTCCAGCTTCATTGAGGTCATTTCACTAATGAGTGCACCGGAAAGAGTTTCCTAATCCATCTGTGAGGGTGGCAACTGAAAGAGAATTTTAAAGCTGACAGAATAGGCGAGGAAAGGCATAGGAGATTTCCACACCCAGTAAGGAAGCCTTTCCCGAAATGGAAGAAAGAAACGAGCAAACAGAAACACCGGTAGCCCGCCAGGATCAGAGTCTGCCCCCGAGAGAAAGTACCCTGACCAGGTTCACCCGTGGGTGGGTGGCGAGCTAGCGGCATTCAGAAGAGCGAGGCCCGCAGTCTGTGCAGAAGACACCTGCACTCGGGTGTGTGTGGCGGCACGATTCACAAGCAGCTCCAGATGTTAAGCCAAGGAGAAGCCAGGGAGTTCCCAACGCCCCAGGTGTCCTCAGCCCACGACTGGCTGCTGGGGGAATGCGAAGCCCGGCTCCTTGTCTCAGAGCGGGACAACCAGGAGGTGTGACGTACACCCCGGGGTTCCCAGGAGGATCAGGCTGAAGCTGGGACTTGGCCTGAAAGTGTCCCCTCGCATGGCCACCCGCTTCCCCTTCCTGCTCCTCTACTCCTGGTGCCCCTCCATCCAGGGGCCAGACCTTAAAGAGTCACCCGCAAGAGAATCCTGGTCCCAAAGGAGCCTTCTGGGGGACCCGTGCTGAGAGAGGTTGTGGGCATGGCCCGCTGGGGCTCTGCCCGACCCAGGGCTGAGAGGTGCAACCTCCCAGCTCTGGGTCCCTGCAGGGGAAGCGTTGGCAAGCACAGGGCCAGTCCTCCAAAGGCCCAGGTGCAGGGAGCCCAGGCCAAGCAGCCTGTGGAAGAAGCCACCCCGGGAACACGACTGCAGGCCACGGCCCTTCCCACCTCCTCCTCCTCCTCCTCCTGCTCCTCCACCCCCCCGACCTCCCACCCCCACCCCCCCGACATGGCGCAGGGCTCAGAGACACCTCAGACACTTGCTACCCAAAGTGCAAAGGGCATCAGTTGCTCCTCCACACCCCCCCCCTGCCCAGCAGACCGCGTTGTCCAGCCAGCCCCCGGGCCTCCCTGGGGTGCCCAGCACAAAAGTGCAGACAACCACCGGACCCTCAATCTCAGTTTTCGGATGTTTTTGCCACTCTAAGGACCCGCAGGCCAGCTGGGCCTTCTGGCAGGACAGAGAGCCCCGGAATCCGACGTGGAGAGCCGGGTGTACGTCCCCACGAGGAGGCGGTCCCCACCTCCGCGGCTCTCCCCTTGCGGGGGGGAAAAGCAGCCACGGGGCCTCAGAGAAGACACCAGGCTGGGCGCCCGCCCCACAGTGGGGGCACGTCCCCCGCAGGCCACTTAGCGCCGGCCGCCGGCCGGCGGACGGTTGGGTGGCGCGAGACGCTGCGGCCGCCCTGCTACCGGGTTCCTGGGAGGGCGTCCTGGAACCAGCGTCCACACCAAGCCCTTGGAAGGCCCAGGCGACGGAGGAGCCCCGTCAGGCAGGGGCCGAGGACGGTGACGGCCCGGGCGGGGAGGAGCGTGTCAGGCAGGGGCAGAGGACGGTGACAGGTGACAGGCCGGGCGGGAAGGAGTCAGTCAGGCAGGGGCCGAGGAGGAGACGGGCTGGGTAAGGGTTAGGGTTAGAGTCAGGGCACAAGTCACAATCGCAAAGACCTGGAAGCGACCCGAGTGCCCAGCGACCCACGAGTGCGTAAATGAAATGTGGCGCGTGGACACCACGGAGTGCTATTCAGCTAGGAGGAGCAGCGGTGAGAGGGCACCTCTCGTGGTTCTCCTGGCCAGAGCTGGAACCCGTTCCAGTAAGCCAGGTAGCCCAAGAATGGACACACGAGCACCACGTGCTCGCGCTCACCAGCAAATGGGTACGAACCGATGGACACCTAAGTGGACACAGAGGAATCACCTTCATCGGGTGGGTGTCGGGCGGGTGGGGGGAGGGGATGGGCATACACCTCCATTAGGAATGGGGTGGGTGCGCACCGACTGGGGGATGGGCGCACTTGAGGCTCTGACCCGAGGGGGGAGGCTGGGAGAGGGCAACGTACCCGACCTTAACATTGGTACCCCCACAATACGCTGCAACAACATCAGAGGTAAATGAATAAGAACACAGGGGGGAGGGGGGCACGGGCAACACATGTCACCTTAATACTTGGACTCCCATCATCTGCTTGAAAAGAGAGAGAAAAGAAAATGCAATCATAGAGATAAGAGACACTTTTTAAAAATAATGAATCCGAAGAGAAAAGTAAAAGGAGGCCTGTGGAGCAGGTCTGGGTGTGACTCCGGATCCCCCAACATCAGGTGCCACCACCAAAGATTCCTACGTGTAGCCCATAGAACCCCAAAAGCAACGGGACGAGTTCTGGTCACATACTCCCTCAAAATGACATCCTGGCCTTCTTCTGGAACTCCCTCCCCTCTCAGACTCTCAAGGTTTCCTCCAGCGTGTCGGTTCCCACAGAGCAGACCTTTGGTCTGAGACCTGACAGTCCAGAAGCCACGCATGCTGCCGCGTGACGGCGGTGTCGCGGCTTGGGACAAGAGGAGGCCCCACGGTGCGGGCTGGGGCGCCAGGCACCGCGGCGGGCGCTGAGGGTGGGGGTGACCCCCACCCCGGGCCGCCGCCTCGCTCCCAGAAAGGGGACAGAACAAGAGGCAAAACAAAAAAAAAAAGAAGAAGAAGCCTACGGCACCCGGTATTCCCAGGCGGTCTCCCATCCAAGTACTAACCAGGCCCGACCCTGCTTAGCTTCCGAGACCAGACGAGATCGGGCGCGTTCAGGGTGGTGTGGCCCTAGACGGCGGAGGGCGCCCCTGCCCCGCTCAAGAAGCCGAGCCTCTCTGCGCTTCCCCGCCGCCTCCTCCCGCCCCAGGCCCCGCGCCGGCGCTGACCGGCGCCGGGCCGGGCCTGTTGAGTTCACCGGCCGGGTCCGGCGGGCTCCGTGGGACGGGGGTGACAGGCGGGGCGGGGCGGGGCGGGCAGGGAGCGGCGGGCCGGGGTGGGGGGCTGTCTCTCTATACACACACACACACACACACACACACACACACTCACACTCACACTCACTCACTCACACTCACACAAGATGCGCCTCCACTGCTGGACTCGCCAAGGTGGAGACCTTCCAGCCTCCTTCACCTACCCGCCCCCCACCCCCAGCTCGTGGCCGCCCCCGCCGCCGCCGCCGCCGCCGATTGCGCACGCGCGGGTCGCCCGCCCTTTGACCCCAGGCAGGGGCCGCCCTCCCCGACAACCCCTTTCAGCTGCGCCCCCCACCCTGTGGGTGGGCTGCCGCCTATTCACCCCGGGCCCGGGCTGGGGCACTGCGCATGGGGGAGGGGAGCGAGTGTATGGGGCGTCTCTCTCTCTCTCTAGGGATGTGTCCCATGGGTGGGGTGGCGTGGTTTGTGGGGCGCTGAAGAAATCAGTCCCCTCCATCTCCTACCTCTGGAAAACGCCCAAGCCCTTGGAGAACTGCCGGCAACGCGACCGTGGGGGCCGGGACCCTCCTCTGTGTCCTCCTGTGGCCCGGTCCAAGGGGCCTGGGCCTGGCCGGGGCTGCATTGGACCCCGACCACCCTGGCGTGTGGACTCGCTAAAAATCGGCGATTAGATATTGGATTCCAGCTTCATTGAGGTCATTTCACTAATGAGTGCACCGGAAAGAGTTTCCTAATCCATCTGTGAGGGTGGCAACTGAAAGAGAATTTTAAAGCTGACAGAATAGGCGAGGAAAGGCATAGGAGATTTCCACACCCAGTAAGGAAGCCTTTCCCGAAATGGAAGAAAGAAACGAGCAAACAGAAACACCGGTAGCCCGCCAGGATCAGAGTCTGCCCCCGAGAGAAAGTACCCTGACCAGGTTCACCCGTGGGTGGGTGGCGAGCTAGCGGCATTCAGAAGAGCGAGGCCCGCAGTCTGTGCAGAAGACACCTGCACTCGGGTGTGTGTGGCGGCACGATTCACAAGCAGCTCCAGATGTTAAGCCAAGGAGAAGCCAGGGAGTTCCCAACGCCCCAGGTGTCCTCAGCCCACGACTGGCTGCTGGGGGAATGCGAAGCCCGGCTCCTTGTCTCAGAGCGGGACAACCAGGAGGTGTGACGTACACCCCGGGGTTCCCAGGAGGATCAGGCTGAAGCTGGGACTTGGCCTGAAAGTGTCCCCTCGCATGGCCACCCGCTTCCCCTTCCTGCTCCTCTACTCCTGGTGCCCCTCCATCCAGGGGCCAGACCTTAAAGAGTCACCCGCAAGAGAATCCTGGTCCCAAAGGAGCCTTCTGGGGGACCCGTGCTGAGAGAGGTTGTGGGCATGGCCCGCTGGGGCTCTGCCCGACCCAGGGCTGAGAGGTGCAACCTCCCAGCTCTGGGTCCCTGCAGGGGAAGCGTTGGCAAGCACAGGGCCAGTCCTCCAAAGGCCCAGGTGCAGGGAGCCCAGGCCAAGCAGCCTGTGGAAGAAGCCACCCCGGGAACACGACTGCAGGCCACGGCCCTTCCCACCTCCTCCTCCTCCTCCTCCTGCTCCTCCACCCCCCCGACCTCCCACCCCCACCCCCCCGACATGGCGCAGGGCTCAGAGACACCTCAGACACTTGCTACCCAAAGTGCAAAGGGCATCAGTTGCTCCTCCACACCCCCCCCCCCTGCCCAGCAGACCGCGTTGTCCAGCCAGCCCCCGGGCCTCCCTGGGGTGCCCAGCACAAAAGTGCAGACAACCACCGGACCCTCAATCTCAGTTTTCGGATGTTTTTGCCACTCTAAGGACCCGCAGGCCAGCTGGGCCTTCTGGCAGGACAGAGAGCCCCGGAATCCGACGTGGAGAGCCGGGTGTACGTCCCCACGAGGAGGCGGTCCCCACCTCCGCGGCTCTCCCCTTGCGGGGGGGAAAAGCAGCCACGGGGCCTCAGAGAAGACACCAGGCTGGGCGCCCGCCCCACAGTGGGGGCACGTCCCCCGCAGGCCACTTAGCGCCGGCCGCCGGCCGGCGGACGGTTGGGTGGCGCGAGACGCTGCGGCCGCCCTGCTACCGGGTTCCTGGGAGGGCGTCCTGGAACCAGCGTCCACACCAAGCCCTTGGAAGGCCCAGGCGACGGAGGAGCCCCGTCAGGCAGGGGCCGAGGACGGTGACGGCCCGGGCGGGGAGGAGCGTGTCAGGCAGGGGCAGAGGACGGTGACAGGTGACAGGCCGGGCGGGAAGGAGTCAGTCAGGCAGGGGCCGAGGAGGAGACGGGCTGGGTAAGGGTTAGGGTTAGAGTCAGGGCACAAGTCACAATCGCAAAGACCTGGAAGCGACCCGAGTGCCCAGCGACCCACGAGTGCGTAAATGAAATGTGGCGCGTGGACACCACGGAGTGCTATTCAGCTAGGAGGAGCAGCGGTGAGAGGGCACCTCTCGTGGTTCTCCTGGCCAGAGCTGGAACCCGTTCCAGTAAGCCAGGTAGCCCAAGAATGGACACACGAGCACCACGTGCTCGCGCTCACCAGCAAATGGGTACGAACCGATGGACACCTAAGTGGACACAGAGGAATCACCTTCATCGGGTGGGTGTCGGGCGGGTGGGGGGAGGGGATGGGCATACACCTCCATTAGGAATGGGGTGGGTGCGCACCGACTGGGGGATGGGCGCACTTGAGGCTCTGACCCGAGGGGGGAGGCTGGGAGAGGGCAACGTACCCGACCTTAACATTGGTACCCCCACAATACGCTGCAACAACATCAGAGGTAAATGAATAAGAACACAGGGGGGAGGGGGGCACGGGCAACACATGTCACCTTAATACTTGGACTCCCATCATCTGCTTGAAAAGAGAGAGAAAAGAAAATGCAATCATAGAGATAAGAGACACTTTTTAAAAATAATGAATCCGAAGAGAAAAGTAAAAGGAGGCCTGTGGAGCAGGTCTGGGTGTGACTCCGGATCCCCCAACATCAGGTGCCACCACCAAAGATTCCTACGTGTAGCCCATAGAACCCCAAAAGCAACGGGACGAGTTCTGGTCACATACTCCCTCAAAATGACATCCTGGCCTTCTTCTGGAACTCCCTCCCCTCTCAGACTCTCAAGGTTTCCTCCAGCGTGTCGGTTCCCACAGAGCAGACCTTTGGTCTGAGACCTGACAGTCCAGAAGCCACGCATGCTGCCGCGTGACGGCGGTGTCGCGGCTTGGGACAAGAGGAGGCCCCACGGTGCGGGCTGGGGCGCCAGGCACCGCGGCGGGCGCTGAGGGTGGGGGTGACCCCCACCCCGGGCCGCCGCCTCGCTCCCAGAAAGGGGACAGAACAAGAGGCAAAACAAAAAAAAAAAAAAGAAGAAGCCTACGGCACCCGGTATTCCCAGGCGGTCTCCCATCCAAGTACTAACCAGGCCCGACCCTGCTTAGCTTCCGAGACCAGACGAGATCGGGCGCGTTCAGGGTGGTGTGGCCCTAGACGGCGGAGGGCGCCCCTGCCCCGCTCAAGAAGCCGAGCCTCTCTGCGCTTCCCCGCCGCCTCCTCCCGCCCCAGGCCCCGCGCCGGCGCTGACCGGCGCCGGGCCGGGCCTGTTGAGTTCACCGGCCGGGTCCGGCGGGCTCCGTGGGACGGGGGTGACAGGCGGGGTGGGGCGGGGCGGGCAGGGAGCGGCGGGCCGGGGTGGGGGGCTGTCTCTCTATACACACACACACACACACACACACACACACACTCACACTCACACTCACTCACTCACACTCACACAAGATGCGCCTCCACTGCTGGACTCGCCAAGGTGGAGACCTTCCAGCCTCCTTCACCTACCCGCCCCCCACCCCCAGCTCGTGGCCGCCCCCGCCGCCGCCGCCGCCGCCGCCGCCGCCGCCGCCGATTGCGCACGCGCGGGTCGCCCGCCCTTTGACCCCAGGCAGGGGCCGCCCTCCCCGACAACCCCTTTCAGCTGCGCCCCCCACCCTGTGGGTGGGCTGCCGCCTATTCACCCCGGGCCCGGGCTGGGGCACTGCGCATGGGGGAGGGGAGCGAGTGTATGGGGCGTCTCTCTCTCTCTCTAGGGATGTGTCCCATGGGTGGGGTGGCGTGGTTTGTGGGGCGCTGAAGAAATCAGTCCCCTCCATCTCCTACCTCTGGAAAACGCCCAAGCCCTTGGAGAACTGCCGGCAACGCGACCGTGGGGGCCGGGACCCTCCTCTGTGTCCTCCTGTGGCCCGGTCCAAGGGGCCTGGGCCTGGCCGGGGCTGCATTGGACCCCGACCACCCTGGCGTGTGGACTCGCTAAAAATCGGCGATTAGATATTGGATTCCAGCTTCATTGAGGTCATTTCACTAATGAGTGCACCGGAAAGAGTTTCCTAATCCATCTGTGAGGGTGGCAACTGAAAGAGAATTTTAAAGCTGACAGAATAGGCGAGGAAAGGCATAGGAGATTTCCACACCCAGTAAGGAAGCCTTTCCCGAAATGGAAGAAAGAAACGAGCAAACAGAAACACCGGTAGCCCGCCAGGATCAGAGTCTGCCCCCGAGAGAAAGTACCCTGACCAGGTTCACCCGTGGGTGGGTGGCGAGCTAGCGGCATTCAGAAGAGCGAGGCCCGCAGTCTGTGCAGAAGACACCTGCACTCGGGTGTGTGTGGCGGCACGATTCACAAGCAGCTCCAGATGTTAAGCCAAGGAGAAGCCAGGGAGTTCCCAACGCCCCAGGTGTCCTCAGCCCACGACTGGCTGCTGGGGGAATGCGAAGCCCGGCTCCTTGTCTCAGAGCGGGACAACCAGGAGGTGTGACGTACACCCCGGGGTTCCCAGGAGGATCAGGCTGAAGCTGGGACTTGGCCTGAAAGTGTCCCCTCGCATGGCCACCCGCTTCCCCTTCCTGCTCCTCTACTCCTGGTGCCCCTCCATCCAGGGGCCAGACCTTAAAGAGTCACCCGCAAGAGAATCCTGGTCCCAAAGGAGCCTTCTGGGGGACCCGTGCTGAGAGAGGTTGTGGGCATGGCCCGCTGGGGCTCTGCCCGACCCAGGGCTGAGAGGTGCAACCTCCCAGCTCTGGGTCCCTGCAGGGGAAGCGTTGGCAAGCACAGGGCCAGTCCTCCAAAGGCCCAGGTGCAGGGAGCCCAGGCCAAGCAGCCTGTGGAAGAAGCCACCCCGGGAACACGACTGCAGGCCACGGCCCTTCCCACCTCCTCCTCCTCCTCCTCCTGCTCCTCCACCCCCCCGACCTCCCACCCCCACCCCCCCGACATGGCGCAGGGCTCAGAGACACCTCAGACACTTGCTACCCAAAGTGCAAAGGGCATCAGTTGCTCCTCCACACCCCCCCCCCCTGCCCAGCAGACCGCGTTGTCCAGCCAGCCCCCGGGCCTCCCTGGGGTGCCCAGCACAAAAGTGCAGACAACCACCGGACCCTCAATCTCAGTTTTCGGATGTTTTTGCCACTCTAAGGACCCGCAGGCCAGCTGGGCCTTCTGGCAGGACAGAGAGCCCCGGAATCCGACGTGGAGAGCCGGGTGTACGTCCCCACGAGGAGGTGGTCCCCACCTCCGCGGCTCTCCCCTTGCGGGGGGGAAAAGCAGCCACGGGGCCTCAGAGAAGACACCAGGCTGGGCGCCCGCCCCACAGTGGGGGCACGTCCCCCGCAGGCCACTTAGCGCCGGCCGCCGGCCGGCGGACGGTTGGGTGGCGCGAGACGCTGCGGCCGCCCTGCTACCGGGTTCCTGGGAGGGCGTCCTGGAACCAGCGTCCACACCAAGCCCTTGGAAGGCCCAGGCGACGGAGGAGCCCCGTCAGGCAGGGGCCGAGGACGGTGACGGCCCGGGCGGGGAGGAGCGTGTCAGGCAGGGGCAGAGGACGGTGACAGGTGACAGGCCGGGCGGGAAGGAGTCAGTCAGGCAGGGGCCGAGGAGGAGACGGGCTGGGTAAGGGTTAGGGTTAGAGTCAGGGCACAAGTCACAATCGCAAAGACCTGGAAGCGACCCGAGTGCCCAGCGACCCACGAGTGCGTAAATGAAATGTGGCGCGTGGACACCACGGAGTGCTATTCAGCTAGGAGGAGCAGCGGTGAGAGGGCACCTCTCGTGGTTCTCCTGGCCAGAGCTGGAACCCGTTCCAGTAAGCCAGGTAGCCCAAGAATGGACACACGAGCACCACGTGCTCGCGCTCACCAGCAAATGGGTACGAACCGATGGACACCTAAGTGGACACAGAGGAATCACCTTCATCGGGTGGGTGTCGGGCGGGTGGGGGGAGGGGATGGGCATACACCTCCATTAGGAATGGGGTGGGTGCGCACCGACTGGGGGATGGGCGCACTTGAGGCTCTGACCCGAGGGGGGAGGCTGGGAGAGGGCAACGTACCCGACCTTAACATTGGTACCCCCACAATACGCTGCAACAACATCAGAGGTAAATGAATAAGAACACAGGGGGGAGGGGGGCACGGGCAACACATGTCACCTTAATACTTGGACTCCCATCATCTGCTTGAAAAGAGAGAGAAAAGAAAATGCAATCATAGAGATAAGAGACACTTTTTAAAAATAATGAATCCGAAGAGAAAAGTAAAAGGAGGCCTGTGGAGCAGGTCTGGGTGTGACTCCGGATCCCCCAACATCAGGTGCCACCACCAAAGATTCCTACGTGTAGCCCATAGAACCCCAAAAGCAACGGGACGAGTTCTGGTCACATACTCCCTCAAAATGACATCCTGGCCTTCTTCTGGAACTCCCTCCCCTCTCAGACTCTCAAGGTTTCCTCCAGCGTGTCGGTTCCCACAGAGCAGACCTTTGGTCTGAGACCTGACAGTCCAGAAGCCACGCATGCTGCCGCGTGACGGCGGTGTCGCGGCTTGGGACAAGAGGAGGCCCCACGGTGCGGGCTGGGGCGCCAGGCACCGCGGCGGGCGCTGAGGGTGGGGGTGACCCCCACCCCGGGCCGCCGCCTCGCTCCCAGAAAGGGGACAGAACAAGAGGCAAAACAAAAAAAAAAAAAAGAAGAAGCCTACGGCACCCGGTATTCCCAGGCGGTCTCCCATCCAAGTACTAACCAGGCCCGACCCTGCTTAGCTTCCGAGACCAGACGAGATCGGGCGCGTTCAGGGTGGTGTGGCCCTAGACGGCGGAGGGCGCCCCTGCCCCGCTCAAGAAGCCGAGCCTCTCTGCGCTTCCCCGCCGCCTCCTCCCGCCCCAGGCCCCGCGCCGGCGCTGACCGGCGCCGGGCCGGGCCTGTTGAGTTCACCGGCCGGGTCCGGCGGGCTCCGTGGGACGGGGGTGACAGGCGGGGTGGGGCGGGGCGGGCAGGGAGCGGCGGGCCGGGGTGGGGGGCTGTCTCTCTATACACACACACACACACACACACACACACACACTCACACTCACACTCACTCACTCACACTCACACAAGATGCGCCTCCACTGCTGGACTCGCCAAGGTGGAGACCTTCCAGCCTCCTTCACCTACCCGCCCCCCACCCCCAGCTCGTGGCCGCCCCCGCCGCCGCCGCCGCCGCCGCCGCCGATTGCGCACGCGCGGGTCGCCCGCCCTTTGACCCCAGGCAGGGGCCGCCCTCCCCGACAACCCCTTTCAGCTGCGCCCCCCACCCTGTGGGTGGGCTGCCGCCTATTCACCCCGGGCCCGGGCTGGGGCACTGCGCATGGGGGAGGGGAGCGAGTGTATGGGGCGTCTCTCTCTCTCTCTAGGGATGTGTCCCATGGGTGGGGTGGCGTGGTTTGTGGGGCGCTGAAGAAATCAGTCCCCTCCATCTCCTACCTCTGGAAAACGCCCAAGCCCTTGGAGAACTGCCGGCAACGCGACCGTGGGGGCCGGGACCCTCCTCTGTGTCCTCCTGTGGCCCGGTCCAAGGGGCCTGGGCCTGGCCGGGGCTGCATTGGACCCCGACCACCCTGGCGTGTGGACTCGCTAAAAATCGGCGATTAGATATTGGATTCCAGCTTCATTGAGGTCATTTCACTAATGAGTGCACCGGAAAGAGTTTCCTAATCCATCTGTGAGGGTGGCAACTGAAAGAGAATTTTAAAGCTGACAGAATAGGCGAGGAAAGGCATAGGAGATTTCCACACCCAGTAAGGAAGCCTTTCCCGAAATGGAAGAAAGAAACGAGCAAACAGAAACACCGGTAGCCCGCCAGGATCAGAGTCTGCCCCCGAGAGAAAGTACCCTGACCAGGTTCACCCGTGGGTGGGTGGCGAGCTAGCGGCATTCAGAAGAGCGAGGCCCGCAGTCTGTGCAGAAGACACCTGCACTCGGGTGTGTGTGGCGGCACGATTCACAAGCAGCTCCAGATGTTAAGCCAAGGAGAAGCCAGGGAGTTCCCAACGCCCCAGGTGTCCTCAGCCCACGACTGGCTGCTGGGGGAATGCGAAGCCCGGCTCCTTGTCTCAGAGCGGGACAACCAGGAGGTGTGACGTACACCCCGGGGTTCCCAGGAGGATCAGGCTGAAGCTGGGACTTGGCCTGAAAGTGTCCCCTCGCATGGCCACCCGCTTCCCCTTCCTGCTCCTCTACTCCTGGTGCCCCTCCATCCAGGGGCCAGACCTTAAAGAGTCACCCGCAAGAGAATCCTGGTCCCAAAGGAGCCTTCTGGGGGACCCGTGCTGAGAGAGGTTGTGGGCATGGCCCGCTGGGGCTCTGCCCGACCCAGGGCTGAGAGGTGCAACCTCCCAGCTCTGGGTCCCTGCAGGGGAAGCGTTGGCAAGCACAGGGCCAGTCCTCCAAAGGCCCAGGTGCAGGGAGCCCAGGCCAAGCAGCCTGTGGAAGAAGCCACCCCGGGAACACGACTGCAGGCCACGGCCCTTCCCACCTCCTCCTCCTCCTCCTCCTGCTCCTCCACCCCCCCGACCTCCCACCCCCACCCCCCCGACATGGCGCAGGGCTCAGAGACACCTCAGACACTTGCTACCCAAAGTGCAAAGGGCATCAGTTGCTCCTCCACACCCCCCCCCCGCCCAGCAGACCGCGTTGTCCAGCCAGCCCCCGGGCCTCCCTGGGGTGCCCAGCACAAAAGTGCAGACAACCACCGGACCCTCAATCTCAGTTTTCGGATGTTTTTGCCACTCTAAGGACCCGCAGGCCAGCTGGGCCTTCTGGCAGGACAGAGAGCCCCGGAATCCGACGTGGAGAGCCGGGTGTACGTCCCCACGAGGAGGCGGTCCCCACCTCCGCGGCTCTCCCCTTGCGGGGGGGAAAAGCAGCCACGGGGCCTCAGAGAAGACACCAGGCTGGGCGCCCGCCCCACAGTGGGGGCACGTCCCCCGCAGGCCACTTAGCGCCGGCCGCCGGCCGGCGGACGGTTGGGTGGCGCGAGACGCTGCGGCCGCCCTGCTACCGGGTTCCTGGGAGGGCGTCCTGGAACCAGCGTCCACACCAAGCCCTTGGAAGGCCCAGGCGACGGAGGAGCCCCGTCAGGCAGGGGCCGAGGACGGTGACGGCCCGGGCGGGGAGGAGCGTGTCAGGCAGGGGCAGAGGACGGTGACAGGTGACAGGCCGGGCGGGAAGGAGTCAGTCAGGCAGGGGCCGAGGAGGAGACGGGCTGGGTAAGGGTTAGGGTTAGAGTCAGGGCACAAGTCACAATCGCAAAGACCTGGAAGCGACCCGAGTGCCCAGCGACCCACGAGTGCGTAAATGAAATGTGGCGCGTGGACACCACGGAGTGCTATTCAGCTAGGAGGAGCAGCGGTGAGAGGGCACCTCTCGTGGTTCTCCTGGCCAGAGCTGGAACCCGTTCCAGTAAGCCAGGTAGCCCAAGAATGGACACACGAGCACCACGTGCTCGCGCTCACCAGCAAATGGGTACGAACCGATGGACACCTAAGTGGACACAGAGGAATCACCTTCATCGGGTGGGTGTCGGGCGGGTGGGGGGAGGGGATGGGCATACACCTCCATTAGGAATGGGGTGGGTGCGCACCGACTGGGGGATGGGCGCACTTGAGGCTCTGACCCGAGGGGGGAGGCTGGGAGAGGGCAACGTACCCGACCTTAACATTGGTACCCCCACAATACGCTGCAACAACATCAGAGGTAAATGAATAAGAACACAGGGGGGAGGGGGGCACGGGCAACACATGTCACCTTAATACTTGGACTCCCATCATCTGCTTGAAAAGAGAGAGAAAAGAAAATGCAATCATAGAGATAAGAGACACTTTTTAAAAATAATGAATCCGAAGAGAAAAGTAAAAGGAGGCCTGTGGAGCAGGTCTGGGTGTGACTCCGGATCCCCCAACATCAGGTGCCACCACCAAAGATTCCTACGTGTAGCCCATAGAACCCCAAAAGCAACGGGACGAGTTCTGGTCACATACTCCCTCAAAATGACATCCTGGCCTTCTTCTGGAACTCCCTCCCCTCTCAGACTCTCAAGGTTTCCTCCAGCGTGTCGGTTCCCACAGAGCAGACCTTTGGTCTGAGACCTGACAGTCCAGAAGCCACGCATGCTGCCGCGTGACGGCGGTGTCGCGGCTTGGGACAAGAGGAGGCCCCACGGTGCGGGCTGGGGCGCCAGGCACCGCGGCGGGCGCTGAGGGTGGGGGTGACCCCCACCCCGGGCCGCCGCCTCGCTCCCAGAAAGGGGACAGAACAAGAGGCAAAACAAAAAAAAAAAGAAGAAGAAGCCTACGGCACCCGGTATTCCCAGGCGGTCTCCCATCCAAGTACTAACCAGGCCCGACCCTGCTTAGCTTCCGAGACCAGACGAGATCGGGCGCGTTCAGGGTGGTGTGGCCCTAGACGGCGGAGGGCGCCCCTGCCCCGCTCAAGAAGCCGAGCCTCTCTGCGCTTCCCCGCCGCCTCCTCCCGCCCCAGGCCCCGCGCCGGCGCTGACCGGCGCCGGGCCGGGCCTGTTGAGTTCACCGGCCGGGTCCGGCGGGCTCCGTGGGACGGGGGTGACAGGCGGGGCGGGGCGGGGCGGGCAGGGAGCGGCGGGCCGGGGTGGGGGGCTGTCTCTCTATACACACACACACACACACACACACACACACTCACACTCACACTCACTCACTCACACTCACACAAGATGCGCCTCCACTGCTGGACTCGCCAAGGTGGAGACCTTCCAGCCTCCTTCACCTACCCGCCCCCCACCCCCAGCTCGTGGCCGCCCCCACCGCCGCCGCCGCCGATTGCGCACGCGCGGGTCGCCCGCCCTTTGACCCCAGGCAGGGGCCGCCCTCCCCGACAACCCCTTTCAGCTGCGCCCCCCACCCTGTGGGTGGGCTGCCGCCTATTCACCCCGGGCCCGGGCTGGGGCACTGCGCATGGGGGAGGGGAGCGAGTGTATGGGGCGTCTCTCTCTCTCTCTAGGGATGTGTCCCATGGGTGGGGTGGCGTGGTTTGTGGGGCGCTGAAGAAATCAGTCCCCTCCATCTCCTACCTCTGGAAAACGCCCAAGCCCTTGGAGAACTGCCGGCAACGCGACCGTGGGGGCCGGGACCCTCCTCTGTGTCCTCCTGTGGCCCGGTCCAAGGGGCCTGGGCCTGGCCGGGGCTGCATTGGACCCCGACCACCCTGGCGTGTGGACTCGCTAAAAATCGGCGATTAGATATTGGATTCCAGCTTCATTGAGGTCATTTCACTAATGAGTGCACCGGAAAGAGTTTCCTAATCCATCTGTGAGGGTGGCAACTGAAAGAGAATTTTAAAGCTGACAGAATAGGCGAGGAAAGGCATAGGAGATTTCCACACCCAGTAAGGAAGCCTTTCCCGAAATGGAAGAAAGAAACGAGCAAACAGAAACACCGGTAGCCCGCCAGGATCAGAGTCTGCCCCCGAGAGAAAGTACCCTGACCAGGTTCACCCGTGGGTGGGTGGCGAGCTAGCGGCATTCAGAAGAGCGAGGCCCGCAGTCTGTGCAGAAGACACCTGCACTCGGGTGTGTGTGGCGGCACGATTCACAAGCAGCTCCAGATGTTAAGCCAAGGAGAAGCCAGGGAGTTCCCAACGCCCCAGGTGTCCTCAGCCCACGACTGGCTGCTGGGGGAATGCGAAGCCCGGCTCCTTGTCTCAGAGCGGGACAACCAGGAGGTGTGACGTACACCCCGGGGTTCCCAGGAGGATCAGGCTGAAGCTGGGACTTGGCCTGAAAGTGTCCCCTCGCATGGCCACCCGCTTCCCCTTCCTGCTCCTCTACTCCTGGTGCCCCTCCATCCAGGGGCCAGACCTTAAAGAGTCACCCGCAAGAGAATCCTGGTCCCAAAGGAGCCTTCTGGGGGACCCGTGCTGAGAGAGGTTGTGGGCATGGCCCGCTGGGGCTCTGCCCGACCCAGGGCTGAGAGGTGCAACCTCCCAGCTCTGGGTCCCTGCAGGGGAAGCGTTGGCAAGCACAGGGCCAGTCCTCCAAAGGCCCAGGTGCAGGGAGCCCAGGCCAAGCAGCCTGTGGAAGAAGCCACCCCGGGAACACGACTGCAGGCCACGGCCCTTCCCACCTCCTCCTCCTCCTCCTCCTGCTCCTCCACCCCCCCGACCTCCCACCCCCACCCCCCCGACATGGCGCAGGGCTCAGAGACACCTCAGACACTTGCTACCCAAAGTGCAAAGGGCATCAGTTGCTCCTCCACACCCCCCCCCCGCCCAGCAGACCGCGTTGTCCAGCCAGCCCCCGGGCCTCCCTGGGGTGCCCAGCACAAAAGTGCAGACAACCACCGGACCCTCAATCTCAGTTTTCGGATGTTTTTGCCACTCTAAGGACCCGCAGGCCAGCTGGGCCTTCTGGCAGGACAGAGAGCCCCGGAATCCGACGTGGAGAGCCGGGTGTACGTCCCCACGAGGAGGCGGTCCCCACCTCCGCGGCTCTCCCCTTGCGGGGGGGAAAAGCAGCCACGGGGCCTCAGAGAAGACACCAGGCTGGGCGCCCGCCCCACAGTGGGGGCACGTCCCCCGCAGGCCACTTAGCGCCGGCCGCCGGCCGGCGGACGGTTGGGTGGCGCGAGACGCTGCGGCCGCCCTGCTACCGGGTTCCTGGGAGGGCGTCCTGGAACCAGCGTCCACACCAAGCCCTTGGAAGGCCCAGGCGACGGAGGAGCCCCGTCAGGCAGGGGCCGAGGACGGTGACGGCCCGGGCGGGGAGGAGCGTGTCAGGCAGGGGCAGAGGACGGTGACAGGTGACAGGCCGGGCGGGAAGGAGTCAGTCAGGCAGGGGCCGAGGAGGAGACGGGCTGGGTAAGGGTTAGGGTTAGAGTCAGGGCACAAGTCACAATCGCAAAGACCTGGAAACGACCCGAGTGCCCAGCGACCCACGAGTGCGTAAATGAAATGTGGCGCGTGGACACCACGGAGTGCTATTCAGCTAGGAGGAGCAGCGGTGAGAGGGCACCTCTCGTGGTTCTCCTGGCCAGAGCTGGAACCCGTTCCAGTAAGCCAGGTAGCCCAAGAATGGACACACGAGCACCACGTGCTCGCGCTCACCAGCAAATGGGTACGAACCGATGGACACCTAAGTGGACACAGAGGAATCACCTTCATCGGGTGGGTGTCGGGCGGGTGGGGGGAGGGGATGGGCATACACCTCCATTAGGAATGGGGTGGGTGCGCACCGACTGGGGGATGGGCGCACTTGAGGCTCTGACCCGAGGGGGGAGGCTGGGAGAGGGCAACGTACCCGACCTTAACATTGGTACCCCCACAATACGCTGCAACAACATCAGAGGTAAATGAATAAGAACACAGGGGGGAGGGGGGCACGGGCAACACATGTCACCTTAATACTTGGACTCCCATCATCTGCTTGAAAAGAGAGAGAAAAGAAAATGCAATCATAGAGATAAGAGACACTTTTTAAAAATAATGAATCCGAAGAGAAAAGTAAAAGGAGGCCTGTGGAGCAGGTCTGGGTGTGACTCCGGATCCCCCAACATCAGGTGCCACCACCAAAGATTCCTACGTGTAGCCCATAGAACCCCAAAAGCAACGGGACGAGTTCTGGTCACATACTCCCTCAAAATGACATCCTGGCCTTCTTCTGGAACTCCCTCCCCTCTCAGACTCTCAAGGTTTCCTCCAGCGTGTCGGTTCCCACAGAGCAGACCTTTGGTCTGAGACCTGACAGTCCAGAAGCCACGCATGCTGCCGCGTGACGGCGGTGTCGCGGCTTGGGACAAGAGGAGGCCCCACGGTGCGGGCTGGGGCGCCAGGCACCGCGGCGGGCGCTGAGGGTGGGGGTGACCCCCACCCCGGGCCGCCGCCTCGCTCCCAGAAAGGGGACAGAACAAGAGGCAAAACAAAAAAAAAAAGAAGAAGAAGCCTACGGCACCCGGTATTCCCAGGCGGTCTCCCATCCAAGTACTAACCAGGCCCGACCCTGCTTAGCTTCCGAGACCAGACGAGATCGGGCGCGTTCAGGGTGGTGTGGCCCTAGACGGCGGAGGGCGCCCCTGCCCCGCTCAAGAAGCCGAGCCTCTCTGCGCTTCCCCGCCGCCTCCTCCCGCCCCAGGCCCCGCGCCGGCGCTGACCGGCGCCGGGCCGGGCCTGTTGAGTTCACCGGCCGGGTCCGGCGGGCTCCGTGGGACGGGGGTGACAGGCGGGGCGGGGCGGGGCGGGCAGGGAGCGGCGGGCCGGGGTGGGGGGCTGTCTCTCTATACACACACACACACACACACACACACACACTCACACTCACACTCACTCACTCACACTCACACAAGATGCGCCTCCACTGCTGGACTCGCCAAGGTGGAGACCTTCCAGCCTCCTTCACCTACCCGCCCCCCACCCCCAGCTCGTGGCCGCCCCCACCGCCGCCGCCGCCGCCGCCGCCGCCGCCGCCGCCGCCCCCGCCGCCGCCGCCGCCGATTGCGCACGCGCGGGTCGCCCGCCCTTTGACCCCAGGCAGGGGCCGCCCTCCCCGACAACCCCTTTCAGCTGCGCCCCCCACCCTGTGGGTGGGCTGCCGCCTATTCACCCCGGGCCCGGGCTGGGGCACTGCGCATGGGGGAGGGGAGCGAGTGTATGGGGCGTCTCTCTCTCTCTCTAGGGATGTGTCCCATGGGTGGGGTGGCGTGGTTTGTGGGGCGCTGAAGAAATCAGTCCCCTCCATCTCCTACCTCTGGAAAACGCCCAAGCCCTTGGAGAACTGCCGGCAACGCGACCGTGGGGGCCGGGACCCTCCTCTGTGTCCTCCTGTGGCCCGGTCCAAGGGGCCTGGGCCTGGCCGGGGCTGCATTGGACCCCGACCACCCTGGCGTGTGGACTCGCTAAAAATCGGCGATTAGATATTGGATTCCAGCTTCATTGAGGTCATTTCACTAATGAGTGCACCGGAAAGAGTTTCCTAATCCATCTGTGAGGGTGGCAACTGAAAGAGAATTTTAAAGCTGACAGAATAGGCGAGGAAAGGCATAGGAGATTTCCACACCCAGTAAGGAAGCCTTTCCCGAAATGGAAGAAAGAAACGAGCAAACAGAAACACCGGTAGCCCGCCAGGATCAGAGTCTGCCCCCGAGAGAAAGTACCCTGACCAGGTTCACCCGTGGGTGGGTGGCGAGCTAGCGGCATTCAGAAGAGCGAGGCCCGCAGTCTGTGCAGAAGACACCTGCACTCGGGTGTGTGTGGCGGCACGATTCACAAGCAGCTCCAGATGTTAAGCCAAGGAGAAGCCAGGGAGTTCCCAACGCCCCAGGTGTCCTCAGCCCACGACTGGCTGCTGGGGGAATGCGAAGCCCGGCTCCTTGTCTCAGAGCGGGACAACCAGGAGGTGTGACGTACACCCCGGGGTTCCCAGGAGGATCAGGCTGAAGCTGGGACTTGGCCTGAAAGTGTCCCCTCGCATGGCCACCCGCTTCCCCTTCCTGCTCCTCTACTCCTGGTGCCCCTCCATCCAGGGGCCAGACCTTAAAGAGTCACCCGCAAGAGAATCCTGGTCCCAAAGGAGCCTTCTGGGGGACCCGTGCTGAGAGAGGTTGTGGGCATGGCCCGCTGGGGCTCTGCCCGACCCAGGGCTGAGAGGTGCAACCTCCCAGCTCTGGGTCCCTGCAGGGGAAGCGTTGGCAAGCACAGGGCCAGTCCTCCAAAGGCCCAGGTGCAGGGAGCCCAGGCCAAGCAGCCTGTGGAAGAAGCCACCCCGGGAACACGACTGCAGGCCACGGCCCTTCCCACCTCCTCCTCCTCCTCCTCCTGCTCCTCCACCCCCCCGACCTCCCACCCCCACCCCCCCGACATGGCGCAGGGCTCAGAGACACCTCAGACACTTGCTACCCAAAGTGCAAAGGGCATCAGTTGCTCCTCCACACCCCCCCCCCGCCCAGCAGACCGCGTTGTCCAGCCAGCCCCCGGGCCTCCCTGGGGTGCCCAGCACAAAAGTGCAGACAACCACCGGACCCTCAATCTCAGTTTTCGGATGTTTTTGCCACTCTAAGGACCCGCAGGCCAGCTGGGCCTTCTGGCAGGACAGAGAGCCCCGGAATCCGACGTGGAGAGCCGGGTGTACGTCCCCACGAGGAGGCGGTCCCCACCTCCGCGGCTCTCCCCTTGCGGGGGGGAAAAGCAGCCACGGGGCCTCAGAGAAGACACCAGGCTGGGCGCCCGCCCCACAGTGGGGGCACGTCCCCCGCAGGCCACTTAGCGCCGGCCGCCGGCCGGCGGACGGTTGGGTGGCGCGAGACGCTGCGGCCGCCCTGCTACCGGGTTCCTGGGAGGGCGTCCTGGAACCAGCGTCCACACCAAGCCCTTGGAAGGCCCAGGCGACGGAGGAGCCCCGTCAGGCAGGGGCCGAGGACGGTGACGGCCCGGGCGGGGAGGAGCGTGTCAGGCAGGGGCAGAGGACGGTGACAGGTGACAGGCCGGGCGGGAAGGAGTCAGTCAGGCAGGGGCCGAGGAGGAGACGGGCTGGGTAAGGGTTAGGGTTAGAGTCAGGGCACAAGTCACAATCGCAAAGACCTGGAAGCGACCCGAGTGCCCAGCGACCCACGAGTGCGTAAATGAAATGTGGCGCGTGGACACCACGGAGTGCTATTCAGCTAGGAGGAGCAGCGGTGAGAGGGCACCTCTCGTGGTTCTCCTGGCCAGAGCTGGAACCCGTTCCAGTAAGCCAGGTAGCCCAAGAATGGACACACGAGCACCACGTGCTCGCGCTCACCAGCAAATGGGTACGAACCGATGGACACCTAAGTGGACACAGAGGAATCACCTTCATCGGGTGGGTGTCGGGCGGGTGGGGGGAGGGGATGGGCATACACCTCCATTAGGAATGGGGTGGGTGCGCACCGACTGGGGGATGGGCGCACTTGAGGCTCTGACCCGAGGGGGGAGGCTGGGAGAGGGCAACGTACCCGACCTTAACATTGGTACCCCCACAATACGCTGCAACAACATCAGAGGTAAATGAATAAGAACACAGGGGGGAGGGGGGCACGGGCAACACATGTCACCTTAATACTTGGACTCCCATCATCTGCTTGAAAAGAGAGAGAAAAGAAAATGCAATCATAGAGATAAGAGACACTTTTTAAAAATAATGAATCCGAAGAGAAAAGTAAAAGGAGGCCTGTGGAGCAGGTCTGGGTGTGACTCCGGATCCCCCAACATCAGGTGCCACCACCAAAGATTCCTACGTGTAGCCCATAGAACCCCAAAAGCAACGGGACGAGTTCTGGTCACATACTCCCTCAAAATGACATCCTGGCCTTCTTCTGGAACTCCCTCCCCTCTCAGACTCTCAAGGTTTCCTCCAGCGTGTCGGTTCCCACAGAGCAGACCTTTGGTCTGAGACCTGACAGTCCAGAAGCCACGCATGCTGCCGCGTGACGGCGGTGTCGCGGCTTGGGACAAGAGGAGGCCCCACGGTGCGGGCTGGGGCGCCAGGCACCGCGGCGGGCGCTGAGGGTGGGGGTGACCCCCACCCCGGGCCGCCGCCTCGCTCCCAGAAAGGGGACAGAACAAGAGGCAAAACAAAAAAAAAAAGAAGAAGAAGCCTACGGCACCCGGTATTCCCAGGCGGTCTCCCATCCAAGTACTAACCAGGCCCGACCCTGCTTAGCTTCCGAGACCAGACGAGATCGGGCGCGTTCAGGGTGGTGTGGCCCTAGACGGCGGAGGGCGCCCCTGCCCCGCTCAAGAAGCCGAGCCTCTCTGCGCTTCCCCGCCGCCTCCTCCCGCCCCAGGCCCCGCGCCGGCGCTGACCGGCGCCGGGCCGGGCCTGTTGAGTTCACCGGCCGGGTCCGGCGGGCTCCGTGGGACGGGGGTGACAGGCGGGGCGGGGCGGGGCGGGCAGGGAGCGGCGGGCCGGGGTGGGGGGCTGTCTCTCTATACACACACACACACACACACACACACACACTCACACTCACACTCACTCACTCACACTCACACAAGATGCGCCTCCACTGCTGGACTCGCCAAGGTGGAGACCTTCCAGCCTCCTTCACCTACCCGCCCCCCACCCCCAGCTCGTGGCCGCCCCCACCGCCGCCGCCGCCGCCGCCGCCGCCGCCGCCGCCGCCGCCGCCGCCGATTGCGCACGCGCGGGTCGCCCGCCCTTTGACCCCAGGCAGGGGCCGCCCTCCCCGACAACCCCTTTCAGCTGCGCCCCCCACCCTGTGGGTGGGCTGCCGCCTATTCACCCCGGGCCCGGGCTGGGGCACTGCGCATGGGGGAGGGGAGCGAGTGTATGGGGCGTCTCTCTCTCTCTCTAGGGATGTGTCCCATGGGTGGGGTGGCGTGGTTTGTGGGGCGCTGAAGAAATCAGTCCCCTCCATCTCCTACCTCTGGAAAACGCCCAAGCCCTTGGAGAACTGCCGGCAACGCGACCGTGGGGGCCGGGACCCTCCTCTGTGTCCTCCTGTGGCCCGGTCCAAGGGGCCTGGGCCTGGCCGGGGCTGCATTGGACCCCGACCACCCTGGCGTGTGGACTCGCTAAAAATCGGCGATTAGATATTGGATTCCAGCTTCATTGAGGTCATTTCACTAATGAGTGCACCGGAAAGAGTTTCCTAATCCATCTGTGAGGGTGGCAACTGAAAGAGAATTTTAAAGCTGACAGAATAGGCGAGGAAAGGCATAGGAGATTTCCACACCCAGTAAGGAAGCCTTTCCCGAAATGGAAGAAAGAAACGAGCAAACAGAAACACCGGTAGCCCGCCAGGATCAGAGTCTGCCCCCGAGAGAAAGTACCCTGACCAGGTTCACCCGTGGGTGGGTGGCGAGCTAGCGGCATTCAGAAGAGCGAGGCCCGCAGTCTGTGCAGAAGACACCTGCACTCGGGTGTGTGTGGCGGCACGATTCACAAGCAGCTCCAGATGTTAAGCCAAGGAGAAGCCAGGGAGTTCCCAACGCCCCAGGTGTCCTCAGCCCACGACTGGCTGCTGGGGGAATGCGAAGCCCGGCTCCTTGTCTCAGAGCGGGACAACCAGGAGGTGTGACGTACACCCCGGGGTTCCCAGGAGGATCAGGCTGAAGCTGGGACTTGGCCTGAAAGTGTCCCCTCGCATGGCCACCCGCTTCCCCTTCCTGCTCCTCTACTCCTGGTGCCCCTCCATCCAGGGGCCAGACCTTAAAGAGTCACCCGCAAGAGAATCCTGGTCCCAAAGGAGCCTTCTGGGGGACCCGTGCTGAGAGAGGTTGTGGGCATGGCCCGCTGGGGCTCTGCCCGACCCAGGGCTGAGAGGTGCAACCTCCCAGCTCTGGGTCCCTGCAGGGGAAGCGTTGGCAAGCACAGGGCCAGTCCTCCAAAGGCCCAGGTGCAGGGAGCCCAGGCCAAGCAGCCTGTGGAAGAAGCCACCCCGGGAACACGACTGCAGGCCACGGCCCTTCCCACCTCCTCCTCCTCCTCCTCCTGCTCCTCCACCCCCCCGACCTCCCACCCCCACCCCCCCGACATGGCGCAGGGCTCAGAGACACCTCAGACACTTGCTACCCAAAGTGCAAAGGGCATCAGTTGCTCCTCCACACCCCCCCCCTGCCCAGCAGACCGCGTTGTCCAGCCAGCCCCCGGGCCTCCCTGGGGTGCCCAGCACAAAAGTGCAGACAACCACCGGACCCTCAATCTCAGTTTTCGGATGTTTTTGCCACTCTAAGGACCCGCAGGCCAGCTGGGCCTTCTGGCAGGACAGAGAGCCCCGGAATCCGACGTGGAGAGCCGGGTGTACGTCCCCACGAGGAGGCGGTCCCCACCTCCGCGGCTCTCCCCTTGCGGGGGGGAAAAGCAGCCACGGGGCCTCAGAGAAGACACCAGGCTGGGCGCCCGCCCCACAGTGGGGGCACGTCCCCCGCAGGCCACTTAGCGCCGGCCGCCGGCCGGCGGACGGTTGGGTGGCGCGAGACGCTGCGGCCGCCCTGCTACCGGGTTCCTGGGAGGGCGTCCTGGAACCAGCGTCCACACCAAGCCCTTGGAAGGCCCAGGCGACGGAGGAGCCCCGTCAGGCAGGGGCCGAGGACGGTGACGGCCCGGGCGGGGAGGAGCGTGTCAGGCAGGGGCAGAGGACGGTGACAGGTGACAGGCCGGGCGGGAAGGAGTCAGTCAGGCAGGGGCCGAGGAGGAGACGGGCTGGGTAAGGGTTAGGGTTAGAGTCAGGGCACAAGTCACAATCGCAAAGACCTGGAAGCGACCCGAGTGCCCAGCGACCCACGAGTGCGTAAATGAAATGTGGCGCGTGGACACCACGGAGTGCTATTCAGCTAGGAGGAGCAGCGGTGAGAGGGCACCTCTCGTGGTTCTCCTGGCCAGAGCTGGAACCCGTTCCAGTAAGCCAGGTAGCCCAAGAATGGACACACGAGCACCACGTGCTCGCGCTCACCAGCAAATGGGTACGAACCGATGGACACCTAAGTGGACACAGAGGAATCACCTTCATCGGGTGGGTGTCGGGCGGGTGGGGGGAGGGGATGGGCATACACCTCCATTAGGAATGGGGTGGGTGCGCACCGACTGGGGGATGGGCGCACTTGAGGCTCTGACCCGAGGGGGGAGGCTGGGAGAGGGCAACGTACCCGACCTTAACATTGGTACCCCCACAATACGCTGCAACAACATCAGAGGTAAATGAATAAGAACACAGGGGGGAGGGGGGCACGGGCAACACATGTCACCTTAATACTTGGACTCCCATCATCTGCTTGAAAAGAGAGAGAAAAGAAAATGCAATCATAGAGATAAGAGACACTTTTTAAAAATAATGAATCCGAAGAGAAAAGTAAAAGGAGGCCTGTGGAGCAGGTCTGGGTGTGACTCCGGATCCCCCAACATCAGGTGCCACCACCAAAGATTCCTACGTGTAGCCCATAGAACCCCAAAAGCAACGGGACGAGTTCTGGTCACATACTCCCTCAAAATGACATCCTGGCCTTCTTCTGGAACTCCCTCCCCTCTCAGACTCTCAAGGTTTCCTCCAGCGTGTCGGTTCCCACAGAGCAGACCTTTGGTCTGAGACCTGACAGTCCAGAAGCCACGCATGCTGCCGCGTGACGGCGGTGTCGCGGCTTGGGACAAGAGGAGGCCCCACGGTGCGGGCTGGGGCGCCAGGCACCGCGGCGGGCGCTGAGGGTGGGGGTGACCCCCACCCCGGGCCGCCGCCTCGCTCCCAGAAAGGGGACAGAACAAGAGGCAAAACAAAAAAAAAAAGAAGAAGAAGCCTACGGCACCCGGTATTCCCAGGCGGTCTCCCATCCAAGTACTAACCAGGCCCGACCCTGCTTAGCTTCCGAGACCAGACGAGATCGGGCGCGTTCAGGGTGGTGTGGCCCTAGACGGCGGAGGGCGCCCCTGCCCCGCTCAAGAAGCCGAGCCTCTCTGCGCTTCCCCGCCGCCTCCTCCCGCCCCAGGCCCCGCGCCGGCGCTGACCGGCGCCGGGCCGGGCCTGTTGAGTTCACCGGCCGGGTCCGGCGGGCTCCGTGGGACGGGGGTGACAGGCGGGGCGGGGCGGGGCGGGCAGGGAGCGGCGGGCCGGGGTGGGGGGGCTGTCTCTCTATACACACACACACACACACACACACACACACTCACACTCACACTCACTCACTCACACTCACACAAGATGCGCCTCCACTGCTGGACTCGCCAAGGTGGAGACCTTCCAGCCTCCTTCACCTACCCGCCCCCCACCCCCAGCTCGTGGCCGCCCCCACCGCCGCCGCCGCCGCCGCCGCCGCCGCCGCCGCCGATTGCGCACGCGCGGGTCGCCCGCCCTTTGACCCCAGGCAGGGGCCGCCCTCCCCGACAACCCCTTTCAGCTGCGCCCCCCACCCTGTGGGTGGGCTGCCGCCTATTCCCCCGGGCCCGGGCTGGGGCACTGCGCATGGGGGAGGGGAGCGAGTGTATGGGGCGTCTCTCTCTCTCTCTAGGGATGTGTCCCATGGGTGGGGTGGCGTGGTTTGTGGGGCGCTGAAGAAATCAGTCCCCTCCATCTCCTACCTCTGGAAAACGCCCAAGCCCTTGGAGAACTGCCGGCAACGCGACCGTGGGGGCCGGGACCCTCCTCTGTGTCCTCCTGTGGCCCGGTCCAAGGGGCCTGGGCCTGGCCGGGGCTGCATTGGACCCCGACCACCCTGGCGTGTGGACTCGCTAAAAATCGGCGATTAGATATTGGATTCCAGCTTCATTGAGGTCATTTCACTAATGAGTGCACCGGAAAGAGTTTCCTAATCCATCTGTGAGGGTGGCAACTGAAAGAGAATTTTAAAGCTGACAGAATAGGCGAGGAAAGGCATAGGAGATTTCCACACCCAGTAAGGAAGCCTTTCCCGAAATGGAAGAAAGAAACGAGCAAACAGAAACACCGGTAGCCCGCCAGGATCAGAGTCTGCCCCCGAGAGAAAGTACCCTGACCAGGTTCACCCGTGGGTGGGTGGCGAGCTAGCGGCATTCAGAAGAGCGAGGCCCGCAGTCTGTGCAGAAGACACCTGCACTCGGGTGTGTGTGGCGGCACGATTCACAAGCAGCTCCAGATGTTAAGCCAAGGAGAAGCCAGGGAGTTCCCAACGCCCCAGGTGTCCTCAGCCCACGACTGGCTGCTGGGGGAATGCGAAGCCCGGCTCCTTGTCTCAGAGCGGGACAACCAGGAGGTGTGACGTACACCCCGGGGTTCCCAGGAGGATCAGGCTGAAGCTGGGACTTGGCCTGAAAGTGTCCCCTCGCATGGCCACCCGCTTCCCCTTCCTGCTCCTCTACTCCTGGTGCCCCTCCATCCAGGGGCCAGACCTTAAAGAGTCACCCGCAAGAGAATCCTGGTCCCAAAGGAGCCTTCTGGGGGACCCGTGCTGAGAGAGGTTGTGGGCATGGCCCGCTGGGGCTCTGCCCGACCCAGGGCTGAGAGGTGCAACCTCCCAGCTCTGGGTCCCTGCAGGGGAAGCGTTGGCAAGCACAGGGCCAGTCCTCCAAAGGCCCAGGTGCAGGGAGCCCAGGCCAAGCAGCCTGTGGAAGAAGCCACCCCGGGAACACGACTGCAGGCCACGGCCCTTCCCACCTCCTCCTCCTCCTCCTCCTGCTCCTCCACCCCCCCGACCTCCCACCCCCACCCCCCCGACATGGCGCAGGGCTCAGAGACACCTCAGACACTTGCTACCCAAAGTGCAAAGGGCATCAGTTGCTCCTCCACACCCCCCCCCCCTGCCCAGCAGACCGCGTTGTCCAGCCAGCCCCCGGGCCTCCCTGGGGTGCCCAGCACAAAAGTGCAGACAACCACCGGACCCTCAATCTCAGTTTTCGGATGTTTTTGCCACTCTAAGGACCCGCAGGCCAGCTGGGCCTTCTGGCAGGACAGAGAGCCCCGGAATCCGACGTGGAGAGCCGGGTGTACGTCCCCACGAGGAGGCGGTCCCCACCTCCGCGGCTCTCCCCTTGCGGGGGGGAAAAGCAGCCACGGGGCCTCAGAGAAGACACCAGGCTGGGCGCCCGCCCCACAGTGGGGGCACGTCCCCCGCAGGCCACTTAGCGCCGGCCGCCGGCCGGCGGACGGTTGGGTGGCGCGAGACGCTGCGGCCGCCCTGCTACCGGGTTCCTGGGAGGGCGTCCTGGAACCAGCGTCCACACCAAGCCCTTGGAAGGCCCAGGCGACGGAGGAGCCCCGTCAGGCAGGGGCCGAGGACGGTGACGGCCCGGGCGGGGAGGAGCGTGTCAGGCAGGGGCAGAGGACGGTGACAGGTGACAGGCCGGGCGGGAAGGAGTCAGTCAGGCAGGGGCCGAGGAGGAGACGGGCTGGGTAAGGGTTAGGGTTAGAGTCAGGGCACAAGTCACAATCGCAAAGACCTGGAAGCGACCCGAGTGCCCAGCGACCCACGAGTGCGTAAATGAAATGTGGCGCGTGGACACCACGGAGTGCTATTCAGCTAGGAGGAGCAGCGGTGAGAGGGCACCTCTCGTGGTTCTCCTGGCCAGAGCTGGAACCCGTTCCAGTAAGCCAGGTAGCCCAAGAATGGACACACGAGCACCACGTGCTCGCGCTCACCAGCAAATGGGTACGAACCGATGGACACCTAAGTGGACACAGAGGAATCACCTTCATCGGGTGGGTGTCGGGCGGGTGGGGGGAGGGGATGGGCATACACCTCCATTAGGAATGGGGTGGGTGCGCACCGACTGGGGGATGGGCGCACTTGAGGCTCTGACCCGAGGGGGGAGGCTGGGAGAGGGCAACGTACCCGACCTTAACATTGGTACCCCCACAATACGCTGCAACAACATCAGAGGTAAATGAATAAGAACACAGGGGGGAGGGGGGCACGGGCAACACATGTCACCTTAATACTTGGACTCCCATCATCTGCTTGAAAAGAGAGAGAAAAGAAAATGCAATCATAGAGATAAGAGACACTTTTTAAAAATAATGAATCCGAAGAGAAAAGTAAAAGGAGGCCTGTGGAGCAGGTCTGGGTGTGACTCCGGATCCCCCAACATCAGGTGCCACCACCAAAGATTCCTACGTGTAGCCCATAGAACCCCAAAAGCAACGGGACGAGTTCTGGTCACATACTCCCTCAAAATGACATCCTGGCCTTCTTCTGGAACTCCCTCCCCTCTCAGACTCTCAAGGTTTCCTCCAGCGTGTCGGTTCCCACAGAGCAGACCTTTGGTCTGAGACCTGACAGTCCAGAAGCCACGCATGCTGCCGCGTGACGGCGGTGTCGCGGCTTGGGACAAGAGGAGGCCCCACGGTGCGGGCTGGGGCGCCAGGCACCGCGGCGGGCGCTGAGGGTGGGGGTGACCCCCACCCCGGGCCGCCGCCTCGCTCCCAGAAAGGGGACAGAACAAGAGGCAAAACAAAAAAAAAAAGAAGAAGAAGCCTACGGCACCCGGTATTCCCAGGCGGTCTCCCATCCAAGTACTAACCAGGCCCGACCCTGCTTAGCTTCCGAGACCAGACGAGATCGGGCGCGTTCAGGGTGGTGTGGCCCTAGACGGCGGAGGGCGCCCCTGCCCCGCTCAAGAAGCCGAGCCTCTCTGCGCTTCCCCGCCGCCTCCTCCCGCCCCAGGCCCCGCGCCGGCGCTGACCGGCGCCGGGCCGGGCCTGTTGAGTTCACCGGCCGGGTCCGGCGGGCTCCGTGGGACGGGGGTGACAGGCGGGGCGGGGCGGGGCGGGCAGGGAGCGGCGGGCCGGGGTGGGGGGCTGTCTCTCTATACACACACACACACACACACACACACACTCACACTCACACTCACTCACTCACACTCACACAAGATGCGCCTCCACTGCTGGACTCGCCAAGGTGGAGACCTTCCAGCCTCCTTCACCTACCCGCCCCCCACCCCCAGCTCGTGGCCGCCCCCACCGCCGCCGCCGCCGATTGCGCACGCGCGGGTCGCCCGCCCTTTGACCCCAGGCAGGGGCCGCCCTCCCCGACAACCCCTTTCAGCTGCGCCCCCCACCCTGTGGGTGGGCTGCCGCCTATTCACCCCGGGCCCGGGCTGGGGCACTGCGCATGGGGGAGGGGAGCGAGTGTATGGGGCGTCTCTCTCTCTCTCTAGGGATGTGTCCCATGGGTGGGGTGGCGTGGTTTGTGGGGCGCTGAAGAAATCAGTCCCCTCCATCTCCTACCTCTGGAAAACGCCCAAGCCCTTGGAGAACTGCCGGCAACGCGACCGTGGGGGCCGGGACCCTCCTCTGTGTCCTCCTGTGGCCCGGTCCAAGGGGCCTGGGCCTGGCCGGGGCTGCATTGGACCCCGACCACCCTGGCGTGTGGACTCGCTAAAAATCGGCGATTAGATATTGGATTCCAGCTTCATTGAGGTCATTTCACTAATGAGTGCACCGGAAAGAGTTTCCTAATCCATCTGTGAGGGTGGCAACTGAAAGAGAATTTTAAAGCTGACAGAATAGGCGAGGAAAGGCATAGGAGATTTCCACACCCAGTAAGGAAGCCTTTCCCGAAATGGAAGAAAGAAACGAGCAAACAGAAACACCGGTAGCCCGCCAGGATCAGAGTCTGCCCCCGAGAGAAAGTACCCTGACCAGGTTCACCCGTGGGTGGGTGGCGAGCTAGCGGCATTCAGAAGAGCGAGGCCCGCAGTCTGTGCAGAAGACACCTGCACTCGGGTGTGTGTGGCGGCACGATTCACAAGCAGCTCCAGATGTTAAGCCAAGGAGAAGCCAGGGAGTTCCCAACGCCCCAGGTGTCCTCAGCCCACGACTGGCTGCTGGGGGAATGCGAAGCCCGGCTCCTTGTCTCAGAGCGGGACAACCAGGAGGTGTGACGTACACCCCGGGGTTCCCAGGAGGATCAGGCTGAAGCTGGGACTTGGCCTGAAAGTGTCCCCTCGCATGGCCACCCGCTTCCCCTTCCTGCTCCTCTACTCCTGGTGCCCCTCCATCCAGGGGCCAGACCTTAAAGAGTCACCCGCAAGAGAATCCTGGTCCCAAAGGAGCCTTCTGGGGGACCCGTGCTGAGAGAGGTTGTGGGCATGGCCCGCTGGGGCTCTGCCCGACCCAGGGCTGAGAGGTGCAACCTCCCAGCTCTGGGTCCCTGCAGGGGAAGCGTTGGCAAGCACAGGGCCAGTCCTCCAAAGGCCCAGGTGCAGGGAGCCCAGGCCAAGCAGCCTGTGGAAGAAGCCACCCCGGGAACACGACTGCAGGCCACGGCCCTTCCCACCTCCTCCTCCTCCTCCTCCTGCTCCTCCACCCCCCCGACCTCCCACCCCCACCCCCCCGACATGGCGCAGGGCTCAGAGACACCTCAGACACTTGCTACCCAAAGTGCAAAGGGCATCAGTTGCTCCTCCACACCCCCCCCCCGCCCAGCAGACCGCGTTGTCCAGCCAGCCCCCGGGCCTCCCTGGGGTGCCCAGCACAAAAGTGCAGACAACCACCGGACCCTCAATCTCAGTTTTCGGATGTTTTTGCCACTCTAAGGACCCGCAGGCCAGCTGGGCCTTCTGGCAGGACAGAGAGCCCCGGAATCCGACGTGGAGAGCCGGGTGTACGTCCCCACGAGGAGGCGGTCCCCACCTCCGCGGCTCTCCCCTTGCGGGGGGGAAAAGCAGCCACGGGGCCTCAGAGAAGACACCAGGCTGGGCACCCGCCCCACAGTGGGGGCACGTCCCCCGCAGGCCACTTAGCGCCGGCCGCCGGCCGGCGGACGGTTGGGTGGCGCGAGACGCTGCGGCCGCCCTGCTACCGGGTTCCTGGGAGGGCGTCCTGGAACCAGCGTCCACACCAAGCCCTTGGAAGGCCCAGGCGACGGAGGAGCCCCGTCAGGCAGGGGCCGAGGACGGTGACGGCCCGGGCGGGGAGGAGCGTGTCAGGCAGGGGCAGAGGACGGTGACAGGTGACAGGCCGGGCGGGAAGGAGTCAGTCAGGCAGGGGCCGAGGAGGAGACGGGCTGGGTAAGGGTTAGGGTTAGAGTCAGGGCACAAGTCACAATCGCAAAGACCTGGAAGCGACCCGAGTGCCCAGCGACCCACGAGTGCGTAAATGAAATGTGGCGCGTGGACACCACGGAGTGCTATTCAGCTAGGAGGAGCAGCGGTGAGAGGGCACCTCTCGTGGTTCTCCTGGCCAGAGCTGGAACCCGTTCCAGTAAGCCAGGTAGCCCAAGAATGGACACACGAGCACCACGTGCTCGCGCTCACCAGCAAATGGGTACGAACCGATGGACACCTAAGTGGACACAGAGGAATCACCTTCATCGGGTGGGTGTCGGGCGGGTGGGGGGAGGGGATGGGCATACACCTCCATTAGGAATGGGGTGGGTGCGCACCGACTGGGGGATGGGCGCACTTGAGGCTCTGACCCGAGGGGGGAGGCTGGGAGAGGGCAACGTACCCGACCTTAACATTGGTACCCCCACAATACGCTGCAACAACATCAGAGGTAAATGAATAAGAACACAGGGGGGAGGGGGGCACGGGCAACACATGTCACCTTAATACTTGGACTCCCATCATCTGCTTGAAAAGAGAGAGAAAAGAAAATGCAATCATAGAGATAAGAGACACTTTTTAAAAATAATGAATCCGAAGAGAAAAGTAAAAGGAGGCCTGTGGAGCAGGTCTGGGTGTGACTCCGGATCCCCCAACATCAGGTGCCACCACCAAAGATTCCTACGTGTAGCCCATAGAACCCCAAAAGCAACGGGACGAGTTCTGGTCACATACTCCCTCAAAATGACATCCTGGCCTTCTTCTGGAACTCCCTCCCCTCTCAGACTCTCAAGGTTTCCTCCAGCGTGTCGGTTCCCACAGAGCAGACCTTTGGTCTGAGACCTGACAGTCCAGAAGCCACGCATGCTGCCGCGTGACGGCGGTGTCGCGGCTTGGGACAAGAGGAGGCCCCACGGTGCGGGCTGGGGCGCCAGGCACCGCGGCGGGCGCTGAGGGTGGGGGTGACCCCCACCCCGGGCCGCCGCCTCGCTCCCAGAAAGGGGACAGAACAAGAGGCAAAACAAAAAAAAAAAGAAGAAGAAGCCTACGGCACCCGGTATTCCCAGGCGGTCTCCCATCCAAGTACTAACCAGGCCCGACCCTGCTTAGCTTCCGAGACCAGACGAGATCGGGCGCGTTCAGGGTGGTGTGGCCCTAGACGGCGGAGGGCGCCCCTGCCCCGCTCAAGAAGCCGAGCCTCTCTGCGCTTCCCCGCCGCCTCCTCCCGCCCCAGGCCCCGCGCCGGCGCTGACCGGCGCCGGGCCGGGCCTGTTGAGTTCACCGGCCGGGTCCGGCGGGCTCCGTGGGACGGGGGTGACAGGCGGGGCGGGGCGGGGCGGGCAGGGAGCGGCGGGCCGGGGTGGGGGGCTGTCTCTCTATACACACACACACACACACACACACACACACTCACACTCACACTCACTCACTCACACTCACACAAGATGCGCCTCCACTGCTGGACTCGCCAAGGTGGAGACCTTCCAGCCTCCTTCACCTACCCGCCCCCCACCCCCAGCTCGTGGCCGCCCCCACCGCCGCCGCCGCCGCCGCCGCCGCCGCCGCCGCCGCCCCCGCCGCCGCCGCCGCCGATTGCGCACGCGCGGGTCGCCCGCCCTTTGACCCCAGGCAGGGGCCGCCCTCCCCGACAACCCCTTTCAGCTGCGCCCCCCACCCTGTGGGTGGGCTGCCGCCTATTCACCCCGGGCCCGGGCTGGGGCACTGCGCATGGGGGAGGGGAGCGAGTGTATGGGGCGTCTCTCTCTCTCTCTAGGGATGTGTCCCATGGGTGGGGTGGCGTGGTTTGTGGGGCGCTGAAGAAATCAGTCCCCTCCATCTCCTACCTCTGGAAAACGCCCAAGCCCTTGGAGAACTGCCGGCAACGCGACCGTGGGGGCCGGGACCCTCCTCTGTGTCCTCCTGTGGCCCGGTCCAAGGGGCCTGGGCCTGGCCGGGGCTGCATTGGACCCCGACCACCCTGGCGTGTGGACTCGCTAAAAATCGGCGATTAGATATTGGATTCCAGCTTCATTGAGGTCATTTCACTAATGAGTGCACCGGAAAGAGTTTCCTAATCCATCTGTGAGGGTGGCAACTGAAAGAGAATTTTAAAGCTGACAGAATAGGCGAGGAAAGGCATAGGAGATTTCCACACCCAGTAAGGAAGCCTTTCCCGAAATGGAAGAAAGAAACGAGCAAACAGAAACACCGGTAGCCCGCCAGGATCAGAGTCTGCCCCCGAGAGAAAGTACCCTGACCAGGTTCACCCGTGGGTGGGTGGCGAGCTAGCGGCATTCAGAAGAGCGAGGCCCGCAGTCTGTGCAGAAGACACCTGCACTCGGGTGTGTGTGGCGGCACGATTCACAAGCAGCTCCAGATGTTAAGCCAAGGAGAAGCCAGGGAGTTCCCAACGCCCCAGGTGTCCTCAGCCCACGACTGGCTGCTGGGGGAATGCGAAGCCCGGCTCCTTGTCTCAGAGCGGGACAACCAGGAGGTGTGACGTACACCCCGGGGTTCCCAGGAGGATCAGGCTGAAGCTGGGACTTGGCCTGAAAGTGTCCCCTCGCATGGCCACCCGCTTCCCCTTCCTGCTCCTCTACTCCTGGTGCCCCTCCATCCAGGGGCCAGACCTTAAAGAGTCACCCGCAAGAGAATCCTGGTCCCAAAGGAGCCTTCTGGGGGACCCGTGCTGAGAGAGGTTGTGGGCATGGCCCGCTGGGGCTCTGCCCGACCCAGGGCTGAGAGGTGCAACCTCCCAGCTCTGGGTCCCTGCAGGGGAAGCGTTGGCAAGCACAGGGCCAGTCCTCCAAAGGCCCAGGTGCAGGGAGCCCAGGCCAAGCAGCCTGTGGAAGAAGCCACCCCGGGAACACGACTGCAGGCCACGGCCCTTCCCACCTCCTCCTCCTCCTCCTCCTGCTCCTCCACCCCCCCGACCTCCCACCCCCACCCCCCCGACATGGCGCAGGGCTCAGAGACACCTCAGACACTTGCTACCCAAAGTGCAAAGGGCATCAGTTGCTCCTCCACACCCCCCCCCCGCCCAGCAGACCGCGTTGTCCAGCCAGCCCCCGGGCCTCCCTGGGGTGCCCAGCACAAAAGTGCAGACAACCACCGGACCCTCAATCTCAGTTTTCGGATGTTTTTGCCACTCTAAGGACCCGCAGGCCAGCTGGGCCTTCTGGCAGGACAGAGAGCCCCGGAATCCGACGTGGAGAGCCGGGTGTACGTCCCCACGAGGAGGCGGTCCCCACCTCCGCGGCTCTCCCCTTGCGGGGGGGAAAAGCAGCCACGGGGCCTCAGAGAAGACACCAGGCTGGGCGCCCGCCCCACAGTGGGGGCACGTCCCCCGCAGGCCACTTAGCGCCGGCCGCCGGCCGGCGGACGGTTGGGTGGCGCGAGACGCTGCGGCCGCCCTGCTACCGGGTTCCTGGGAGGGCGTCCTGGAACCAGCGTCCACACCAAGCCCTTGGAAGGCCCAGGCGACGGAGGAGCCCCGTCAGGCAGGGGCCGAGGACGGTGACGGCCCGGGCGGGGAGGAGCGTGTCAGGCAGGGGCAGAGGACGGTGACAGGTGACAGGCCGGGCGGGAAGGAGTCAGTCAGGCAGGGGCCGAGGAGGAGACGGGCTGGGTAAGGGTTAGGGTTAGAGTCAGGGCACAAGTCACAATCGCAAAGACCTGGAAGCGACCCGAGTGCCCAGCGACCCACGAGTGCGTAAATGAAATGTGGCGCGTGGACACCACGGAGTGCTATTCAGCTAGGAGGAGCAGCGGTGAGAGGGCACCTCTCGTGGTTCTCCTGGCCAGAGCTGGAACCCGTTCCAGTAAGCCAGGTAGCCCAAGAATGGACACACGAGCACCACGTGCTCGCGCTCACCAGCAAATGGGTACGAACCGATGGACACCTAAGTGGACACAGAGGAATCACCTTCATCGGGTGGGTGTCGGGCGGGTGGGGGGAGGGGATGGGCATACACCTCCATTAGGAATGGGGTGGGTGCGCACCGACTGGGGGATGGGCGCACTTGAGGCTCTGACCCGAGGGGGGAGGCTGGGAGAGGGCAACGTACCCGACCTTAACATTGGTACCCCCACAATACGCTGCAACAACATCAGAGGTAAATGAATAAGAACACAGGGGGGAGGGGGGCACGGGCAACACATGTCACCTTAATACTTGGACTCCCATCATCTGCTTGAAAAGAGAGAGAAAAGAAAATGCAATCATAGAGATAAGAGACACTTTTTAAAAATAATGAATCCGAAGAGAAAAGTAAAAGGAGGCCTGTGGAGCAGGTCTGGGTGTGACTCCGGATCCCCCAACATCAGGTGCCACCACCAAAGATTCCTACGTGTAGCCCATAGAACCCCAAAAGCAACGGGACGAGTTCTGGTCACATACTCCCTCAAAATGACATCCTGGCCTTCTTCTGGAACTCCCTCCCCTCTCAGACTCTCAAGGTTTCCTCCAGCGTGTCGGTTCCCACAGAGCAGACCTTTGGTCTGAGACCTGACAGTCCAGAAGCCACGCATGCTGCCGCGTGACGGCGGTGTCGCGGCTTGGGACAAGAGGAGGCCCCACGGTGCGGGCTGGGGCGCCAGGCACCGCGGCGGGCGCTGAGGGTGGGGGTGACCCCCACCCCGGGCCGCCGCCTCGCTCCCAGAAAGGGGACAGAACAAGAGGCAAAACAAAAAAAAAAAGAAGAAGAAGCCTACGGCACCCGGTATTCCCAGGCGGTCTCCCATCCAAGTACTAACCAGGCCCGACCCTGCTTAGCTTCCGAGACCAGACGAGATCGGGCGCGTTCAGGGTGGTGTGGCCCTAGACGGCGGAGGGCGCCCCTGCCCCGCTCAAGAAGCCGAGCCTCTCTGCTCTTCCCCGCCGCCTCCTCCCGCCCCAGGCCCCGCGCCGGCGCTGACCGGCGCCGGGCCGGGCCTGTTGAGTTCACCGGCCGGGTCCGGCGGGCTCCGTGGGACGGGGGTGACAGGCGGGGCGGGGCGGGGCGGGCAGGGAGCGGCGGGCCGGGGTGGGGGGCTGTCTCTCTATACACACACACACACACACACACACACACACTCACACTCACACTCACTCACTCACACTCACACAAGATGCGCCTCCACTGCTGGACTCGCCAAGGTGGAGACCTTCCAGCCTCCTTCACCTACCCGCCCCCCACCCCCAGCTCGTGGCCGCCCCCACCGCCGCCGCCGCCGCCGCCGCCGCCGCCGCCGCCGCCGCCGCCGCCGATTGCGCACGCGCGGGTCGCCCGCCCTTTGACCCCAGGCAGGGGCCGCCCTCCCCGACAACCCCTTTCAGCTGCGCCCCCCACCCTGTGGGTGGGCTGCCGCCTATTCACCCCGGGCCCGGGCTGGGGCACTGCGCATGGGGGAGGGGAGCGAGTGTATGGGGCGTCTCTCTCTCTCTCTAGGGATGTGTCCCATGGGTGGGGTGGCGTGGTTTGTGGGGCGCTGAAGAAATCAGTCCCCTCCATCTCCTACCTCTGGAAAACGCCCAAGCCCTTGGAGAACTGCCGGCAACGCGACCGTGGGGGCCGGGACCCTCCTCTGTGTCCTCCTGTGGCCCGGTCCAAGGGGCCTGGGCCTGGCCGGGGCTGCATTGGACCCCGACCACCCTGGCGTGTGGACTCGCTAAAAATCGGCGATTAGATATTGGATTCCAGCTTCATTGAGGTCATTTCACTAATGAGTGCACCGGAAAGAGTTTCCTAATCCATCTGTGAGGGTGGCAACTGAAAGAGAATTTTAAAGCTGACAGAATAGGCGAGGAAAGGCATAGGAGATTTCCACACCCAGTAAGGAAGCCTTTCCCGAAATGGAAGAAAGAAACGAGCAAACAGAAACACCGGTAGCCCGCCAGGATCAGAGTCTGCCCCCGAGAGAAAGTACCCTGACCAGGTTCACCCGTGGGTGGGTGGCGAGCTAGCGGCATTCAGAAGAGCGAGGCCCGCAGTCTGTGCAGAAGACACCTGCACTCGGGTGTGTGTGGCGGCACGATTCACAAGCAGCTCCAGATGTTAAGCCAAGGAGAAGCCAGGGAGTTCCCAACGCCCCAGGTGTCCTCAGCCCACGACTGGCTGCTGGGGGAATGCGAAGCCCGGCTCCTTGTCTCAGAGCGGGACAACCAGGAGGTGTGACGTACACCCCGGGGTTCCCAGGAGGATCAGGCTGAAGCTGGGACTTGGCCTGAAAGTGTCCCCTCGCATGGCCACCCGCTTCCCCTTCCTGCTCCTCTACTCCTGGTGCCCCTCCATCCAGGGGCCAGACCTTAAAGAGTCACCCGCAAGAGAATCCTGGTCCCAAAGGAGCCTTCTGGGGGACCCGTGCTGAGAGAGGTTGTGGGCATGGCCCGCTGGGGCTCTGCCCGACCCAGGGCTGAGAGGTGCAACCTCCCAGCTCTGGGTCCCTGCAGGGGAAGCGTTGGCAAGCACAGGGCCAGTCCTCCAAAGGCCCAGGTGCAGGGAGCCCAGGCCAAGCAGCCTGTGGAAGAAGCCACCCCGGGAACACGACTGCAGGCCACGGCCCTTCCCACCTCCTCCTCCTCCTCCTCCTGCTCCTCCACCCCCCCGACCTCCCACCCCCACCCCCCCGACATGGCGCAGGGCTCAGAGACACCTCAGACACTTGCTACCCAAAGTGCAAAGGGCATCAGTTGCTCCTCCACACCCCCCCCCTGCCCAGCAGACCGCGTTGTCCAGCCAGCCCCCGGGCCTCCCTGGGGTGCCCAGCACAAAAGTGCAGACAACCACCGGACCCTCAATCTCAGTTTTCGGATGTTTTTGCCACTCTAAGGACCCGCAGGCCAGCTGGGCCTTCTGGCAGGACAGAGAGCCCCGGAATCCGACGTGGAGAGCCGGGTGTACGTCCCCACGAGGAGGCGGTCCCCACCTCCGCGGCTCTCCCCTTGCGGGGGGGAAAAGCAGCCACGGGGCCTCAGAGAAGACACCAGGCTGGGCGCCCGCCCCACAGTGGGGGCACGTCCCCCGCAGGCCACTTAGCGCCGGCCGCCGGCCGGCGGACGGTTGGGTGGCGCGAGACGCTGCGGCCGCCCTGCTACCGGGTTCCTGGGAGGGCGTCCTGGAACCAGCGTCCACACCAAGCCCTTGGAAGGCCCAGGCGACGGAGGAGCCCCGTCAGGCAGGGGCCGAGGACGGTGACGGCCCGGGCGGGGAGGAGCGTGTCAGGCAGGGGCAGAGGACGGTGACAGGTGACAGGCCGGGCGGGAAGGAGTCAGTCAGGCAGGGGCCGAGGAGGAGACGGGCTGGGTAAGGGTTAGGGTTAGAGTCAGGGCACAAGTCACAATCGCAAAGACCTGGAAGCGACCCGAGTGCCCAGCGACCCACGAGTGCGTAAATGAAATGTGGCGCGTGGACACCACGGAGTGCTATTCAGCTAGGAGGAGCAGCGGTGAGAGGGCACCTCTCGTGGTTCTCCTGGCCAGAGCTGGAACCCGTTCCAGTAAGCCAGGTAGCCCAAGAATGGACACACGAGCACCACGTGCTCGCGCTCACCAGCAAATGGGTACGAACCGATGGACACCTAAGTGGACACAGAGGAATCACCTTCATCGGGTGGGTGTCGGGCGGGTGGGGGGAGGGGATGGGCATACACCTCCATTAGGAATGGGGTGGGTGCGCACCGACTGGGGGATGGGCGCACTTGAGGCTCTGACCCGAGGGGGGAGGCTGGGAGAGGGCAACGTACCCGACCTTAACATTGGTACCCCCACAATACGCTGCAACAACATCAGAGGTAAATGAATAAGAACACAGGGGGGAGGGGGGCACGGGCAACACATGTCACCTTAATACTTGGACTCCCATCATCTGCTTGAAAAGAGAGAGAAAAGAAAATGCAATCATAGAGATAAGAGACACTTTTTAAAAATAATGAATCCGAAGAGAAAAGTAAAAGGAGGCCTGTGGAGCAGGTCTGGGTGTGACTCCGGATCCCCCAACATCAGGTGCCACCACCAAAGATTCCTACGTGTAGCCCATAGAACCCCAAAAGCAACGGGACGAGTTCTGGTCACATACTCCCTCAAAATGACATCCTGGCCTTCTTCTGGAACTCCCTCCCCTCTCAGACTCTCAAGGTTTCCTCCAGCGTGTCGGTTCCCACAGAGCAGACCTTTGGTCTGAGACCTGACAGTCCAGAAGCCACGCATGCTGCCGCGTGACGGCGGTGTCGCGGCTTGGGACAAGAGGAGGCCCCACGGTGCGGGCTGGGGCGCCAGGCACCGCGGCGGGCGCTGAGGGTGGGGGTGACCCCCACCCCGGGCCGCCGCCTCGCTCCCAGAAAGGGGACAGAACAAGAGGCAAAACAAAAAAAAAAAGAAGAAGAAGCCTACGGCACCCGGTATTCCCAGGCGGTCTCCCATCCAAGTACTAACCAGGCCCGACCCTGCTTAGCTTCCGAGACCAGACGAGATCGGGCGCGTTCAGGGTGGTGTGGCCCTAGACGGCGGAGGGCGCCCCTGCCCCGCTCAAGAAGCCGAGCCTCTCTGCGCTTCCCCGCCGCCTCCTCCCGCCCCAGGCCCCGCGCCGGCGCTGACCGGCGCCGGGCCGGGCCTGTTGAGTTCACCGGCCGGGTCCGGCGGGCTCCGTGGGACGGGGGTGACAGGCGGGGCGGGGCGGGGCGGGCAGGGAGCGGCGGGCCGGGGTGGGGGGGCTGTCTCTCTATACACACACACACACACACACACACACACACTCACACTCACACTCACTCACTCACACTCACACAAGATGCGCCTCCACTGCTGGACTCGCCAAGGTGGAGACCTTCCAGCCTCCTTCACCTACCCGCCCCCCACCCCCAGCTCGTGGCCGCCCCCACCGCCGCCGCCGCCGCCGCCGCCGCCGCCGCCGCCGATTGCGCACGCGCGGGTCGCCCGCCCTTTGACCCCAGGCAGGGGCCGCCCTCCCCGACAACCCCTTTCAGCTGCGCCCCCCACCCTGTGGGTGGGCTGCCGCCTATTCCCCCGGGCCCGGGCTGGGGCACTGCGCATGGGGGAGGGGAGCGAGTGTATGGGGCGTCTCTCTCTCTCTCTAGGGATGTGTCCCATGGGTGGGGTGGCGTGGTTTGTGGGGCGCTGAAGAAATCAGTCCCCTCCATCTCCTACCTCTGGAAAACGCCCAAGCCCTTGGAGAACTGCCGGCAACGCGACCGTGGGGGCCGGGACCCTCCTCTGTGTCCTCCTGTGGCCCGGTCCAAGGGGCCTGGGCCTGGCCGGGGCTGCATTGGACCCCGACCACCCTGGCGTGTGGACTCGCTAAAAATCGGCGATTAGATATTGGATTCCAGCTTCATTGAGGTCATTTCACTAATGAGTGCACCGGAAAGAGTTTCCTAATCCATCTGTGAGGGTGGCAACTGAAAGAGAATTTTAAAGCTGACAGAATAGGCGAGGAAAGGCATAGGAGATTTCCACACCCAGTAAGGAAGCCTTTCCCGAAATGGAAGAAAGAAACGAGCAAACAGAAACACCGGTAGCCCGCCAGGATCAGAGTCTGCCCCCGAGAGAAAGTACCCTGACCAGGTTCACCCGTGGGTGGGTGGCGAGCTAGCGGCATTCAGAAGAGCGAGGCCCGCAGTCTGTGCAGAAGACACCTGCACTCGGGTGTGTGTGGCGGCACGATTCACAAGCAGCTCCAGATGTTAAGCCAAGGAGAAGCCAGGGAGTTCCCAACGCCCCAGGTGTCCTCAGCCCACGACTGGCTGCTGGGGGAATGCGAAGCCCGGCTCCTTGTCTCAGAGCGGGACAACCAGGAGGTGTGACGTACACCCTGGGGTTCCCAGGAGGATCAGGCTGAAGCTGGGACTTGGCCTGAAAGTGTCCCCTCGCATGGCCACCCGCTTCCCCTTCCTGCTCCTCTACTCCTGGTGCCCCTCCATCCAGGGGCCAGACCTTAAAGAGTCACCCGCAAGAGAATCCTGGTCCCAAAGGAGCCTTCTGGGGGACCCGTGCTGAGAGAGGTTGTGGGCATGGCCCGCTGGGGCTCTGCCCGACCCAGGGCTGAGAGGTGCAACCTCCCAGCTCTGGGTCCCTGCAGGGGAAGCGTTGGCAAGCACAGGGCCAGTCCTCCAAAGGCCCAGGTGCAGGGAGCCCAGGCCAAGCAGCCTGTGGAAGAAGCCACCCCGGGAACACGACTGCAGGCCACGGCCCTTCCCACCTCCTCCTCCTCCTCCTCCTGCTCCTCCACCCCCCCGACCTCCCACCCCCACCCCCCCGACATGGCGCAGGGCTCAGAGACACCTCAGACACTTGCTACCCAAAGTGCAAAGGGCATCAGTTGCTCCTCCACACCCCCCCCCCCTGCCCAGCAGACCGCGTTGTCCAGCCAGCCCCCGGGCCTCCCTGGGGTGCCCAGCACAAAAGTGCAGACAACCACCGGACCCTCAATCTCAGTTTTCGGATGTTTTTGCCACTCTAAGGACCCGCAGGCCAGCTGGGCCTTCTGGCAGGACAGAGAGCCCCGGAATCCGACGTGGAGAGCCGGGTGTACGTCCCCACGAGGAGGCGGTCCCCACCTCCGCGGCTCTCCCCTTGCGGGGGGGAAAAGCAGCCACGGGGCCTCAGAGAAGACACCAGGCTGGGCGCCCGCCCCACAGTGGGGGCACGTCCCCCGCAGGCCACTTAGCGCCGGCCGCCGGCCGGCGGACGGTTGGGTGGCGCGAGACGCTGCGGCCGCCCTGCTACCGGGTTCCTGGGAGGGCGTCCTGGAACCAGCGTCCACACCAAGCCCTTGGAAGGCCCAGGCGACGGAGGAGCCCCGTCAGGCAGGGGCCGAGGACGGTGACGGCCCGGGCGGGGAGGAGCGTGTCAGGCAGGGGCAGAGGACGGTGACAGGTGACAGGCCGGGCGGGAAGGAGTCAGTCAGGCAGGGGCCGAGGAGGAGACGGGCTGGGTAAGGGTTAGGGTTAGAGTCAGGGCACAAGTCACAATCGCAAAGACCTGGAAGCGACCCGAGTGCCCAGCGACCCACGAGTGCGTAAATGAAATGTGGCGCGTGGACACCACGGAGTGCTATTCAGCTAGGAGGAGCAGCGGTGAGAGGGCACCTCTCGTGGTTCTCCTGGCCAGAGCTGGAACCCGTTCCAGTAAGCCAGGTAGCCCAAGAATGGACACACGAGCACCACGTGCTCGCGCTCACCAGCAAATGGGTACGAACCGATGGACACCTAAGTGGACACAGAGGAATCACCTTCATCGGGTGGGTGTCGGGCGGGTGGGGGGAGGGGATGGGCATACACCTCCATTAGGAATGGGGTGGGTGCGCACCGACTGGGGGATGGGCGCACTTGAGGCTCTGACCCGAGGGGGGAGGCTGGGAGAGGGCAACGTACCCGACCTTAACATTGGTACCCCCACAATACGCTGCAACAACATCAGAGGTAAATGAATAAGAACACAGGGGGGAGGGGGGCACGGGCAACACATGTCACCTTAATACTTGGACTCCCATCATCTGCTTGAAAAGAGAGAGAAAAGAAAATGCAATCATAGAGATAAGAGACACTTTTTAAAAATAATGAATCCGAAGAGAAAAGTAAAAGGAGGCCTGTGGAGCAGGTCTGGGTGTGACTCCGGATCCCCCAACATCAGGTGCCACCACCAAAGATTCCTACGTGTAGCCCATAGAACCCCAAAAGCAACGGGACGAGTTCTGGTCACATACTCCCTCAAAATGACATCCTGGCCTTCTTCTGGAACTCCCTCCCCTCTCAGACTCTCAAGGTTTCCTCCAGCGTGTCGGTTCCCACAGAGCAGACCTTTGGTCTGAGACCTGACAGTCCAGAAGCCACGCATGCTGCCGCGTGACGGCGGTGTCGCGGCTTGGGACAAGAGGAGGCCCCACGGTGCGGGCTGGGGCGCCAGGCACCGCGGCGGGCGCTGAGGGTGGGGGTGACCCCCACCCCGGGCCGCCGCCTCGCTCCCAGAAAGGGGACAGAACAAGAGGCAAAACAAAAAAAAAAAGAAGAAGAAGCCTACGGCACCCGGTATTCCCAGGCGGTCTCCCATCCAAGTACTAACCAGGCCCGACCCTGCTTAGCTTCCGAGACCAGACGAGATCGGGCGCGTTCAGGGTGGTGTGGCCCTAGACGGCGGAGGGCGCCCCTGCCCCGCTCAAGAAGCCGAGCCTCTCTGCGCTTCCCCGCCGCCTCCTCCCGCCCCAGGCCCCGCGCCGGCGCTGACCGGCGCCGGGCCGGGCCTGTTGAGTTCACCGGCCGGGTCCGGCGGGCTCCGTGGGACGGGGGTGACAGGCGGGGCGGGGCGGGGCGGGCAGGGAGCGGCGGGCCGGGGTGGGGGGCTGTCTCTCTATACACACACACACACACACACACACACACACTTACACTCACACTCACACAAGATGCGCCTCCACTGCTGGACTCGCCAAGGTGGAGACCTTCCAGCCTCCTTCACCTACCCGCCCCCCACCCCCAGCTCGTGGCCGCCCCCACCGCCGCCGCCGCCGCCGCCGATTGCGCACGCGCGGGTCGCCCGCCCTTTGACCCCAGGCAGGGGCCGCCCTCCCCGACAACCCCTTTCAGCTGCGCCCCCCACCCTGTGGGTGGGCTGCCGCCTATTCCCCGGGGCCCGGGCTGGGGCACTGCGCATGGGGGAGGGGAGCGAGTGTATGGGGCGTCTCTCTCTCTCTCTAGGGATGTGTCCCATGGGTGGGGTGGCGTGGTTTGTGGGGCGCTGAAGAAATCAGTCCCCTCCATCTCCTACCTCTGGAAAACGCCCAATCCCTTGGAGAACTGCCGGCAACGCGACCGTGGGGGCCGGGACCCTCCTCTGTGTCCTCCTGTGGCCCGGTCCAAGGGGCCTGGGCCTGGCCGGGGCTGCATTGGACCCCGACCACCCTGGCGTGTGGACTCGCTAAAAATCGGCGATTAGATATTGGATTCCAGCTTCATTGAGGTCATTTCACTAATGAGTGCACCGGAAAGAGTTTCCTAATCCATCTGTGAGGGTGGCAACTGAAAGAGAATTTTAAAGCTGACAGAATAGGCGAGGAAAGGCATAGGAGATTTCCACACCCAGTAAGGAAGCCTTTCCCGAAATGGAAGAAAGAAACGAGCAAACAGAAACACCGGTAGCCCGCCAGGATCAGAGTCTGCCCCCGAGAGAAAGTACCCTGACCAGGTTCACCCGTGGGTGGGTGGCGAGCTAGCGGCATTCAGAAGAGCGAGGCCCGCAGTCTGTGCAGAAGACACCTGCACTCGGGTGTGTGTGGCGGCACGATTCACAAGCAGCTCCAGATGTTAAGCCAAGGAGAAGCCAGGGAGTTCCCAACGCCCCAGGTGTCCTCAGCCCACGACTGGCTGCTGGGGGAATGCGAAGCCCGGCTCCTTGTCTCAGAGCGGGACAACCAGGAGGTGTGACGTACACCCCGGGGTTCCCAGGAGGATCAGGCTGAAGCTGGGACTTGGCCTGAAAGTGTCCCCTCGCATGGCCACCCGCTTCCCCTTCCTGCTCCTCTACTCCTGGTGCCCCTCCATCCAGGGGCCAGACCTTAAAGAGTCACCCGCAAGAGAATCCTGGTCCCAAAGGAGCCTTCTGGGGGACCCGTGCTGAGAGAGGTTGTGGGCATGGCCCGCTGGGGCTCTGCCCGACCCAGGGCTGAGAGGTGCAACCTCCCAGCTCTGGGTCCCTGCAGGGGAAGCGTTGGCAAGCACAGGGCCAGTCCTCCAAAGGCCCAGGTGCAGGGAGCCCAGGCCAAGCAGCCTGTGGAAGAAGCCACCCCGGGAACACGACTGCAGGCCACGGCCCTTCCCACCTCCTCCTCCTCCTCCTCCTGCTCCTCCACCCCCCCGACCTCCCACCCCCACCCCCCCGACATGGCGCAGGGCTCAGAGACACCTCAGACACTTGCTACCCAAAGTGCAAAGGGCATCAGTTGCTCCTCCACACCCCCCCCCTGCCCAGCAGACCGCGTTGTCCAGCCAGCCCCCGGGCCTCCCTGGGGTGCCCAGCACAAAAGTGCAGACAACCACCGGACCCTCAATCTCAGTTTTCGGATGTTTTTGCCACTCTAAGGACCCGCAGGCCAGCTGGGCCTTCTGGCAGGACAGAGAGCCCCGGAATCCGACGTGGAGAGCCGGGTGTACGTCCCCACGAGGAGGCGGTCCCCACCTCCGCGGCTCTCCCCTTGCGGGGGGGAAAAGCAGCCACGGGGCCTCAGAGAAGACACCAGGCTGGGCGCCCGCCCCACAGTGGGGGCACGTCCCCCGCAGGCCACTTAGCGCCGGCCGCCGGCCGGCGGACGGTTGGGTGGCGCGAGACGCTGCGGCCGCCCTGCTACCGGGTTCCTGGGAGGGCGTCCTGGAACCAGCGTCCACACCAAGCCCTTGGAAGGCCCAGGCGACGGAGGAGCCCCGTCAGGCAGGGGCCGAGGACGGTGACGGCCCGGGCGGGGAGGAGCGTGTCAGGCAGGGGCAGAGGACGGTGACAGGTGACAGGCCGGGCGGGAAGGAGTCAGTCAGGCAGGGGCCGAGGAGGAGACGGGCTGGGTAAGGGTTAGGGTTAGAGTCAGGGCACAAGTCACAATCGCAAAGACCTGGAAGCGACCCGAGTGCCCAGCGACCCACGAGTGCGTAAATGAAATGTGGCGCGTGGACACCACGGAGTGCTATTCAGCTAGGAGGAGCAGTGGTGAGAGGGCACCTCTCGTGGTTCTCCTGGCCAGAGCTGGAACCCGTTCCAGTAAGCCAGGTAGCCCAAGAATGGACACACGAGCACCACGTGCTCGCGCTCACCAGCAAATGGGTACGAACCGATGGACACCTAAGTGGACACAGAGGAATCACCTTCATCGGGTGGGTGTCGGGCGGGTGGGGGGAGGGGATGGGCATACACCTCCATTAGGAATGGGGTGGGTGCGCACCGACTGGGGGATGGGCGCACTTGAGGCTCTGACCCGAGGGGGGAGGCTGGGAGAGGGCAACGTACCCGACCTTAACATTGGTACCCCCACAATACGCTGCAACAACATCAGAGGTAAATGAATAAGAACACAGGGGGGAGGGGGGCACGGGCAACACATGTCACCTTAATACTTGGACTCCCATCATCTGCTTGAAAAGAGAGAGAAAAGAAAATGCAATCATAGAGATAAGAGACACTTTTTAAAAATAATGAATCCGAAGAGAAAAGTAAAAGGAGGCCTGTGGAGCAGGTCTGGGTGTGACTCCGGATCCCCCAACATCAGGTGCCACCACCAAAGATTCCTACGTGTAGCCCATAGAACCCCAAAAGCAACGGGACGAGTTCTGGTCACATACTCCCTCAAAATGACATCCTGGCCTTCTTCTGGAACTCCCTCCCCTCTCAGACTCTCAAGGTTTCCTCCAGCGTGTCGGTTCCCACAGAGCAGACCTTTGGTCTGAGACCTGACAGTCCAGAAGCCACGCATGCTGCCGCGTGACGGCGGTGTCGCGGCTTGGGACAAGAGGAGGCCCCACGGTGCGGGCTGGGGCGCCAGGCACCGCGGCGGGCGCTGAGGGTGGGGGTGACCCCCACCCCGGGCCGCCGCCTCGCTCCCAGAAAGGGGACAGAACAAGAGGCAAAACAAAAAAAAAAAGAAGAAGAAGCCTACGGCACCCGGTATTCCCAGGCGGTCTCCCATCCAAGTACTAACCAGGCCCGACCCTGCTTAGCTTCCGAGACCAGACGAGATCGGGCGCGTTCAGGGTGGTGTGGCCCTAGACGGCGGAGGGCGCCCCTGCCCCGCTCAAGAAGCCGAGCCTCTCTGCGCTTCCCCGCCGCCTCCTCCCGCCCCAGGCCCCGCGCCGGCGCTGACCGGCGCCGGGCCGGGCCTGTTGAGTTCACCGGCCGGGTCCGGCGGGCTCCGTGGGACGGGGGTGACAGGCGGGGCGGGGCGGGGCGGGCAGGGAGCGGCGGGCCGGGGTGGGGGGCTGTCTCTCTATACACACACACACACACACACACACACACACACTCACACTCACACTCACTCACTCACACTCACACAAGATGCGCCTCCACTGCTGGACTCGCCAAGGTGGAGACCTTCCAGCCTCCTTCACCTACCCGCCCCCCACCCCCAGCTCGTGGCCGCCCCCGCCGCCGCCGCCGCCGCCGCCGCCGCCGATTGCGCACGCGCGGGTCGCCCGCCCTTTGACCCCAGGCAGGGGCCGCCCTCCCCGACAACCCCTTTCAGCTGCGCCCCCCACCCTGTGGGTGGGCTGCCGCCTATTCACCCCGGGCCCGGGCTGGGGCACTGCGCATGGGGGAGGGGAGCGAGTGTATGGGGCGTCTCTCTCTCTCTCTAGGGATGTGTCCCATGGGTGGGGTGGCGTGGTTTGTGGGGCGCTGAAGAAATCAGTCCCCTCCATCTCCTACCTCTGGAAAACGCCCAAGCCCTTGGAGAACTGCCGGCAACGCGACCGTGGGGGCCGGGACCCTCCTCTGTGTCCTCCTGTGGCCCGGTCCAAGGGGCCTGGGCCTGGCCGGGGCTGCATTGGACCCCGACCACCCTGGCGTGTGGACTCGCTAAAAATCGGCGATTAGATATTGGATTCCAGCTTCATTGAGGTCATTTCACTAATGAGTGCACCGGAAAGAGTTTCCTAATCCATCTGTGAGGGTGGCAACTGAAAGAGAATTTTAAAGCTGACAGAATAGGCGAGGAAAGGCATAGGAGATTTCCACACCCAGTAAGGAAGCCTTTCCCGAAATGGAAGAAAGAAACGAGCAAACAGAAACACCGGTAGCCCGCCAGGATCAGAGTCTGCCCCCGAGAGAAAGTACCCTGACCAGGTTCACCCGTGGGTGGGTGGCGAGCTAGCGGCATTCAGAAGAGCGAGGCCCGCAGTCTGTGCAGAAGACACCTGCACTCGGGTGTGTGTGGCGGCACGATTCACAAGCAGCTCCAGATGTTAAGCCAAGGAGAAGCCAGGGAGTTCCCAACGCCCCAGGTGTCCTCAGCCCACGACTGGCTGCTGGGGGAATGCGAAGCCCGGCTCCTTGTCTCAGAGCGGGACAACCAGGAGGTGTGACGTACACCCCGGGGTTCCCAGGAGGATCAGGCTGAAGCTGGGACTTGGCCTGAAAGTGTCCCCTCGCATGGCCACCCGCTTCCCCTTCCTGCTCCTCTACTCCTGGTGCCCCTCCATCCAGGGGCCAGACCTTAAAGAGTCACCCGCAAGAGAATCCTGGTCCCAAAGGAGCCTTCTGGGGGACCCGTGCTGAGAGAGGTTGTGGGCATGGCCCGCTGGGGCTCTGCCCGACCCAGGGCTGAGAGGTGCAACCTCCCAGCTCTGGGTCCCTGCAGGGGAAGCGTTGGCAAGCACAGGGCCAGTCCTCCAAAGGCCCAGGTGCAGGGAGCCCAGGCCAAGCAGCCTGTGGAAGAAGCCACCCCGGGAACACGACTGCAGGCCACGGCCCTTCCCACCTCCTCCTCCTCCTCCTCCTGCTCCTCCACCCCCCCGACCTCCCACCCCCACCCCCCCGACATGGCGCAGGGCTCAGAGACACCTCAGACACTTGCTACCCAAAGTGCAAAGGGCATCAGTTGCTCCTCCACACCCCCCCCCCGCCCAGCAGACCGCGTTGTCCAGCCAGCCCCCGGGCCTCCCTGGGGTGCCCAGCACAAAAGTGCAGACAACCACCGGACCCTCAATCTCAGTTTTCGGATGTTTTTGCCACTCTAAGGACCCGCAGGCCAGCTGGGCCTTCTGGCAGGACAGAGAGCCCCGGAATCCGACGTGGAGAGCCGGGTGTACGTCCCCACGAGGAGGCGGTCCCCACCTCCGCGGCTCTCCCCTTGCGGGGGGGAAAAGCAGCCACGGGGCCTCAGAGAAGACACCAGGCTGGGCGCCCGCCCCACAGTGGGGGCACGTCCCCCGCAGGCCACTTAGCGCCGGCCGCCGGCCGGCGGACGGTTGGGTGGCGCGAGACGCTGCGGCCGCCCTGCTACCGGGTTCCTGGGAGGGCGTCCTGGAACCAGCGTCCACACCAAGCCCTTGGAAGGCCCAGGCGACGGAGGAGCCCCGTCAGGCAGGGGCCGAGGACGGTGACGGCCCGGGCGGGGAGGAGCGTGTCAGGCAGGGGCAGAGGACGGTGACAGGTGACAGGCCGGGCGGGAAGGAGTCAGTCAGGCAGGGGCCGAGGAGGAGACGGGCTGGGTAAGGGTTAGGGTTAGAGTCAGGGCACAAGTCACAATCGCAAAGACCTGGAAGCGACCCGAGTGCCCAGCGACCCACGAGTGCGTAAATGAAATGTGGCGCGTGGACACCACGGAGTGCTATTCAGCTAGGAGGAGCAGCGGTGAGAGGGCACCTCTCGTGGTTCTCCTGGCCAGAGCTGGAACCCGTTCCAGTAAGCCAGGTAGCCCAAGAATGGACACACGAGCACCACGTGCTCGCGCTCACCAGCAAATGGGTACGAACCGATGGACACCTAAGTGGACACAGAGGAATCACCTTCATCGGGTGGGTGTCGGGCGGGTGGGGGGAGGGGATGGGCATACACCTCCATTAGGAATGGGGTGGGTGCGCACCGACTGGGGGATGGGCGCACTTGAGGCTCTGACCCGAGGGGGGAGGCTGGGAGAGGGCAACGTACCCGACCTTAACATTGGTACCCCCACAATACGCTGCAACAACATCAGAGGTAAATGAATAAGAACACAGGGGGGAGGGGGGCACGGGCAACACATGTCACCTTAATACTTGGACTCCCATCATCTGCTTGAAAAGAGAGAGAAAAGAAAATGCAATCATAGAGATAAGAGACACTTTTTAAAAATAATGAATCCGAAGAGAAAAGTAAAAGGAGGCCTGTGGAGCAGGTCTGGGTGTGACTCCGGATCCCCCAACATCAGGTGCCACCACCAAAGATTCCTACGTGTAGCCCATAGAACCCCAAAAGCAACGGGACGAGTTCTGGTCACATACTCCCTCAAAATGACATCCTGGCCTTCTTCTGGAACTCCCTCCCCTCTCAGACTCTCAAGGTTTCCTCCAGCGTGTCGGTTCCCACAGAGCAGACCTTTGGTCTGAGACCTGACAGTCCAGAAGCCACGCATGCTGCCGCGTGACGGCGGTGTCGCGGCTTGGGACAAGAGGAGGCCCCACGGTGCGGGCTGGGGCGCCAGGCACCGCGGCGGGCGCTGAGGGTGGGGGTGACCCCCACCCCGGGCCGCCGCCTCGCTCCCAGAAAGGGGACAGAACAAGAGGCAAAACAAAAAAAAAAAGAAGAAGAAGCCTACGGCACCCGGTATTCCCAGGCGGTCTCCCATCCAAGTACTAACCAGGCCCGACCCTGCTTAGCTTCCGAGACCAGACGAGATCGGGCGCGTTCAGGGTGGTGTGGCCCTAGACGGCGGAGGGCGCCCCTGCCCCGCTCAAGAAGCCGAGCCTCTCTGCGCTTCCCCGCCGCCTCCTCCCGCCCCAGGCCCCGCGCCGGCGCTGACCGGCGCCGGGCCGGGCCTGTTGAGTTCACCGGCCGGGTCCGGCGGGCTCCGTGGGACGGGGGTGACAGGCGGGGCGGGGCGGGGCGGGCAGGGAGCGGCGGGCCGGGGTGGGGGGCTGTCTCTCTATACACACACACACACACACACACACACACACACTCACACTCACACTCACTCACTCACACTCACACAAGATGCGCCTCCACTGCTGGACTCGCCAAGGTGGAGACCTTCCAGCCTCCTTCACCTACCCGCCCCCCACCCCCAGCTCGTGGCCGCCCCCGCCGCCGCCGCCGCCGCCGCCGCCGCCGATTGCGCACGCGCGGGTCGCCCGCCCTTTGACCCCAGGCAGGGGCCGCCCTCCCCGACAACCCCTTTCAGCTGCGCCCCCCACCCTGTGGGTGGGCTGCCGCCTATTCACCCCGGGCCCGGGCTGGGGCACTGCGCATGGGGGAGGGGAGCGAGTGTATGGGGCGTCTCTCTCTCTCTCTAGGGATGTGTCCCATGGGTGGGGTGGCGTGGTTTGTGGGGCGCTGAAGAAATCAGTCCCCTCCATCTCCTACCTCTGGAAAACGCCCAAGCCCTTGGAGAACTGCCGGCAACGCGACCGTGGGGGCCGGGACCCTCCTCTGTGTCCTCCTGTGGCCCGGTCCAAGGGGCCTGGGCCTGGCCGGGGCTGCATTGGACCCCGACCACCCTGGCGTGTGGACTCGCTAAAAATCGGCGATTAGATATTGGATTCCAGCTTCATTGAGGTCATTTCACTAATGAGTGCACCGGAAAGAGTTTCCTAATCCATCTGTGAGGGTGGCAACTGAAAGAGAATTTTAAAGCTGACAGAATAGGCGAGGAAAGGCATAGGAGATTTCCACACCCAGTAAGGAAGCCTTTCCCGAAATGGAAGAAAGAAACGAGCAAACAGAAACACCGGTAGCCCGCCAGGATCAGAGTCTGCCCCCGAGAGAAAGTACCCTGACCAGGTTCACCCGTGGGTGGGTGGCGAGCTAGCGGCATTCAGAAGAGCGAGGCCCGCAGTCTGTGCAGAAGACACCTGCACTCGGGTGTGTGTGGCGGCACGATTCACAAGCAGCTCCAGATGTTAAGCCAAGGAGAAGCCAGGGAGTTCCCAACGCCCCAGGTGTCCTCAGCCCACGACTGGCTGCTGGGGGAATGCGAAGCCCGGCTCCTTGTCTCAGAGCGGGACAACCAGGAGGTGTGACGTACACCCCGGGGTTCCCAGGAGGATCAGGCTGAAGCTGGGACTTGGCCTGAAAGTGTCCCCTCGCATGGCCACCCGCTTCCCCTTCCTGCTCCTCTACTCCTGGTGCCCCTCCATCCAGGGGCCAGACCTTAAAGAGTCACCCGCAAGAGAATCCTGGTCCCAAAGGAGCCTTCTGGGGGACCCGTGCTGAGAGAGGTTGTGGGCATGGCCCGCTGGGGCTCTGCCCGACCCAGGGCTGAGAGGTGCAACCTCCCAGCTCTGGGTCCCTGCAGGGGAAGCGTTGGCAAGCACAGGGCCAGTCCTCCAAAGGCCCAGGTGCAGGGAGCCCAGGCCAAGCAGCCTGTGGAAGAAGCCACCCCGGGAACACGACTGCAGGCCACGGCCCTTCCCACCTCCTCCTCCTCCTCCTCCTGCTCCTCCACCCCCCCGACCTCCCACCCCCACCCCCCCGACATGGCGCAGGGCTCAGAGACACCTCAGACACTTGCTACCCAAAGTGCAAAGGGCATCAGTTGCTCCTCCACACCCCCCCCCCGCCCAGCAGACCGCGTTGTCCAGCCAGCCCCCGGGCCTCCCTGGGGTGCCCAGCACAAAAGTGCAGACAACCACCGGACCCTCAATCTCAGTTTTCGGATGTTTTTGCCACTCTAAGGACCCGCAGGCCAGCTGGGCCTTCTGGCAGGACAGAGAGCCCCGGAATCCGACGTGGAGAGCCGGGTGTACGTCCCCACGAGGAGGCGGTCCCCACCTCCGCGGCTCTCCCCTTGCGGGGGGGAAAAGCAGCCACGGGGCCTCAGAGAAGACACCAGGCTGGGCGCCCGCCCCACAGTGGGGGCACGTCCCCCGCAGGCCACTTAGCGCCGGCCGCCGGCCGGCGGACGGTTGGGTGGCGCGAGACGCTGCGGCCGCCCTGCTACCGGGTTCCTGGGAGGGCGTCCTGGAACCAGCGTCCACACCAAGCCCTTGGAAGGCCCAGGCGACGGAGGAGCCCCGTCAGGCAGGGGCCGAGGACGGTGACGGCCCGGGCGGGGAGGAGCGTGTCAGGCAGGGGCAGAGGACGGTGACAGGTGACAGGCCGGGCGGGAAGGAGTCAGTCAGGCAGGGGCCGAGGAGGAGACGGGCTGGGTAAGGGTTAGGGTTAGAGTCAGGGCACAAGTCACAATCGCAAAGACCTGGAAGCGACCCGAGTGCCCAGCGACCCACGAGTGCGTAAATGAAATGTGGCGCGTGGACACCACGGAGTGCTATTCAGCTAGGAGGAGCAGCGGTGAGAGGGCACCTCTCGTGGTTCTCCTGGCCAGAGCTGGAACCCGTTCCAGTAAGCCAGGTAGCCCAAGAATGGACACACGAGCACCACGTGCTCGCGCTCACCAGCAAATGGGTACGAACCGATGGACACCTAAGTGGACACAGAGGAATCACCTTCATCGGGTGGGTGTCGGGCGGGTGGGGGGAGGGGATGGGCATACACCTCCATTAGGAATGGGGTGGGTGCGCACCGACTGGGGGATGGGCGCACTTGAGGCTCTGACCCGAGGGGGGAGGCTGGGAGAGGGCAACGTACCCGACCTTAACATTGGTACCCCCACAATACGCTGCAACAACATCAGAGGTAAATGAATAAGAACACAGGGGGGAGGGGGGCACGGGCAACACATGTCACCTTAATACTTGGACTCCCATCATCTGCTTGAAAAGAGAGAGAAAAGAAAATGCAATCATAGAGATAAGAGACACTTTTTAAAAATAATGAATCCGAAGAGAAAAGTAAAAGGAGGCCTGTGGAGCAGGTCTGGGTGTGACTCCGGATCCCCCAACATCAGGTGCCACCACCAAAGATTCCTACGTGTAGCCCATAGAACCCCAAAAGCAACGGGACGAGTTCTGGTCACATACTCCCTCAAAATGACATCCTGGCCTTCTTCTGGAACTCCCTCCCCTCTCAGACTCTCAAGGTTTCCTCCAGCGTGTCGGTTCCCACAGAGCAGACCTTTGGTCTGAGACCTGACAGTCCAGAAGCCACGCATGCTGCCGCGTGACGGCGGTGTCGCGGCTTGGGACAAGAGGAGGCCCCACGGTGCGGGCTGGGGCGCCAGGCACCGCGGCGGGCGCTGAGGGTGGGGGTGACCCCCACCCCGGGCCGCCGCCTCGCTCCCAGAAAGGGGACAGAACAAGAGGCAAAACAAAAAAAAAAAGAAGAAGAAGCCTACGGCACCCGGTATTCCCAGGCGGTCTCCCATCCAAGTACTAACCAGGCCCGACCCTGCTTAGCTTCCGAGACCAGACGAGATCGGGCGCGTTCAGGGTGGTGTGGCCCTAGACGGCGGAGGGCGCCCCTGCCCCGCTCAAGAAGCCGAGCCTCTCTGCGCTTCCCCGCCGCCTCCTCCCGCCCCAGGCCCCGCGCCGGCGCTGACCGGCGCCGGGCCGGGCCTGTTGAGTTCACCGGCCGGGTCCGGCGGGCTCCGTGGGACGGGGGTGACAGGCGGGGCGGGGCGGGGCGGGCAGGGAGCGGCGGGCCGGGGTGGGGGGCTGTCTCTCTATACACACACACACACACACACACACACACACACTCACACTCACACTCACTCACTCACACTCACACAAGATGCGCCTCCACTGCTGGACTCGCCAAGGTGGAGACCTTCCAGCCTCCTTCACCTACCCGCCCCCCACCCCCAGCTCGTGGCCGCCCCCGCCGCCGCCGCCGCCGCCGCCGCCGATTGCGCACGCGCGGGTCGCCCGCCCTTTGACCCCAGGCAGGGGCCGCCCTCCCCGACAACCCCTTTCAGCTGCGCCCCCCACCCTGTGGGTGGGCTGCCGCCTATTCACCCCGGGCCCGGGCTGGGGCACTGCGCATGGGGGAGGGGAGCGAGTGTATGGGGCGTCTCTCTCTCTCTCTAGGGATGTGTCCCATGGGTGGGGTGGCGTGGTTTGTGGGGCGCTGAAGAAATCAGTCCCCTCCATCTCCTACCTCTGGAAAACGCCCAAGCCCTTGGAGAACTGCCGGCAACGCGACCGTGGGGGCCGGGACCCTCCTCTGTGTCCTCCTGTGGCCCGGTCCAAGGGGCCTGGGCCTGGCCGGGGCTGCATTGGACCCCGACCACCCTGGCGTGTGGACTCGCTAAAAATCGGCGATTAGATATTGGATTCCAGCTTCATTGAGGTCATTTCACTAATGAGTGCACCGGAAAGAGTTTCCTAATCCATCTGTGAGGGTGGCAACTGAAAGAGAATTTTAAAGCTGACAGAATAGGCGAGGAAAGGCATAGGAGATTTCCACACCCAGTAAGGAAGCCTTTCCCGAAATGGAAGAAAGAAACGAGCAAACAGAAACACCGGTAGCCCGCCAGGATCAGAGTCTGCCCCCGAGAGAAAGTACCCTGACCAGGTTCACCCGTGGGTGGGTGGCGAGCTAGCGGCATTCAGAAGAGCGAGGCCCGCAGTCTGTGCAGAAGACACCTGCACTCGGGTGTGTGTGGCGGCACGATTCACAAGCAGCTCCAGATGTTAAGCCAAGGAGAAGCCAGGGAGTTCCCAACGCCCCAGGTGTCCTCAGCCCACGACTGGCTGCTGGGGGAATGCGAAGCCCGGCTCCTTGTCTCAGAGCGGGACAACCAGGAGGTGTGACGTACACCCCGGGGTTCCCAGGAGGATCAGGCTGAAGCTGGGACTTGGCCTGAAAGTGTCCCCTCGCATGGCCACCCGCTTCCCCTTCCTGCTCCTCTACTCCTGGTGCCCCTCCATCCAGGGGCCAGACCTTAAAGAGTCACCCGCAAGAGAATCCTGGTCCCAAAGGAGCCTTCTGGGGGACCCGTGCTGAGAGAGGTTGTGGGCATGGCCCGCTGGGGCTCTGCCCGACCCAGGGCTGAGAGGTGCAACCTCCCAGCTCTGGGTCCCTGCAGGGGAAGCGTTGGCAAGCACAGGGCCAGTCCTCCAAAGGCCCAGGTGCAGGGAGCCCAGGCCAAGCAGCCTGTGGAAGAAGCCACCCCGGGAACACGACTGCAGGCCACGGCCCTTCCCACCTCCTCCTCCTCCTCCTCCTGCTCCTCCACCCCCCCGACCTCCCACCCCCACCCCCCCGACATGGCGCAGGGCTCAGAGACACCTCAGACACTTGCTACCCAAAGTGCAAAGGGCATCAGTTGCTCCTCCACACCCCCCCCCCGCCCAGCAGACCGCGTTGTCCAGCCAGCCCCCGGGCCTCCCTGGGGTGCCCAGCACAAAAGTGCAGACAACCACCGGACCCTCAATCTCAGTTTTCGGATGTTTTTGCCACTCTAAGGACCCGCAGGCCAGCTGGGCCTTCTGGCAGGACAGAGAGCCCCGGAATCCGACGTGGAGAGCCGGGTGTACGTCCCCACGAGGAGGCGGTCCCCACCTCCGCGGCTCTCCCCTTGCGGGGGGGAAAAGCAGCCACGGGGCCTCAGAGAAGACACCAGGCTGGGCGCCCGCCCCACAGTGGGGGCACGTCCCCCGCAGGCCACTTAGCGCCGGCCGCCGGCCGGCGGACGGTTGGGTGGCGCGAGACGCTGCGGCCGCCCTGCTACCGGGTTCCTGGGAGGGCGTCCTGGAACCAGCGTCCACACCAAGCCCTTGGAAGGCCCAGGCGACGGAGGAGCCCCGTCAGGCAGGGGCCGAGGACGGTGACGGCCCGGGCGGGGAGGAGCGTGTCAGGCAGGGGCAGAGGACGGTGACAGGTGACAGGCCGGGCGGGAAGGAGTCAGTCAGGCAGGGGCCGAGGAGGAGACGGGCTGGGTAAGGGTTAGGGTTAGAGTCAGGGCACAAGTCACAATCGCAAAGACCTGGAAGCGACCCGAGTGCCCAGCGACCCACGAGTGCGTAAATGAAATGTGGCGCGTGGACACCACGGAGTGCTATTCAGCTAGGAGGAGCAGCGGTGAGAGGGCACCTCTCGTGGTTCTCCTGGCCAGAGCTGGAACCCGTTCCAGTAAGCCAGGTAGCCCAAGAATGGACACACGAGCACCACGTGCTCGCGCTCACCAGCAAATGGGTACGAACCGATGGACACCTAAGTGGACACAGAGGAATCACCTTCATCGGGTGGGTGTCGGGCGGGTGGGGGGAGGGGATGGGCATACACCTCCATTAGGAATGGGGTGGGTGCGCACCGACTGGGGGATGGGCGCACTTGAGGCTCTGACCCGAGGGGGGAGGCTGGGAGAGGGCAACGTACCCGACCTTAACATTGGTACCCCCACAATACGCTGCAACAACATCAGAGGTAAATGAATAAGAACACAGGGGGGAGGGGGGCACGGGCAACACATGTCACCTTAATACTTGGACTCCCATCATCTGCTTGAAAAGAGAGAGAAAAGAAAATGCAATCATAGAGATAAGAGACACTTTTTAAAAATAATGAATCCGAAGAGAAAAGTAAAAGGAGGCCTGTGGAGCAGGTCTGGGTGTGACTCCGGATCCCCCAACATCAGGTGCCACCACCAAAGATTCCTACGTGTAGCCCATAGAACCCCAAAAGCAACGGGACGAGTTCTGGTCACATACTCCCTCAAAATGACATCCTGGCCTTCTTCTGGAACTCCCTCCCCTCTCAGACTCTCAAGGTTTCCTCCAGCGTGTCGGTTCCCACAGAGCAGACCTTTGGTCTGAGACCTGACAGTCCAGAAGCCACGCATGCTGCCGCGTGACGGCGGTGTCGCGGCTTGGGACAAGAGGAGGCCCCACGGTGCGGGCTGGGGCGCCAGGCACCGCGGCGGGCGCTGAGGGTGGGGGTGACCCCCACCCCGGGCCGCCGCCTCGCTCCCAGAAAGGGGACAGAACAAGAGGCAAAACAAAAAAAAAAAGAAGAAGAAGCCTACGGCACCCGGTATTCCCAGGCGGTCTCCCATCCAAGTACTAACCAGGCCCGACCCTGCTTAGCTTCCGAGACCAGACGAGATCGGGCGCGTTCAGGGTGGTGTGGCCCTAGACGGCGGAGGGCGCCCCTGCCCCGCTCAAGAAGCCGAGCCTCTCTGCGCTTCCCCGCCGCCTCCTCCCGCCCCAGGCCCCGCGCCGGCGCTGACCGGCGCCGGGCCGGGCCTGTTGAGTTCACCGGCCGGGTCCGGCGGGCTCCGTGGGACGGGGGTGACAGGCGGGGCGGGGCGGGGCGGGCAGGGAGCGGCGGGCCGGGGTGGGGGGCTGTCTCTCTATACACACACACACACACACACACACACACACACTCACACTCACACTCACTCACTCACACTCACACAAGATGCGCCTCCACTGCTGGACTCGCCAAGGTGGAGACCTTCCAGCCTCCTTCACCTACCCGCCCCCCACCCCCAGCTCGTGGCCGCCCCCGCCGCCGCCGCCGCCGCCGCCGCCGATTGCGCACGCGCGGGTCGCCCGCCCTTTGACCCCAGGCAGGGGCCGCCCTCCCCGACAACCCCTTTCAGCTGCGCCCCCCACCCTGTGGGTGGGCTGCCGCCTATTCACCCCGGGCCCGGGCTGGGGCACTGCGCATGGGGGAGGGGAGCGAGTGTATGGGGCGTCTCTCTCTCTCTCTAGGGATGTGTCCCATGGGTGGGGTGGCGTGGTTTGTGGGGCGCTGAAGAAATCAGTCCCCTCCATCTCCTACCTCTGGAAAACGCCCAAGCCCTTGGAGAACTGCCGGCAACGCGACCGTGGGGGCCGGGACCCTCCTCTGTGTCCTCCTGTGGCCCGGTCCAAGGGGCCTGGGCCTGGCCGGGGCTGCATTGGACCCCGACCACCCTGGCGTGTGGACTCGCTAAAAATCGGCGATTAGATATTGGATTCCAGCTTCATTGAGGTCATTTCACTAATGAGTGCACCGGAAAGAGTTTCCTAATCCATCTGTGAGGGTGGCAACTGAAAGAGAATTTTAAAGCTGACAGAATAGGCGAGGAAAGGCATAGGAGATTTCCACACCCAGTAAGGAAGCCTTTCCCGAAATGGAAGAAAGAAACGAGCAAACAGAAACACCGGTAGCCCGCCAGGATCAGAGTCTGCCCCCGAGAGAAAGTACCCTGACCAGGTTCACCCGTGGGTGGGTGGCGAGCTAGCGGCATTCAGAAGAGCGAGGCCCGCAGTCTGTGCAGAAGACACCTGCACTCGGGTGTGTGTGGCGGCACGATTCACAAGCAGCTCCAGATGTTAAGCCAAGGAGAAGCCAGGGAGTTCCCAACGCCCCAGGTGTCCTCAGCCCACGACTGGCTGCTGGGGGAATGCGAAGCCCGGCTCCTTGTCTCAGAGCGGGACAACCAGGAGGTGTGACGTACACCCCGGGGTTCCCAGGAGGATCAGGCTGAAGCTGGGACTTGGCCTGAAAGTGTCCCCTCGCATGGCCACCCGCTTCCCCTTCCTGCTCCTCTACTCCTGGTGCCCCTCCATCCAGGGGCCAGACCTTAAAGAGTCACCCGCAAGAGAATCCTGGTCCCAAAGGAGCCTTCTGGGGGACCCGTGCTGAGAGAGGTTGTGGGCATGGCCCGCTGGGGCTCTGCCCGACCCAGGGCTGAGAGGTGCAACCTCCCAGCTCTGGGTCCCTGCAGGGGAAGCGTTGGCAAGCACAGGGCCAGTCCTCCAAAGGCCCAGGTGCAGGGAGCCCAGGCCAAGCAGCCTGTGGAAGAAGCCACCCCGGGAACACGACTGCAGGCCACGGCCCTTCCCACCTCCTCCTCCTCCTCCTCCTGCTCCTCCACCCCCCCGACCTCCCACCCCCACCCCCCCGACATGGCGCAGGGCTCAGAGACACCTCAGACACTTGCTACCCAAAGTGCAAAGGGCATCAGTTGCTCCTCCACACCCCCCCCCCGCCCAGCAGACCGCGTTGTCCAGCCAGCCCCCGGGCCTCCCTGGGGTGCCCAGCACAAAAGTGCAGACAACCACCGGACCCTCAATCTCAGTTTTCGGATGTTTTTGCCACTCTAAGGACCCGCAGGCCAGCTGGGCCTTCTGGCAGGACAGAGAGCCCCGGAATCCGACGTGGAGAGCCGGGTGTACGTCCCCACGAGGAGGCGGTCCCCACCTCCGCGGCTCTCCCCTTGCGGGGGGGAAAAGCAGCCACGGGGCCTCAGAGAAGACACCAGGCTGGGCGCCCGCCCCACAGTGGGGGCACGTCCCCCGCAGGCCACTTAGCGCCGGCCGCCGGCCGGCGGACGGTTGGGTGGCGCGAGACGCTGCGGCCGCCCTGCTACCGGGTTCCTGGGAGGGCGTCCTGGAACCAGCGTCCACACCAAGCCCTTGGAAGGCCCAGGCGACGGAGGAGCCCCGTCAGGCAGGGGCCGAGGACGGTGACGGCCCGGGCGGGGAGGAGCGTGTCAGGCAGGGGCAGAGGACGGTGACAGGTGACAGGCCGGGCGGGAAGGAGTCAGTCAGGCAGGGGCCGAGGAGGAGACGGGCTGGGTAAGGGTTAGGGTTAGAGTCAGGGCACAAGTCACAATCGCAAAGACCTGGAAGCGACCCGAGTGCCCAGCGACCCACGAGTGCGTAAATGAAATGTGGCGCGTGGACACCACGGAGTGCTATTCAGCTAGGAGGAGCAGCGGTGAGAGGGCACCTCTCGTGGTTCTCCTGGCCAGAGCTGGAACCCGTTCCAGTAAGCCAGGTAGCCCAAGAATGGACACACGAGCACCACGTGCTCGCGCTCACCAGCAAATGGGTACGAACCGATGGACACCTAAGTGGACACAGAGGAATCACCTTCATCGGGTGGGTGTCGGGCGGGTGGGGGGAGGGGATGGGCATACACCTCCATTAGGAATGGGGGGGGTGCGCACCGACTGGGGGATGGGCGCACTTGAGGCTCTGACCCGAGGGGGGAGGCTGGGAGAGGGCAACGTACCCGACCTTAACATTGGTACCCCCACAATACGCTGCAACAACATCAGAGGTAAATGAATAAGAACACAGGGGGGAGGGGGGCACGGGCAACACATGTCACCTTAATACTTGGAACTCCCATCATCTGCTTGAAAAGAGAGAGAAAAGAAAATGCAATCATAGAGATAAGAGACACTTTTTAAAAATAATGAATCCGAAGAGAAAAGTAAAAGGAGGCCTGTGGAGCAGGTCTGGGTGTGACTCCGGATCCCCCAACATCAGGTGCCACCACCAAAGATTCCTACGTGTAGCCCATAGAACCCCAAAAGCAACGGGACGAGTTCTGGTCACATACTCCCTCAAAATGACATCCTGGCCTTCTTCTGGAACTCCCTCCCCTCTCAGACTCTCAAGGTTTCCTCCAGGTGTCGGTTCCCACAGAGCAGACCTTTGGTCTGAGACCTGACAGTCCAGAAGCCACGCATGCTGCCGCGTGACGGCGGTGTCGCGGCTTGGGACAAGAGGAGGCCCCACGGTGCGGGCTGGGGCGCCAGGCACCGCGGCGGGCGCTGAGGGTGGGGGTGACCCCCACCCCGGGCCGCCGCCTCGCTCCCAGAAAGGGGACAGAACAAGAGGCAAAACAAAAAAAAAAAGAAGAAGAAGCCTACGGCACCCGGTATTCCCAGGCGGTCTCCCATCCAAGTACTAACCAGGCCCGACCCTGCTTAGCTTCCGAGACCAGACGAGATCGGGCGCGTTCAGGGTGGTGTGGCCCTAGACGGCGGAGGGCGCCCCTGCCCCGCTCAAGAAGCCGAGCCTCTCTGCGCTTCCCCGCCGCCTCCTCCCGCCCCAGGCCCCGCGCCGGCGCTGACCGGCGCCGGGCCGGGCCTGTTGAGTTCACCGGCCGGGTCCGGCGGGCTCCGTGGGACGGGGGTGACAGGCGGGGCGGGGCGGGGCGGGCAGGGAGCGGCGGGCCGGGGTGGGGGGCTGTCTCTCTATACACACACACACACACACACACACACACACACTCACACTCACACTCACTCACTCACACTCACACAAGATGCGCCTCCACTGCTGGACTCGCCAAGGTGGAGACCTTCCAGCCTCCTTCACCTACCCGCCCCCCACCCCCAGCTCGTGGCCGCCCCCGCCGCCGCCGCCGCCGCCGCCGCCGATTGCGCACGCGCGGGTCGCCCGCCCTTTGACCCCAGGCAGGGGCCGCCCTCCCCGACAACCCCTTTCAGCTGCGCCCCCCACCCTGTGGGTGGGCTGCCGCCTATTCACCCCGGGCCCGGGCTGGGGCACTGCGCATGGGGGAGGGGAGCGAGTGTATGGGGCGTCTCTCTCTCTCTCTAGGGATGTGTCCCATGGGTGGGGTGGCGTGGTTTGTGGGGCGCTGAAGAAATCAGTCCCCTCCATCTCCTACCTCTGGAAAACGCCCAAGCCCTTGGAGAACTGCCGGCAACGCGACCGTGGGGGCCGGGACCCTCCTCTGTGTCCTCCTGTGGCCCGGTCCAAGGGGCCTGGGCCTGGCCGGGGCTGCATTGGACCCCGACCACCCTGGCGTGTGGACTCGCTAAAAATCGGCGATTAGATATTGGATTCCAGCTTCATTGAGGTCATTTCACTAATGAGTGCACCGGAAAGAGTTTCCTAATCCATCTGTGAGGGTGGCAACTGAAAGAGAATTTTAAAGCTGACAGAATAGGCGAGGAAAGGCATAGGAGATTTCCACACCCAGTAAGGAAGCCTTTCCCGAAATGGAAGAAAGAAACGAGCAAACAGAAACACCGGTAGCCCGCCAGGATCAGAGTCTGCCCCCGAGAGAAAGTACCCTGACCAGGTTCACCCGTGGGTGGGTGGCGAGCTAGCGGCATTCAGAAGAGCGAGGCCCGCAGTCTGTGCAGAAGACACCTGCACTCGGGTGTGTGTGGCGGCACGATTCACAAGCAGCTCCAGATGTTAAGCCAAGGAGAAGCCAGGGAGTTCCCAACGCCCCAGGTGTCCTCAGCCCACGACTGGCTGCTGGGGGAATGCGAAGCCCGGCTCCTTGTCTCAGAGCGGGACAACCAGGAGGTGTGACGTACACCCCGGGGTTCCCAGGAGGATCAGGCTGAAGCTGGGACTTGGCCTGAAAGTGTCCCCTCGCATGGCCACCCGCTTCCCCTTCCTGCTCCTCTACTCCTGGTGCCCCTCCATCCAGGGGCCAGACCTTAAAGAGTCACCCGCAAGAGAATCCTGGTCCCAAAGGAGCCTTCTGGGGGACCCGTGCTGAGAGAGGTTGTGGGCATGGCCCGCTGGGGCTCTGCCCGACCCAGGGCTGAGAGGTGCAACCTCCCAGCTCTGGGTCCCTGCAGGGGAAGCGTTGGCAAGCACAGGGCCAGTCCTCCAAAGGCCCAGGTGCAGGGAGCCCAGGCCAAGCAGCCTGTGGAAGAAGCCACCCCGGGAACACGACTGCAGGCCACGGCCCTTCCCACCTCCTCCTCCTCCTCCTCCTGCTCCTCCACCCCCCCGACCTCCCACCCCCACCCCCCCGACATGGCGCAGGGCTCAGAGACACCTCAGACACTTGCTACCCAAAGTGCAAAGGGCATCAGTTGCTCCTCCACACCCCCCCCCTGCCCAGCAGACCGCGTTGTCCAGCCAGCCCCCGGGCCTCCCTGGGGTGCCCAGCACAAAAGTGCAGACAACCACCGGACCCTCAATCTCAGTTTTCGGATGTTTTTGCCACTCTAAGGACCCGCAGGCCAGCTGGGCCTTCTGGCAGGACAGAGAGCCCCGGAATCCGACGTGGAGAGCCGGGTGTACGTCCCCACGAGGAGGCGGTCCCCACCTCCGCGGCTCTCCCCTTGCGGGGGGGAAAAGCAGCCACGGGGCCTCAGAGAAGACACCAGGCTGGGCGCCCGCCCCACAGTGGGGGCACGTCCCCCGCAGGCCACTTAGCGCCGGCCGCCGGCCGGCGGACGGTTGGGTGGCGCGAGACGCTGCGGCCGCCCTGCTACCGGGTTCCTGGGAGGGCGTCCTGGAACCAGCGTCCACACCAAGCCCTTGGAAGGCCCAGGCGACGGAGGAGCCCCGTCAGGCAGGGGCCGAGGACGGTGACGGCCCGGGCGGGGAGGAGCGTGTCAGGCAGGGGCAGAGGACGGTGACAGGTGACAGGCCGGGCGGGAAGGAGTCAGTCAGGCAGGGGCCGAGGAGGAGACGGGCTGGGTAAGGGTTAGGGTTAGAGTCAGGGCACAAGTCACAATCGCAAAGACCTGGAAGCGACCCGAGTGCCCAGCGACCCACGAGTGCGTAAATGAAATGTGGCGCGTGGACACCACGGAGTGCTATTCAGCTAGGAGGAGCAGCGGTGAGAGGGCACCTCTCGTGGTTCTCCTGGCCAGAGCTGGAACCCGTTCCAGTAAGCCAGGTAGCCCAAGAATGGACACACGAGCACCACGTGCTCGCGCTCACCAGCAAATGGGTACGAACCGATGGACACCTAAGTGGACACAGAGGAATCACCTTCATCGGGTGGGTGTCGGGCGGGTGGGGGGAGGGGATGGGCATACACCTCCATTAGGAATGGGGTGGGTGCGCACCGACTGGGGGATGGGCGCACTTGAGGCTCTGACCCGAGGGGGGAGGCTGGGAGAGGGCAACGTACCCGACCTTAACATTGGTACCCCCACAATACGCTGCAACAACATGAGAGGTAAATGAATAAGAACACAGGGGGGAGGGGGGCACGGGCAACACATGTCACCTTAATACTTGGACTCCCATCATCTGCTTGAAAAGAGAGAGAAAAGAAAATGCAATCATAGAGATAAGAGACACTTTTTAAAAATAATGAATCCGAAGAGAAAAGTAAAAGGAGGCCTGTGGAGCAGGTCTGGGTGTGACTCCGGATCCCCCAACATCAGGTGCCACCACCAAAGATTCCTACGTGTAGCCCATAGAACCCCAAAAGCAACGGGACGAGTTCTGGTCACATAGTCCCTCAAAATGACATCCTGGCCTTCTTCTGGAACTCCCTCCCCTCTCAGACTCTCAAGGTTTCCTCCAGCGTGTCGGTTCCCACAGAGCAGACCTTTGGTCTGAGACCTGACAGTCCAGAAGCCACGCATGCTGCCGCGTGACGGCGGTGTCGCGGCTTGGGACAAGAGGAGGCCCCACGGTGCGGGCTGGGGCGCCAGGCACCGCGGCGGGCGCTGAGGGTGGGGGTGACCCCCACCCCGGGCCGCCGCCTCGCTCCCAGAAAGGGGACAGAACAAGAGGCAAAACAAAAAAAAAAAGAAGAAGAAGCCTACGGCACCCGGTATTCCCAGGCGGTCTCCCATCCAAGTACTAACCAGGCCCGACCCTGCTTAGCTTCCGAGACCAGACGAGATCGGGCGCGTTCAGGGTGGTGTGGCCCTAGACGGCGGAGGGCGCCCCTGCCCCGCTCAAGAAGCCGAGCCTCTCTGCGCTTCCCCGCCGCCTCCTCCCGCCCCAGGCCCCGCGCCGGCGCTGACCGGCGCCGGGCCGGGCCTGTTGAGTTCACCGGCCGGGTCCGGCGGGCTCCGTGGGACGGGGGTGACAGGCGGGGTGGGGCGGGGCGGGCAGGGAGCGGCGGGCCGGGGTGGGGGGCTGTCTCTCTATACACACACACACACACACACACACACACACACTCACACTCACACTCACTCACTCACACTCACACAAGATGCGCCTCCACTGCTGGACTCGCCAAGGTGGAGACCTTCCAGCCTCCTTCACCTACCCGCCCCCCACCCCCAGCTCGTGGCCGCCCCCGCCGCCGCCGCCGCCGCCGCCGCCGCCGCCGCCGATTGCGCACGCGCGGGTCGCCCGCCCTTTGACCCCAGGCAGGGGCCGCCCTCCCCGACAACCCCTTTCAGCTGCGCCCCCCACCCTGTGGGTGGGCTGCCGCCTATTCACCCCGGGCCCGGGCTGGGGCACTGCGCATGGGGGAGGGGAGCGAGTGTATGGGGCGTCTCTCTCTCTCTCTAGGGATGTGTCCCATGGGTGGGGTGGCGTGGTTTGTGGGGCGCTGAAGAAATCAGTCCCCTCCATCTCCTACCTCTGGAAAACGCCCAAGCCCTTGGAGAACTGCCGGCAACGCGACCGTGGGGGCCGGGACCCTCCTCTGTGTCCTCCTGTGGCCCGGTCCAAGGGGCCTGGGCCTGGCCGGGGCTGCATTGGACCCCGACCACCCTGGCGTGTGGACTCGCTAAAAATCGGCGATTAGATATTGGATTCCAGCTTCATTGAGGTCATTTCACTAATGAGTGCACCGGAAAGAGTTTCCTAATCCATCTGTGAGGGTGGCAACTGAAAGAGAATTTTAAAGCTGACAGAATAGGCGAGGAAAGGCATAGGAGATTTCCACACCCAGTAAGGAAGCCTTTCCCGAAATGGAAGAAAGAAACGAGCAAACAGAAACACCGGTAGCCCGCCAGGATCAGAGTCTGCCCCCGAGAGAAAGTACCCTGACCAGGTTCACCCGTGGGTGGGTGGCGAGCTAGCGGCATTCAGAAGAGCGAGGCCCGCAGTCTGTGCAGAAGACACCTGCACTCGGGTGTGTGTGGCGGCACGATTCACAAGCAGCTCCAGATGTTAAGCCAAGGAGAAGCCAGGGAGTTCCCAACGCCCCAGGTGTCCTCAGCCCACGACTGGCTGCTGGGGGAATGCGAAGCCCGGCTCCTTGTCTCAGAGCGGGACAACCAGGAGGTGTGACGTACACCCCGGGGTTCCCAGGAGGATCAGGCTGAAGCTGGGACTTGGCCTGAAAGTGTCCCCTCGCATGGCCACCCGCTTCCCCTTCCTGCTCCTCTACTCCTGGTGCCCCTCCATCCAGGGGCCAGACCTTAAAGAGTCACCCGCAAGAGAATCCTGGTCCCAAAGGAGCCTTCTGGGGGACCCGTGCTGAGAGAGGTTGTGGGCATGGCCCGCTGGGGCTCTGCCCGACCCAGGGCTGAGAGGTGCAACCTCCCAGCTCTGGGTCCCTGCAGGGGAAGCGTTGGCAAGCACAGGGCCAGTCCTCCAAAGGCCCAGGTGCAGGGAGCCCAGGCCAAGCAGCCTGTGGAAGAAGCCACCCCGGGAACACGACTGCAGGCCACGGCCCTTCCCACCTCCTCCTCCTCCTCCTCCTGCTCCTCCACCCCCCCGACCTCCCACCCCCACCCCCCTGACATGGCGCAGGGCTCAGAGACACCTCAGACACTTGCTACCCAAAGTGCAAAGGGCATCAGTTGCTCCTCCACACCCCCCCCCCCTGCCCAGCAGACCGCGTTGTCCAGCCAGCCCCCGGGCCTCCCTGGGGTGCCCAGCACAAAAGTGCAGACAACCACCGGACCCTCAATCTCAGTTTTCGGATGTTTTTGCCACTCTAAGGACCCGCAGGCCAGCTGGGCCTTCTGGCAGGACAGAGAGCCCCGGAATCCGACGTGGAGAGCCGGGTGTACGTCCCCACGAGGAGGCGGTCCCCACCTCCGCGGCTCTCCCCTTGCGGGGGGGAAAAGCAGCCACGGGGCCTCAGAGAAGACACCAGGCTGGGCGCCCGCCCCACAGTGGGGGCACGTCCCCCGCAGGCCACTTAGCGCCGGCCGCCGGCCGGCGGACGGTTGGGTGGCGCGAGACGCTGCGGCCGCCCTGCTACCGGGTTCCTGGGAGGGCGTCCTGGAACCAGCGTCCACACCAAGCCCTTGGAAGGCCCAGGCGACGGAGGAGCCCCGTCAGGCAGGGGCCGAGGACGGTGACGGCCCGGGCGGGGAGGAGCGTGTCAGGCAGGGGCAGAGGACGGTGACAGGTGACAGGCCGGGCGGGAAGGAGTCAGTCAGGCAGGGGCCGAGGAGGAGACGGGCTGGGTAAGGGTTAGGGTTAGAGTCAGGGCACAAGTCACAATCGCAAAGACCTGGAAGCGACCCGAGTGCCCAGCGACCCACGAGTGCGTAAATGAAATGTGGCGCGTGGACACCACGGAGTGCTATTCAGCTAGGAGGAGCAGCGGTGAGAGGGCACCTCTCGTGGTTCTCCTGGCCAGAGCTGGAACCCGTTCCAGTAAGCCAGGTAGCCCAAGAATGGACACACGAGCACCACGTGCTCGCGCTCACCAGCAAATGGGTACGAACCGATGGACACCTAAGTGGACACAGAGGAATCACCTTCATCGGGTGGGTGTCGGGCGGGTGGGGGGAGGGGATGGGCATACACCTCCATTAGGAATGGGGTGGGTGCGCACCGACTGGGGGATGGGCGCACTTGAGGCTCTGACCCGAGGGGGGAGGCTGGGAGAGGGCAACGTACCCGACCTTAACATTGGTACCCCCACAATACGCTGCAACAACATCAGAGGTAAATGAATAAGAACACAGGGGGGAGGGGGGCACGGGCAACACATGTCACCTTAATACTTGGACTCCCATCATCTGCTTGAAAAGAGAGAGAAAAGAAAATGCAATCATAGAGATAAGAGACACTTTTTAAAAATAATGAATCCGAAGAGAAAAGTAAAAGGAGGCCTGTGGAGCAGGTCTGGGTGTGACTCCGGATCCCCCAACATCAGGTGCCACCACCAAAGATTCCTACGTGTAGCCCATAGAACCCCAAAAGCAACGGGACGAGTTCTGGTCACATACTCCCTCAAAATGACATCCTGGCCTTCTTCTGGAACTCCCTCCCCTCTCAGACTCTCAAGGTTTCCTCCAGCGTGTCGGTTCCCACAGAGCAGACCTTTGGTCTGAGACCTGACAGTCCAGAAGCCACGCATGCTGCCGCGTGACGGCGGTGTCGCGGCTTGGGACAAGAGGAGGCCCCACGGTGCGGGCTGGGGCGCCAGGCACCGCGGCGGGCGCTGAGGGTGGGGGTGACCCCCACCCCGGGCCGCCGCCTCGCTCCCAGAAAGGGGACAGAACAAGAGGCAAAACAAAAAAAAAAAAAAGAAGAAGCCTACGGCACCCGGTATTCCCAGGCGGTCTCCCATCCAAGTACTAACCAGGCCCGACCCTGCTTAGCTTCCGAGACCAGACGAGATCGGGCGCGTTCAGGGTGGTGTGGCCCTAGACGGCGGAGGGCGCCCCTGCCCCGCTCAAGAAGCCGAGCCTCTCTGCGCTTCCCCGCCGCCTCCTCCCGCCCCAGGCCCCGCGCCGGCGCTGACCGGCGCCGGGCCGGGCCTGTTGAGTTCACCGGCCGGGTCCGGCGGGCTCCGTGGGACGGGGGTGACAGGCGGGGTGGGGCGGGGCGGGCAGGGAGCGGCGGGCCGGGGTGGGGGGCTGTCTCTCTATACACACACACACACACACACACACACACACACTCACACTCACACTCACTCACTCACACTCACACAAGATGCGCCTCCACTGCTGGACTCGCCAAGGTGGAGACCTTCCAGCCTCCTTCACCTACCCGCCCCCCACCCCCAGCTCGTGGCCGCCCCCGCCGCCGCCGCCGCCGCCGCCGCCGCCGCCGATTGCGCACGCGCGGGTCGCCCGCCCTTTGACCCCAGGCAGGGGCCGCCCTCCCCGACAACCCCTTTCAGCTGCGCCCCCCACCCTGTGGGTGGGCTGCCGCCTATTCACCCCGGGCCCGGGCTGGGGCACTGCGCATGGGGGAGGGGAGCGAGTGTATGGGGCGTCTCTCTCTCTCTCTAGGGATGTGTCCCATGGGTGGGGTGGCGTGGTTTGTGGGGCGCTGAAGAAATCAGTCCCCTCCATCTCCTACCTCTGGAAAACGCCCAAGCCCTTGGAGAACTGCCGGCAACGCGACCGTGGGGGCCGGGACCCTCCTCTGTGTCCTCCTGTGGCCCGGTCCAAGGGGCCTGGGCCTGGCCGGGGCTGCATTGGACCCCGACCACCCTGGCGTGTGGACTCGCTAAAAATCGGCGATTAGATATTGGATTCCAGCTTCATTGAGGTCATTTCACTAATGAGTGCACCGGAAAGAGTTTCCTAATCCATCTGTGAGGGTGGCAACTGAAAGAGAATTTTAAAGCTGACAGAATAGGCGAGGAAAGGCATAGGAGATTTCCACACCCAGTAAGGAAGCCTTTCCCGAAATGGAAGAAAGAAACGAGCAAACAGAAACACCGGTAGCCCGCCAGGATCAGAGTCTGCCCCCGAGAGAAAGTACCCTGACCAGGTTCACCCGTGGGTGGGTGGCGAGCTAGCGGCATTCAGAAGAGCGAGGCCCGCAGTCTGTGCAGAAGACACCTGCACTCGGGTGTGTGTGGCGGCACGATTCACAAGCAGCTCCAGATGTTAAGCCAAGGAGAAGCCAGGGAGTTCCCAACGCCCCAGGTGTCCTCAGCCCACGACTGGCTGCTGGGGGAATGCGAAGCCCGGCTCCTTGTCTCAGAGCGGGACAACCAGGAGGTGTGACGTACACCCCGGGGTTCCCAGGAGGATCAGGCTGAAGCTGGGACTTGGCCTGAAAGTGTCCCCTCGCATGGCCACCCGCTTCCCCTTCCTGCTCCTCTACTCCTGGTGCCCCTCCATCCAGGGGCCAGACCTTAAAGAGTCACCCGCAAGAGAATCCTGGTCCCAAAGGAGCCTTCTGGGGGACCCGTGCTGAGAGAGGTTGTGGGCATGGCCCGCTGGGGCTCTGCCCGACCCAGGGCTGAGAGGTGCAACCTCCCAGCTCTGGGTCCCTGCAGGGGAAGCGTTGGCAAGCACAGGGCCAGTCCTCCAAAGGCCCAGGTGCAGGGAGCCCAGGCCAAGCAGCCTGTGGAAGAAGCCACCCCGGGAACACGACTGCAGGCCACGGCCCTTCCCACCTCCTCCTCCTCCTCCTCCTGCTCCTCCACCCCCCCGACCTCCCACCCCCACCCCCCCGACATGGCGCAGGGCTCAGAGACACCTCAGACACTTGCTACCCAAAGTGCAAAGGGCATCAGTTGCTCCTCCACACCCCCCCCCCCTGCCCAGCAGACCGCGTTGTCCAGCCAGCCCCCGGGCCTCCCTGGGGTGCCCAGCACAAAAGTGCAGACAACCACCGGACCCTCAATCTCAGTTTTCGGATGTTTTTGCCACTCTAAGGACCCGCAGGCCAGCTGGGCCTTCTGGCAGGACAGAGAGCCCCGGAATCCGACGTGGAGAGCCGGGTGTACGTCCCCACGAGGAGGCGGTCCCCACCTCCGCGGCTCTCCCCTTGCGGGGGGGAAAAGCAGCCACGGGGCCTCAGAGAAGACACCAGGCTGGGCGCCCGCCCCACAGTGGGGGCACGTCCCCCGCAGGCCACTTAGCGCCGGCCGCCGGCCGGCGGACGGTTGGGTGGCGCGAGACGCTGCGGCCGCCCTGCTACCGGGTTCCTGGGAGGGCGTCCTGGAACCAGCGTCCACACCAAGCCCTTGGAAGGCCCAGGCGACGGAGGAGCCCCGTCAGGCAGGGGCCGAGGACGGTGACGGCCCGGGCGGGGAGGAGCGTGTCAGGCAGGGGCAGAGGACGGTGACAGGTGACAGGCCGGGCGGGAAGGAGTCAGTCAGGCAGGGGCCGAGGAGGAGACGGGCTGGGTAAGGGTTAGGGTTAGAGTCAGGGCACAAGTCACAATCGCAAAGACCTGGAAGCGACCCGAGTGCCCAGCGACCCACGAGTGCGTAAATGAAATGTGGCGCGTGGACACCACGGAGTGCTATTCAGCTAGGAGGAGCAGCGGTGAGAGGGCACCTCTCGTGGTTCTCCTGGCCAGAGCTGGAACCCGTTCCAGTAAGCCAGGTAGCCCAAGAATGGACACACGAGCACCACGTGCTCGCGCTCACCAGCAAATGGGTACGAACCGATGGACACCTAAGTGGACACAGAGGAATCACCTTCATCGGGTGGGTGTCGGGCGGGTGGGGGGAGGGGATGGGCATACACCTCCATTAGGAATGGGGTGGGTGCGCACCGACTGGGGGATGGGCGCACTTGAGGCTCTGACCCGAGGGGGGAGGCTGGGAGAGGGCAACGTACCCGACCTTAACATTGGTACCCCCACAATACGCTGCAACAACATCAGAGGTAAATGAATAAGAACACAGGGGGGAGGGGGGCACGGGCAACACATGTCACCTTAATACTTGGACTCCCATCATCTGCTTGAAAAGAGAGAGAAAAGAAAATGCAATCATAGAGATAAGAGACACTTTTTAAAAATAATGAATCCGAAGAGAAAAGTAAAAGGAGGCCTGTGGAGCAGGTCTGGGTGTGACTCCGGATCCCCCAACATCAGGTGCCACCACCAAAGATTCCTACGTGTAGCCCATAGAACCCCAAAAGCAACGGGACGAGTTCTGGTCACATACTCCCTCAAAATGACATCCTGGCCTTCTTCTGGAACTCCCTCCCCTCTCAGACTCTCAAGGTTTCCTCCAGCGTGTCGGTTCCCACAGAGCAGACCTTTGGTCTGAGACCTGACAGTCCAGAAGCCACGCATGCTGCCGCGTGACGGCGGTGTCGCGGCTTGGGACAAGAGGAGGCCCCACGGTGCGGGCTGGGGCGCCAGGCACCGCGGCGGGCGCTGAGGGTGGGGGTGACCCCCACCCCGGGCCGCCGCCTCGCTCCCAGAAAGGGGACAGAACAAGAGGCAAAACAAAAAAAAAAAAAAGAAGAAGCCTACGGCACCCGGTATTCCCAGGCGGTCTCCCATCCAAGTACTAACCAGGCCCGACCCTGCTTAGCTTCCGAGACCAGACGAGATCGGGCGCGTTCAGGGTGGTGTGGCCCTAGACGGCGGAGGGCGCCCCTGCCCCGCTCAAGAAGCCGAGCCTCTCTGCGCTTCCCCGCCGCCTCCTCCCGCCCCAGGCCCCGCGCCGGCGCTGACCGGCGCCGGGCCGGGCCTGTTGAGTTCACCGGCCGGGTCCGGCGGGCTCCGTGGGACGGGGGTGACAGGCGGGGTGGGGCGGGGCGGGCAGGGAGCGGCGGGCCGGGGTGGGGGGCTGTCTCTCTATACACACACACACACACACACACACACACACACTCACACTCACACTCACTCACTCACACTCACACAAGATGCGCCTCCACTGCTGGACTCGCCAAGGTGGAGACCTTCCAGCCTCCTTCACCTACCCGCCCCCCACCCCCAGCTCGTGGCCGCCCCCGCCGCCGCCGCCGCCGCCGCCGCCGCCGATTGCGCACGCGCGGGTCGCCCGCCCTTTGACCCCAGGCAGGGGCCGCCCTCCCCGACAACCCCTTTCAGCTGCGCCCCCCACCCTGTGGGTGGGCTGCCGCCTATTCACCCCGGGCCCGGGCTGGGGCACTGCGCATGGGGGAGGGGAGCGAGTGTATGGGGCGTCTCTCTCTCTCTCTAGGGATGTGTCCCATGGGTGGGGTGGCGTGGTTTGTGGGGCGCTGAAGAAATCAGTCCCCTCCATCTCCTACCTCTGGAAAACGCCCAAGCCCTTGGAGAACTGCCGGCAACGCGACCGTGGGGGCCGGGACCCTCCTCTGTGTCCTCCTGTGGCCCGGTCCAAGGGGCCTGGGCCTGGCCGGGGCTGCATTGGACCCCGACCACCCTGGCGTGTGGACTCGCTAAAAATCGGCGATTAGATATTGGATTCCAGCTTCATTGAGGTCATTTCACTAATGAGTGCACCGGAAAGAGTTTCCTAATCCATCTGTGAGGGTGGCAACTGAAAGAGAATTTTAAAGCTGACAGAATAGGCGAGGAAAGGCATAGGAGATTTCCACACCCAGTAAGGAAGCCTTTCCCGAAATGGAAGAAAGAAACGAGCAAACAGAAACACCGGTAGCCCGCCAGGATCAGAGTCTGCCCCCGAGAGAAAGTACCCTGACCAGGTTCACCCGTGGGTGGGTGGCGAGCTAGCGGCATTCAGAAGAGCGAGGCCCGCAGTCTGTGCAGAAGACACCTGCACTCGGGTGTGTGTGGCGGCACGATTCACAAGCAGCTCCAGATGTTAAGCCAAGGAGAAGCCAGGGAGTTCCCAACGCCCCAGGTGTCCTCAGCCCACGACTGGCTGCTGGGGGAATGCGAAGCCCGGCTCCTTGTCTCAGAGCGGGACAACCAGGAGGTGTGACGTACACCCCGGGGTTCCCAGGAGGATCAGGCTGAAGCTGGGACTTGGCCTGAAAGTGTCCCCTCGCATGGCCACCCGCTTCCCCTTCCTGCTCCTCTACTCCTGGTGCCCCTCCATCCAGGGGCCAGACCTTAAAGAGTCACCCGCAAGAGAATCCTGGTCCCAAAGGAGCCTTCTGGGGGACCCGTGCTGAGAGAGGTTGTGGGCATGGCCCGCTGGGGCTCTGCCCGACCCAGGGCTGAGAGGTGCAACCTCCCAGCTCTGGGTCCCTGCAGGGGAAGCGTTGGCAAGCACAGGGCCAGTCCTCCAAAGGCCCAGGTGCAGGGAGCCCAGGCCAAGCAGCCTGTGGAAGAAGCCACCCCGGGAACACGACTGCAGGCCACGGCCCTTCCCACCTCCTCCTCCTCCTCCTCCTGCTCCTCCACCCCCCCGACCTCCCACCCCCACCCCCCCGACATGGCGCAGGGCTCAGAGACACCTCAGACACTTGCTACCCAAAGTGCAAAGGGCATCAGTTGCTCCTCCACACCCCCCCCCCTGCCCAGCAGACCGCGTTGTCCAGCCAGCCCCCGGGCCTCCCTGGGGTGCCCAGCACAAAAGTGCAGACAACCACCGGACCCTCAATCTCAGTTTTCGGATGTTTTTGCCACTCTAAGGACCCGCAGGCCAGCTGGGCCTTCTGGCAGGACAGAGAGCCCCGGAATCCGACGTGGAGAGCCGGGTGTACGTCCCCACGAGGAGGCGGTCCCCACCTCCGCGGCTCTCCCCTTGCGGGGGGGAAAAGCAGCCACGGGGCCTCAGAGAAGACACCAGGCTGGGCGCCCGCCCCACAGTGGGGGCACGTCCCCCGCAGGCCACTTAGCGCCGGCCGCCGGCCGGCGGACGGTTGGGTGGCGCGAGACGCTGCGGCCGCCCTGCTACCGGGTTCCTGGGAGGGCGTCCTGGAACCAGCGTCCACACCAAGCCCTTGGAAGGCCCAGGCGACGGAGGAGCCCCGTCAGGCAGGGGCCGAGGACGGTGACGGCCCGGGCGGGGAGGAGCGTGTCAGGCAGGGGCAGAGGACGGTGACAGGTGACAGGCCGGGCGGGAAGGAGTCAGTCAGGCAGGGGCCGAGGAGGAGACGGGCTGGGTAAGGGTTAGGGTTAGAGTCAGGGCACAAGTCACAATCGCAAAGACCTGGAAGCGACCCGAGTGCCCAGCGACCCACGAGTGCGTAAATGAAATGTGGCGCGTGGACACCACGGAGTGCTATTCAGCTAGGAGGAGCAGCGGTGAGAGGGCACCTCTCGTGGTTCTCCTGGCCAGAGCTGGAACCCGTTCCAGTAAGCCAGGTAGCCCAAGAATGGACACACGAGCACCACGTGCTCGCGCTCACCAGCAAATGGGTACGAACCGATGGACACCTAAGTGGACACAGAGGAATCACCTTCATCGGGTGGGTGTCGGGCGGGTGGGGGGAGGGGATGGGCATACACCTCCATTAGGAATGGGGTGGGTGCGCACCGACTGGGGGATGGGCGCACTTGAGGCTCTGACCCGAGGGGGGAGGCTGGGAGAGGGCAACGTACCCGACCTTAACATTGGTACCCCCACAATACGCTGCAACAACATCAGAGGTAAATGAATAAGAACACAGGGGGGAGGGGGGCACGGGCAACACATGTCACCTTAATACTTGGACTCCCATCATCTGCTTGAAAAGAGAGAGAAAAGAAAATGCAATCATAGAGATAAGAGACACTTTTTAAAAATAATGAATCCGAAGAGAAAAGTAAAAGGAGGCCTGTGGAGCAGGTCTGGGTGTGACTCCGGATCCCCCAACATCAGGTGCCACCACCAAAGATTCCTACGTGTAGCCCATAGAACCCCAAAAGCAACGGGACGAGTTCTGGTCACATACTCCCTCAAAATGACATCCTGGCCTTCTTCTGGAACTCCCTCCCCTCTCAGACTCTCAAGGTTTCCTCCAGCGTGTCGGTTCCCACAGAGCAGACCTTTGGTCTGAGACCTGACAGTCCAGAAGCCACGCATGCTGCCGCGTGACGGCGGTGTCGCGGCTTGGGACAAGAGGAGGCCCCACGGTGCGGGCTGGGGCGCCAGGCACCGCGGCGGGCGCTGAGGGTGGGGGTGACCCCCACCCCGGGCCGCCGCCTCGCTCCCAGAAAGGGGACAGAACAAGAGGCAAAACAAAAAAAAAAAGAAGAAGAAGCCTACGGCACCCGGTATTCCCAGGCGGTCTCCCATCCAAGTACTAACCAGGCCCGACCCTGCTTAGCTTCCGAGACCAGACGAGATCGGGCGCGTTCAGGGTGGTGTGGCCCTAGACGGCGGAGGGCGCCCCTGCCCCGCTCAAGAAGCCGAGCCTCTCTGCGCTTCCCCGCCGCCTCCTCCCGCCCCAGGCCCCGCGCCGGCGCTGACCGGCGCCGGGCCGGGCCTGTTGAGTTCACCGGCCGGGTCCGGCGGGCTCCGTGGGACGGGGGTGACAGGCGGGGTGGGGCGGGGCGGGCAGGGAGCGGCGGGCCGGGGTGGGGGGCTGTCTCTCTATACACACACACACACACACACACACACACACACTCACACTCACACTCACTCACTCACACTCACACAAGATGCGCCTCCACTGCTGGACTCGCCAAGGTGGAGACCTTCCAGCCTCCTTCACCTACCCGCCCCCCACCCCCAGCTCGTGGCCGCCCCCGCCGCCGCCGCCGCCGCCGCCGCCGCCGCCGCCGATTGCGCACGCGCGGGTCGCCCGCCCTTTGACCCCAGGCAGGGGCCGCCCTCCCCGACAACCCCTTTCAGCTGCGCCCCCCACCCTGTGGGTGGGCTGCCGCCTATTCACCCCGGGCCCGGGCTGGGGCACTGCGCATGGGGGAGGGGAGCGAGTGTATGGGGCGTCTCTCTCTCTCTCTAGGGATGTGTCCCATGGGTGGGGTGGCGTGGTTTGTGGGGCGCTGAAGAAATCAGTCCCCTCCATCTCCTACCTCTGGAAAACGCCCAAGCCCTTGGAGAACTGCCGGCAACGCGACCGTGGGGGCCGGGACCCTCCTCTGTGTCCTCCTGTGGCCCGGTCCAAGGGGCCTGGGCCTGGCCGGGGCTGCATTGGACCCCGACCACCCTGGCGTGTGGACTCGCTAAAAATCGGCGATTAGATATTGGATTCCAGCTTCATTGAGGTCATTTCACTAATGAGTGCACCGGAAAGAGTTTCCTAATCCATCTGTGAGGGTGGCAACTGAAAGAGAATTTTAAAGCTGACAGAATAGGCGAGGAAAGGCATAGGAGATTTCCACACCCAGTAAGGAAGCCTTTCCCGAAATGGAAGAAAGAAACGAGCAAACAGAAACACCGGTAGCCCGCCAGGATCAGAGTCTGCCCCCGAGAGAAAGTACCCTGACCAGGTTCACCCGTGGGTGGGTGGCGAGCTAGCGGCATTCAGAAGAGCGAGGCCCGCAGTCTGTGCAGAAGACACCTGCACTCGGGTGTGTGTGGCGGCACGATTCACAAGCAGCTCCAGATGTTAAGCCAAGGAGAAGCCAGGGAGTTCCCAACGCCCCAGGTGTCCTCAGCCCACGACTGGCTGCTGGGGGAATGCGAAGCCCGGCTCCTTGTCTCAGAGCGGGACAACCAGGAGGTGTGACGTACACCCCGGGGTTCCCAGGAGGATCAGGCTGAAGCTGGGACTTGGCCTGAAAGTGTCCCCTCGCATGGCCACCCGCTTCCCCTTCCTGCTCCTCTACTCCTGGTGCCCCTCCATCCAGGGGCCAGACCTTAAAGAGTCACCCGCAAGAGAATCCTGGTCCCAAAGGAGCCTTCTGGGGGACCCGTGCTGAGAGAGGTTGTGGGCATGGCCCGCTGGGGCTCTGCCCGACCCAGGGCTGAGAGGTGCAACCTCCCAGCTCTGGGTCCCTGCAGGGGAAGCGTTGGCAAGCACAGGGCCAGTCCTCCAAAGGCCCAGGTGCAGGGAGCCCAGGCCAAGCAGCCTGTGGAAGAAGCCACCCCGGGAACACGACTGCAGGCCACGGCCCTTCCCACCTCCTCCTCCTCCTCCTCCTGCTCCTCCACCCCCCCGACCTCCCACCCCCACCCCCCCGACATGGCGCAGGGCTCAGAGACACCTCAGACACTTGCTACCCAAAGTGCAAAGGGCATCAGTTGCTCCTCCACACCCCCCCCCCCTGCCCAGCAGACCGCGTTGTCCAGCCAGCCCCCGGGCCTCCCTGGGGTGCCCAGCACAAAAGTGCAGACAACCACCGGACCCTCAATCTCAGTTTTCGGATGTTTTTGCCACTCTAAGGACCCGCAGGCCAGCTGGGCCTTCTGGCAGGACAGAGAGCCCCGGAATCCGACGTGGAGAGCCGGGTGTACGTCCCCACGAGGAGGCGGTCCCCACCTCCGCGGCTCTCCCCTTGCGGGGGGGAAAAGCAGCCACGGGGCCTCAGAGAAGACACCAGGCTGGGCGCCCGCCCCACAGTGGGGGCACGTCCCCCGCAGGCCACTTAGCGCCGGCCGCCGGCCGGCGGACGGTTGGGTGGCGCGAGACGCTGCGGCCGCCCTGCTACCGGGTTCCTGGGAGGGCGTCCTGGAACCAGCGTCCACACCAAGCCCTTGGAAGGCCCAGGCGACGGAGGAGCCCCGTCAGGCAGGGGCCGAGGACGGTGACGGCCCGGGCGGGGAGGAGCGTGTCAGGCAGGGGCAGAGGACGGTGACAGGTGACAGGCCGGGCGGGAAGGAGTCAGTCAGGCAGGGGCCGAGGAGGAGACGGGCTGGGTAAGGGTTAGGGTTAGAGTCAGGGCACAAGTCACAATCGCAAAGACCTGGAAGCGACCCGAGTGCCCAGCGACCCACGAGTGCGTAAATGAAATGTGGCGCGTGGACACCACGGAGTGCTATTCAGCTAGGAGGAGCAGCGGTGAGAGGGCACCTCTCGTGGTTCTCCTGGCCAGAGCTGGAACCCGTTCCAGTAAGCCAGGTAGCCCAAGAATGGACACACGAGCACCACGTGCTCGCGCTCACCAGCAAATGGGTACGAACCGATGGACACCTAAGTGGACACAGAGGAATCACCTTCATCGGGTGGGTGTCGGGCGGGTGGGGGGAGGGGATGGGCATACACCTCCATTAGGAATGGGGTGGGTGCGCACCGACTGGGGGATGGGCGCACTTGAGGCTCTGACCCGAGGGGGGAGGCTGGGAGAGGGCAACGTACCCGACCTTAACATTGGTACCCCCACAATACGCTGCAACAACATCAGAGGTAAATGAATAAGAACACAGGGGGGAGGGGGGCACGGGCAACACATGTCACCTTAATACTTGGACTCCCATCATCTGCTTGAAAAGAGAGAGAAAAGAAAATGCAATCATAGAGATAAGAGACACTTTTTAAAAATAATGAATCCGAAGAGAAAAGTAAAAGGAGGCCTGTGGAGCAGGTCTGGGTGTGACTCCGGATCCCCCAACATCAGGTGCCACCACCAAAGATTCCTACGTGTAGCCCATAGAACCCCAAAAGCAACGGGACGAGTTCTGGTCACATACTCCCTCAAAATGACATCCTGGCCTTCTTCTGGAACTCCCTCCCCTCTCAGACTCTCAAGGTTTCCTCCAGCGTGTCGGTTCCCACAGAGCAGACCTTTGGTCTGAGACCTGACAGTCCAGAAGCCACGCATGCTGCCGCGTGACGGCGGTGTCGCGGCTTGGGACAAGAGGAGGCCCCACGGTGCGGGCTGGGGCGCCAGGCACCGCGGCGGGCGCTGAGGGTGGGGGTGACCCCCACCCCGGGCCGCCGCCTCGCTCCCAGAAAGGGGACAGAACAAGAGGCAAAACAAAAAAAAAAAAAAGAAGAAGCCTACGGCACCCGGTATTCCCAGGCGGTCTCCCATCCAAGTACTAACCAGGCCCGACCCTGCTTAGCTTCCGAGACCAGACGAGATCGGGCGCGTTCAGGGTGGTGTGGCCCTAGACGGCGGAGGGCGCCCCTGCCCCGCTCAAGAAGCCGAGCCTCTCTGCGCTTCCCCGCCGCCTCCTCCCGCCCCAGGCCCCGCGCCGGCGCTGACCGGCGCCGGGCCGGGCCTGTTGAGTTCACCGGCCGGGTCCGGCGGGCTCCGTGGGACGGGGGTGACAGGCGGGGTGGGGCGGGGCGGGCAGGGAGCGGCGGGCCGGGGTGGGGGGCTGTCTCTCTATACACACACACACACACACACACACACACACACTCACACTCACACTCACTCACTCACACTCACACAAGATGCGCCTCCACTGCTGGACTCGCCAAGGTGGAGACCTTCCAGCCTCCTTCACCTACCCGCCCCCCACCCCCAGCTCGTGGCCGCCCCCGCCGCCGCCGCCGCCGCCGCCGCCGATTGCGCACGCGCGGGTCGCCCGCCCTTTGACCCCAGGCAGGGGCCGCCCTCCCCGACAACCCCTTTCAGCTGCGCCCCCCACCCTGTGGGTGGGCTGCCGCCTATTCACCCCGGGCCCGGGCTGGGGCACTGCGCATGGGGGAGGGGAGCGAGTGTATGGGGCGTCTCTCTCTCTCTCTAGGGATGTGTCCCATGGGTGGGGTGGCGTGGTTTGTGGGGCGCTGAAGAAATCAGTCCCCTCCATCTCCTACCTCTGGAAAACGCCCAAGCCCTTGGAGAACTGCCGGCAACGCGACCGTGGGGGCCGGGACCCTCCTCTGTGTCCTCCTGTGGCCCGGTCCAAGGGGCCTGGGCCTGGCCGGGGCTGCATTGGACCCCGACCACCCTGGCGTGTGGACTCGCTAAAAATCGGCGATTAGATATTGGATTCCAGCTTCATTGAGGTCATTTCACTAATGAGTGCACCGGAAAGAGTTTCCTAATCCATCTGTGAGGGTGGCAACTGAAAGAGAATTTTAAAGCTGACAGAATAGGCGAGGAAAGGCATAGGAGATTTCCACACCCAGTAAGGAAGCCTTTCCCGAAATGGAAGAAAGAAACGAGCAAACAGAAACACCGGTAGCCCGCCAGGATCAGAGTCTGCCCCCGAGAGAAAGTACCCTGACCAGGTTCACCCGTGGGTGGGTGGCGAGCTAGCGGCATTCAGAAGAGCGAGGCCCGCAGTCTGTGCAGAAGACACCTGCACTCGGGTGTGTGTGGCGGCACGATTCACAAGCAGCTCCAGATGTTAAGCCAAGGAGAAGCCAGGGAGTTCCCAACGCCCCAGGTGTCCTCAGCCCACGACTGGCTGCTGGGGGAATGCGAAGCCCGGCTCCTTGTCTCAGAGCGGGACAACCAGGAGGTGTGACGTACACCCCGGGGTTCCCAGGAGGATCAGGCTGAAGCTGGGACTTGGCCTGAAAGTGTCCCCTCGCATGGCCACCCGCTTCCCCTTCCTGCTCCTCTACTCCTGGTGCCCCTCCATCCAGGGGCCAGACCTTAAAGAGTCACCCGCAAGAGAATCCTGGTCCCAAAGGAGCCTTCTGGGGGACCCGTGCTGAGAGAGGTTGTGGGCATGGCCCGCTGGGGCTCTGCCCGACCCAGGGCTGAGAGGTGCAACCTCCCAGCTCTGGGTCCCTGCAGGGGAAGCGTTGGCAAGCACAGGGCCAGTCCTCCAAAGGCCCAGGTGCAGGGAGCCCAGGCCAAGCAGCCTGTGGAAGAAGCCACCCCGGGAACACGACTGCAGGCCACGGCCCTTCCCACCTCCTCCTCCTCCTCCTCCTGCTCCTCCACCCCCCCGACCTCCCACCCCCACCCCCCCGACATGGCGCAGGGCTCAGAGACACCTCAGACACTTGCTACCCAAAGTGCAAAGGGCATCAGTTGCTCCTCCACACCCCCCCCCTGCCCAGCAGACCGCGTTGTCCAGCCAGCCCCCGGGCCTCCCTGGGGTGCCCAGCACAAAAGTGCAGACAACCACCGGACCCTCAATCTCAGTTTTCGGATGTTTTTGCCACTCTAAGGACCCGCAGGCCAGCTGGGCCTTCTGGCAGGACAGAGAGCCCCGGAATCCGACGTGGAGAGCCGGGTGTACGTCCCCACGAGGAGGCGGTCCCCACCTCCGCGGCTCTCCCCTTGCGGGGGGGAAAAGCAGCCACGGGGCCTCAGAGAAGACACCAGGCTGGGCGCCCGCCCCACAGTGGGGGCACGTCCCCCGCAGGCCACTTAGCGCCGGCCGCCGGCCGGCGGACGGTTGGGTGGCGCGAGACGCTGCGGCCGCCCTGCTACCGGGTTCCTGGGAGGGCGTCCTGGAACCAGCGTCCACACCAAGCCCTTGGAAGGCCCAGGCGACGGAGGAGCCCCGTCAGGCAGGGGCCGAGGACGGTGACGGCCCGGGCGGGGAGGAGCGTGTCAGGCAGGGGCAGAGGACGGTGACAGGTGACAGGCCGGGCGGGAAGGAGTCAGTCAGGCAGGGGCCGAGGAGGAGACGGGCTGGGTAAGGGTTAGGGTTAGAGTCAGGGCACAAGTCACAATCGCAAAGACCTGGAAGCGACCCGAGTGCCCAGCGACCCACGAGTGCGTAAATGAAATGTGGCGCGTGGACACCACGGAGTGCTATTCAGCTAGGAGGAGCAGCGGTGAGAGGGCACCTCTCGTGGTTCTCCTGGCCAGAGCTGGAACCCGTTCCAGTAAGCCAGGTAGCCCAAGAATGGACACACGAGCACCACGTGCTCGCGCTCACCAGCAAATGGGTACGAACCGATGGACACCTAAGTGGACACAGAGGAATCACCTTCATCGGGTGGGTGTCGGGCGGGTGGGGGGAGGGGATGGGCATACACCTCCATTAGGAATGGGGTGGGTGCGCACCGACTGGGGGATGGGCGCACTTGAGGCTCTGACCCGAGGGGGGAGGCTGGGAGAGGGCAACGTACCCGACCTTAACATTGGTACCCCCACAATACGCTGCAACAACATCAGAGGTAAATGAATAAGAACACAGGGGGGAGGGGGGCACGGGCAACACATGTCACCTTAATACTTGGACTCCCATCATCTGCTTGAAAAGAGAGAGAAAAGAAAATGCAATCATAGAGATAAGAGACACTTTTTAAAAATAATGAATCCGAAGAGAAAAGTAAAAGGAGGCCTGTGGAGCAGGTCTGGGTGTGACTCCGGATCCCCCAACATCAGGTGCCACCACCAAAGATTCCTACGTGTAGCCCATAGAACCCCAAAAGCAACGGGACGAGTTCTGGTCACATACTCCCTCAAAATGACATCCTGGCCTTCTTCTGGAACTCCCTCCCCTCTCAGACTCTCAAGGTTTCCTCCAGCGTGTCGGTTCCCACAGAGCAGACCTTTGGTCTGAGACCTGACAGTCCAGAAGCCACGCATGCTGCCGCGTGACGGCGGTGTCGCGGCTTGGGACAAGAGGAGGCCCCACGGTGCGGGCTGGGGCGCCAGGCACCGCGGCGGGCGCTGAGGGTGGGGGTGACCCCCACCCCGGGCCGCCGCCTCGCTCCCAGAAAGGGGACAGAACAAGAGGCAAAACAAAAAAAAAAAGAAGAAGAAGCCTACGGCACCCGGTATTCCCAGGCGGTCTCCCATCCAAGTACTAACCAGGCCCGACCCTGCTTAGCTTCCGAGACCAGACGAGATCGGGCGCGTTCAGGGTGGTGTGGCCCTAGACGGCGGAGGGCGCCCCTGCCCCGCTCAAGAAGCCGAGCCTCTCTGCGCTTCCCCGCCGCCTCCTCCCGCCCCAGGCCCCGCGCCGGCGCTGACCGGCGCCGGGCCGGGCCTGTTGAGTTCACCGGCCGGGTCCGGCGGGCTCCGTGGGACGGGGGTGACAGGCGGGGCGGGGCGGGGCGGGCAGGGAGCGGCGGGCCGGGGTGGGGGGCTGTCTCTCTATACACACACACACACACACACACACACACACTCACACTCACACTCACTCACTCACACTCACACAAGATGCGCCTCCACTGCTGGACTCGCCAAGGTGGAGACCTTCCAGCCTCCTTCACCTACCCGCCCCCCACCCCCAGCTCGTGGCCGCCCCCACCGCCGCCGCCGCCGATTGCGCACGCGCGGGTCGCCCGCCCTTTGACCCCAGGCAGGGGCCGCCCTCCCCGACAACCCCTTTCAGCTGCGCCCCCCACCCTGTGGGTGGGCTGCCGCCTATTCACCCCGGGCCCGGGCTGGGGCACTGCGCATGGGGGAGGGGAGCGAGTGTATGGGGCGTCTCTCTCTCTCTCTAGGGATGTGTCCCATGGGTGGGGTGGCGTGGTTTGTGGGGCGCTGAAGAAATCAGTCCCCTCCATCTCCTACCTCTGGAAAACGCCCAAGCCCTTGGAGAACTGCCGGCAACGCGACCGTGGGGGCCGGGACCCTCCTCTGTGTCCTCCTGTGGCCCGGTCCAAGGGGCCTGGGCCTGGCCGGGGCTGCATTGGACCCCGACCACCCTGGCGTGTGGACTCGCTAAAAATCGGCGATTAGATATTGGATTCCAGCTTCATTGAGGTCATTTCACTAATGAGTGCACCGGAAAGAGTTTCCTAATCCATCTGTGAGGGTGGCAACTGAAAGAGAATTTTAAAGCTGACAGAATAGGCGAGGAAAGGCATAGGAGATTTCCACACCCAGTAAGGAAGCCTTTCCCGAAATGGAAGAAAGAAACGAGCAAACAGAAACACCGGTAGCCCGCCAGGATCAGAGTCTGCCCCCGAGAGAAAGTACCCTGACCAGGTTCACCCGTGGGTGGGTGGCGAGCTAGCGGCATTCAGAAGAGCGAGGCCCGCAGTCTGTGCAGAAGACACCTGCACTCGGGTGTGTGTGGCGGCACGATTCACAAGCAGCTCCAGATGTTAAGCCAAGGAGAAGCCAGGGAGTTCCCAACGCCCCAGGTGTCCTCAGCCCACGACTGGCTGCTGGGGGAATGCGAAGCCCGGCTCCTTGTCTCAGAGCGGGACAACCAGGAGGTGTGACGTACACCCCGGGGTTCCCAGGAGGATCAGGCTGAAGCTGGGACTTGGCCTGAAAGTGTCCCCTCGCATGGCCACCCGCTTCCCCTTCCTGCTCCTCTACTCCTGGTGCCCCTCCATCCAGGGGCCAGACCTTAAAGAGTCACCCGCAAGAGAATCCTGGTCCCAAAGGAGCCTTCTGGGGGACCCGTGCTGAGAGAGGTTGTGGGCATGGCCCGCTGGGGCTCTGCCCGACCCAGGGCTGAGAGGTGCAACCTCCCAGCTCTGGGTCCCTGCAGGGGAAGCGTTGGCAAGCACAGGGCCAGTCCTCCAAAGGCCCAGGTGCAGGGAGCCCAGGCCAAGCAGCCTGTGGAAGAAGCCACCCCGGGAACACGACTGCAGGCCACGGCCCTTCCCACCTCCTCCTCCTCCTCCTCCTGCTCCTCCACCCCCCCGACCTCCCACCCCCACCCCCCCGACATGGCGCAGGGCTCAGAGACACCTCAGACACTTGCTACCCAAAGTGCAAAGGGCATCAGTTGCTCCTCCACACCCCCCCCTGCCCAGCAGACCGCGTTGTCCAGCCAGCCCCCGGGCCTCCCTGGGGTGCCCAGCACAAAAGTGCAGACAACCACCGGACCCTCAATCTCAGTTTTCGGATGTTTTTGCCACTCTAAGGACCCGCAGGCCAGCTGGGCCTTCTGGCAGGACAGAGAGCCCCGGAATCCGACGTGGAGAGCCGGGTGTACGTCCCCACGAGGAGGCGGTCCCCACCTCCGCGGCTCTCCCCTTGCGGGGGGGAAAAGCAGCCACGGGGCCTCAGAGAAGACACCAGGCTGGGCGCCCGCCCCACAGTGGGGGCACGTCCCCCGCAGGCCACTTAGCGCCGGCCGCCGGCCGGCGGACGGTTGGGTGGCGCGAGACGCTGCGGCCGCCCTGCTACCGGGTTCCTGGGAGGGCGTCCTGGAACCAGCGTCCACACCAAGCCCTTGGAAGGCCCAGGCGACGGAGGAGCCCCGTCAGGCAGGGGCCGAGGACGGTGACGGCCCGGGCGGGGAGGAGCGTGTCAGGCAGGGGCAGAGGACGGTGACAGGTGACAGGCCGGGCGGGAAGGAGTCAGTCAGGCAGGGGCCGAGGAGGAGACGGGCTGGGTAAGGGTTAGGGTTAGAGTCAGGGCACAAGTCACAATCGCAAAGACCTGGAAGCGACCCGAGTGCCCAGCGACCCACGAGTGCGTAAATGAAATGTGGCGCGTGGACACCACGGAGTGCTATTCAGCTAGGAGGAGCAGCGGTGAGAGGGCACCTCTCGTGGTTCTCCTGGCCAGAGCTGGAACCCGTTCCAGTAAGCCAGGTAGCCCAAGAATGGACACACGAGCACCACGTGCTCGCGCTCACCAGCAAATGGGTACGAACCGATGGACACCTAAGTGGACACAGAGGAATCACCTTCATCGGGTGGGTGTCGGGCGGGTGGGGGGAGGGGATGGGCATACACCTCCATTAGGAATGGGGTGGGTGCGCACCGACTGGGGGATGGGCGCACTTGAGGCTCTGACCCGAGGGGGGAGGCTGGGAGAGGGCAACGTACCCGACCTTAACATTGGTACCCCCACAATACGCTGCAACAACATCAGAGGTAAATGAATAAGAACACAGGGGGGAGGGGGGCACGGGCAACACATGTCACCTTAATACTTGGACTCCCATCATCTGCTTGAAAAGAGAGAGAAAAGAAAATGCAATCATAGAGATAAGAGACACTTTTTAAAAATAATGAATCCGAAGAGAAAAGTAAAAGGAGGCCTGTGGAGCAGGTCTGGGTGTGACTCCGGATCCCCCAACATCAGGTGCCACCACCAAAGATTCCTACGTGTAGCCCATAGAACCCCAAAAGCAACGGGACGAGTTCTGGTCACATACTCCCTCAAAATGACATCCTGGCCTTCTTCTGGAACTCCCTCCCCTCTCAGACTCTCAAGGTTTCCTCCAGCGTGTCGGTTCCCACAGAGCAGACCTTTGGTCTGAGACCTGACAGTCCAGAAGCCACGCATGCTGCCGCGTGACGGCGGTGTCGCGGCTTGGGACAAGAGGAGGCCCCACGGTGCGGGCTGGGGCGCCAGGCACCGCGGCGGGCGCTGAGGGTGGGGGTGACCCCCACCCCGGGCCGCCGCCTCGCTCCCAGAAAGGGGACAGAACAAGAGGCAAAACAAAAAAAAAAAGAAGAAGAAGCCTACGGCACCCGGTATTCCCAGGCGGTCTCCCATCCAAGTACTAACCAGGCCCGACCCTGCTTAGCTTCCGAGACCAGACGAGATCGGGCGCGTTCAGGGTGGTGTGGCCCTAGACGGCGGAGGGCGCCCCTGCCCCGCTCAAGAAGCCGAGCCTCTCTGCGCTTCCCCGCCGCCTCCTCCCGCCCCAGGCCCCGCGCCGGCGCTGACCGGCGCCGGGCCGGGCCTGTTGAGTTCACCGGCCGGGTCCGGCGGGCTCCGTGGGACGGGGGTGACAGGCGGGGTGGGGCGGGGCGGGCAGGGAGCGGCGGGCCGGGGTGGGGGGCTGTCTCTCTATACACACACACACACACACACACACACACACACTCACACTCACACTCACTCACTCACACTCACACAAGATGCGCCTCCACTGCTGGACTCGCCAAGGTGGAGACCTTCCAGCCTCCTTCACCTACCCGCCCCCCACCCCCAGCTCGTGGCCGCCCCCGCCGCCGCCGCCGCCGCCGCCGCCGCCGCCGCCGATTGCGCACGCGCGGGTCGCCCGCCCTTTGACCCCAGGCAGGGGCCGCCCTCCCCGACAACCCCTTTCAGCTGCGCCCCCCACCCTGTGGGTGGGCTGCCGCCTATTCACCCCGGGCCCGGGCTGGGGCACTGCGCATGGGGGAGGGGAGCGAGTGTATGGGGCGTCTCTCTCTCTCTCTAGGGATGTGTCCCATGGGTGGGGTGGCGTGGTTTGTGGGGCGCTGAAGAAATCAGTCCCCTCCATCTCCTACCTCTGGAAAACGCCCAAGCCCTTGGAGAACTGCCGGCAACGCGACCGTGGGGGCCGGGACCCTCCTCTGTGTCCTCCTGTGGCCCGGTCCAAGGGGCCTGGGCCTGGCCGGGGCTGCATTGGACCCCGACCACCCTGGCGTGTGGACTCGCTAAAAATCGGCGATTAGATATTGGATTCCAGCTTCATTGAGGTCATTTCACTAATGAGTGCACCGGAAAGAGTTTCCTAATCCATCTGTGAGGGTGGCAACTGAAAGAGAATTTTAAAGCTGACAGAATAGGCGAGGAAAGGCATAGGAGATTTCCACACCCAGTAAGGAAGCCTTTCCCGAAATGGAAGAAAGAAACGAGCAAACAGAAACACCGGTAGCCCGCCAGGATCAGAGTCTGCCCCCGAGAGAAAGTACCCTGACCAGGTTCACCCGTGGGTGGGTGGCGAGCTAGCGGCATTCAGAAGAGCGAGGCCCGCAGTCTGTGCAGAAGACACCTGCACTCGGGTGTGTGTGGCGGCACGATTCACAAGCAGCTCCAGATGTTAAGCCAAGGAGAAGCCAGGGAGTTCCCAACGCCCCAGGTGTCCTCAGCCCACGACTGGCTGCTGGGGGAATGCGAAGCCCGGCTCCTTGTCTCAGAGCGGGACAACCAGGAGGTGTGACGTACACCCCGGGGTTCCCAGGAGGATCAGGCTGAAGCTGGGACTTGGCCTGAAAGTGTCCCCTCGCATGGCCACCCGCTTCCCCTTCCTGCTCCTCTACTCCTGGTGCCCCTCCATCCAGGGGCCAGACCTTAAAGAGTCACCCGCAAGAGAATCCTGGTCCCAAAGGAGCCTTCTGGGGGACCCGTGCTGAGAGAGGTTGTGGGCATGGCCCGCTGGGGCTCTGCCCGACCCAGGGCTGAGAGGTGCAACCTCCCAGCTCTGGGTCCCTGCAGGGGAAGCGTTGGCAAGCACAGGGCCAGTCCTCCAAAGGCCCAGGTGCAGGGAGCCCAGGCCAAGCAGCCTGTGGAAGAAGCCACCCCGGGAACACGACTGCAGGCCACGGCCCTTCCCACCTCCTCCTCCTCCTCCTCCTGCTCCTCCACCCCCCCGACCTCCCACCCCCACCCCCCCGACATGGCGCAGGGCTCAGAGACACCTCAGACACTTGCTACCCAAAGTGCAAAGGGCATCAGTTGCTCCTCCACACCCCCCCCCCCTGCCCAGCAGACCGCGTTGTCCAGCCAGCCCCCGGGCCTCCCTGGGGTGCCCAGCACAAAAGTGCAGACAACCACCGGACCCTCAATCTCAGTTTTCGGATGTTTTTGCCACTCTAAGGACCCGCAGGCCAGCTGGGCCTTCTGGCAGGACAGAGAGCCCCGGAATCCGACGTGGAGAGCCGGGTGTACGTCCCCACGAGGAGGCGGTCCCCACCTCCGCGGCTCTCCCCTTGCGGGGGGGAAAAGCAGCCACGGGGCCTCAGAGAAGACACCAGGCTGGGCGCCCGCCCCACAGTGGGGGCACGTCCCCCGCAGGCCACTTAGCGCCGGCCGCCGGCCGGCGGACGGTTGGGTGGCGCGAGACGCTGCGGCCGCCCTGCTACCGGGTTCCTGGGAGGGCGTCCTGGAACCAGCGTCCACACCAAGCCCTTGGAAGGCCCAGGCGACGGAGGAGCCCCGTCAGGCAGGGGCCGAGGACGGTGACGGCCCGGGCGGGGAGGAGCGTGTCAGGCAGGGGCAGAGGACGGTGACAGGTGACAGGCCGGGCGGGAAGGAGTCAGTCAGGCAGGGGCCGAGGAGGAGACGGGCTGGGTAAGGGTTAGGGTTAGAGTCAGGGCACAAGTCACAATCGCAAAGACCTGGAAGCGACCCGAGTGCCCAGCGACCCACGAGTGCGTAAATGAAATGTGGCGCGTGGACACCACGGAGTGCTATTCAGCTAGGAGGAGCAGCGGTGAGAGGGCACCTCTCGTGGTTCTCCTGGCCAGAGCTGGAACCCGTTCCAGTAAGCCAGGTAGCCCAAGAATGGACACACGAGCACCACGTGCTCGCGCTCACCAGCAAATGGGTACGAACCGATGGACACCTAAGTGGACACAGAGGAATCACCTTCATCGGGTGGGTGTCGGGCGGGTGGGGGGAGGGGATGGGCATACACCTCCATTAGGAATGGGGTGGGTGCGCACCGACTGGGGGATGGGCGCACTTGAGGCTCTGACCCGAGGGGGGAGGCTGGGAGAGGGCAACGTACCCGACCTTAACATTGGTACCCCCACAATACGCTGCAACAACATCAGAGGTAAATGAATAAGAACACAGGGGGGAGGGGGGCACGGGCAACACATGTCACCTTAATACTTGGACTCCCATCATCTGCTTGAAAAGAGAGAGAAAAGAAAATGCAATCATAGAGATAAGAGACACTTTTTAAAAATAATGAATCCGAAGAGAAAAGTAAAAGGAGGCCTGTGGAGCAGGTCTGGGTGTGACTCCGGATCCCCCAACATCAGGTGCCACCACCAAAGATTCCTACGTGTAGCCCATAGAACCCCAAAAGCAACGGGACGAGTTCTGGTCACATACTCCCTCAAAATGACATCCTGGCCTTCTTCTGGAACTCCCTCCCCTCTCAGACTCTCAAGGTTTCCTCCAGCGTGTCGGTTCCCACAGAGCAGACCTTTGGTCTGAGACCTGACAGTCCAGAAGCCACGCATGCTGCCGCGTGACGGCGGTGTCGCGGCTTGGGACAAGAGGAGGCCCCACGGTGCGGGCTGGGGCGCCAGGCACCGCGGCGGGCGCTGAGGGTGGGGGTGACCCCCACCCCGGGCCGCCGCCTCGCTCCCAGAAAGGGGACAGAACAAGAGGCAAAACAAAAAAAAAAAAAAGAAGAAGCCTACGGCACCCGGTATTCCCAGGCGGTCTCCCATCCAAGTACTAACCAGGCCCGACCCTGCTTAGCTTCCGAGACCAGACGAGATCGGGCGCGTTCAGGGTGGTGTGGCCCTAGACGGCGGAGGGCGCCCCTGCCCCGCTCAAGAAGCCGAGCCTCTCTGCGCTTCCCCGCCGCCTCCTCCCGCCCCAGGCCCCGCGCCGGCGCTGACCGGCGCCGGGCCGGGCCTGTTGAGTTCACCGGCCGGGTCCGGCGGGCTCCGTGGGACGGGGGTGACAGGCGGGGTGGGGCGGGGCGGGCAGGGAGCGGCGGGCCGGGGTGGGGGGCTGTCTCTCTATACACACACACACACACACACACACACACACACTCACACTCACACTCACTCACTCACACTCACACAAGATGCGCCTCCACTGCTGGACTCGCCAAGGTGGAGACCTTCCAGCCTCCTTCACCTACCCGCCCCCCACCCCCAGCTCGTGGCCGCCCCCGCCGCCGCCGCCGCCGCCGCCGCCGATTGCGCACGCGCGGGTCGCCCGCCCTTTGACCCCAGGCAGGGGCCGCCCTCCCCGACAACCCCTTTCAGCTGCGCCCCCCACCCTGTGGGTGGGCTGCCGCCTATTCACCCCGGGCCCGGGCTGGGGCACTGCGCATGGGGGAGGGGAGCGAGTGTATGGGGCGTCTCTCTCTCTCTCTAGGGATGTGTCCCATGGGTGGGGTGGCGTGGTTTGTGGGGCGCTGAAGAAATCAGTCCCCTCCATCTCCTACCTCTGGAAAACGCCCAAGCCCTTGGAGAACTGCCGGCAACGCGACCGTGGGGGCCGGGACCCTCCTCTGTGTCCTCCTGTGGCCCGGTCCAAGGGGCCTGGGCCTGGCCGGGGCTGCATTGGACCCCGACCACCCTGGCGTGTGGACTCGCTAAAAATCGGCGATTAGATATTGGATTCCAGCTTCATTGAGGTCATTTCACTAATGAGTGCACCGGAAAGAGTTTCCTAATCCATCTGTGAGGGTGGCAACTGAAAGAGAATTTTAAAGCTGACAGAATAGGCGAGGAAAGGCATAGGAGATTTCCACACCCAGTAAGGAAGCCTTTCCCGAAATGGAAGAAAGAAACGAGCAAACAGAAACACCGGTAGCCCGCCAGGATCAGAGTCTGCCCCCGAGAGAAAGTACCCTGACCAGGTTCACCCGTGGGTGGGTGGCGAGCTAGCGGCATTCAGAAGAGCGAGGCCCGCAGTCTGTGCAGAAGACACCTGCACTCGGGTGTGTGTGGCGGCACGATTCACAAGCAGCTCCAGATGTTAAGCCAAGGAGAAGCCAGGGAGTTCCCAACGCCCCAGGTGTCCTCAGCCCACGACTGGCTGCTGGGGGAATGCGAAGCCCGGCTCCTTGTCTCAGAGCGGGACAACCAGGAGGTGTGACGTACACCCCGGGGTTCCCAGGAGGATCAGGCTGAAGCTGGGACTTGGCCTGAAAGTGTCCCCTCGCATGGCCACCCGCTTCCCCTTCCTGCTCCTCTACTCCTGGTGCCCCTCCATCCAGGGGCCAGACCTTAAAGAGTCACCCGCAAGAGAATCCTGGTCCCAAAGGAGCCTTCTGGGGGACCCGTGCTGAGAGAGGTTGTGGGCATGGCCCGCTGGGGCTCTGCCCGACCCAGGGCTGAGAGGTGCAACCTCCCAGCTCTGGGTCCCTGCAGGGGAAGCGTTGGCAAGCACAGGGCCAGTCCTCCAAAGGCCCAGGTGCAGGGAGCCCAGGCCAAGCAGCCTGTGGAAGAAGCCACCCCGGGAACACGACTGCAGGCCACGGCCCTTCCCACCTCCTCCTCCTCCTCCTCCTGCTCCTCCACCCCCCCGACCTCCCACCCCCACCCCCCCGACATGGCGCAGGGCTCAGAGACACCTCAGACACTTGCTACCCAAAGTGCAAAGGGCATCAGTTGCTCCTCCACACCCCCCCCCTGCCCAGCAGACCGCGTTGTCCAGCCAGCCCCCGGGCCTCCCTGGGGTGCCCAGCACAAAAGTGCAGACAACCACCGGACCCTCAATCTCAGTTTTCGGATGTTTTTGCCACTCTAAGGACCCGCAGGCCAGCTGGGCCTTCTGGCAGGACAGAGAGCCCCGGAATCCGACGTGGAGAGCCGGGTGTACGTCCCCACGAGGAGGCGGTCCCCACCTCCGCGGCTCTCCCCTTGCGGGGGGGAAAAGCAGCCACGGGGCCTCAGAGAAGACACCAGGCTGGGCGCCCGCCCCACAGTGGGGGCACGTCCCCCGCAGGCCACTTAGCGCCGGCCGCCGGCCGGCGGACGGTTGGGTGGCGCGAGACGCTGCGGCCGCCCTGCTACCGGGTTCCTGGGAGGGCGTCCTGGAACCAGCGTCCACACCAAGCCCTTGGAAGGCCCAGGCGACGGAGGAGCCCCGTCAGGCAGGGGCCGAGGACGGTGACGGCCCGGGCGGGGAGGAGCGTGTCAGGCAGGGGCAGAGGACGGTGACAGGTGACAGGCCGGGCGGGAAGGAGTCAGTCAGGCAGGGGCCGAGGAGGAGACGGGCTGGGTAAGGGTTAGGGTTAGAGTCAGGGCACAAGTCACAATCGCAAAGACCTGGAAGCGACCCGAGTGCCCAGCGACCCACGAGTGCGTAAATGAAATGTGGCGCGTGGACACCACGGAGTGCTATTCAGCTAGGAGGAGCAGCGGTGAGAGGGCACCTCTCGTGGTTCTCCTGGCCAGAGCTGGAACCCGTTCCAGTAAGCCAGGTAGCCCAAGAATGGACACACGAGCACCACGTGCTCGCGCTCACCAGCAAATGGGTACGAACCGATGGACACCTAAGTGGACACAGAGGAATCACCTTCATCGGGTGGGTGTCGGGCGGGTGGGGGGAGGGGATGGGCATACACCTCCATTAGGAATGGGGTGGGTGCGCACCGACTGGGGGATGGGCGCACTTGAGGCTCTGACCCGAGGGGGGAGGCTGGGAGAGGGCAACGTACCCGACCTTAACATTGGTACCCCCACAATACGCTGCAACAACATCAGAGGTAAATGAATAAGAACACAGGGGGGAGGGGGGCACGGGCAACACATGTCACCTTAATACTTGGACTCCCATCATCTGCTTGAAAAGAGAGAGAAAAGAAAATGCAATCATAGAGATAAGAGACACTTTTTAAAAATAATGAATCCGAAGAGAAAAGTAAAAGGAGGCCTGTGGAGCAGGTCTGGGTGTGACTCCGGATCCCCCAACATCAGGTGCCACCACCAAAGATTCCTACGTGTAGCCCATAGAACCCCAAAAGCAACGGGACGAGTTCTGGTCACATACTCCCTCAAAATGACATCCTGGCCTTCTTCTGGAACTCCCTCCCCTCTCAGACTCTCAAGGTTTCCTCCAGCGTGTCGGTTCCCACAGAGCAGACCTTTGGTCTGAGACCTGACAGTCCAGAAGCCACGCATGCTGCCGCGTGACGGCGGTGTCGCGGCTTGGGACAAGAGGAGGCCCCACGGTGCGGGCTGGGGCGCCAGGCACCGCGGCGGGCGCTGAGGGTGGGGGTGACCCCCACCCCGGGCCGCCGCCTCGCTCCCAGAAAGGGGACAGAACAAGAGGCAAAACAAAAAAAAAAAGAAGAAGAAGCCTACGGCACCCGGTATTCCCAGGCGGTCTCCCATCCAAGTACTAACCAGGCCCGACCCTGCTTAGCTTCCGAGACCAGACGAGATCGGGCGCGTTCAGGGTGGTGTGGCCCTAGACGGCGGAGGGCGCCCCTGCCCCGCTCAAGAAGCCGAGCCTCTCTGCGCTTCCCCGCCGCCTCCTCCCGCCCCAGGCCCCGCGCCGGCGCTGACCGGCGCCGGGCCGGGCCTGTTGAGTTCACCGGCCGGGTCCGGCGGGCTCCGTGGGACGGGGGTGACAGGCGGGGCGGGGCGGGGCGGGCAGGGAGCGGCGGGCCGGGGTGGGGGGCTGTCTCTCTATACACACACACACACACACACACACACACACTCACACTCACACTCACTCACTCACACTCACACAAGATGCGCCTCCACTGCTGGACTCGCCAAGGTGGAGACCTTCCAGCCTCCTTCACCTACCCGCCCCCCACCCCCAGCTCGTGGCCGCCCCCACCGCCGCCGCCGCCGATTGCGCACGCGCGGGTCGCCCGCCCTTTGACCCCAGGCAGGGGCCGCCCTCCCCGACAACCCCTTTCAGCTGCGCCCCCCACCCTGTGGGTGGGCTGCCGCCTATTCACCCCGGGCCCGGGCTGGGGCACTGCGCATGGGGGAGGGGAGCGAGTGTATGGGGCGTCTCTCTCTCTCTCTAGGGATGTGTCCCATGGGTGGGGTGGCGTGGTTTGTGGGGCGCTGAAGAAATCAGTCCCCTCCATCTCCTACCTCTGGAAAACGCCCAAGCCCTTGGAGAACTGCCGGCAACGCGACCGTGGGGGCCGGGACCCTCCTCTGTGTCCTCCTGTGGCCCGGTCCAAGGGGCCTGGGCCTGGCCGGGGCTGCATTGGACCCCGACCACCCTGGCGTGTGGACTCGCTAAAAATCGGCGATTAGATATTGGATTCCAGCTTCATTGAGGTCATTTCACTAATGAGTGCACCGGAAAGAGTTTCCTAATCCATCTGTGAGGGTGGCAACTGAAAGAGAATTTTAAAGCTGACAGAATAGGCGAGGAAAGGCATAGGAGATTTCCACACCCAGTAAGGAAGCCTTTCCCGAAATGGAAGAAAGAAACGAGCAAACAGAAACACCGGTAGCCCGCCAGGATCAGAGTCTGCCCCCGAGAGAAAGTACCCTGACCAGGTTCACCCGTGGGTGGGTGGCGAGCTAGCGGCATTCAGAAGAGCGAGGCCCGCAGTCTGTGCAGAAGACACCTGCACTCGGGTGTGTGTGGCGGCACGATTCACAAGCAGCTCCAGATGTTAAGCCAAGGAGAAGCCAGGGAGTTCCCAACGCCCCAGGTGTCCTCAGCCCACGACTGGCTGCTGGGGGAATGCGAAGCCCGGCTCCTTGTCTCAGAGCGGGACAACCAGGAGGTGTGACGTACACCCCGGGGTTCCCAGGAGGATCAGGCTGAAGCTGGGACTTGGCCTGAAAGTGTCCCCTCGCATGGCCACCCGCTTCCCCTTCCTGCTCCTCTACTCCTGGTGCCCCTCCATCCAGGGGCCAGACCTTAAAGAGTCACCCGCAAGAGAATCCTGGTCCCAAAGGAGCCTTCTGGGGGACCCGTGCTGAGAGAGGTTGTGGGCATGGCCCGCTGGGGCTCTGCCCGACCCAGGGCTGAGAGGTGCAACCTCCCAGCTCTGGGTCCCTGCAGGGGAAGCGTTGGCAAGCACAGGGCCAGTCCTCCAAAGGCCCAGGTGCAGGGAGCCCAGGCCAAGCAGCCTGTGGAAGAAGCCACCCCGGGAACACGACTGCAGGCCACGGCCCTTCCCACCTCCTCCTCCTCCTCCTCCTGCTCCTCCACCCCCCCGACCTCCCACCCCCACCCCCCCGACATGGCGCAGGGCTCAGAGACACCTCAGACACTTGCTACCCAAAGTGCAAAGGGCATCAGTTGCTCCTCCACACCCCCCCCTGCCCAGCAGACCGCGTTGTCCAGCCAGCCCCCGGGCCTCCCTGGGGTGCCCAGCACAAAAGTGCAGACAACCACCGGACCCTCAATCTCAGTTTTCGGATGTTTTTGCCACTCTAAGGACCCGCAGGCCAGCTGGGCCTTCTGGCAGGACAGAGAGCCCCGGAATCCGACGTGGAGAGCCGGGTGTACGTCCCCACGAGGAGGCGGTCCCCACCTCCGCGGCTCTCCCCTTGCGGGGGGGAAAAGCAGCCACGGGGCCTCAGAGAAGACACCAGGCTGGGCGCCCGCCCCACAGTGGGGGCACGTCCCCCGCAGGCCACTTAGCGCCGGCCGCCGGCCGGCGGACGGTTGGGTGGCGCGAGACGCTGCGGCCGCCCTGCTACCGGGTTCCTGGGAGGGCGTCCTGGAACCAGCGTCCACACCAAGCCCTTGGAAGGCCCAGGCGACGGAGGAGCCCCGTCAGGCAGGGGCCGAGGACGGTGACGGCCCGGGCGGGGAGGAGCGTGTCAGGCAGGGGCAGAGGACGGTGACAGGTGACAGGCCGGGCGGGAAGGAGTCAGTCAGGCAGGGGCCGAGGAGGAGACGGGCTGGGTAAGGGTTAGGGTTAGAGTCAGGGCACAAGTCACAATCGCAAAGACCTGGAAGCGACCCGAGTGCCCAGCGACCCACGAGTGCGTAAATGAAATGTGGCGCGTGGACACCACGGAGTGCTATTCAGCTAGGAGGAGCAGCGGTGAGAGGGCACCTCTCGTGGTTCTCCTGGCCAGAGCTGGAACCCGTTCCAGTAAGCCAGGTAGCCCAAGAATGGACACACGAGCACCACGTGCTCGCGCTCACCAGCAAATGGGTACGAACCGATGGACACCTAAGTGGACACAGAGGAATCACCTTCATCGGGTGGGTGTCGGGCGGGTGGGGGGAGGGGATGGGCATACACCTCCATTAGGAATGGGGTGGGTGCGCACCGACTGGGGGATGGGCGCACTTGAGGCTCTGACCCGAGGGGGGAGGCTGGGAGAGGGCAACGTACCCGACCTTAACATTGGTACCCCCACAATACGCTGCAACAACATCAGAGGTAAATGAATAAGAACACAGGGGGGAGGGGGGCACGGGCAACACATGTCACCTTAATACTTGGACTCCCATCATCTGCTTGAAAAGAGAGAGAAAAGAAAATGCAATCATAGAGATAAGAGACACTTTTTAAAAATAATGAATCCGAAGAGAAAAGTAAAAGGAGGCCTGTGGAGCAGGTCTGGGTGTGACTCCGGATCCCCCAACATCAGGTGCCACCACCAAAGATTCCTACGTGTAGCCCATAGAACCCCAAAAGCAACGGGACGAGTTCTGGTCACATACTCCCTCAAAATGACATCCTGGCCTTCTTCTGGAACTCCCTCCCCTCTCAGACTCTCAAGGTTTCCTCCAGCGTGTCGGTTCCCACAGAGCAGACCTTTGGTCTGAGACCTGACAGTCCAGAAGCCACGCATGCTGCCGCGTGACGGCGGTGTCGCGGCTTGGGACAAGAGGAGGCCCCACGGTGCGGGCTGGGGCGCCAGGCACCGCGGCGGGCGCTGAGGGTGGGGGTGACCCCCACCCCGGGCCGCCGCCTCGCTCCCAGAAAGGGGACAGAACAAGAGGCAAAACAAAAAAAAAAAGAAGAAGAAGCCTACGGCACCCGGTATTCCCAGGCGGTCTCCCATCCAAGTACTAACCAGGCCCGACCCTGCTTAGCTTCCGAGACCAGACGAGATCGGGCGCGTTCAGGGTGGTGTGGCCCTAGACGGCGGAGGGCGCCCCTGCCCCGCTCAAGAAGCCGAGCCTCTCTGCGCTTCCCCGCCGCCTCCTCCCGCCCCAGGCCCCGCGCCGGCGCTGACCGGCGCCGGGCCGGGCCTGTTGAGTTCACCGGCTGGGTCCGGCGGGCTCCGTGGGACGGGGGTGACAGGCGGGGCGGGGCGGGGCGGGCAGGGAGCGGCGGGCCGGGGTGGGGGGCTGTCTCTCTATACACACACACACACACACACACACACACACTCACACTCACACTCACTCACTCACACTCACACAAGATGCGCCTCCACTGCTGGACTCGCCAAGGTGGAGACCTTCCAGCCTCCTTCACCTACCCGCCCCCCACCCCCAGCTCGTGGCCGCCCCCACCGCCGCCGCCGCCGCCGCCGCCGCCGCCGCCGCCGATTGCGCACGCGCGGGTCGCCCGCCCTTTGACCCCAGGCAGGGGCCGCCCTCCCCGACAACCCCTTTCAGCTGCGCCCCCCACCCTGTGGGTGGGCTGCCGCCTATTCCCCCGGGCCCGGGCTGGGGCACTGCGCATGGGGGAGGGGAGCGAGTGTATGGGGCGTCTCTCTCTCTCTCTAGGGATGTGTCCCATGGGTGGGGTGGCGTGGTTTGTGGGGCGCTGAAGAAATCAGTCCCCTCCATCTCCTACCTCTGGAAAACGCCCAAGCCCTTGGAGAACTGCCGGCAACGCGACCGTGGGGGCCGGGACCCTCCTCTGTGTCCTCCTGTGGCCCGGTCCAAGGGGCCTGGGCCTGGCCGGGGCTGCATTGGACCCCGACCACCCTGGCGTGTGGACTCGCTAAAAATCGGCGATTAGATATTGGATTCCAGCTTCATTGAGGTCATTTCACTAATGAGTGCACCGGAAAGAGTTTCCTAATCCATCTGTGAGGGTGGCAACTGAAAGAGAATTTTAAAGCTGACAGAATAGGCGAGGAAAGGCATAGGAGATTTCCACACCCAGTAAGGAAGCCTTTCCCGAAATGGAAGAAAGAAACGAGCAAACAGAAACACCGGTAGCCCGCCAGGATCAGAGTCTGCCCCCGAGAGAAAGTACCCTGACCAGGTTCACCCGTGGGTGGGTGGCGAGCTAGCGGCATTCAGAAGAGCGAGGCCCGCAGTCTGTGCAGAAGACACCTGCACTCGGGTGTGTGTGGCGGCACGATTCACAAGCAGCTCCAGATGTTAAGCCAAGGAGAAGCCAGGGAGTTCCCAACGCCCCAGGTGTCCTCAGCCCACGACTGGCTGCTGGGGGAATGCGAAGCCCGGCTCCTTGTCTCAGAGCGGGACAACCAGGAGGTGTGACGTACACCCCGGGGTTCCCAGGAGGATCAGGCTGAAGCTGGGACTTGGCCTGAAAGTGTCCCCTCGCATGGCCACCCGCTTCCCCTTCCTGCTCCTCTACTCCTGGTGCCCCTCCATCCAGGGGCCAGACCTTAAAGAGTCACCCGCAAGAGAATCCTGGTCCCAAAGGAGCCTTCTGGGGGACCCGTGCTGAGAGAGGTTGTGGGCATGGCCCGCTGGGGCTCTGCCCGACCCAGGGCTGAGAGGTGCAACCTCCCAGCTCTGGGTCCCTGCAGGGGAAGCGTTGGCAAGCACAGGGCCAGTCCTCCAAAGGCCCAGGTGCAGGGAGCCCAGGCCAAGCAGCCTGTGGAAGAAGCCACCCCGGGAACACGACTGCAGGCCACGGCCCTTCCCACCTCCTCCTCCTCCTCCTCCTGCTCCTCCACCCCCCCGACCTCCCACCCCCACCCCCCCGACATGGCGCAGGGCTCAGAGACACCTCAGACACTTGCTACCCAAAGTGCAAAGGGCATCAGTTGCTCCTCCACACCCCCCCCCTGCCCAGCAGACCGCGTTGTCCAGCCAGCCCCCGGGCCTCCCTGGGGTGCCCAGCACAAAAGTGCAGACAACCACCGGACCCTCAATCTCAGTTTTCGGATGTTTTTGCCACTCTAAGGACCCGCAGGCCAGCTGGGCCTTCTGGCAGGACAGAGAGCCCCGGAATCCGACGTGGAGAGCCGGGTGTACGTCCCCACGAGGAGGCGGTCCCCACCTCCGCGGCTCTCCCCTTGCGGGGGGGAAAAGCAGCCACGGGGCCTCAGAGAAGACACCAGGCTGGGCGCCCGCCCCACAGTGGGGGCACGTCCCCCGCAGGCCACTTAGCGCCGGCCGCCGGCCGGCGGACGGTTGGGTGGCGCGAGACGCTGCGGCCGCCCTGCTACCGGGTTCCTGGGAGGGCGTCCTGGAACCAGCGTCCACACCAAGCCCTTGGAAGGCCCAGGCGACGGAGGAGCCCCGTCAGGCAGGGGCCGAGGACGGTGACGGCCCGGGCGGGGAGGAGCGTGTCAGGCAGGGGCAGAGGACGGTGACAGGTGACAGGCCGGGCGGGAAGGAGTCAGTCAGGCAGGGGCCGAGGAGGAGACGGGCTGGGTAAGGGTTAGGGTTAGAGTCAGGGCACAAGTCACAATCGCAAAGACCTGGAAGCGACCCGAGTGCCCAGCGACCCACGAGTGCGTAAATGAAATGTGGCGCGTGGACACCACGGAGTGCTATTCAGCTAGGAGGAGCAGCGGTGAGAGGGCACCTCTCGTGGTTCTCCTGGCCAGAGCTGGAACCCGTTCCAGTAAGCCAGGTAGCCCAAGAATGGACACACGAGCACCACGTGCTCGCGCTCACCAGCAAATGGGTACGAACCGATGGACACCTAAGTGGACACAGAGGAATCACCTTCATCGGGTGGGTGTCGGGCGGGTGGGGGGAGGGGATGGGCATACACCTCCATTAGGAATGGGGTGGGTGCGCACCGACTGGGGGATGGGCGCACTTGAGGCTCTGACCCGAGGGGGGAGGCTGGGAGAGGGCAACGTACCCGACCTTAACATTGGTACCCCCACAATACGCTGCAACAACATCAGAGGTAAATGAATAAGAACACAGGGGGGAGGGGGGCACGGGCAACACATGTCACCTTAATACTTGGACTCCCATCATCTGCTTGAAAAGAGAGAGAAAAGAAAATGCAATCATAGAGATAAGAGACACTTTTTAAAAATAATGAATCCGAAGAGAAAAGTAAAAGGAGGCCTGTGGAGCAGGTCTGGGTGTGACTCCGGATCCCCCAACATCAGGTGCCACCACCAAAGATTCCTACGTGTAGCCCATAGAACCCCAAAAGCAACGGGACGAGTTCTGGTCACATACTCCCTCAAAATGACATCCTGGCCTTCTTCTGGAACTCCCTCCCCTCTCAGACTCTCAAGGTTTCCTCCAGCGTGTCGGTTCCCACAGAGCAGACCTTTGGTCTGAGACCTGACAGTCCAGAAGCCACGCATGCTGCCGCGTGACGGCGGTGTCGCGGCTTGGGACAAGAGGAGGCCCCACGGTGCGGGCTGGGGCGCCAGGCACCGCGGCGGGCGCTGAGGGTGGGGGTGACCCCCACCCCGGGCCGCCGCCTCGCTCCCAGAAAGGGGACAGAACAAGAGGCAAAACAAAAAAAAAAAGAAGAAGAAGCCTACGGCACCCGGTATTCCCAGGCGGTCTCCCATCCAAGTACTAACCAGGCCCGACCCTGCTTAGCTTCCGAGACCAGACGAGATCGGGCGCGTTCAGGGTGGTGTGGCCCTAGACGGCGGAGGGCGCCCCTGCCCCGCTCAAGAAGCCGAGCCTCTCTGCGCTTCCCCGCCGCCTCCTCCCGCCCCAGGCCCCGCGCCGGCGCTGACCGGCGCCGGGCCGGGCCTGTTGAGTTCACCGGCCGGGTCCGGCGGGCTCCGTGGGACGGGGGTGACAGGCGGGGCGGGGCGGGGCGGGCAGGGAGCGGCGGGCCGGGGTGGGGGGCTGTCTCTCTATACACACACACACACACACACACACACACACTCACACTCACACTCACTCACTCACACTCACACAAGATGCGCCTCCACTGCTGGACTCGCCAAGGTGGAGACCTTCCAGCCTCCTTCACCTACCCGCCCCCCACCCCCAGCTCGTGGCCGCCCCCACCGCCGCCGCCGCCGCCGCCGCCGCCGCCGCCGCCGATTGCGCACGCGCGGGTCGCCCGCCCTTTGACCCCAGGCAGGGGCCGCCCTCCCCGACAACCCCTTTCAGCTGCGCCCCCCACCCTGTGGGTGGGCTGCCGCCTATTCACCCCGGGCCCGGGCTGGGGCACTGCGCATGGGGGAGGGGAGCGAGTGTATGGGGCGTCTCTCTCTCTCTCTAGGGATGTGTCCCATGGGTGGGGTGGCGTGGTTTGTGGGGCGCTGAAGAAATCAGTCCCCTCCATCTCCTACCTCTGGAAAACGCCCAAGCCCTTGGAGAACTGCCGGCAACGCGACCGTGGGGGCCGGGACCCTCCTCTGTGTCCTCCTGTGGCCCGGTCCAAGGGGCCTGGGCCTGGCCGGGGCTGCATTGGACCCCGACCACCCTGGCGTGTGGACTCGCTAAAAATCGGCGATTAGATATTGGATTCCAGCTTCATTGAGGTCATTTCACTAATGAGTGCACCGGAAAGAGTTTCCTAATCCATCTGTGAGGGTGGCAACTGAAAGAGAATTTTAAAGCTGACAGAATAGGCGAGGAAAGGCATAGGAGATTTCCACACCCAGTAAGGAAGCCTTTCCCGAAATGGAAGAAAGAAACGAGCAAACAGAAACACCGGTAGCCCGCCAGGATCAGAGTCTGCCCCCGAGAGAAAGTACCCTGACCAGGTTCACCCGTGGGTGGGTGGCGAGCTAGCGGCATTCAGAAGAGCGAGGCCCGCAGTCTGTGCAGAAGACACCTGCACTCGGGTGTGTGTGGCGGCACGATTCACAAGCAGCTCCAGATGTTAAGCCAAGGAGAAGCCAGGGAGTTCCCAACGCCCCAGGTGTCCTCAGCCCACGACTGGCTGCTGGGGGAATGCGAAGCCCGGCTCCTTGTCTCAGAGCGGGACAACCAGGAGGTGTGACGTACACCCCGGGGTTCCCAGGAGGATCAGGCTGAAGCTGGGACTTGGCCTGAAAGTGTCCCCTCGCATGGCCACCCGCTTCCCCTTCCTGCTCCTCTACTCCTGGTGCCCCTCCATCCAGGGGCCAGACCTTAAAGAGTCACCCGCAAGAGAATCCTGGTCCCAAAGGAGCCTTCTGGGGGACCCGTGCTGAGAGAGGTTGTGGGCATGGCCCGCTGGGGCTCTGCCCGACCCAGGGCTGAGAGGTGCAACCTCCCAGCTCTGGGTCCCTGCAGGGGAAGCGTTGGCAAGCACAGGGCCAGTCCTCCAAAGGCCCAGGTGCAGGGAGCCCAGGCCAAGCAGCCTGTGGAAGAAGCCACCCCGGGAACACGACTGCAGGCCACGGCCCTTCCCACCTCCTCCTCCTCCTCCTCCTGCTCCTCCACCCCCCCGACCTCCCACCCCCACCCCCCCGACATGGCGCAGGGCTCAGAGACACCTCAGACACTTGCTACCCAAAGTGCAAAGGGCATCAGTTGCTCCTCCACACCCCCCCCTGCCCAGCAGACCGCGTTGTCCAGCCAGCCCCCGGGCCTCCCTGGGGTGCCCAGCACAAAAGTGCAGACAACCACCGGACCCTCAATCTCAGTTTTCGGATGTTTTTGCCACTCTAAGGACCCGCAGGCCAGCTGGGCCTTCTGGCAGGACAGAGAGCCCCGGAATCCGACGTGGAGAGCCGGGTGTACGTCCCCACGAGGAGGCGGTCCCCACCTCCGCGGCTCTCCCCTTGCGGGGGGGAAAAGCAGCCACGGGGCCTCAGAGAAGACACCAGGCTGGGCGCCCGCCCCACAGTGGGGGCACGTCCCCCGCAGGCCACTTAGCGCCGGCCGCCGGCCGGCGGACGGTTGGGTGGCGCGAGACGCTGCGGCCGCCCTGCTACCGGGTTCCTGGGAGGGCGTCCTGGAACCAGCGTCCACACCAAGCCCTTGGAAGGCCCAGGCGACGGAGGAGCCCCGTCAGGCAGGGGCCGAGGACGGTGACGGCCCGGGCGGGGAGGAGCGTGTCAGGCAGGGGCAGAGGACGGTGACAGGTGACAGGCCGGGCGGGAAGGAGTCAGTCAGGCAGGGGCCGAGGAGGAGACGGGCTGGGTAAGGGTTAGGGTTAGAGTCAGGGCACAAGTCACAATCGCAAAGACCTGGAAGCGACCCGAGTGCCCAGCGACCCACGAGTGCGTAAATGAAATGTGGCGCGTGGACACCACGGAGTGCTATTCAGCTAGGAGGAGCAGCGGTGAGAGGGCACCTCTCGTGGTTCTCCTGGCCAGAGCTGGAACCCGTTCCAGTAAGCCAGGTAGCCCAAGAATGGACACACGAGCACCACGTGCTCGCGCTCACCAGCAAATGGGTACGAACCGATGGACACCTAAGTGGACACAGAGGAATCACCTTCATCGGGTGGGTGTCGGGCGGGTGGGGGGAGGGGATGGGCATACACCTCCATTAGGAATGGGGTGGGTGCGCACCGACTGGGGGATGGGCGCACTTGAGGCTCTGACCCGAGGGGGGAGGCTGGGAGAGGGCAACGTACCCGACCTTAACATTGGTACCCCCACAATACGCTGCAACAACATCAGAGGTAAATGAATAAGAACACAGGGGGGAGGGGGGCACGGGCAACACATGTCACCTTAATACTTGGACTCCCATCATCTGCTTGAAAAGAGAGAGAAAAGAAAATGCAATCATAGAGATAAGAGACACTTTTTAAAAATAATGAATCCGAAGAGAAAAGTAAAAGGAGGCCTGTGGAGCAGGTCTGGGTGTGACTCCGGATCCCCCAACATCAGGTGCCACCACCAAAGATTCCTACGTGTAGCCCATAGAACCCCAAAAGCAACGGGACGAGTTCTGGTCACATACTCCCTCAAAATGACATCCTGGCCTTCTTCTGGAACTCCCTCCCCTCTCAGACTCTCAAGGTTTCCTCCAGCGTGTCGGTTCCCACAGAGCAGACCTTTGGTCTGAGACCTGACAGTCCAGAAGCCACGCATGCTGCCGCGTGACGGCGGTGTCGCGGCTTGGGACAAGAGGAGGCCCCACGGTGCGGGCTGGGGCGCCAGGCACCGCGGCGGGCGCTGAGGGTGGGGGTGACCCCCACCCCGGGCCGCCGCCTCGCTCCCAGAAAGGGGACAGAACAAGAGGCAAAACAAAAAAAAAAAGAAGAAGAAGCCTACGGCACCCGGTATTCCCAGGCGGTCTCCCATCCAAGTACTAACCAGGCCCGACCCTGCTTAGCTTCCGAGACCAGACGAGATCGGGCGCGTTCAGGGTGGTGTGGCCCTAGACGGCGGAGGGCGCCCCTGCCCCGCTCAAGAAGCCGAGCCTCTCTGCGCTTCCCCGCCGCCTCCTCCCGCCCCAGGCCCCGCGCCGGCGCTGACCGGCGCCGGGCCGGGCCTGTTGAGTTCACCGGCCGGGTCCGGCGGGCTCCGTGGGACGGGGGTGACAGGCGGGGCGGGGCGGGGCGGGCAGGGAGCGGCGGGCCGGGGTGGGGGGCTGTCTCTCTATACACACACACACACACACACACACACACACTCACACTCACACTCACTCACTCACACTCACACAAGATGCGCCTCCACTGCTGGACTCGCCAAGGTGGAGACCTTCCAGCCTCCTTCACCTACCCGCCCCCCACCCCCAGCTCGTGGCCGCCCCCACCGCCGCCGCCGCCGCCGCCGCCGCCGCCGCCGCCGATTGCGCACGCGCGGGTCGCCCGCCCTTTGACCCCAGGCAGGGGCCGCCCTCCCCGACAACCCCTTTCAGCTGCGCCCCCCACCCTGTGGGTGGGCTGCCGCCTATTCACCCCGGGCCCGGGCTGGGGCACTGCGCATGGGGGAGGGGAGCGAGTGTATGGGGCGTCTCTCTCTCTCTCTAGGGATGTGTCCCATGGGTGGGGTGGCGTGGTTTGTGGGGCGCTGAAGAAATCAGTCCCCTCCATCTCCTACCTCTGGAAAACGCCCAAGCCCTTGGAGAACTGCCGGCAACGCGACCGTGGGGGCCGGGACCCTCCTCTGTGTCCTCCTGTGGCCCGGTCCAAGGGGCCTGGGCCTGGCCGGGGCTGCATTGGACCCCGACCACCCTGGCGTGTGGACTCGCTAAAAATCGGCGATTAGATATTGGATTCCAGCTTCATTGAGGTCATTTCACTAATGAGTGCACCGGAAAGAGTTTCCTAATCCATCTGTGAGGGTGGCAACTGAAAGAGAATTTTAAAGCTGACAGAATAGGCGAGGAAAGGCATAGGAGATTTCCACACCCAGTAAGGAAGCCTTTCCCGAAATGGAAGAAAGAAACGAGCAAACAGAAACACCGGTAGCCCGCCAGGATCAGAGTCTGCCCCCGAGAGAAAGTACCCTGACCAGGTTCACCCGTGGGTGGGTGGCGAGCTAGCGGCATTCAGAAGAGCGAGGCCCGCAGTCTGTGCAGAAGACACCTGCACTCGGGTGTGTGTGGCGGCACGATTCACAAGCAGCTCCAGATGTTAAGCCAAGGAGAAGCCAGGGAGTTCCCAACGCCCCAGGTGTCCTCAGCCCACGACTGGCTGCTGGGGGAATGCGAAGCCCGGCTCCTTGTCTCAGAGCGGGACAACCAGGAGGTGTGACGTACACCCCGGGGTTCCCAGGAGGATCAGGCTGAAGCTGGGACTTGGCCTGAAAGTGTCCCCTCGCATGGCCACCCGCTTCCCCTTCCTGCTCCTCTACTCCTGGTGCCCCTCCATCCAGGGGCCAGACCTTAAAGAGTCACCCGCAAGAGAATCCTGGTCCCAAAGGAGCCTTCTGGGGGACCCGTGCTGAGAGAGGTTGTGGGCATGGCCCGCTGGGGCTCTGCCCGACCCAGGGCTGAGAGGTGCAACCTCCCAGCTCTGGGTCCCTGCAGGGGAAGCGTTGGCAAGCACAGGGCCAGTCCTCCAAAGGCCCAGGTGCAGGGAGCCCAGGCCAAGCAGCCTGTGGAAGAAGCCACCCCGGGAACACGACTGCAGGCCACGGCCCTTCCCACCTCCTCCTCCTCCTCCTCCTGCTCCTCCACCCCCCCGACCTCCCACCCCCACCCCCCCGACATGGCGCAGGGCTCAGAGACACCTCAGACACTTGCTACCCAAAGTGCAAAGGGCATCAGTTGCTCCTCCACACCCCCCCCCTGCCCAGCAGACCGCGTTGTCCAGCCAGCCCCCGGGCCTCCCTGGGGTGCCCAGCACAAAAGTGCAGACAACCACCGGACCCTCAATCTCAGTTTTCGGATGTTTTTGCCACTCTAAGGACCCGCAGGCCAGCTGGGCCTTCTGGCAGGACAGAGAGCCCCGGAATCCGACGTGGAGAGCCGGGTGTACGTCCCCACGAGGAGGCGGTCCCCACCTCCGCGGCTCTCCCCTTGCGGGGGGGAAAAGCAGCCACGGGGCCTCAGAGAAGACACCAGGCTGGGCGCCCGCCCCACAGTGGGGGCACGTCCCCCGCAGGCCACTTAGCGCCGGCCGCCGGCCGGCGGACGGTTGGGTGGCGCGAGACGCTGCGGCCGCCCTGCTACCGGGTTCCTGGGAGGGCGTCCTGGAACCAGCGTCCACACCAAGCCCTTGGAAGGCCCAGGCGACGGAGGAGCCCCGTCAGGCAGGGGCCGAGGACGGTGACGGCCCGGGCGGGGAGGAGCGTGTCAGGCAGGGGCAGAGGACGGTGACAGGTGACAGGCCGGGCGGGAAGGAGTCAGTCAGGCAGGGGCCGAGGAGGAGACGGGCTGGGTAAGGGTTAGGGTTAGAGTCAGGGCACAAGTCACAATCGCAAAGACCTGGAAGCGACCCGAGTGCCCAGCGACCCACGAGTGCGTAAATGAAATGTGGCGCGTGGACACCACGGAGTGCTATTCAGCTAGGAGGAGCAGCGGTGAGAGGGCACCTCTCGTGGTTCTCCTGGCCAGAGCTGGAACCCGTTCCAGTAAGCCAGGTAGCCCAAGAATGGACACACGAGCACCACGTGCTCGCGCTCACCAGCAAATGGGTACGAACCGATGGACACCTAAGTGGACACAGAGGAATCACCTTCATCGGGTGGGTGTCGGGCGGGTGGGGGGAGGGGATGGGCATACACCTCCATTAGGAATGGGGTGGGTGCGCACCGACTGGGGGATGGGCGCACTTGAGGCTCTGACCCGAGGGGGGAGGCTGGGAGAGGGCAACGTACCCGACCTTAACATTGGTACCCCCACAATACGCTGCAACAACATCAGAGGTAAATGAATAAGAACACAGGGGGGAGGGGGGCACGGGCAACACATGTCACCTTAATACTTGGACTCCCATCATCTGCTTGAAAAGAGAGAGAAAAGAAAATGCAATCATAGAGATAAGAGACACTTTTTAAAAATAATGAATCCGAAGAGAAAAGTAAAAGGAGGCCTGTGGAGCAGGTCTGGGTGTGACTCCGGATCCCCCAACATCAGGTGCCACCACCAAAGATTCCTACGTGTAGCCCATAGAACCCCAAAAGCAACGGGACGAGTTCTGGTCACATACTCCCTCAAAATGACATCCTGGCCTTCTTCTGGAACTCCCTCCCCTCTCAGACTCTCAAGGTTTCCTCCAGCGTGTCGGTTCCCACAGAGCAGACCTTTGGTCTGAGACCTGACAGTCCAGAAGCCACGCATGCTGCCGCGTGACGGCGGTGTCGCGGCTTGGGACAAGAGGAGGCCCCACGGTGCGGGCTGGGGCGCCAGGCACCGCGGCGGGCGCTGAGGGTGGGGGTGACCCCCACCCCGGGCCGCCGCCTCGCTCCCAGAAAGGGGACAGAACAAGAGGCAAAACAAAAAAAAAAAGAAGAAGAAGCCTACGGCACCCGGTATTCCCAGGCGGTCTCCCATCCAAGTACTAACCAGGCCCGACCCTGCTTAGCTTCCGAGACCAGACGAGATCGGGCGCGTTCAGGGTGGTGTGGCCCTAGACGGCGGAGGGCGCCCCTGCCCCGCTCAAGAAGCCAAGCCTCTCTGCGCTTCCCCGCCGCCTCCTCCCGCCCCAGGCCCCGCGCCGGCGCTGACCGGCGCCGGGCCGGGCCTGTTGAGTTCACCGGCCGGGTCCGGCGGGCTCCGTGGGACGGGGGTGACAGGCGGGGCGGGGCGGGGCGGGCAGGGAGCGGCGGGCCGGGGTGGGGGGCTGTCTCTCTATACACACACACACACACACACACACACACACTCACACTCACACTCACACAAGATGCGCCTCCACTGCTGGACTCGCCAAGGTGGAGACCTTCCAGCCTCCTTCACCTACCCGCCCCCCACCCCCAGCTCGTGGCCGCCCCCACCGCCGCCGCCGCCGCCGCCGATTGCGCACGCGCGGGTCGCCCGCCCTTTGACCCCAGGCAGGGGCCGCCCTCCCCGACAACCCCTTTCAGCTGCGCCCCCCACCCTGTGGGTGGGCTGCCGCCTATTCCCCGGGGCCCGGGCTGGGGCACTGCGCATGGGGGAGGGGAGCGAGTGTATGGGGCGTCTCTCTCTCTCTCTAGGGATGTGTCCCATGGGTGGGGTGGCGTGGTTTGTGGGGCGCTGAAGAAATCAGTCCCCTCCATCTCCTACCTCTGGAAAACGCCCAATCCCTTGGAGAACTGCCGGCAACGCGACCGTGGGGGCCGGGACCCTCCTCTGTGTCCTCCTGTGGCCCGGTCCAAGGGGCCTGGGCCTGGCCGGGGCTGCATTGGACCCCGACCACCCTGGCGTGTGGACTCGCTAAAAATCGGCGATTAGATATTGGATTCCAGCTTCATTGAGGTCATTTCACTAATGAGTGCACCGGAAAGAGTTTCCTAATCCATCTGTGAGGGTGGCAACTGAAAGAGAATTTTAAAGCTGACAGAATAGGCGAGGAAAGGCATAGGAGATTTCCACACCCAGTAAGGAAGCCTTTCCCGAAATGGAAGAAAGAAACGAGCAAACAGAAACACCGGTAGCCCGCCAGGATCAGAGTCTGCCCCCGAGAGAAAGTACCCTGACCAGGTTCACCCGTGGGTGGGTGGCGAGCTAGCGGCATTCAGAAGAGCGAGGCCCGCAGTCTGTGCAGAAGACACCTGCACTCGGGTGTGTGTGGCGGCACGATTCACAAGCAGCTCCAGATGTTAAGCCAAGGAGAAGCCAGGGAGTTCCCAACGCCCCAGGTGTCCTCAGCCCACGACTGGCTGCTGGGGGAATGCGAAGCCCGGCTCCTTGTCTCAGAGCGGGACAACCAGGAGGTGTGACGTACACCCCGGGGTTCCCAGGAGGATCAGGCTGAAGCTGGGACTTGGCCTGAAAGTGTCCCCTCGCATGGCCACCCGCTTCCCCTTCCTGCTCCTCTACTCCTGGTGCCCCTCCATCCAGGGGCCAGACCTTAAAGAGTCACCCGCAAGAGAATCCTGGTCCCAAAGGAGCCTTCTGGGGGACCCGTGCTGAGAGAGGTTGTGGGCATGGCCCGCTGGGGCTCTGCCCGACCCAGGGCTGAGAGGTGCAACCTCCCAGCTCTGGGTCCCTGCAGGGGAAGCGTTGGCAAGCACAGGGCCAGTCCTCCAAAGGCCCAGGTGCAGGGAGCCCAGGCCAAGCAGCCTGTGGAAGAAGCCACCCCGGGAACACGACTGCAGGCCACGGCCCTTCCCACCTCCTCCTCCTCCTCCTCCTGCTCCTCCACCCCCCGACCTCCCACCCCCACCCCCCCGACATGGCGCAGGGCTCAGAGACACCTCAGACACTTGCTACCCAAAGTGCAAAGGGCATCAGTTGCTCCTCCACACCCCCCCCCCTGCCCAGCAGACCGCGTTGTCCAGCCAGCCCCCGGGCCTCCCTGGGGTGCCCAGCACAAAAGTGCAGACAACCACCGGACCCTCAATCTCAGTTTTCGGATGTTTTTGCCACTCTAAGGACCCGCAGGCCAGCTGGGCCTTCTGGCAGGACAGAGAGCCCCGGAATCCGACGTGGAGAGCCGGGTGTACGTCCCCACGAGGAGGCGGTCCCCACCTCCGCGGCTCTCCCCTTGCGGGGGGGAAAAGCAGCCACGGGGCCTCAGAGAAGACACCAGGCTGGGCGCCCGCCCCACAGTGGGGGCACGTCCCCCGCAGGCCACTTAGCGCCGGCCGCCGGCCGGCGGACGGTTGGGTGGCGCGAGACGCTGCGGCCGCCCTGCTACCGGGTTCCTGGGAGGGCGTCCTGGAACCAGCGTCCACACCAAGCCCTTGGAAGGCCCAGGCGACGGAGGAGCCCCGTCAGGCAGGGGCCGAGGACGGTGACGGCCCGGGCGGGGAGGAGCGTGTCAGGCAGGGGCAGAGGACGGTGACAGGTGACAGGCCGGGCGGGAAGGAGTCAGTCAGGCAGGGGCCGAGGAGGAGACGGGCTGGGTAAGGGTTAGGGTTAGAGTCAGGGCACAAGTCACAATCGCAAAGACCTGGAAGCGACCCGAGTGCCCAGCGACCCACGAGTGCGTAAATGAAATGTGGCGCGTGGACACCACGGAGTGCTATTCAGCTAGGAGGAGCAGCGGTGAGAGGGCACCTCTCGTGGTTCTCCTGGCCAGAGCTGGAACCCGTTCCAGTAAGCCAGGTAGCCCAAGAATGGACACACGAGCACCACGTGCTCGCGCTCACCAGCAAATGGGTACGAACCGATGGACACCTAAGTGGACACAGAGGAATCACCTTCATCGGGTGGGTGTCGGGCGGGTGGGGGGAGGGGATGGGCATACACCTCCATTAGGAATGGGGTGGGTGCGCACCGACTGGGGGATGGGCGCACTTGAGGCTCTGACCCGAGGGGGGAGGCTGGGAGAGGGCAACGTACCCGACCTTAACATTGGTACCCCCACAATACGCTGCAACAACATCAGAGGTAAATGAATAAGAACACAGGGGGGAGGGGGGCACGGGCAACACATGTCACCTTAATACTTGGACTCCCATCATCTGCTTGAAAAGAGAGAGAAAAGAAAATGCAATCATAGAGATAAGAGACACTTTTTAAAAATAATGAATCCGAAGAGAAAAGTAAAAGGAGGCCTGTGGAGCAGGTCTGGGTGTGACTCCGGATCCCCCAACATCAGGTGCCACCACCAAAGATTCCTACGTGTAGCCCATAGAACCCCAAAAGCAACGGGACGAGTTCTGGTCACATACTCCCTCAAAATGACATCCTGGCCTTCTTCTGGAACTCCCTCCCCTCTCAGACTCTCAAGGTTTCCTCCAGCGTGTCGGTTCCCACAGAGCAGACCTTTGGTCTGAGACCTGACAGTCCAGAAGCCACGCATGCTGCCGCGTGACGGCGGTGTCGCGGCTTGGGACAAGAGGAGGCCCCACGGTGCGGGCTGGGGCGCCAGGCACCGCGGCGGGCGCTGAGGGTGGGGGTGACCCCCACCCCGGGCCGCCGCCTCGCTCCCAGAAAGGGGACAGAACAAGAGGCAAAACAAAAAAAAAAAGAAGAAGAAGCCTACGGCACCCGGTATTCCCAGGCGGTCTCCCATCCAAGTACTAACCAGGCCCGACCCTGCTTAGCTTCCGAGACCAGACGAGATCGGGCGCGTTCAGGGTGGTGTGGCCCTAGACGGCGGAGGGCGCCCCTGCCCCGCTCAAGAAGCCGAGCCTCTCTGCGCTTCCCCGCCGCCTCCTCCCGCCCCAGGCCCCGCGCCGGCGCTGACCGGCGCCGGGCCGGGCCTGTTGAGTTCACCGGCCGGGTCCGGCGGGCTCCGTGGGACGGGGGTGACAGGCGGGGCGGGGCGGGGCGGGCAGGGAGCGGCGGGCCGGGGTGGGGGGCTGTCTCTCTATACACACACACACACACACACACACACACACTCACACTCACACTCACTCACTCACACTCACACAAGATGCGCCTCCACTGCTGGACTCGCCAAGGTGGAGACCTTCCAGCCTCCTTCACCTACCCGCCCCCCACCCCCAGCTCGTGGCCGCCCCCGCCGCCGCCGCCGCCGCCGATTGCGCACGCGCGGGTCGCCCGCCCTTTGACCCCAGGCAGGGGCCGCCCTCCCCGACAACCCCTTTCAGCTGCGCCCCCCACCCTGTGGGTGGGCTGCCGCCTATTCACCCCGGGCCCGGGCTGGGGCACTGCGCATGGGGGAGGGGAGCGAGTGTATGGGGCGTCTCTCTCTCTCTCTAGGGATGTGTCCCATGGGTGGGGTGGCGTGGTTTGTGGGGCGCTGAAGAAATCAGTCCCCTCCATCTCCTACCTCTGGAAAACGCCCAAGCCCTTGGAGAACTGCCGGCAACGCGACCGTGGGGGCCGGGACCCTCCTCTGTGTCCTCCTGTGGCCCGGTCCAAGGGGCCTGGGCCTGGCCGGGGCTGCATTGGACCCCGACCTCCCTGGCGTGTGGACTCGCTAAAAATCGGCGATTAGATATTGGATTCCAGCTTCATTGAGGTCATTTCACTAATGAGTGCACCGGAAAGAGTTTCCTAATCCATCTGTGAGGGTGGCAACTGAAAGAGAATTTTAAAGCTGACAGAATAGGCGAGGAAAGGCATAGGAGATTTCCACACCCAGTAAGGAAGCCTTTCCCGAAATGGAAGAAAGAAACGAGCAAACAGAAACACCGGTAGCCCGCCAGGATCAGAGTCTGCCCCCGAGAGAAAGTACCCTGACCAGGTTCACCCGTGGGTGGGTGGCGAGCTAGCGGCATTCAGAAGAGCGAGGCCCGCAGTCTGTGCAGAAGACACCTGCACTCGGGTGTGTGTGGCGGCACGATTCACAAGCAGCTCCAGATGTTAAGCCAAGGAGAAGCCAGGGAGTTCCCAACGCCCCAGGTGTCCTCAGCCCACGACTGGCTGCTGGGGGAATGCGAAGCCCGGCTCCTTGTCTCAGAGCGGGACAACCAGGAGGTGTGACGTACACCCCGGGGTTCCCAGGAGGATCAGGCTGAAGCTGGGACTTGGCCTGAAAGTGTCCCCTCGCATGGCCACCCGCTTCCCCTTCCTGCTCCTCTACTCCTGGTGCCCCTCCATCCAGGGGCCAGACCTTAAAGAGTCACCCGCAAGAGAATCCTGGTCCCAAAGGAGCCTTCTGGGGGACCCGTGCTGAGAGAGGTTGTGGGCATGGCCCGCTGGGGCTCTGCCCGACCCAGGGCTGAGAGGTGCAACCTCCCAGCTCTGGGTCCCTGCAGGGGAAGCGTTGGCAAGCACAGGGCCAGTCCTCCAAAGGCCCAGGTGCAGGGAGCCCAGGCCAAGCAGCCTGTGGAAGAAGCCACCCCGGGAACACGACTGCAGGCCACGGCCCTTCCCACCTCCTCCTCCTCCTCCTCCTGCTCCTCCACCCCCCCGACCTCCCACCCCCACCCCCCCGACATGGCGCAGGGCTCAGAGACACCTCAGACACTTGCTACCCAAAGTGCAAAGGGCATCAGTTGCTCCTCCACACCCCCCCCTGCCCAGCAGACCGCGTTGTCCAGCCAGCCCCCGGGCCTCCCTGGGGTGCCCAGCACAAAAGTGCAGACAACCACCGGACCCTCAATCTCAGTTTTCGGATGTTTTTGCCACTCTAAGGACCCGCAGGCCAGCTGGGCCTTCTGGCAGGACAGAGAGCCCCGGAATCCGACGTGGAGAGCCGGGTGTACGTCCCCACGAGGAGGCGGTCCCCACCTCCGCGGCTCTCCCCTTGCGGGGGGGAAAAGCAGCCACGGGGCCTCAGAGAAGACACCAGGCTGGGCGCCCGCCCCACAGTGGGGGCACGTCCCCCGCAGGCCACTTAGCGCCGGCCGCCGGCCGGCGGACGGTTGGGTGGCGCGAGACGCTGCGGCCGCCCTGCTACCGGGTTCCTGGGAGGGCGTCCTGGAACCAGCGTCCACACCAAGCCCTTGGAAGGCCCAGGCGACGGAGGAGCCCCGTCAGGCAGGGGCCGAGGACGGTGACGGCCCGGGCGGGGAGGAGCGTGTCAGGCAGGGGCAGAGGACGGTGACAGGTGACAGGCCGGGCGGGAAGGAGTCAGTCAGGCAGGGGCCGAGGAGGAGACGGGCTGGGTAAGGGTTAGGGTTAGAGTCAGGGCACAAGTCACAATCGCAAAGACCTGGAAGCGACCCGAGTGCCCAGCGACCCACGAGTGCGTAAATGAAATGTGGCGCGTGGACACCACGGAGTGCTATTCAGCTAGGAGGAGCAGCGGTGAGAGGGCACCTCTCGTGGTTCTCCTGGCCAGAGCTGGAACCCGTTCCAGTAAGCCAGGTAGCCCAAGAATGGACACACGAGCACCACGTGCTCGCGCTCACCAGCAAATGGGTACGAACCGATGGACACCTAAGTGGACACAGAGGAATCACCTTCATCGGGTGGGTGTCGGGCGGGTGGGGGGAGGGGATGGGCATACACCTCCATTAGGAATGGGGTGGGTGCGCACCGACTGGGGGATGGGCGCACTTGAGGCTCTGACCCGAGGGGGGAGGCTGGGAGAGGGCAACGTACCCGACCTTAACATTGGTACCCCCACAATACGCTGCAACAACATCAGAGGTAAATGAATAAGAACACAGGGGGGAGGGGGGCACGGGCAACACATGTCACCTTAATACTTGGACTCCCATCATCTGCTTGAAAAGAGAGAGAAAAGAAAATGCAATCATAGAGATAAGAGACACTTTTTAAAAATAATGAATCCGAAGAGAAAAGTAAAAGGAGGCCTGTGGAGCAGGTCTGGGTGTGACTCCGGATCCCCCAACATCAGGTGCCACCACCAAAGATTCCTACGTGTAGCCCATAGAACCCCAAAAGCAACGGGACGAGTTCTGGTCACATACTCCCTCAAAATGACATCCTGGCCTTCTTCTGGAACTCCCTCCCCTCTCAGACTCTCAAGGTTTCCTCCAGCGTGTCGGTTCCCACAGAGCAGACCTTTGGTCTGAGACCTGACAGTCCAGAAGCCACGCATGCTGCCGCGTGACGGCGGTGTCGCGGCTTGGGACAAGAGGAGGCCCCACGGTGCGGGCTGGGGCGCCAGGCACCGCGGCGGGCGCTGAGGGTGGGGGTGACCCCCACCCCGGGCCGCCGCCTCGCTCCCAGAAAGGGGACAGAACAAGAGGCAAAACAAAAAAAAAAAGAAGAAGAAGCCTACGGCACCCGGTATTCCCAGGCGGTCTCCCATCCAAGTACTAACCAGGCCCGACCCTGCTTAGCTTCCGAGACCAGACGAGATCGGGCGCGTTCAGGGTGGTGTGGCCCTAGACGGCGGAGGGCGCCCCTGCCCCGCTCAAGAAGCCGAGCCTCTCTGCGCTTCCCCGCCGCCTCCTCCCGCCCCAGGCCCCGCGCCGGCGCTGACCGGCGCCGGGCCGGGCCTGTTGAGTTCACCGGCCGGGTCCGGCGGGCTCCGTGGGACGGGGGTGACAGGCGGGGCGGGGCGGGGCGGGCAGGGAGCGGCGGGCCGGGGTGGGGGGCTGTCTCTCTATACACACACACACACACACACACACACACACTCACACTCACACTCACACAAGATGCGCCTCCACTGCTGGACTCGCCAAGGTGGAGACCTTCCAGCCTCCTTCACCTACCCGCCCCCCACCCCCAGCTCGTGGCCGCCCCCACCGCCGCCGCCGCCGCCGCCGATTGCGCACGCGCGGGTCGCCCGCCCTTTGACCCCAGGCAGGGGCCGCCCTCCCCGACAACCCCTTTCAGCTGCGCCCCCCACCCTGTGGGTGGGCTGCCGCCTATTCCCCGGGCCCGGGCTGGGGCACTGCGCATGGGGGAGGGGAGCGAGTGTATGGGGCGTCTCTCTCTCTCTCTAGGGATGTGTCCCATGGGTGGGGTGGCGTGGTTTGTGGGGCGCTGAAGAAATCAGTCCCCTCCATCTCCTACCTCTGGAAAACGCCCAATCCCTTGGAGAACTGCCGGCAACGCGACCGTGGGGGCCGGGACCCTCCTCTGTGTCCTCCTGTGGCCCGGTCCAAGGGGCCTGGGCCTGGCCGGGGCTGCATTGGACCCCGACCACCCTGGCGTGTGGACTCGCTAAAAATCGGCGATTAGATATTGGATTCCAGCTTCATTGAGGTCATTTCACTAATGAGTGCACCGGAAAGAGTTTCCTAATCCATCTGTGAGGGTGGCAACTGAAAGAGAATTTTAAAGCTGACAGAATAGGCGAGGAAAGGCATAGGAGATTTCCACACCCAGTAAGGAAGCCTTTCCCGAAATGGAAGAAAGAAACGAGCAAACAGAAACACCGGTAGCCCGCCAGGATCAGAGTCTGCCCCCGAGAGAAAGTACCCTGACCAGGTTCACCCGTGGGTGGGTGGCGAGCTAGCGGCATTCAGAAGAGCGAGGCCCGCAGTCTGTGCAGAAGACACCTGCACTCGGGTGTGTGTGGCGGCACGATTCACAAGCAGCTCCAGATGTTAAGCCAAGGAGAAGCCAGGGAGTTCCCAACGCCCCAGGTGTCCTCAGCCCACGACTGGCTGCTGGGGGAATGCGAAGCCCGGCTCCTTGTCTCAGAGCGGGACAACCAGGAGGTGTGACGTACACCCCGGGGTTCCCAGGAGGATCAGGCTGAAGCTGGGACTTGGCCTGAAAGTGTCCCCTCGCATGGCCACCCGCTTCCCCTTCCTGCTCCTCTACTCCTGGTGCCCCTCCATCCAGGGGCCAGACCTTAAAGAGTCACCCGCAAGAGAATCCTGGTCCCAAAGGAGCCTTCTGGGGGACCCGTGCTGAGAGAGGTTGTGGGCATGGCCCGCTGGGGCTCTGCCCGACCCAGGGCTGAGAGGTGCAACCTCCCAGCTCTGGGTCCCTGCAGGGGAAGCGTTGGCAAGCACAGGGCCAGTCCTCCAAAGGCCCAGGTGCAGGGAGCCCAGGCCAAGCAGCCTGTGGAAGAAGCCACCCCGGGAACACGACTGCAGGCCACGGCCCTTCCCACCTCCTCCTCCTCCTCCTCCTGCTCCTCCACCCCCCGACCTCCCACCCCCACCCCCCCGACATGGCGCAGGGCTCAGAGACACCTCAGACACTTGCTACCCAAAGTGCAAAGGGCATCAGTTGCTCCTCCACACCCCCCCCCCTGCCCAGCAGACCGCGTTGTCCAGCCAGCCCCCGGGCCTCCCTGGGGTGCCCAGCACAAAAGTGCAGACAACCACCGGACCCTCAATCTCAGTTTTCGGATGTTTTTGCCACTCTAAGGACCCGCAGGCCAGCTGGGCCTTCTGGCAGGACAGAGAGCCCCGGAATCCGACGTGGAGAGCCGGGTGTACGTCCCCACGAGGAGGCGGTCCCCACCTCCGCGGCTCTCCCCTTGCGGGGGGGAAAAGCAGCCACGGGGCCTCAGAGAAGACACCAGGCTGGGCGCCCGCCCCACAGTGGGGGCACGTCCCCCGCAGGCCACTTAGCGCCGGCCGCCGGCCGGCGGACGGTTGGGTGGCGCGAGACGCTGCGGCCGCCCTGCTACCGGGTTCCTGGGAGGGCGTCCTGGAACCAGCGTCCACACCAAGCCCTTGGAAGGCCCAGGCGACGGAGGAGCCCCGTCAGGCAGGGGCCGAGGACGGTGACGGCCCGGGCGGGGAGGAGCGTGTCAGGCAGGGGCAGAGGACGGTGACAGGTGACAGGCCGGGCGGGAAGGAGTCAGTCAGGCAGGGGCCGAGGAGGAGACGGGCTGGGTAAGGGTTAGGGTTAGAGTCAGGGCACAAGTCACAATCGCAAAGACCTGGAAGCGACCCGAGTGCCCAGCCACCCACGAGTGCGTAAATGAAATGTGGCGCGTGGACACCACGGAGTGCTATTCAGCTAGGAGGAGCAGCGGTGAGAGGGCACCTCTCGTGGTTCTCCTGGCCAGAGCTGGAACCCGTTCCAGTAAGCCAGGTAGCCCAAGAATGGACACACGAGCACCACGTGCTCGCGCTCACCAGCAAATGGGTACGAACCGATGGACACCTAAGTGGACACAGAGGAATCACCTTCATCGGGTGGGTGTCGGGCGGGTGGGGGGAGGGGATGGGCATACACCTCCATTAGGAATGGGGTGGGTGCGCACCGACTGGGGGATGGGCGCACTTGAGGCTCTGACCCGAGGGGGGAGGCTGGGAGAGGGCAACGTACCCGACCTTAACATTGGTACCCCCACAATACGCTGCAACAACATCAGAGGTAAATGAATAAGAACACAGGGGGGAGGGGGGCACGGGCAACACATGTCACCTTAATACTTGGACTCCCATCATCTGCTTGAAAAGAGAGAGAAAAGAAAATGCAATCATAGAGATAAGAGACACTTTTTAAAAATAATGAATCCGAAGAGAAAAGTAAAAGGAGGCCTGTGGAGCAGGTCTGGGTGTGACTCCGGATCCCCCAACATCAGGTGCCACCACCAAAGATTCCTACGTGTAGCCCATAGAACCCCAAAAGCAACGGGACGAGTTCTGGTCACATACTCCCTCAAAATGACATCCTGGCCTTCTTCTGGAACTCCCTCCCCTCTCAGACTCTCAAGGTTTCCTCCAGCGTGTCGGTTCCCACAGAGCAGACCTTTGGTCTGAGACCTGACAGTCCAGAAGCCACGCATGCTGCCGCGTGACGGCGGTGTCGCGGCTTGGGACAAGAGGAGGCCCCACGGTGCGGGCTGGGGCGCCAGGCACCGCGGCGGGCGCTGAGGGTGGGGGTGACCCCCACCCCGGGCCGCCGCCTCGCTCCCAGAAAGGGGACAGAACAAGAGGCAAAACAAAAAAAAAAAGAAGAAGAAGCCTACGGCACCCGGTATTCCCAGGCGGTCTCCCATCCAAGTACTAACCAGGCCCGACCCTGCTTAGCTTCCGAGACCAGACGAGATCGGGCGCGTTCAGGGTGGTGTGGCCCTAGACGGCGGAGGGCGCCCCTGCCCCGCTCAAGAAGCCGAGCCTCTCTGCGCTTCCCCGCCGCCTCCTCCCGCCCCAGGCCCCGCGCCGGCGCTGACCGGCGCCGGGCCGGGCCTGTTGAGTTCACCGGCTGGGTCCGGCGGGCTCCGTGGGACGGGGGTGACAGGCGGGGCGGGGCGGGGCGGGCAGGGAGCGGCGGGCCGGGGTGGGGGGCTGTCTCTCTATACACACACACACACACACACACACACACACTCACACTCACACTCACTCACTCACACTCACACAAGATGCGCCTCCACTGCTGGACTCGCCAAGGTGGAGACCTTCCAGCCTCCTTCACCTACCCGCCCCCCACCCCCAGCTCGTGGCCGCCCCCACCGCCGCCGCCGCCGCCGCCGCCGCCGCCGATTGCGCACGCGCGGGTCGCCCGCCCTTTGACCCCAGGCAGGGGCCGCCCTCCCCGACAACCCCTTTCAGCTGCGCCCCCCACCCTGTGGGTGGGCTGCCGCCTATTCCCCCGGGCCCGGGCTGGGGCACTGCGCATGGGGGAGGGGAGCGAGTGTATGGGGCGTCTCTCTCTCTCTCTAGGGATGTGTCCCATGGGTGGGGTGGCGTGGTTTGTGGGGCGCTGAAGAAATCAGTCCCCTCCATCTCCTACCTCTGGAAAACGCCCAAGCCCTTGGAGAACTGCCGGCAACGCGACCGTGGGGGCCGGGACCCTCCTCTGTGTCCTCCTGTGGCCCGGTCCAAGGGGCCTGGGCCTGGCCGGGGCTGCATTGGACCCCGACCACCCTGGCGTGTGGACTCGCTAAAAATCGGCGATTAGATATTGGATTCCAGCTTCATTGAGGTCATTTCACTAATGAGTGCACCGGAAAGAGTTTCCTAATCCATCTGTGAGGGTGGCAACTGAAAGAGAATTTTAAAGCTGACAGAATAGGCGAGGAAAGGCATAGGAGATTTCCACACCCAGTAAGGAAGCCTTTCCCGAAATGGAAGAAAGAAACGAGCAAACAGAAACACCGGTAGCCCGCCAGGATCAGAGTCTGCCCCCGAGAGAAAGTACCCTGACCAGGTTCACCCGTGGGTGGGTGGCGAGCTAGCGGCATTCAGAAGAGCGAGGCCCGCAGTCTGTGCAGAAGACACCTGCACTCGGGTGTGTGTGGCGGCACGATTCACAAGCAGCTCCAGATGTTAAGCCAAGGAGAAGCCAGGGAGTTCCCAACGCCCCAGGTGTCCTCAGCCCACGACTGGCTGCTGGGGGAATGCGAAGCCCGGCTCCTTGTCTCAGAGCGGGACAACCAGGAGGTGTGACGTACACCCCGGGGTTCCCAGGAGGATCAGGCTGAAGCTGGGACTTGGCCTGAAAGTGTCCCCTCGCATGGCCACCCGCTTCCCCTTCCTGCTCCTCTACTCCTGGTGCCCCTCCATCCAGGGGCCAGACCTTAAAGAGTCACCCGCAAGAGAATCCTGGTCCCAAAGGAGCCTTCTGGGGGACCCGTGCTGAGAGAGGTTGTGGGCATGGCCCGCTGGGGCTCTGCCCGACCCAGGGCTGAGAGGTGCAACCTCCCAGCTCTGGGTCCCTGCAGGGGAAGCGTTGGCAAGCACAGGGCCAGTCCTCCAAAGGCCCAGGTGCAGGGAGCCCAGGCCAAGCAGCCTGTGGAAGAAGCCACCCCGGGAACACGACTGCAGGCCACGGCCCTTCCCACCTCCTCCTCCTCCTCCTCCTGCTCCTCCACCCCCCCGACCTCCCACCCCCACCCCCCCGACATGGCGCAGGGCTCAGAGACACCTCAGACACTTGCTACCCAAAGTGCAAAGGGCATCAGTTGCTCCTCCACACCCCCCCCCCGCCCAGCAGACCGCGTTGTCCAGCCAGCCCCCGGGCCTCCCTGGGGTGCCCAGCACAAAAGTGCAGACAACCACCGGACCCTCAATCTCAGTTTTCGGATGTTTTTGCCACTCTAAGGACCCGCAGGCCAGCTGGGCCTTCTGGCAGGACAGAGAGCCCCGGAATCCGACGTGGAGAGCCGGGTGTACGTCCCCACGAGGAGGCGGTCCCCACCTCCGCGGCTCTCCCCTTGCGGGGGGGAAAAGCAGCCACGGGGCCTCAGAGAAGACACCAGGCTGGGCGCCCGCCCCACAGTGGGGGCACGTCCCCCGCAGGCCACTTAGCGCCGGCCGCCGGCCGGCGGACGGTTGGGTGGCGCGAGACGCTGCGGCCGCCCTGCTACCGGGTTCCTGGGAGGGCGTCCTGGAACCAGCGTCCACACCAAGCCCTTGGAAGGCCCAGGCGACGGAGGAGCCCCGTCAGGCAGGGGCCGAGGACGGTGACGGCCCGGGCGGGGAGGAGCGTGTCAGGCAGGGGCAGAGGACGGTGACAGGTGACAGGCCGGGCGGGAAGGAGTCAGTCAGGCAGGGGCCGAGGAGGAGACGGGCTGGGTAAGGGTTAGGGTTAGAGTCAGGGCACAAGTCACAATCGCAAAGACCTGGAAGCGACCCGAGTGCCCAGCGACCCACGAGTGCGTAAATGAAATGTGGCGCGTGGACACCACGGAGTGCTATTCAGCTAGGAGGAGCAGCGGTGAGAGGGCACCTCTCGTGGTTCTCCTGGCCAGAGCTGGAACCCGTTCCAGTAAGCCAGGTAGCCCAAGAATGGACACACGAGCACCACGTGCTCGCGCTCACCAGCAAATGGGTACGAACCGATGGACACCTAAGTGGACACAGAGGAATCACCTTCATCGGGTGGGTGTCGGGCGGGTGGGGGGAGGGGATGGGCATACACCTCCATTAGGAATGGGGTGGGTGCGCACCGACTGGGGGATGGGCGCACTTGAGGCTCTGACCCGAGGGGGGAGGCTGGGAGAGGGCAACGTACCCGACCTTAACATTGGTACCCCCACAATACGCTGCAACAACATCAGAGGTAAATGAATAAGAACACAGGGGGGAGGGGGGCACGGGCAACACATGTCACCTTAATACTTGGACTCCCATCATCTGCTTGAAAAGAGAGAGAAAAGAAAATGCAATCATAGAGATAAGAGACACTTTTTAAAAATAATGAATCCGAAGAGAAAAGTAAAAGGAGGCCTGTGGAGCAGGTCTGGGTGTGACTCCGGATCCCCCAACATCAGGTGCCACCACCAAAGATTCCTACGTGTAGCCCATAGAACCCCAAAAGCAACGGGACGAGTTCTGGTCACATACTCCCTCAAAATGACATCCTGGCCTTCTTCTGGAACTCCCTCCCCTCTCAGACTCTCAAGGTTTCCTCCAGCGTGTCGGTTCCCACAGAGCAGACCTTTGGTCTGAGACCTGACAGTCCAGAAGCCACGCATGCTGCCGCGTGACGGCGGTGTCGCGGCTTGGGACAAGAGGAGGCCCCACGGTGCGGGCTGGGGCGCCAGGCACCGCGGCGGGCGCTGAGGGTGGGGGTGACCCCCACCCCGGGCCGCCGCCTCGCTCCCAGAAAGGGGACAGAACAAGAGGCAAAACAAAAAAAAAAAAAAGAAGAAGCCTACGGCACCCGGTATTCCCAGGCGGTCTCCCATCCAAGTACTAACCAGGCCCGACCCTGCTTAGCTTCCGAGACCAGACGAGATCGGGCGCGTTCAGGGTGGTGTGGCCCTAGACGGCGGAGGGCGCCCCTGCCCCGCTCAAGAAGCCGAGCCTCTCTGCGCTTCCCCGCCGCCTCCTCCCGCCCCAGGCCCCGCGCCGGCGCTGACCGGCGCCGGGCCGGGCCTGTTGAGTTCACCGGCCGGGTCCGGCGGGCTCCGTGGGACGGGGGTGACAGGCGGGGTGGGGCGGGGCGGGCAGGGAGCGGCGGGCCGGGGTGGGGGGCTGTCTCTCTATACACACACACACACACACACACACACACTCACACTCACACTCACTCACTCACACTCACACAAGATGCGCCTCCACTGCTGGACTCGCCAAGGTGGAGACCTTCCAGCCTCCTTCACCTACCCGCCCCCCACCCCCAGCTCGTGGCCGCCCCCGCCGCCGCCGCCGCCGCCGCCGCCGCCGCCGCCGATTGCGCACGCGCGGGTCGCCCGCCCTTTGACCCCAGGCAGGGGCCGCCCTCCCCGACAACCCCTTTCAGCTGCGCCCCCCACCCTGTGGGTGGGCTGCCGCCTATTCACCCCGGGCCCGGGCTGGGGCACTGCGCATGGGGGAGGGGAGCGAGTGTATGGGGCGTCTCTCTCTCTCTCTAGGGATGTGTCCCATGGGTGGGGTGGCGTGGTTTGTGGGGCGCTGAAGAAATCAGTCCCCTCCATCTCCTACCTCTGGAAAACGCCCAAGCCCTTGGAGAACTGCCGGCAACGCGACCGTGGGGGCCGGGACCCTCCTCTGTGTCCTCCTGTGGCCCGGTCCAAGGGGCCTGGGCCTGGCCGGGGCTGCATTGGACCCCGACCACCCTGGCGTGTGGACTCGCTAAAAATCGGCGATTAGATATTGGATTCCAGCTTCATTGAGGTCATTTCACTAATGAGTGCACCGGAAAGAGTTTCCTAATCCATCTGTGAGGGTGGCAACTGAAAGAGAATTTTAAAGCTGACAGAATAGGCGAGGAAAGGCATAGGAGATTTCCACACCCAGTAAGGAAGCCTTTCCCGAAATGGAAGAAAGAAACGAGCAAACAGAAACACCGGTAGCCCGCCAGGATCAGAGTCTGCCCCCGAGAGAAAGTACCCTGACCAGGTTCACCCGTGGGTGGGTGGCGAGCTAGCGGCATTCAGAAGAGCGAGGCCCGCAGTCTGTGCAGAAGACACCTGCACTCGGGTGTGTGTGGCGGCACGATTCACAAGCAGCTCCAGATGTTAAGCCAAGGAGAAGCCAGGGAGTTCCCAACGCCCCAGGTGTCCTCAGCCCACGACTGGCTGCTGGGGGAATGCGAAGCCCGGCTCCTTGTCTCAGAGCGGGACAACCAGGAGGTGTGACGTACACCCCGGGGTTCCCAGGAGGATCAGGCTGAAGCTGGGACTTGGCCTGAAAGTGTCCCCTCGCATGGCCACCCGCTTCCCCTTCCTGCTCCTCTACTCCTGGTGCCCCTCCATCCAGGGGCCAGACCTTAAAGAGTCACCCGCAAGAGAATCCTGGTCCCAAAGGAGCCTTCTGGGGGACCCGTGCTGAGAGAGGTTGTGGGCATGGCCCGCTGGGGCTCTGCCCGACCCAGGGCTGAGAGGTGCAACCTCCCAGCTCTGGGTCCCTGCAGGGGAAGCGTTGGCAAGCACAGGGCCAGTCCTCCAAAGGCCCAGGTGCAGGGAGCCCAGGCCAAGCAGCCTGTGGAAGAAGCCACCCCGGGAACACGACTGCAGGCCACGGCCCTTCCCACCTCCTCCTCCTCCTCCTCCTGCTCCTCCACCCCCCCGACCTCCCACCCCCACCCCCCCGACATGGCGCAGGGCTCAGAGACACCTCAGACACTTGCTACCCAAAGTGCAAAGGGCATCAGTTGCTCCTCCACACCCCCCCCCCCCTGCCCAGCAGACCGCGTTGTCCAGCCAGCCCCCGGGCCTCCCTGGGGTGCCCAGCACAAAAGTGCAGACAACCACCGGACCCTCAATCTCAGTTTTCGGATGTTTTTGCCACTCTAAGGACCCGCAGGCCAGCTGGGCCTTCTGGCAGGACAGAGAGCCCCGGAATCCGACGTGGAGAGCCGGGTGTACGTCCCCACGAGGAGGCGGTCCCCACCTCCGCGGCTCTCCCCTTGCGGGGGGGAAAAGCAGCCACGGGGCCTCAGAGAAGACACCAGGCTGGGCGCCCGCCCCACAGTGGGGGCACGTCCCCCGCAGGCCACTTAGCGCCGGCCGCCGGCCGGCGGACGGTTGGGTGGCGCGAGACGCTGCGGCCGCCCTGCTACCGGGTTCCTGGGAGGGCGTCCTGGAACCAGCGTCCACACCAAGCCCTTGGAAGGCCCAGGCGACGGAGGAGCCCCGTCAGGCAGGGGCCGAGGACGGTGACGGCCCGGGCGGGGAGGAGCGTGTCAGGCAGGGGCAGAGGACGGTGACAGGTGACAGGCCGGGCGGGAAGGAGTCAGTCAGGCAGGGGCCGAGGAGGAGACGGGCTGGGTAAGGGTTAGGGTTAGAGTCAGGGCACAAGTCACAATCGCAAAGACCTGGAAGCGACCCGAGTGCCCAGCGACCCACGAGTGCGTAAATGAAATGTGGCGCGTGGACACCACGGAGTGCTATTCAGCTAGGAGGAGCAGCGGTGAGAGGGCACCTCTCGTGGTTCTCCTGGCCAGAGCTGGAACCCGTTCCAGTAAGCCAGGTAGCCCAAGAATGGACACACGAGCACCACGTGCTCGCGCTCACCAGCAAATGGGTACGAACCGATGGACACCTAAGTGGACACAGAGGAATCACCTTCATCGGGTGGGTGTCGGGCGGGTGGGGGGAGGGGATGGGCATACACCTCCATTAGGAATGGGGTGGGTGCGCACCGACTGGGGGATGGGCGCACTTGAGGCTCTGACCCGAGGGGGGAGGCTGGGAGAGGGCAACGTACCCGACCTTAACATTGGTACCCCCACAATACGCTGCAACAACATCAGAGGTAAATGAATAAGAACACAGGGGGGAGGGGGGCACGGGCAACACATGTCACCTTAATACTTGGACTCCCATCATCTGCTTGAAAAGAGAGAGAAAAGAAAATGCAATCATAGAGATAAGAGACACTTTTTAAAAATAATGAATCCGAAGAGAAAAGTAAAAGGAGGCCTGTGGAGCAGGTCTGGGTGTGACTCCGGATCCCCCAACATCAGGTGCCACCACCAAAGATTCCTACGTGTAGCCCATAGAACCCCAAAAGCAACGGGACGAGTTCTGGTCACATACTCCCTCAAAATGACATCCTGGCCTTCTTCTGGAACTCCCTCCCCTCTCAGACTCTCAAGGTTTCCTCCAGCGTGTCGGTTCCCACAGAGCAGACCTTTGGTCTGAGACCTGACAGTCCAGAAGCCACGCATGCTGCCGCGTGACGGCGGTGTCGCGGCTTGGGACAAGAGGAGGCCCCACGGTGCGGGCTGGGGCGCCAGGCACCGCGGCGGGCGCTGAGGGTGGGGGTGACCCCCACCCCGGGCCGCCGCCTCGCTCCCAGAAAGGGGACAGAACAAGAGGCAAAACAAAAAAAAAAAAAAGAAGAAGCCTACGGCACCCGGTATTCCCAGGCGGTCTCCCATCCAAGTACTAACCAGGCCCGACCCTGCTTAGCTTCCGAGACCAGACGAGATCGGGCGCGTTCAGGGTGGTGTGGCCCTAGACGGCGGAGGGCGCCCCTGCCCCGCTCAAGAAGCCGAGCCTCTCTGCGCTTCCCCGCCGCCTCCTCCCGCCCCAGGCCCCGCGCCGGCGCTGACCGGCGCCGGGCCGGGCCTGTTGAGTTCACCGGCCGGGTCCGGCGGGCTCCGTGGGACGGGGGTGACAGGCGGGGCGGGGCGGGGCGGGCAGGGAGCGGCGGGCCGGGGTGGGGGGCTGTCTCTCTATACACACACACACACACACACACACACACACTCACACTCACACTCACTCACTCACACTCACACAAGATGCGCCTCCACTGCTGGACTCGCCAAGGTGGAGACCTTCCAGCCTCCTTCACCTACCCGCCCCCCACCCCCAGCTCGTGGCCGCCCCCACCGCCGCCGCCGCCGCCGCCGCCGCCGCCGCCGATTGCGCACGCGCGGGTCGCCCGCCCTTTGACCCCAGGCAGGGGCCGCCCTCCCCGACAACCCCTTTCAGCTGCGCCCCCCACCCTGTGGGTGGGCTGCCGCCTATTCCCCCGGGCCCGGGCTGGGGCACTGCGCATGGGGGAGGGGAGCGAGTGTATGGGGCGTCTCTCTCTCTCTCTAGGGATGTGTCCCATGGGTGGGGTGGCGTGGTTTGTGGGGCGCTGAAGAAATCAGTCCCCTCCATCTCCTACCTCTGGAAAACGCCCAAGCCCTTGGAGAACTGCCGGCAACGCGACCGTGGGGGCCGGGACCCTCCTCTGTGTCCTCCTGTGGCCCGGTCCAAGGGGCCTGGGCCTGGCCGGGGCTGCATTGGACCCCGACCACCCTGGCGTGTGGACTCGCTAAAAATCGGCGATTAGATATTGGATTCCAGCTTCATTGAGGTCATTTCACTAATGAGTGCACCGGAAAGAGTTTCCTAATCCATCTGTGAGGGTGGCAACTGAAAGAGAATTTTAAAGCTGACAGAATAGGCGAGGAAAGGCATAGGAGATTTCCACACCCAGTAAGGAAGCCTTTCCCGAAATGGAAGAAAGAAACGAGCAAACAGAAACACCGGTAGCCCGCCAGGATCAGAGTCTGCCCCCGAGAGAAAGTACCCTGACCAGGTTCACCCGTGGGTGGGTGGCGAGCTAGCGGCATTCAGAAGAGCGAGGCCCGCAGTCTGTGCAGAAGACACCTGCACTCGGGTGTGTGTGGCGGCACGATTCACAAGCAGCTCCAGATGTTAAGCCAAGGAGAAGCCAGGGAGTTCCCAACGCCCCAGGTGTCCTCAGCCCACGACTGGCTGCTGGGGGAATGCGAAGCCCGGCTCCTTGTCTCAGAGCGGGACAACCAGGAGGTGTGACGTACACCCCGGGGTTCCCAGGAGGATCAGGCTGAAGCTGGGACTTGGCCTGAAAGTGTCCCCTCGCATGGCCACCCGCTTCCCCTTCCTGCTCCTCTACTCCTGGTGCCCCTCCATCCAGGGGCCAGACCTTAAAGAGTCACCCGCAAGAGAATCCTGGTCCCAAAGGAGCCTTCTGGGGGACCCGTGCTGAGAGAGGTTGTGGGCATGGCCCGCTGGGGCTCTGCCCGACCCAGGGCTGAGAGGTGCAACCTCCCAGCTCTGGGTCCCTGCAGGGGAAGCGTTGGCAAGCACAGGGCCAGTCCTCCAAAGGCCCAGGTGCAGGGAGCCCAGGCCAAGCAGCCTGTGGAAGAAGCCACCCCGGGAACACGACTGCAGGCCACGGCCCTTCCCACCTCCTCCTCCTCCTCCTCCTGCTCCTCCACCCCCCCGACCTCCCACCCCCACCCCCCCGACATGGCGCAGGGCTCAGAGACACCTCAGACACTTGCTACCCAAAGTGCAAAGGGCATCAGTTGCTCCTCCACACCCCCCCCCCTGCCCAGCAGACCGCGTTGTCCAGCCAGCCCCCGGGCCTCCCTGGGGTGCCCAGCACAAAAGTGCAGACAACCACCGGACCCTCAATCTCAGTTTTCGGATGTTTTTGCCACTCTAAGGACCCGCAGGCCAGCTGGGCCTTCTGGCAGGACAGAGAGCCCCGGAATCCGACGTGGAGAGCCGGGTGTACGTCCCCACGAGGAGGCGATCCCCACCTCCGCGGCTCTCCCCTTGCGGGGGGGAAAAGCAGCCACGGGGCCTCAGAGAAGACACCAGGCTGGGCGCCCGCCCCACAGTGGGGGCACGTCCCCCGCAGGCCACTTAGCGCCGGCCGCCGGCCGGCGGACGGTTGGGTGGCGCGAGACGCTGCGGCCGCCCTGCTACCGGGTTCCTGGGAGGGCGTCCTGGAACCAGCGTCCACACCAAGCCCTTGGAAGGCCCAGGCGACGGAGGAGCCCCGTCAGGCAGGGGCCGAGGACGGTGACGGCCCGGGCGGGGAGGAGCGTGTCAGGCAGGGGCAGAGGACGGTGACAGGTGACAGGCCGGGCGGGAAGGAGTCAGTCAGGCAGGGGCCGAGGAGGAGACGGGCTGGGTAAGGGTTAGGGTTAGAGTCAGGGCACAAGTCACAATCGCAAAGACCTGGAAGCGACCCGAGTGCCCAGCGACCCACGAGTGCGTAAATGAAATGTGGCGCGTGGACACCACGGAGTGCTATTCAGCTAGGAGGAGCAGCGGTGAGAGGGCACCTCTCGTGGTTCTCCTGGCCAGAGCTGGAACCCGTTCCAGTAAGCCAGGTAGCCCAAGAATGGACACACGAGCACCACGTGCTCGCGCTCACCAGCAAATGGGTACGAACCGATGGACACCTAAGTGGACACAGAGGAATCACCTTCATCGGGTGGGTGTCGGGCGGGTGGGGGGAGGGGATGGGCATACACCTCCATTAGGAATGGGGTGGGTGCGCACCGACTGGGGGATGGGCGCACTTGAGGCTCTGACCCGAGGGGGGAGGCTGGGAGAGGGCAACGTACCCGACCTTAACATTGGTACCCCCACAATACGCTGCAACAACATCAGAGGTAAATGAATAACAACACAGGGGGGAGGGGGGCACGGGCAACACATGTCACCTTAATACTTGGACTCCCATCATCTGCTTGAAAAGAGAGAGAAAAGAAAATGCAATCATAGAGATAAGAGACACTTTTTAAAAATAATGAATCCGAAGAGAAAAGTAAAAGGAGGCCTGTGGAGCAGGTCTGGGTGTGACTCCGGATCCCCCAACATCAGGTGCCACCACCAAAGATTCCTACGTGTAGCCCATAGAACCCCAAAAGCAACGGGACGAGTTCTGGTCACATACTCCCTCAAAATGACATCCTGGCCTTCTTCTGGAACTCCCTCCCCTCTCAGACTCTCAAGGTTTCCTCCAGCGTGTCGGTTCCCACAGAGCAGACCTTTGGTCTGAGACCTGACAGTCCAGAAGCCACGCATGCTGCCGCGTGACGGCGGTGTCGCGGCTTGGGACAAGAGGAGGCCCCACGGTGCGGGCTGGGGCGCCAGGCACCGCGGCGGGCGCTGAGGGTGGGGGTGACCCCCACCCCGGGCCGCCGCCTCGCTCCCAGAAAGGGGACAGAACAAGAGGCAAAACAAAAAAAAAAAAAAAGAAGAAGCCTACGGCACCCGGTATTCCCAGGCGGTCTCCCATCCAAGTACTAACCAGGCCCGACCCTGCTTAGCTTCCGAGACCAGACGAGATCGGGCGCGTTCAGGGTGGTGTGGCCCTAGACGGCGGAGGGCGCCCCTGCCCCGCTCAAGAAGCCGAGCCTCTCTGCGCTTCCCCGCCGCCTCCTCCCGCCCCAGGCCCCGCGCCGGCGCTGACCGGCGCCGGGCCGGGCCTGTTGAGTTCACCGGCCGGGTCCGGCGGGCTCCGTGGGACGGGGGTGACAGGCGGGGCGGGGCGGGGCGGGCAGGGAGCGGCGGGCCGGGGTGGGGGGCTGTCTCTCTATACACACACACACACACACACACACACACACTCACACTCACACTCACTCACTCACACTCACACAAGATGCGCCTCCACTGCTGGACTCGCCAAGGTGGAGACCTTCCAGCCTCCTTCACCTACCCGCCCCCCACCCCCAGCTCGTGGCCGCCCCCACCGCCGCCGCCGCCGCCGCCGCCGCCGCCGCCGATTGCGCACGCGCGGGTCGCCCGCCCTTTGACCCCAGGCAGGGGCCGCCCTCCCCGACAACCCCTTTCAGCTGCGCCCCCCACCCTGTGGGTGGGCTGCCGCCTATTCCCCCGGGCCCGGGCTGGGGCACTGCGCATGGGGGAGGGGAGCGAGTGTATGGGGCGTCTCTCTCTCTCTCTAGGGATGTGTCCCATGGGTGGGGTGGCGTGGTTTGTGGGGCGCTGAAGAAATCAGTCCCCTCCATCTCCTACCTCTGGAAAACGCCCAAGCCCTTGGAGAACTGCCGGCAACGCGACCGTGGGGGCCGGGACCCTCCTCTGTGTCCTCCTGTGGCCCGGTCCAAGGGGCCTGGGCCTGGCCGGGGCTGCATTGGACCCCGACCACCCTGGCGTGTGGACTCGCTAAAAATCGGCGATTAGATATTGGATTCCAGCTTCATTGAGGTCATTTCACTAATGAGTGCACCGGAAAGAGTTTCCTAATCCATCTGTGAGGGTGGCAACTGAAAGAGAATTTTAAAGCTGACAGAATAGGCGAGGAAAGGCATAGGAGATTTCCACACCCAGTAAGGAAGCCTTTCCCGAAATGGAAGAAAGAAACGAGCAAACAGAAACACCGGTAGCCCGCCAGGATCAGAGTCTGCCCCCGAGAGAAAGTACCCTGACCAGGTTCACCCGTGGGTGGGTGGCGAGCTAGCGGCATTCAGAAGAGCGAGGCCCGCAGTCTGTGCAGAAGACACCTGCACTCGGGTGTGTGTGGCGGCACGATTCACAAGCAGCTCCAGATGTTAAGCCAAGGAGAAGCCAGGGAGTTCCCAACGCCCCAGGTGTCCTCAGCCCACGACTGGCTGCTGGGGGAATGCGAAGCCCGGCTCCTTGTCTCAGAGCGGGACAACCAGGAGGTGTGACGTACACCCCGGGGTTCCCAGGAGGATCAGGCTGAAGCTGGGACTTGGCCTGAAAGTGTCCCCTCGCATGGCCACCCGCTTCCCCTTCCTGCTCCTCTACTCCTGGTGCCCCTCCATCCAGGGGCCAGACCTTAAAGAGTCACCCGCAAGAGAATCCTGGTCCCAAAGGAGCCTTCTGGGGGACCCGTGCTGAGAGAGGTTGTGGGCATGGCCCGCTGGGGCTCTGCCCGACCCAGGGCTGAGAGGTGCAACCTCCCAGCTCTGGGTCCCTGCAGGGGAAGCGTTGGCAAGCACAGGGCCAGTCCTCCAAAGGCCCAGGTGCAGGGAGCCCAGGCCAAGCAGCCTGTGGAAGAAGCCACCCCGGGAACACGACTGCAGGCCACGGCCCTTCCCACCTCCTCCTCCTCCTCCTCCTGCTCCTCCACCCCCCCGACCTCCCACCCCCACCCCCCCGACATGGCGCAGGGCTCAGAGACACCTCAGACACTTGCTACCCAAAGTGCAAAGGGCATCAGTTGCTCCTCCACACCCCCCCCCCTGCCCAGCAGACCGCGTTGTCCAGCCAGCCCCCGGGCCTCCCTGGGGTGCCCAGCACAAAAGTGCAGACAACCACCGGACCCTCAATCTCAGTTTTCGGATGTTTTTGCCACTCTAAGGACCCGCAGGCCAGCTGGGCCTTCTGGCAGGACAGAGAGCCCCGGAATCCGACGTGGAGAGCCGGGTGTACGTCCCCACGAGGAGGCGGTCCCCACCTCCGCGGCTCTCCCCTTGCGGGGGGGAAAAGCAGCCACGGGGCCTCAGAGAAGACACCAGGCTGGGCGCCCGCCCCACAGTGGGGGCACGTCCCCCGCAGGCCACTTAGCGCCGGCCGCCGGCCGGCGGACGGTTGGGTGGCGCGAGACGCTGCGGCCGCCCTGCTACCGGGTTCCTGGGAGGGCGTCCTGGAACCAGCGTCCACACCAAGCCCTTGGAAGGCCCAGGCGACGGAGGAGCCCCGTCAGGCAGGGGCCGAGGACGGTGACGGCCCGGGCGGGGAGGAGCGTGTCAGGCAGGGGCAGAGGACGGTGACAGGTGACAGGCCGGGCGGGAAGGAGTCAGTCAGGCAGGGGCCGAGGAGGAGACGGGCTGGGTAAGGGTTAGGGTTAGAGTCAGGGCACAAGTCACAATCGCAAAGACCTGGAAGCGACCCGAGTGCCCAGCGACCCACGAGTGCGTAAATGAAATGTGGCGCGTGGACACCACGGAGTGCTATTCAGCTAGGAGGAGCAGCGGTGAGAGGGCACCTCTCGTGGTTCTCCTGGCCAGAGCTGGAACCCGTTCCAGTAAGCCAGGTAGCCCAAGAATGGACACACGAGCACCACGTGCTCGCGCTCACCAGCAAATGGGTACGAACCGATGGACACCTAAGTGGACACAGAGGAATCACCTTCATCGGGTGGGTGTCGGGCGGGTGGGGGGAGGGGATGGGCATACACCTCCATTAGGAATGGGGTGGGTGCGCACCGACTGGGGGATGGGCGCACTTGAGGCTCTGACCCGAGGGGGGAGGCTGGGAGAGGGCAACGTACCCGACCTTAACATTGGTACCCCCACAATACGCTGCAACAACATCAGAGGTAAATGAATAACAACACAGGGGGGAGGGGGGCACGGGCAACACATGTCACCTTAATACTTGGACTCCCATCATCTGCTTGAAAAGAGAGAGAAAAGAAAATGCAATCATAGAGATAAGAGACACTTTTTAAAAATAATGAATCCGAAGAGAAAAGTAAAAGGAGGCCTGTGGAGCAGGTCTGGGTGTGACTCCGGATCCCCCAACATCAGGTGCCACCACCAAAGATTCCTACGTGTAGCCCATAGAACCCCAAAAGCAACGGGACGAGTTCTGGTCACATACTCCCTCAAAATGACATCCTGGCCTTCTTCTGGAACTCCCTCCCCTCTCAGACTCTCAAGGTTTCCTCCAGCGTGTCGGTTCCCACAGAGCAGACCTTTGGTCTGAGACCTGACAGTCCAGAAGCCACGCATGCTGCCGCGTGACGGCGGTGTCGCGGCTTGGGACAAGAGGAGGCCCCACGGTGCGGGCTGGGGCGCCAGGCACCGCGGCGGGCGCTGAGGGTGGGGGTGACCCCCACCCCGGGCCGCCGCCTCGCTCCCAGAAAGGGGACAGAACAAGAGGCAAAACAAAAAAAAAAAAAAGAAGAAGCCTACGGCACCCGGTATTCCCAGGCGGTCTCCCATCCAAGTACTAACCAGGCCCGACCCTGCTTAGCTTCCGAGACCAGACGAGATCGGGCGCGTTCAGGGTGGTGTGGCCCTAGACGGCGGAGGGCGCCCCTGCCCCGCTCAAGAAGCCGAGCCTCTCTGCGCTTCCCCGCCGCCTCCTCCCGCCCCAGGCCCCGCGCCGGCGCTGACCGGCGCCGGGCCGGGCCTGTTGAGTTCACCGGCCGGGTCCGGCGGGCTCCGTGGGACGGGGGTGACAGGCGGGGCGGGGCGGGGCGGGCAGGGAGCGGCGGGCCGGGGTGGGGGGCTGTCTCTCTATACACACACACACACACACACACACACACACTCCCACTCACACTCACACAAGATGCGCCTCCACTGCTGGACTCGCCAAGGTGGAGACCTTCCAGCCTCCTTCACCTACCCGCCCCCCACCCCCAGCTCGTGGCCGCCCCCGCCGCCGCCGCCGCCGCCGCCGCCGCCGCCGCCGATTGCGCACGCGCGGGTCGCCCGCCCTTTGACCCCAGGCAGGGGCCGCCCTCCCCGACAACCCCTTTCAGCTGCGCCCCCCACCCTGTGGGTGGGCTGCCGCCTATTCACCCCGGGCCCGGGCTGGGGCACTGCGCATGGGGGAGGGGAGCGAGTGTATGGGGCGTCTCTCTCTCTCTCTAGGGATGTGTCCCATGGGTGGGGTGGCGTGGTTTGTGGGGCGCTGAAGAAATCAGTCCCCTCCATCTCCTACCTCTGGAAAACGCCCAAGCCCTTGGAGAACTGCCGGCAACGCGACCGTGGGGGCCGGGACCCTCCTCTGTGTCCTCCTGTGGCCCGGTCCAAGGGGCCTGGGCCTGGCCGGGGCTGCATTGGACCCCGACCTCCCTGGCGTGTGGACTCGCTAAAAATCGGCGATTAGATATTGGATTCCAGCTTCATTGAGGTCATTTCACTAATGAGTGCACCGGAAAGAGTTTCCTAATCCATCTGTGAGGGTGGCAACTGAAAGAGAATTTTAAAGCTGACAGAATAGGCGAGGAAAGGCATAGGAGATTTCCACACCCAGTAAGGAAGCCTTTCCCGAAATGGAAGAAAGAAACGAGCAAACAGAAACACCGGTAGCCCGCCAGGATCAGAGTCTGCCCCCGAGAGAAAGTACCCTGACCAGGTTCACCCGTGGGTGGGTGGCGAGCTAGCGGCATTCAGAAGAGCGAGGCCCGCAGTCTGTGCAGAAGACACCTGCACTCGGGTGTGTGTGGCGGCACGATTCACAAGCAGCTCCAGATGTTAAGCCAAGGAGAAGCCAGGGAGTTCCCAACGCCCCAGGTGTCCTCAGCCCACGACTGGCTGCTGGGGGAATGCGAAGCCCGGCTCCTTGTCTCAGAGCGGGACAACCAGGAGGTGTGACGTACACCCCGGGGTTCCCAGGAGGATCAGGCTGAAGCTGGGACTTGGCCTGAAAGTGTCCCCTCGCATGGCCACCCGCTTCCCCTTCCTGCTCCTCTACTCCTGGTGCCCCTCCATCCAGGGGCCAGACCTTAAAGAGTCACCCGCAAGAGAATCCTGGTCCCAAAGGAGCCTTCTGGGGGACCCGTGCTGAGAGAGGTTGTGGGCATGGCCCGCTGGGGCTCTGCCCGACCCAGGGCTGAGAGGTGCAACCTCCCAGCTCTGGGTCCCTGCAGGGGAAGCGTTGGCAAGCACAGGGCCAGTCCTCCAAAGGCCCAGGTGCAGGGAGCCCAGGCCAAGCAGCCTGTGGAAGAAGCCACCCCGGGAACACGACTGCAGGCCACGGCCCTTCCCACCTCCTCCTCCTCCTCCTCCTGCTCCTCCACCCCCCCGACCTCCCACCCCCACCCCCCCGACATGGCGCAGGGCTCAGAGACACCTCAGACACTTGCTACCCAAAGTGCAAAGGGCATCAGTTGCTCCTCCACACCCCCCCCCCTGCCCAGCAGACCGCGTTGTCCAGCCAGCCCCCGGGCCTCCCTGGGGTGCCCAGCACAAAAGTGCAGACAACCACCGGACCCTCAATCTCAGTTTTCGGATGTTTTTGCCACTCTAAGGACCCGCAGGCCAGCTGGGCCTTCTGGCAGGACAGAGAGCCCCGGAATCCGACGTGGAGAGCCGGGTGTACGTCCCCACGAGGAGGCGGTCCCCACCTCCGCGGCTCTCCCCTTGCGGGGGGGAAAAGCAGCCACGGGGCCTCAGAGAAGACACCAGGCTGGGCGCCCGCCCCACAGTGGGGGCACGTCCCCCGCAGGCCACTTAGCGCCGGCCGCCGGCCGGCGGACGGTTGGGTGGCGCGAGACGCTGCGGCCGCCCTGCTACCGGGTTCCTGGGAGGGCGTCCTGGAACCAGCGTCCACACCAAGCCCTTGGAAGGCCCAGGCGACGGAGGAGCCCCGTCAGGCAGGGGCCGAGGACGGTGACGGCCCGGGCGGGGAGGAGCGTGTCAGGCAGGGGCAGAGGACGGTGACAGGTGACAGGCCGGGCGGGAAGGAGTCAGTCAGGCAGGGGCCGAGGAGGAGACGGGCTGGGTAAGGGTTAGGGTTAGAGTCAGGGCACAAGTCACAATCGCAAAGACCTGGAAGCGACCCGAGTGCCCAGCGACCCACGAGTGCGTAAATGAAATGTGGCGCGTGGACACCACGGAGTGCTATTCAGCTAGGAGGAGCAGCGGTGAGAGGGCACCTCTCGTGGTTCTCCTGGCCAGAGCTGGAACCCGTTCCAGTAAGCCAGGTAGCCCAAGAATGGACACACGAGCACCACGTGCTCGCGCTCACCAGCAAATGGGTACGAACCGATGGACACCTAAGTGGACACAGAGGAATCACCTTCATCGGGTGGGTGTCGGGCGGGTGGGGGGAGGGGATGGGCATACACCTCCATTAGGAATGGGGTGGGTGCGCACCGACTGGGGGATGGGCGCACTTGAGGCTCTGACCCGAGGGGGGAGGCTGGGAGAGGGCAACGTACCCGACCTTAACATTGGTACCCCCACAATACGCTGCAACAACATCAGAGGTAAATGAATAACAACACAGGGGGGAGGGGGGCACGGGCAACACATGTCACCTTAATACTTGGACTCCCATCATCTGCTTGAAAAGAGAGAGAAAAGAAAATGCAATCATAGAGATAAGAGACACTTTTTAAAAATAATGAATCCGAAGAGAAAAGTAAAAGGAGGCCTGTGGAGCAGGTCTGGGTGTGACTCCGGATCCCCCAACATCAGGTGCCACCACCAAAGATTCCTACGTGTAGCCCATAGAACCCCAAAAGCAACGGGACGAGTTCTGGTCACATACTCCCTCAAAATGACATCCTGGCCTTCTTCTGGAACTCCCTCCCCTCTCAGACTCTCAAGGTTTCCTCCAGCGTGTCGGTTCCCACAGAGCAGACCTTTGGTCTGAGACCTGACAGTCCAGAAGCCACGCATGCTGCCGCGTGACGGCGGTGTCGCGGCTTGGGACAAGAGGAGGCCCCACGGTGCGGGCTGGGGCGCCAGGCACCGCGGCGGGCGCTGAGGGTGGGGGTGACCCCCACCCCGGGCCGCCGCCTCGCTCCCAGAAAGGGGACAGAACAAGAGGCAAAACAAAAAAAAAAAAAAGAAGAAGCCTACGGCACCCGGTATTCCCAGGCGGTCTCCCATCCAAGTACTAACCAGGCCCGACCCTGCTTAGCTTCCGAGACCAGACGAGATCGGGCGCGTTCAGGGTGGTGTGGCCCTAGACGGCGGAGGGCGCCCCTGCCCCGCTCAAGAAGCCGAGCCTCTCTGCGCTTCCCCGCCGCCTCCTCCCGCCCCAGGCCCCGCGCCGGCGCTGACCGGCGCCGGGCCGGGCCTGTTGAGTTCACCGGCCGGGTCCGGCGGGCTCCGTGGGACGGGGGTGACAGGCGGGGCGGGGCGGGGCGGGCAGGGAGCGGCGGGCCGGGGTGGGGGGCTGTCTCTCTATACACACACACACACACACACACACACACACTCACACTCACACTCACACAAGATGCGCCTCCACTGCTGGACTCGCCAAGGTGGAGACCTTCCAGCCTCCTTCACCTACCCGCCCCCCACCCCCAGCTCGTGGCCGCCCCCACCGCCGCCGCCGCCGCCGCCGATTGCGCACGCGCGGGTCGCCCGCCCTTTGACCCCAGGCAGGGGCCGCCCTCCCCGACAACCCCTTTCAGCTGCGCCCCCCACCCTGTGGGTGGGCTGCCGCCTATTCACCCCGGGCCCGGGCTGGGGCACTGCGCATGGGGGAGGGGAGCGAGTGTATGGGGCGTCTCTCTCTCTCTCTAGGGATGTGTCCCATGGGTGGGGTGGCGTGGTTTGTGGGGCGCTGAAGAAATCAGTCCCCTCCATCTCCTACCTCTGGAAAACGCCCAAGCCCTTGAAGAACTGCCGGCAACACGACCGTGGGGGCCGGGACCCTCCTCTGTGTCCTCCTGTGGCCCGGTCCAAGGGGCCTGGGCCTGGCCGGGGCTGCATTGGACCCCGACCTCCCTGGCGTGTGGACTCGCTAAAAATCGGCGATTAGATATTGGATTCCAGCTTCATTGAGGTCATTTCACTAATGAGTGCACCGGAAAGAGTTTCCTAATCCATCTGTGAGGGTGGCAACTGAAAGAGAATTTTAAAGCTGACAGAATAGGCGAGGAAAGGCATAGGAGATTTCCACACCCAGTAAGGAAGCCTTTCCCGAAATGGAAGAAAGAAACGAGCAAACAGAAACACCGGTAGCCCGCCAGGATCAGAGTCTGCCCCCGAGAGAAAGTACCCTGACCAGGTTCACCCGTGGGTGGGTGGCGAGCTAGCGGCATTCAGAAGAGCGAGGCCCGCAGTCTGTGCAGAAGACACCTGCACTCGGGTGTGTGTGGCGGCACGATTCACAAGCAGCTCCAGATGTTAAGCCAAGGAGAAGCCAGGGAGTTCCCAACGCCCCAGGTGTCCTCAGCCCACGACTGGCTGCTGGGGGAATGCGAAGCCCGGCTCCTTGTCTCAGAGCGGGACAACCAGGAGGTGTGACGTACACCCCGGGGTTCCCAGGAGGATCAGGCTGAAGCTGGGACTTGGCCTGAAAGTGTCCCCTCGCATGGCCACCCGCTTCCCCTTCCTGCTCCTCTACTCCTGGTGCCCCTCCATCCAGGGGCCAGACCTTAAAGAGTCACCCGCAAGAGAATCCTGGTCCCAAAGGAGCCTTCTGGGGGACCCGTGCTGAGAGAGGTTGTGGGCATGGCCCGCTGGGGCTCTGCCCGACCCAGGGCTGAGAGGTGCAACCTCCCAGCTCTGGGTCCCTGCAGGGGAAGCGTTGGCAAGCACAGGGCCAGTCCTCCAAAGGCCCAGGTGCAGGGAGCCCAGGCCAAGCAGCCTGTGGAAGAAGCCACCCCGGGAACACGACTGCAGGCCACGGCCCTTCCCACCTCCTCCTCCTCCTCCTCCTGCTCCTCCACCCCCCCGACCTCCCACCCCCACCCCCCCGACATGGCGCAGGGCTCAGAGACACCTCAGACACTTGCTACCCAAAGTGCAAAGGGCATCAGTTGCTCCTCCACACCCCCCCCCCCCTGCCCAGCAGACCGCGTTGTCCAGCCAGCCCCCGGGCCTCCCTGGGGTGCCCAGCACAAAAGTGCAGACAACCACCGGACCCTCAATCTCAGTTTTCGGATGTTTTTGCCACTCTAAGGACCCGCAGGCCAGCTGGGCCTTCTGGCAGGACAGAGAGCCCCGGAATCCGACGTGGAGAGCCGGGTGTACGTCCCCACGAGGAGGCGGTCCCCACCTCCGCGGCTCTCCCCTTGCGGGGGGGAAAAGCAGCCACGGGGCCTCAGAGAAGACACCAGGCTGGGCGCCCGCCCCACAGTGGGGGCACGTCCCCCGCAGGCCACTTAGCGCCGGCCGCCGGCCGGCGGACGGTTGGGTGGCGCGAGACGCTGCGGCCGCCCTGCTACCGGGTTCCTAGGAGGGCGTCCTGGAACCAGCGTCCACACCAAGCCCTTGGAAGGCCCAGGCGACGGAGGAGCCCCGTCAGGCAGGGGCCGAGGACGGTGACGGCCCGGGCGGGGAGGAGCGTGTCAGGCAGGGGCAGAGGACGGTGACAGGTGACAGGCCGGGCGGGAAGGAGTCAGTCAGGCAGGGGCCGAGGAGGAGACGGGCTGGGTAAGGGTTAGGGTTAGAGTCAGGGCACAAGTCACAATCGCAAAGACCTGGAAGCGACCCGAGTGCCCAGCGACCCACGAGTGCGTAAATGAAATGTGGCGCGTGGACACCACGGAGTGCTATTCAGCTAGGAGGAGCAGCGGTGAGAGGGCACCTCTCGTGGTTCTCCTGGCCAGAGCTGGAACCCGTTCCAGTAAGCCAGGTAGCCCAAGAATGGACACACGAGCACCACGTGCTCGCGCTCACCAGCAAATGGGTACGAACCGATGGACACCTAAGTGGACACAGAGGAATCACCTTCATCGGGTGGGTGTCGGGCGGGTGGGGGGAGGGGATGGGCATACACCTCCATTAGGAATGGGGTGGGTGCGCACCGACTGGGGGATGGGCGCACTTGAGGCTCTGACCCGAGGGGGGAGGCTGGGAGAGGGCAACGTACCCGACCTTAACATTGGTACCCCCACAATACGCTGCAACAACATCAGAGGTAAATGAATAAGAACACAGGGGGGAGGGGGGCACGGGCAACACATGTCACCTTAATACTTGGACTCCCATCATCTGCTTGAAAAGAGAGAGAAAAGAAAATGCAATCATAGAGATAAGAGACACTTTTTAAAAATAATGAATCCGAAGAGAAAAGTAAAAGGAGGCCTGTGGAGCAGGTCTGGGTGTGACTCCGGATCCCCCAACATCAGGTGCCACCACCAAAGATTCCTACGTGTAGCCCATAGAACCCCAAAAGCAACGGGACGAGTTCTGGTCACATACTCCCTCAAAATGACATCCTGGCCTTCTTCTGGAACTCCCTCCCCTCTCAGACTCTCAAGGTTTCCTCCAGCGTGTCGGTTCCCACAGAGCAGACCTTTGGTCTGAGACCTGACAGTCCAGAAGCCACGCATGCTGCCGCGTGACGGCGGTGTCGCGGCTTGGGACAAGAGGAGGCCCCACGGTGCGGGCTGGGGCGCCAGGCACCGCGGCGGGCGCTGAGGGTGGGGGTGACCCCCACCCCGGGCCGCCGCCTCGCTCCCAGAAAGGGGACAGAACAAGAGGCAAAACAAAAAAAAAAAAAAGAAGAAGCCTACGGCACCCGGTATTCCCAGGCGGTCTCCCATCCAAGTACTAACCAGGCCCGACCCTGCTTAGCTTCCGAGACCAGACGAGATCGGGCGCGTTCAGGGTGGTGTGGCCCTAGACGGCGGAGGGCGCCCCTGCCCCGCTCAAGAAGCCGAGCCTCTCTGCGCTTCCCCGCCGCCTCCTCCCGCCCCAGGCCCCGCGCCGGCGCTGACCGGCGCCGGGCCGGGCCTGTTGAGTTCACCGGCCGGGTCCGGCGGGCTCCGTGGGACGGGGGTGACAGGCGGGGCGGGGCGGGGCGGGCAGGGAGCGGCGGGCCGGGGTGGGGGGCTGTCTCTCTATACACACACACACACACACACACACACACACTCACACTCACACTCACTCACTCACACTCACACAAGATGCGCCTCCACTGCTGGACTCGCCAAGGTGGAGACCTTCCAGCCTCCTTCACCTACCCGCCCCCCACCCCCAGCTCGTGGCCGCCCCCGCCGCCGCCGCCGCCGCCGATTGCGCACGCGCGGGTCGCCCGCCCTTTGACCCCAGGCAGGGGCCGCCCTCCCCGGCAACCCCTTTCAGCTGCGCCCCCCACCCTGTGGGTGGGCTGCCGCCTATTCACCCCGGGCCCGGGCTGGGGCACTGCGCATGGGGGAGGGGAGCGAGTGTATGGGGCGTCTCTCTCTCTCTCTAGGGATGTGTCCCATGGGTGGGGTGGCGTGGTTTGTGGGGCGCTGAAGAAATCAGTCCCCTCCATCTCCTACCTCTGGAAAACGCCCAAGCCCTTGGAGAACTGCCGGCAACGCGACCGTGGGGGCCGGGACCCTCCTCTGTGTCCTCCTGTGGCCCGGTCCAAGGGGCCTGGGCCTGGCCGGGGCTGCATTGGACCCCGACCACCCTGGCGTGTGGACTCGCTAAAAATCGGCGATTAGATATTGGATTCCAGCTTCATTGAGGTCATTTCACTAATGAGTGCACCGGAAAGAGTTTCCTAATCCATCTGTGAGGGTGGCAACTGAAAGAGAATTTTAAAGCTGACAGAATAGGCGAGGAAAGGCATAGGAGATTTCCACACCCAGTAAGGAAGCCTTTCCCGAAATGGAAGAAAGAAACGAGCAAACAGAAACACCGGTAGCCCGCCAGGATCAGAGTCTGCCCCCGAGAGAAAGTACCCTGACCAGGTTCACCCGTGGGTGGGTGGCGAGCTAGCGGCATTCAGAAGAGCGAGGCCCGCAGTCTGTGCAGAAGACACCTGCACTCGGGTGTGTGTGGCGGCACGATTCACAAGCAGCTCCAGATGTTAAGCCAAGGAGAAGCCAGGGAGTTCCCAACGCCCCAGGTGTCCTCAGCCCACGACTGGCTGCTGGGGGAATGCGAAGCCCGGCTCCTTGTCTCAGAGCGGGACAACCAGGAGGTGTGACGTACACCCCGGGGTTCCCAGGAGGATCAGGCTGAAGCTGGGACTTGGCCTGAAAGTGTCCCCTCGCATGGCCACCCGCTTCCCCTTCCTGCTCCTCTACTCCTGGTGCCCCTCCATCCAGGGGCCAGACCTTAAAGAGTCACCCGCAAGAGAATCCTGGTCCCAAAGGAGCCTTCTGGGGGACCCGTGCTGAGAGAGGTTGTGGGCATGGCCCGCTGGGGCTCTGCCCGACCCAGGGCTGAGAGGTGCAACCTCCCAGCTCTGGGTCCCTGCAGGGGAAGCGTTGGCAAGCACAGGGCCAGTCCTCCAAAGGCCCAGGTGCAGGGAGCCCAGGCCAAGCAGCCTGTGGAAGAAGCCACCCCGGGAACACGACTGCAGGCCACGGCCCTTCCCACCTCCTCCTCCTCCTCCTCCTGCTCCTCCACCCCCCCGACCTCCCACCCCCACCCCCCCGACATGGCGCAGGGCTCAGAGACACCTCAGACACTTGCTACCCAAAGTGCAAAGGGCATCAGTTGCTCCTCCACACCCCCCCCCGCCCAGCAGACCGCGTTGTCCAGCCAGCCCCCGGGCCTCCCTGGGGTGCCCAGCACAAAAGTGCAGACAACCACCGGACCCTCAATCTCAGTTTTCGGATGTTTTTGCCACTCTAAGGACCCGCAGGCCAGCTGGGCCTTCTGGCAGGACAGAGAGCCCCGGAATCCGACGTGGAGAGCCGGGTGTACGTCCCCACGAGGAGGCGGTCCCCACCTCCGCGGCTCTCCCCTTGCGGGGGGGAAAAGCAGCCACGGGGCCTCAGAGAAGACACCAGGCTGGGCGCCCGCCCCACAGTGGGGGCACGTCCCCCGCAGGCCACTTAGCGCCGGCCGCCGGCCGGCGGACGGTTGGGTGGCGCGAGACGCTGCGGCCGCCCTGCTACCGGGTTCCTGGGAGGGCGTCCTGGAACCAGCGTCCACACCAAGCCCTTGGAAGGCCCAGGCGACGGAGGAGCCCCGTCAGGCAGGGGCCGAGGACGGTGACGGCCCGGGCGGGGAGGAGCGTGTCAGGCAGGGGCAGAGGACGGTGACAGGTGACAGGCCGGGCGGGAGGGAGTCAGTGAGGCAGGGGCCGAGGAGGAGACGGGCTGGGTAAGGGTTAGGGTTAGAGTCAGGGCACAAGTCACAATCGCAAAGACCTGGAAGCGACCCGAGTGCCCAGCGACCCACGAGTGCGTAAATGAAATGTGGCGCGTGGACACCACGGAGTGCTATTCAGCTAGGAGGAGCAGCGGTGAGAGGGCACCTCTCGTGGTTCTCCTGGCCAGAGCTGGAACCCGTTCCAGTAAGCCAGGTAGCCCAAGAATGGACACACGAGCACCACGTGCTCGCGCTCACCAGCAAATGGGTACGAACCGATGGACACCTAAGTGGACACAGAGGAATCACCTTCATCGGGTGGGTGTCGGGCGGGTGGGGGGAGGGGATGGGCATACACCTCCATTAGGAATGGGGTGGGTGCGCACCGACTGGGGGATGGGCGCACTTGAGGCTCTGACCCGAGGGGGGAGGCTGGGAGAGGGCAACGTACCCGACCTTAACATTGGTACCCCCACAATACGCTGCAACAACATCAGAGGTAAATGAATAAGAACACAGGGGGGAGGGGGGCACGGGCAACACATGTCACCTTAATACTTGGACTCCCATCATCTGCTTGAAAAGAGAGAGAAAAGAAAATGCAATCATAGAGATAAGAGACACTTTTTAAAAATAATGAATCCGAAGAGAAAAGTAAAAGGAGGCCTGTGGAGCAGGTCTGGGTGTGACTCCGGATCCCCCAACATCAGGTGCCACCACCAAAGATTCCTACGTGTAGCCCATAGAACCCCAAAAGCAACGGGACGAGTTCTGGTCACATACTCCCTCAAAATGACATCCTGGCCTTCTTCTGGAACTCCCTCCCCTCTCAGACTCTCAAGGTTTCCTCCAGCGTGTCGGTTCCCACAGAGCAGACCTTTGGTCTGAGACCTGACAGTCCAGAAGCCACGCATGCTGCCGCGTGACGGCGGTGTCGCGGCTTGGGACAAGAGGAGGCCCCACGGTGCGGGCTGGGGCGCCAGGCACCGCGGCGGGCGCTGAGGGTGGGGGTGACCCCCACCCCGGGCCGCCGCCTCGCTCCCAGAAAGGGGACAGAACAAGAGGCAAAACAAAAAAAAAAAAAAGAAGAAGCCTACGGCACCCGGTATTCCCAGGCGGTCTCCCATCCAAGTACTAACCAGGCCCGACCCTGCTTAGCTTCCGAGACCAGACGAGATCGGGCGCGTTCAGGGTGGTGTGGCCCTAGACGGCGGAGGGCGCCCCTGCCCCGCTCAAGAAGCCGAGCCTCTCTGCGCTTCCCCGCCGCCTCCTCCCGCCCCAGGCCCCGCGCCGGCGCTGACCGGCGCCGGGCCGGGCCTGTTGAGTTCACCGGCCGGGTCCGGCGGGCTCCGTGGGACGGGGGTGACAGGCGGGGTGGGGCGGGGCGGGCAGGGAGCGGCGGGCCGGGGTGGGGGGCTGTCTCTCTATACACACACACACACACACACACACACACACTCACACTCACACTCACTCACTCACACTCACACAAGATGCGCCTCCACTGCTGGACTCGCCAAGGTGGAGACCTTCCAGCCTCCTTCACCTACCCGCCCCCCACCCCCAGCTCGTGGCCGCCCCCGCCGCCGCCGCCGCCGCCGCCGCCGATTGCGCACGCGCGGGTCGCCCGCCCTTTGACCCCAGGCAGGGGCCGCCCTCCCCGACAACCCCTTTCAGCTGCGCCCCCCACCCTGTGGGTGGGCTGCCGCCTATTCACCCCGGGCCCGGGCTGGGGCACTGCGCATGGGGGAGGGGAGCGAGTGTATGGGGCGTCTCTCTCTCTCTCTAGGGATGTGTCCCATGGGTGGGGTGGCGTGGTTTGTGGGGCGCTGAAGAAATCAGTCCCCTCCATCTCCTACCTCTGGAAAACGCCCAAGCCCTTGGAGAACTGCCGGCAACGCGACCGTGGGGGCCGGGACCCTCCTCTGTGTCCTCCTGTGGCCCGGTCCAAGGGGCCTGGGCCTGGCCGGGGCTGCATTGGACCCCGACCACCCTGGCGTGTGGACTCGCTAAAAATCGGCGATTAGATATTGGATTCCAGCTTCATTGAGGTCATTTCACTAATGAGTGCACCGGAAAGAGTTTCCTAATCCATCTGTGAGGGTGGCAACTGAAAGAGAATTTTAAAGCTGACAGAATAGGCGAGGAAAGGCATAGGAGATTTCCACACCCAGTAAGGAAGCCTTTCCCGAAATGGAAGAAAGAAACGAGCAAACAGAAACACCGGTAGCCCGCCAGGATCAGAGTCTGCCCCCGAGAGAAAGTACCCTGACCAGGTTCACCCGTGGGTGGGTGGCGAGCTAGCGGCATTCAGAAGAGCGAGGCCCGCAGTCTGTGCAGAAGACACCTGCACTCGGGTGTGTGTGGCGGCACGATTCACAAGCAGCTCCAGATGTTAAGCCAAGGAGAAGCCAGGGAGTTCCCAACGCCCCAGGTGTCCTCAGCCCACGACTGGCTGCTGGGGGAATGCGAAGCCCGGCTCCTTGTCTCAGAGCGGGACAACCAGGAGGTGTGACGTACACCCCGGGGTTCCCAGGAGGATCAGGCTGAAGCTGGGACTTGGCCTGAAAGTGTCCCCTCGCATGGCCACCCGCTTCCCCTTCCTGCTCCTCTACTCCTGGTGCCCCTCCATCCAGGGGCCAGACCTTAAAGAGTCACCCGCAAGAGAATCCTGGTCCCAAAGGAGCCTTCTGGGGGACCCGTGCTGAGAGAGGTTGTGGGCATGGCCCGCTGGGGCTCTGCCCGACCCAGGGCTGAGAGGTGCAACCTCCCAGCTCTGGGTCCCTGCAGGGGAAGCGTTGGCAAGCACAGGGCCAGTCCTCCAAAGGCCCAGGTGCAGGGAGCCCAGGCCAAGCAGCCTGTGGAAGAAGCCACCCCGGGAACACGACTGCAGGCCACGGCCCTTCCCACCTCCTCCTCCTCCTCCTCCTGCTCCTCCACCCCCCCGACCTCCCACCCCCACCCCCCCGACATGGCGCAGGGCTCAGAGACACCTCAGACACTTGCTACCCAAAGTGCAAAGGGCATCAGTTGCTCCTCCACACCCCCCCCCTGCCCAGCAGACCGCGTTGTCCAGCCAGCCCCCGGGCCTCCCTGGGGTGCCCAGCACAAAAGTGCAGACAACCACCGGACCCTCAATCTCAGTTTTCGGATGTTTTTGCCACTCTAAGGACCCGCAGGCCAGCTGGGCCTTCTGGCAGGACAGAGAGCCCCGGAATCCGACGTGGAGAGCCGGGTGTACGTCCCCACGAGGAGGCGGTCCCCACCTCCGCGGCTCTCCCCTTGCGGGGGGGAAAAGCAGCCACGGGGCCTCAGAGAAGACACCAGGCTGGGCGCCCGCCCCACAGTGGGGGCACGTCCCCCGCAGGCCACTTAGTGCCGGCCGCCGGCCGGCGGACGGTTGGGTGGCGCGAGACGCTGCGGCCGCCCTGCTACCGGGTTCCTGGGAGGGCGTCCTGGAACCAGCGTCCACACCAAGCCCTTGGAAGGCCCAGGCGACGGAGGAGCCCCGTCAGGCAGGGGCCGAGGACGGTGACGGCCCGGGCGGGGAGGAGCGTGTCAGGCAGGGGCAGAGGACGGTGACAGGTGACAGGCCGGGCGGGAAGGAGTCAGTCAGGCAGGGGCCGAGGAGGAGACGGGCTGGGTAAGGGTTAGGGTTAGAGTCAGGGCACAAGTCACAATCGCAAAGACCTGGAAGCGACCCGAGTGCCCAGCGACCCACGAGTGCGTAAATGAAATGTGGCGCGTGGACACCACGGAGTGCTATTCAGCTAGGAGGAGCAGCGGTGAGAGGGCACCTCTCGTGGTTCTCCTGGCCAGAGCTGGAACCCGTTCCAGTAAGCCAGGTAGCCCAAGAATGGACACACGAGCACCACGTGCTCGCGCTCACCAGCAAATGGGTACGAACCGATGGACACCTAAGTGGACACAGAGGAATCACCTTCATCGGGTGGGTGTCGGGCGGGTGGGGGGAGGGGATGGGCATACACCTCCATTAGGAATGGGGTGGGTGCGCACCGACTGGGGGATGGGCGCACTTGAGGCTCTGACCCGAGGGGGGAGGCTGGGAGAGGGCAACGTACCCGACCTTAACATTGGTACCCCCACAATACGCTGCAACAACATCAGAGGTAAATGAATAAGAACACAGGGGGGAGGGGGGCACGGGCAACACATGTCACCTTAATACTTGGACTCCCATCATCTGCTTGAAAAGAGAGAGAAAAGAAAATGCAATCATAGAGATAAGAGACACTTTTTAAAAATAATGAATCCGAAGAGAAAAGTAAAAGGAGGCCTGTGGAGCAGGTCTGGGTGTGACTCCGGATCCCCCAACATCAGGTGCCACCACCAAAGATTCCTACGTGTAGCCCATAGAACCCCAAAAGCAACGGGACGAGTTCTGGTCACATACTCCCTCAAAATGACATCCTGGCCTTCTTCTGGAACTCCCTCCCCTCTCAGACTCTCAAGGTTTCCTCCAGCGTGTCGGTTCCCACAGAGCAGACCTTTGGTCTGAGACCTGACAGTCCAGAAGCCACGCATGCTGCCGCGTGACGGCGGTGTCGCGGCTTGGGACAAGAGGAGGCCCCACGGTGCGGGCTGGGGCGCCAGGCACCGCGGCGGGCGCTGAGGGTGGGGGTGACCCCCACCCCGGGCCGCCGCCTCGCTCCCAGAAAGGGGACAGAACAAGAGGCAAAACAAAAAAAAAAAGAAGAAGAAGCCTACGGCACCCGGTATTCCCAGGCGGTCTCCCATCCAAGTACTAACCAGGCCCGACCCTGCTTAGCTTCCGAGACCAGACGAGATCGGGCGCGTTCAGGGTGGTGTGGCCCTAGACGGCGGAGGGCGCCCCTGCCCCGCTCAAGAAGCCGAGCCTCTCTGCGCTTCCCCGCCGCCTCCTCCCGCCCCAGGCCCCGCGCCGGCGCTGACCGGCGCCGGGCCGGGCCTGTTGAGTTCACCGGCCGGGTCCGGCGGGCTCCGTGGGACGGGGGTGACAGGCGGGGCGGGGCGGGGCGGGCAGGGAGCGGCGGGCCGGGGTGGGGGGCTGTCTCTCTATACACACACACACACACACACACACACACACTCACACTCACACTCACTCACTCACACTCACACAAGATGCGCCTCCACTGCTGGACTCGCCAAGGTGGAGACCTTCCAGCCTCCTTCACCTACCCGCCCCCCACCCCCAGCTCGTGGCCGCCCCCGCCGCCGCCGCCGCCGCCGATTGCGCACGCGCGGGTCGCCCGCCCTTTGACCCCAGGCAGGGGCCGCCCTCCCCGACAACCCCTTTCAGCTGCGCCCCCCACCCTGTGGGTGGGCTGCCGCCTATTCACCCCGGGCCCGGGCTGGGGCACTGCGCATGGGGGAGGGGAGCGAGTGTATGGGGCGTCTCTCTCTCTCTCTAGGGATGTGTCCCATGGGTGGGGTGGCGTGGTTTGTGGGGCGCTGAAGAAATCAGTCCCCTCCATCTCCTACCTCTGGAAAACGCCCAAGCCCTTGGAGAACTGCCGGCAACGCGACCGTGGGGGCCGGGACCCTCCTCTGTGTCCTCCTGTGGCCCGGTCCAAGGGGCCTGGGCCTGGCCGGGGCTGCATTGGACCCCGACCTCCCTGGCGTGTGGACTCGCTAAAAATCGGCGATTAGATATTGGATTCCAGCTTCATTGAGGTCATTTCACTAATGAGTGCACCGGAAAGAGTTTCCTAATCCATCTGTGAGGGTGGCAACTGAAAGAGAATTTTAAAGCTGACAGAATAGGCGAGGAAAGGCATAGGAGATTTCCACACCCAGTAAGGAAGCCTTTCCCGAAATGGAAGAAAGAAACGAGCAAACAGAAACACCGGTAGCCCGCCAGGATCAGAGTCTGCCCCCGAGAGAAAGTACCCTGACCAGGTTCACCCGTGGGTGGGTGGCGAGCTAGCGGCATTCAGAAGAGCGAGGCCCGCAGTCTGTGCAGAAGACACCTGCACTCGGGTGTGTGTGGCGGCACGATTCACAAGCAGCTCCAGATGTTAAGCCAAGGAGAAGCCAGGGAGTTCCCAACGCCCCAGGTGTCCTCAGCCCACGACTGGCTGCTGGGGGAATGCGAAGCCCGGCTCCTTGTCTCAGAGCGGGACAACCAGGAGGTGTGACGTACACCCCGGGGTTCCCAGGAGGATCAGGCTGAAGCTGGGACTTGGCCTGAAAGTGTCCCCTCGCATGGCCACCCGCTTCCCCTTCCTGCTCCTCTACTCCTGGTGCCCCTCCATCCAGGGGCCAGACCTTAAAGAGTCACCCGCAAGAGAATCCTGGTCCCAAAGGAGCCTTCTGGGGGACCCGTGCTGAGAGAGGTTGTGGGCATGGCCCGCTGGGGCTCTGCCCGACCCAGGGCTGAGAGGTGCAACCTCCCAGCTCTGGGTCCCTGCAGGGGAAGCGTTGGCAAGCACAGGGCCAGTCCTCCAAAGGCCCAGGTGCAGGGAGCCCAGGCCAAGCAGCCTGTGGAAGAAGCCACCCCGGGAACACGACTGCAGGCCACGGCCCTTCCCACCTCCTCCTCCTCCTCCTCCTGCTCCTCCACCCCCCCGACCTCCCACCCCCACCCCCCCGACATGGCGCAGGGCTCAGAGACACCTCAGACACTTGCTACCCAAAGTGCAAAGGGCATCAGTTGCTCCTCCACACCCCCCCCCCTGCCCAGCAGACCGCGTTGTCCAGCCAGCCCCCGGGCCTCCCTGGGGTGCCCAGCACAAAAGTGCAGACAACCACCGGACCCTCAATCTCAGTTTTCGGATGTTTTTGCCACTCTAAGGACCCGCAGGCCAGCTGGGCCTTCTGGCAGGACAGAGAGCCCCGGAATCCGACGTGGAGAGCCGGGTGTACGTCCCCACGAGGAGGCGGTCCCCACCTCCGCGGCTCTCCCCTTGCGGGGGGGAAAAGCAGCCACGGGGCCTCAGAGAAGACACCAGGCTGGGCGCCCGCCCCACAGTGGGGGCACGTCCCCCGCAGGCCACTTAGCGCCGGCCGCCGGCCGGCGGACGGTTGGGTGGCGCGAGACGCTGCGGCCGCCCTGCTACCGGGTTCCTGGGAGGGCGTCCTGGAACCAGCGTCCACACCAAGCCCTTGGAAGGCCCAGGCGACGGAGGAGCCCCGTCAGGCAGGGGCCGAGGACGGTGACGGCCCGGGCGGGGAGGAGCGTGTCAGGCAGGGGCAGAGGACGGTGACAGGTGACAGGCCGGGCGGGAAGGAGTCAGTCAGGCAGGGGCCGAGGAGGAGACGGGCTGGGTAAGGGTTAGGGTTAGAGTCAGGGCACAAGTCACAATCGCAAAGACCTGGAAGCGACCCGAGTGCCCAGCGACCCACGAGTGCGTAAATGAAATGTGGCGCGTGGACACCACGGAGTGCTATTCAGCTAGGAGGAGCAGCGGTGAGAGGGCACCTCTCGTGGTTCTCCTGGCCAGAGCTGGAACCCGTTCCAGTAAGCCAGGTAGCCCAAGAATGGACACACGAGCACCACGTGCTCGCGCTCACCAGCAAATGGGTACGAACCGATGGACACCTAAGTGGACACAGAGGAATCACCTTCATCGGGTGGGTGTCGGGCGGGTGGGGGGAGGGGATGGGCATACACCTCCATTAGGAATGGGGTGGGTGCGCACCGACTGGGGGATGGGCGCACTTGAGGCTCTGACCCGAGGGGGGAGGCTGGGAGAGGGCAACGTACCCGACCTTAACATTGGTACCCCCACAATACGCTGCAACAACATCAGAGGTAAATGAATAACAACACAGGGGGGAGGGGGGCACGGGCAACACATGTCACCTTAATACTTGGACTCCCATCATCTGCTTGAAAAGAGAGAGAAAAGAAAATGCAATCATAGAGATAAGAGACACTTTTTAAAAATAATGAATCCGAAGAGAAAAGTAAAAGGAGGCCTGTGGAGCAGGTCTGGGTGTGACTCCGGATCCCCCAACATCAGGTGCCACCACCAAAGATTCCTACGTGTAGCCCATAGAACCCCAAAAGCAACGGGACGAGTTCTGGTCACATACTCCCTCAAAATGACATCCTGGCCTTCTTCTGGAACTCCCTCCCCTCTCAGACTCTCAAGGTTTCCTCCAGCGTGTCGGTTCCCACAGAGCAGACCTTTGGTCTGAGACCTGACAGTCCAGAAGCCACGCATGCTGCCGCGTGACGGCGGTGTCGCGGCTTGGGACAAGAGGAGGCCCCACGGTGCGGGCTGGGGCGCCAGGCACCGCGGCGGGCGCTGAGGGTGGGGGTGACCCCCACCCCGGGCCGCCGCCTCGCTCCCAGAAAGGGGACAGAACAAGAGGCAAAACAAAAAAAAAAAAAAGAAGAAGCCTACGGCACCCGGTATTCCCAGGCGGTCTCCCATCCAAGTACTAACCAGGCCCGACCCTGCTTAGCTTCCGAGACCAGACGAGATCGGGCGCGTTCAGGGTGGTGTGGCCCTAGACGGCGGAGGGCGCCCCTGCCCCGCTCAAGAAGCCGAGCCTCTCTGCGCTTCCCCGCCGCCTCCTCCCGCCCCAGGCCCCGCGCCGGCGCTGACCGGCGCCGGGCCGGGCCTGTTGAGTTCACCGGCCGGGTCCGGCGGGCTCCGTGGGACGGGGGTGACAGGCGGGGCGGGGCGGGGCGGGCAGGGAGCGGCGGGCCGGGGTGGGGGGCTGTCTCTCTATACACACACACACACACACACACACACACACTCACACTCACACTCACACAAGATGCGCCTCCACTGCTGGACTCGCCAAGGTGGAGACCTTCCAGCCTCCTTCACCTACCCGCCCCCCACCCCCAGCTCGTGGCCGCCCCCACCGCCGCCGCCGCCGCCGCCGATTGCGCACGCGCGGGTCGCCCGCCCTTTGACCCCAGGCAGGGGCCGCCCTCCCCGACAACCCCTTTCAGCTGCGCCCCCCACCCTGTGGGTGGGCTGCCGCCTATTCACCCCGGGCCCGGGCTGGGGCACTGCGCATGGGGGAGGGGAGCGAGTGTATGGGGCGTCTCTCTCTCTCTCTAGGGATGTGTCCCATGGGTGGGGTGGCGTGGTTTGTGGGGCGCTGAAGAAATCAGTCCCCTCCATCTCCTACCTCTGGAAAACGCCCAAGCCCTTGGAGAACTGCCGGCAACGCGACCGTGGGGGCCGGGACCCTCCTCTGTGTCCTCCTGTGGCCCGGTCCAAGGGGCCTGGGCCTGGCCGGGGCTGCATTGGACCCCGACCTCCCTGGCGTGTGGACTCGCTAAAAATCGGCGATTAGATATTGGATTCCAGCTTCATTGAGGTCATTTCACTAATGAGTGCACCGGAAAGAGTTTCCTAATCCATCTGTGAGGGTGGCAACTGAAAGAGAATTTTAAAGCTGACAGAATAGGCGAGGAAAGGCATAGGAGATTTCCACACCCAGTAAGGAAGCCTTTCCCGAAATGGAAGAAAGAAACGAGCAAACAGAAACACCGGTAGCCCGCCAGGATCAGAGTCTGCCCCCGAGAGAAAGTACCCTGACCAGGTTCACCCGTGGGTGGGTGGCGAGCTAGCGGCATTCAGAAGAGCGAGGCCCGCAGTCTGTGCAGAAGACACCTGCACTCGGGTGTGTGTGGCGGCACGATTCACAAGCAGCTCCAGATGTTAAGCCAAGGAGAAGCCAGGGAGTTCCCAACGCCCCAGGTGTCCTCAGCCCACGACTGGCTGCTGGGGGAATGCGAAGCCCGGCTCCTTGTCTCAGAGCGGGACAACCAGGAGGTGTGACGTACACCCCGGGGTTTCCAGGAGGATCAGGCTGAAGCTGGGACTTGGCCTGAAAGTGTCCCCTCGCATGGCCACCCGCTTCCCCTTCCTGCTCCTCTACTCCTGGTGCCCCTCCATCCAGGGGCCAGACCTTAAAGAGTCACCCGCAAGAGAATCCTGGTCCCAAAGGAGCCTTCTGGGGGACCCGTGCTGAGAGAGGTTGTGGGCATGGCCCGCTGGGGCTCTGCCCGACCCAGGGCTGAGAGGTGCAACCTCCCAGCTCTGGGTCCCTGCAGGGGAAGCGTTGGCAAGCACAGGGCCAGTCCTCCAAAGGCCCAGGTGCAGGGAGCCCAGGCCAAGCAGCCTGTGGAAGAAGCCACCCCGGGAACACGACTGCAGGCCACGGCCCTTCCCACCTCCTCCTCCTCCTCCTCCTGCTCCTCCACCCCCCCGACCTCCCACCCCCACCCCCCCGACATGGCGCAGGGCTCAGAGACACCTCAGACACTTGCTACCCAAAGTGCAAAGGGCATCAGTTGCTCCTCCACACCCCCCCCCCTGCCCAGCAGACCGCGTTGTCCAGCCAGCCCCCGGGCCTCCCTGGGGTGCCCAGCACAAAAGTGCAGACAACCACCGGACCCTCAATCTCAGTTTTCGGATGTTTTTGCCACTCTAAGGACCCGCAGGCCAGCTGGGCCTTCTGGCAGGACAGAGAGCCCCGGAATCCGACGTGGAGAGCCGGGTGTACGTCCCCACGAGGAGGCGGTCCCCACCTCCGCGGCTCTCCCCTTGCGGGGGGGAAAAGCAGCCACGGGGCCTCAGAGAAGACACCAGGCTGGGCGCCCGCCCCACAGTGGGGGCACGTCCCCCGCAGGCCACTTAGCGCCGGCCGCCGGCCGGCGGACGGTTGGGTGGCGCGAGACGCTGCGGCCGCCCTGCTACCGGGTTCCTGGGAGGGCGTCCTGGAACCAGCGTCCACACCAAGCCCTTGGAAGGCCCAGGCGACGGAGGAGCCCCGTCAGGCAGGGGCCGAGGACGGTGACGGCCCGGGCGGGGAGGAGCGTGTCAGGCAGGGGCAGAGGACGGTGACAGGTGACAGGCCGGGCGGGAAGGAGTCAGTCAGGCAGGGGCCGAGGAGGAGACGGGCTGGGTAAGGGTTAGGGTTAGAGTCAGGGCACAAGTCACAATCGCAAAGACCTGGAAGCGACCCGAGTGCCCAGCGACCCACGAGTGCGTAAATGAAATGTGGCGCGTGGACACCACGGAGTGCTATTCAGCTAGGAGGAGCAGCGGTGAGAGGGCACCTCTCGTGGTTCTCCTGGCCAGAGCTGGAACCCGTTCCAGTAAGCCAGGTAGCCCAAGAATGGACACACGAGCACCACGTGCTCGCGCTCACCAGCAAATGGGTACGAACCGATGGACACCTAAGTGGACACAGAGGAATCACCTTCATCGGGTGGGTGTCGGGCGGGTGGGGGGAGGGGATGGGCATACACCTCCATTAGGAATGGGGTGGGTGCGCACCGACTGGGGGATGGGCGCACTTGAGGCTCTGACCCGAGGGGGGAGGCTGGGAGAGGGCAACGTACCCGACCTTAACATTGGTACCCCCACAATACGCTGCAACAACATGAGAGGTAAATGAATAAGAACACAGGGGGGAGGGGGGCACGGGCAACACATGTCACCTTAATACTTGGACTCCCATCATCTGCTTGAAAAGAGAGAGAAAAGAAAATGCAATCATAGAGATAAGAGACACTTTTTAAAAATAATGAATCCGAAGAGAAAAGTAAAAGGAGGCCTGTGGAGCAGGTCTGGGTGTGACTCCGGATCCCCCAACATCAGGTGCCACCACCAAAGATTCCTACGTGTAGCCCATAGAACCCCAAAAGCAACGGGACGAGTTCTGGTCACATACTCCCTCAAAATGACATCCTGGCCTTCTTCTGGAACTCCCTCCCCTCTCAGACTCTCAAGGTTTCCTCCAGCGTGTCGGTTCCCACAGAGCAGACCTTTGGTCTGAGACCTGACAGTCCAGAAGCCACGCATGCTGCCGCGTGACGGCGGTGTCGCGGCTTGGGACAAGAGGAGGCCCCACGGTGCGGGCTGGGGCGCCAGGCACCGCGGCGGGCGCTGAGGGTGGGGGTGACCCCCACCCCGGGCCGCCGCCTCGCTCCCAGAAAGGGGACAGAACAAGAGGCAAAACAAAAAAAAAAAGAAGAAGAAGCCTACGGCACCCGGTATTCCCAGGCGGTCTCCCATCCAAGTACTAACCAGGCCCGACCCTGCTTAGCTTCCGAGACCAGACGAGATCGGGCGCGTTCAGGGTGGTGTGGCCCTAGACGGCGGAGGGCGCCCCTGCCCCGCTCAAGAAGCCGAGCCTCTCTGCGCTTCCCCGCCGCCTCCTCCCGCCCCAGGCCCCGCGCCGGCGCTGACCGGCGCCGGGCCGGGCCTGTTGAGTTCACCGGCCGGGTCCGGCGGGCTCCGTGGGACGGGGGTGACAGGCGGGGCGGGGCGGGGCGGGGCGGGCAGGGAGCGGCGGGCCGGGGTGGGGGGCTGTCTCTCTATACACACACACACACACACACACACACACACTCACACTCACACTCACACAAGATGCGCCTCCACTGCTGGACTCGCCAAGGTGGAGACCTTCCAGCCTCCTTCACCTACCCGCCCCCCACCCCCAGCTCGTGGCCGCCCCCACCGCCGCCGCCGCCGCCGCCGATTGCGCACGCGCGGGTCGCCCGCCCTTTGACCCCAGGCAGGGGCCGCCCTCCCCGACAACCCCTTTCAGCTGCGCCCCCCACCCTGTGGGTGGGCTGCCGCCTATTCACCCCGGGCCCGGGCTGGGGCACTGCGCATGGGGGAGGGGAGCGAGTGTATGGGGCGTCTCTCTCTCTCTCTAGGGATGTGTCCCATGGGTGGGGTGGCGTGGTTTGTGGGGCGCTGAAGAAATCAGTCCCCTCCATCTCCTACCTCTGGAAAACGCCCAAGCCCTTGGAGAACTGCCGGCAACGCGACCGTGGGGGCCGGGACCCTCCTCTGTGTCCTCCTGTGGCCCGGTCCAAGGGGCCTGGGCCTGGCCGGGGCTGCATTGGACCCCGACCACCCTGGCGTGTGGACTCGCTAAAAATCGGCGATTAGATATTGGATTCCAGCTTCATTGAGGTCATTTCACTAATGAGTGCACCGGAAAGAGTTTCCTAATCCATCTGTGAGGGTGGCAACTGAAAGAGAATTTTAAAGCTGACAGAATAGGCGAGGAAAGGCATAGGAGATTTCCACACCCAGTAAGGAAGCCTTTCCCGAAATGGAAGAAAGAAACGAGCAAACAGAAACACCGGTAGCCCGCCAGGATCAGAGTCTGCCCCCGAGAGAAAGTACCCTGACCAGGTTCACCCGTGGGTGGGTGGCGAGCTAGCGGCATTCAGAAGAGCGAGGCCCGCAGTCTGTGCAGAAGACACCTGCACTCGGGTGTGTGTGGCGGCACGATTCACAAGCAGCTCCAGATGTTAAGCCAAGGAGAAGCCAGGGAGTTCCCAACGCCCCAGGTGTCCTCAGCCCACGACTGGCTGCTGGGGGAATGCGAAGCCCGGCTCCTTGTCTCAGAGCGGGACAACCAGGAGGTGTGACGTACACCCCGGGGTTCCCAGGAGGATCAGGCTGAAGCTGGGACTTGGCCTGAAAGTGTCCCCTCGCATGGCCACCCGCTTCCCCTTCCTGCTCCTCTACTCCTGGTGCCCCTCCATCCAGGGGCCAGACCTTAAAGAGTCACCCGCAAGAGAATCCTGGTCCCAAAGGAGCCTTCTGGGGGACCCGTGCTGAGAGAGGTTGTGGGCATGGCCCGCTGGGGCTCTGCCCGACCCAGGGCTGAGAGGTGCAACCTCCCAGCTCTGGGTCCCTGCAGGGGAAGCGTTGGCAAGCACAGGGCCAGTCCTCCAAAGGCCCAGGTGCAGGGAGCCCAGGCCAAGCAGCCTGTGGAAGAAGCCACCCCGGGAACACGACTGCAGGCCACGGCCCTTCCCACCTCCTCCTCCTCCTCCTCCTGCTCCTCCACCCCCCCGACCTCCCACCCCCACCCCCCCGACATGGCGCAGGGCTCAGAGACACCTCAGACACTTGCTACCCAAAGTGCAAAGGGCATCAGTTGCTCCTCCACACCCCCCCCCCCCTGCCCAGCAGACCGCGTTGTCCAGCCAGCCCCCGGGCCTCCCTGGGGTGCCCAGCACAAAAGTGCAGACAACCACCGGACCCTCAATCTCAGTTTTCGGATGTTTTTGCCACTCTAAGGACCCGCAGGCCAGCTGGGCCTTCTGGCAGGACAGAGAGCCCCGGAATCCGACGTGGAGAGCCGGGTGTACGTCCCCACGAGGAGGCGGTCCCCACCTCCGCGGCTCTCCCCTTGCGGGGGGGAAAAGCAGCCACGGGGCCTCAGAGAAGACACCAGGCTGGGCGCCCGCCCCACAGTGGGGGCACGTCCCCCGCAGGCCACTTAGCGCCGGCCGCCGGCCGGCGGACGGTTGGGTGGCGCGAGACGCTGCGGCCGCCCTGCTACCGGGTTCCTGGGAGGGCGTCCTGGAACCAGCGTCCACACCAAGCCCTTGGAAGGCCCAGGCGACGGAGGAGCCCCGTCAGGCAGGGGCCGAGGACGGTGACGGCCCGGGCGGGGAGGAGCGTGTCAGGCAGGGGCAGAGGACGGTGACAGGTGACAGGCCGGGCGGGAAGGAGTCAGTCAGGCAGGGGCCGAGGAGGAGACGGGCTGGGTAAGGGTTAGGGTTAGAGTCAGGGCACAAGTCACAATCGCAAAGACCTGGAAGCGACCCGAGTGCCCAGCGACCCACGAGTGCGTAAATGAAATGTGGCGCGTGGACACCACGGAGTGCTATTCAGCTAGGAGGAGCAGCGGTGAGAGGGCACCTCTCGTGGTTCTCCTGGCCAGAGCTGGAACCCGTTCCAGTAAGCCAGGTAGCCCAAGAATGGACACACGAGCACCACGTGCTCGCGCTCACCAGCAAATGGGTACGAACCGATGGACACCTAAGTGGACACAGAGGAATCACCTTCATCGGGTGGGTGTCGGGCGGGTGGGGGGAGGGGATGGGCATACACCTCCATTAGGAATGGGGTGGGTGCGCACCGACTGGGGGATGGGCGCACTTGAGGCTCTGACCCGAGGGGGGAGGCTGGGAGAGGGCAACGTACCCGACCTTAACATTGGTACCCCCACAATACGCTGCAACAACATCAGAGGTAAATGAATAAGAACACAGGGGGGAGGGGGGCACGGGCAACACATGTCACCTTAATACTTGGACTCCCATCATCTGCTTGAAAAGAGAGAGAAAAGAAAATGCAATCATAGAGATAAGAGACACTTTTTAAAAATAATGAATCCGAAGAGAAAAGTAAAAGGAGGCCTGTGGAGCAGGTCTGGGTGTGACTCCGGATCCCCCAACATCAGGTGCCACCACCAAAGATTCCTACGTGTAGCCCATAGAACCCCAAAAGCAACGGGACGAGTTCTGGTCACATACTCCCTCAAAATGACATCCTGGCCTTCTTCTGGAACTCCCTCCCCTCTCAGACTCTCAAGGTTTCCTCCAGCGTGTCGGTTCCCACAGAGCAGACCTTTGGTCTGAGACCTGACAGTCCAGAAGCCACGCATGCTGCCGCGTGACGGCGGTGTCGCGGCTTGGGACAAGAGGAGGCCCCACGGTGCGGGCTGGGGCGCCAGGCACCGCGGCGGGCGCTGAGGGTGGGGGTGACCCCCACCCCGGGCCGCCGCCTCGCTCCCAGAAAGGGGACAGAACAAGAGGCAAAACAAAAAAAAAAAAAAGAAGAAGCCTACGGCACCCGGTATTCCCAGGCGGTCTCCCATCCAAGTACTAACCAGGCCCGACCCTGCTTAGCTTCCGAGACCAGACGAGATCGGGCGCGTTCAGGGTGGTGTGGCCCTAGACGGCGGAGGGCGCCCCTGCCCCGCTCAAGAAGCCGAGCCTCTCTGCGCTTCCCCGCCGCCTCCTCCCGCCCCAGGCCCCGCGCCGGCGCTGACCGGCGCCGGGCCGGGCCTGTTGAGTTCACCGGCCGGGTCCGGCGGGCTCCGTGGGACGGGGGTGACAGGCGGGGCGGGGCGGGGCGGGCAGGGAGCGGCGGGCCGGGGTGGGGGGGCTGTCTCTCTATACACACACACACACACACACACACACACACTCACACTCACACTCACTCACTCACACTCACACAAGATGCGCCTCCACTGCTGGACTCGCCAAGGTGGAGACCTTCCAGCCTCCTTCACCTACCCGCCCCCCACCCCCAGCTCGTGGCCGCCCCCGCCGCCGCCGCCGCCGCCGCCGCCGCCGCCGCCGATTGCGCACGCGCGGGTCGCCCGCCCTTTGACCCCAGGCAGGGGCCGCCCTCCCCGACAACCCCTTTCAGCTGCGCCCCCCACCCTGTGGGTGGGCTGCCGCCTATTCACCCCGGGCCCGGGCTGGGGCACTGCGCATGGGGGAGGGGAGCGAGTGTATGGGGCGTCTCTCTCTCTCTCTAGGGATGTGTCCCATGGGTGGGGTGGCGTGGTTTGTGGGGCGCTGAAGAAATCAGTCCCCTCCATCTCCTACCTCTGGAAAACGCCCAAGCCCTTGGAGAACTGCCGGCAACGCGACCGTGGGGGCCGGGACCCTCCTCTGTGTCCTCCTGTGGCCCGGTCCAAGGGGCCTGGGCCTGGCCGGGGCTGCATTGGACCCCGACCACCCTGGCGTGTGGACTCGCTAAAAATCGGCGATTAGATATTGGATTCCAGCTTCATTGAGGTCATTTCACTAATGAGTGCACCGGAAAGAGTTTCCTAATCCATCTGTGAGGGTGGCAACTGAAAGAGAATTTTAAAGCTGACAGAATAGGCGAGGAAAGGCATAGGAGATTTCCACACCCAGTAAGGAAGCCTTTCCCGAAATGGAAGAAAGAAACGAGCAAACAGAAACACCGGTAGCCCGCCAGGATCAGAGTCTGCCCCCGAGAGAAAGTACCCTGACCAGGTTCACCCGTGGGTGGGTGGCGAGCTAGCGGCATTCAGAAGAGCGAGGCCCGCAGTCTGTGCAGAAGACACCTGCACTCGGGTGTGTGTGGCGGCACGATTCACAAGCAGCTCCAGATGTTAAGCCAAGGAGAAGCCAGGGAGTTCCCAACGCCCCAGGTGTCCTCAGCCCACGACTGGCTGCTGGGGGAATGCGAAGCCCGGCTCCTTGTCTCAGAGCGGGACAACCAGGAGGTGTGACGTACACCCCGGGGTTCCCAGGAGGATCAGGCTGAAGCTGGGACTTGGCCTGAAAGTGTCCCCTCGCATGGCCACCCGCTTCCCCTTCCTGCTCCTCTACTCCTGGTGCCCCTCCATCCAGGGGCCAGACCTTAAAGAGTCACCCGCAAGAGAATCCTGGTCCCAAAGGAGCCTTCTGGGGGACCCGTGCTGAGAGAGGTTGTGGGCATGGCCCGCTGGGGCTCTGCCCGACCCAGGGCTGAGAGGTGCAACCTCCCAGCTCTGGGTCCCTGCAGGGGAAGCGTTGGCAAGCACAGGGCCAGTCCTCCAAAGGCCCAGGTGCAGGGAGCCCAGGCCAAGCAGCCTGTGGAAGAAGCCACCCCGGGAACACGACTGCAGGCCACGGCCCTTCCCACCTCCTCCTCCTCCTCCTCCTGCTCCTCCACCCCCCCGACCTCCCACCCCCACCCCCCCGACATGGCGCAGGGCTCAGAGACACCTCAGACACTTGCTACCCAAAGTGCAAAGGGCATCAGTTGCTCCTCCACACCCCCCCCCCTGCCCAGCAGACCGCGTTGTCCAGCCAGCCCCCGGGCCTCCCTGGGGTGCCCAGCACAAAAGTGCAGACAACCACCGGACCCTCAATCTCAGTTTTCGGATGTTTTTGCCACTCTAAGGACCCGCAGGCCAGCTGGGCCTTCTGGCAGGACAGAGAGCCCCGGAATCCGACGTGGAGAGCCGGGTGTACGTCCCCACGAGGAGGCGGTCCCCACCTCCGCGGCTCTCCCCTTGCGGGGGGGAAAAGCAGCCACGGGGCCTCAGAGAAGACACCAGGCTGGGCGCCCGCCCCACAGTGGGGGCACGTCCCCCGCAGGCCACTTAGCGCCGGCCGCCGGCCGGCGGACGGTTGGGTGGCGCGAGACGCTGCGGCCGCCCTGCTACCGGGTTCCTGGGAGGGCGTCCTGGAACCAGCGTCCACACCAAGCCCTTGGAAGGCCCAGGCGACGGAGGAGCCCCGTCAGGCAGGGGCCGAGGACGGTGACGGCCCGGGCGGGGAGGAGCGTGTCAGGCAGGGGCAGAGGACGGTGACAGGTGACAGGCCGGGCGGGAAGGAGTCAGTCAGGCAGGGGCCGAGGAGGAGACGGGCTGGGTAAGGGTTAGGGTTAGAGTCAGGGCACAAGTCACAATCGCAAAGACCTGGAAGCGACCCGAGTGCCCAGCGACCCACGAGTGCGTAAATGAAATGTGGCGCGTGGACACCACGGAGTGCTATTCAGCTAGGAGGAGCAGCGGTGAGAGGGCACCTCTCGTGGTTCTCCTGGCCAGAGCTGGAACCCGTTCCAGTAAGCCAGGTAGCCCAAGAATGGACACACGAGCACCACGTGCTCGCGCTCACCAGCAAATGGGTACGAACCGATGGACACCTAAGTGGACACAGAGGAATCACCTTCATCGGGTGGGTGTCGGGCGGGTGGGGGGAGGGGATGGGCATACACCTCCATTAGGAATGGGGTGGGTGCGCACCGACTGGGGGATGGGCGCACTTGAGGCTCTGACCCGAGGGGGGAGGCTGGGAGAGGGCAACGTACCCGACCTTAACATTGGTACCCCCACAATACGCTGCAACAACATCAGAGGTAAATGAATAACAACACAGGGGGGAGGGGGGCACGGGCAACACATGTCACCTTAATACTTGGACTCCCATCATCTGCTTGAAAAGAGAGAGAAAAGAAAATGCAATCATAGAGATAAGAGACACTTTTTAAAAATAATGAATCCGAAGAGAAAAGTAAAAGGAGGCCTGTGGAGCAGGTCTGGGTGTGACTCCGGATCCCCCAACATCAGGTGCCACCACCAAAGATTCCTACGTGTAGCCCATAGAACCCCAAAAGCAACGGGACGAGTTCTGGTCACATACTCCCTCAAAATGACATCCTGGCCTTCTTCTGGAACTCCCTCCCCTCTCAGACTCTCAAGGTTTCCTCCAGCGTGTCGGTTCCCACAGAGCAGACCTTTGGTCTGAGACCTGACAGTCCAGAAGCCACGCATGCTGCCGCGTGACGGCGGTGTCGCGGCTTGGGACAAGAGGAGGCCCCACGGTGCGGGCTGGGGCGCCAGGCACCGCGGCGGGCGCTGAGGGTGGGGGTGACCCCCACCCCGGGCCGCCGCCTCGCTCCCAGAAAGGGGACAGAACAAGAGGCAAAACAAAAAAAAAAAAAAGAAGAAGCCTACGGCACCCGGTATTCCCAGGCGGTCTCCCATCCAAGTACTAACCAGGCCCGACCCTGCTTAGCTTCCGAGACCAGACGAGATCGGGCGCGTTCAGGGTGGTGTGGCCCTAGACGGCGGAGGGCGCCCCTGCCCCGCTCAAGAAGCCGAGCCTCTCTGCGCTTCCCCGCCGCCTCCTCCCGCCCCAGGCCCCGCGCCGGCGCTGACCGGCGCCGGGCCGGGCCTGTTGAGTTCACCGGCCGGGTCCGGCGGGCTCCGTGGGACGGGGGTGACAGGCGGGGCGGGGCGGGGCGGGCAGGGAGCGGCGGGCCGGGGTGGGGGGCTGTCTCTCTATACACACACACACACACACACACACACACACTCACACTCACACTCACACAAGATGCGCCTCCACTGCTGGACTCGCCAAGGTGGAGACCTTCCAGCCTCCTTCACCTACCCGCCCCCCACCCCCAGCTCGTGGCCGCCCCCACCGCCGCCGCCGCCGCCGCCGATTGCGCACGCGCGGGTCGCCCGCCCTTTGACCCCAGGCAGGGGCCGCCCTCCCCGACAACCCCTTTCAGCTGCGCCCCCCACCCTGTGGGTGGGCTGCCGCCTATTCACCCCGGGCCCGGGCTGGGGCACTGCGCATGGGGGAGGGGAGCGAGTGTATGGGGCGTCTCTCTCTCTCTCTAGGGATGTGTCCCATGGGTGGGGTGGCGTGGTTTGTGGGGCGCTGAAGAAATCAGTCCCCTCCATCTCCTACCTCTGGAAAACGCCCAAGCCCTTGGAGAACTGCCGGCAACGCGACCGTGGGGGCCGGGACCCTCCTCTGTGTCCTCCTGTGGCCCGGTCCAAGGGGCCTGGGCCTGGCCGGGGCTGCATTGGACCCCGACCTCCCTGGCGTGTGGACTCGCTAAAAATCGGCGATTAGATATTGGATTCCAGCTTCATTGAGGTCATTTCACTAATGAGTGCACCGGAAAGAGTTTCCTAATCCATCTGTGAGGGTGGCAACTGAAAGAGAATTTTAAAGCTGACAGAATAGGCGAGGAAAGGCATAGGAGATTTCCACACCCAGTAAGGAAGCCTTTCCCGAAATGGAAGAAAGAAACGAGCAAACAGAAACACCGGTAGCCCGCCAGGATCAGAGTCTGCCCCCGAGAGAAAGTACCCTGACCAGGTTCACCCGTGGGTGGGTGGCGAGCTAGCGGCATTCAGAAGAGCGAGGCCCGCAGTCTGTGCAGAAGACACCTGCACTCGGGTGTGTGTGGCGGCACGATTCACAAGCAGCTCCAGATGTTAAGCCAAGGAGAAGCCAGGGAGTTCCCAACGCCCCAGGTGTCCTCAGCCCACGACTGGCTGCTGGGGGAATGCGAAGCCCGGCTCCTTGTCTCAGAGCGGGACAACCAGGAGGTGTGACGTACACCCCGGGGTTTCCAGGAGGATCAGGCTGAAGCTGGGACTTGGCCTGAAAGTGTCCCCTCGCATGGCCACCCGCTTCCCCTTCCTGCTCCTCTACTCCTGGTGCCCCTCCATCCAGGGGCCAGACCTTAAAGAGTCACCCGCAAGAGAATCCTGGTCCCAAAGGAGCCTTCTGGGGGACCCGTGCTGAGAGAGGTTGTGGGCATGGCCCGCTGGGGCTCTGCCCGACCCAGGGCTGAGAGGTGCAACCTCCCAGCTCTGGGTCCCTGCAGGGGAAGCGTTGGCAAGCACAGGGCCAGTCCTCCAAAGGCCCAGGTGCAGGGAGCCCAGGCCAAGCAGCCTGTGGAAGAAGCCACCCCGGGAACACGACTGCAGGCCACGGCCCTTCCCACCTCCTCCTCCTCCTCCTCCTGCTCCTCCACCCCCCCGACCTCCCACCCCCACCCCCCCGACATGGCGCAGGGCTCAGAGACACCTCAGACACTTGCTACCCAAAGTGCAAAGGGCATCAGTTGCTCCTCCACACCCCCCCCCCTGCCCAGCAGACCGCGTTGTCCAGCCAGCCCCCGGGCCTCCCTGGGGTGCCCAGCACAAAAGTGCAGACAACCACCGGACCCTCAATCTCAGTTTTCGGATGTTTTTGCCACTCTAAGGACCCGCAGGCCAGCTGGGCCTTCTGGCAGGACAGAGAGCCCCGGAATCCGACGTGGAGAGCCGGGTGTACGTCCCCACGAGGAGGCGGTCCCCACCTCCGCGGCTCTCCCCTTGCGGGGGGGAAAAGCAGCCACGGGGCCTCAGAGAAGACACCAGGCTGGGCGCCCGCCCCACAGTGGGGGCACGTCCCCCGCAGGCCACTTAGCGCCGGCCGCCGGCCGGCGGACGGTTGGGTGGCGCGAGACGCTGCGGCCGCCCTGCTACCGGGTTCCTGGGAGGGCGTCCTGGAACCAGCGTCCACACCAAGCCCTTGGAAGGCCCAGGCGACGGAGGAGCCCCGTCAGGCAGGGGCCGAGGACGGTGACGGCCCGGGCGGGGAGGAGCGTGTCAGGCAGGGGCAGAGGACGGTGACAGGTGACAGGCCGGGCGGGAAGGAGTCAGTCAGGCAGGGGCCGAGGAGGAGACGGGCTGGGTAAGGGTTAGGGTTAGAGTCAGGGCACAAGTCACAATTGCAAAGACCTGGAAGCGACCCGAGTGCCCAGCGACCCACGAGTGCGTAAATGAAATGTGGCGCGTGGACACCACGGAGTGCTATTCAGCTAGGAGGAGCAGCGGTGAGAGGGCACCTCTCGTGGTTCTCCTGGCCAGAGCTGGAACCCGTTCCAGTAAGCCAGGTAGCCCAAGAATGGACACACGAGCACCACGTGCTCGCGCTCACCAGCAAATGGGTACGAACCGATGGACACCTAAGTGGACACAGAGGAATCACCTTCATCGGGTGGGTGTCGGGCGGGTGGGGGGAGGGGATGGGCATACACCTCCATTAGGAATGGGGTGGGTGCGCACCGACTGGGGGATGGGCGCACTTGAGGCTCTGACCCGAGGGGGGAGGCTGGGAGAGGGCAACGTACCCGACCTTAACATTGGTACCCCCACAATACGCTGCAACAACATGAGAGGTAAATGAATAAGAACACAGGGGGGAGGGGGGCACGGGCAACACATGTCACCTTAATACTTGGACTCCCATCATCTGCTTGAAAAGAGAGAGAAAAGAAAATGCAATCATAGAGATAAGAGACACTTTTTAAAAATAATGAATCCGAAGAGAAAAGTAAAAGGAGGCCTGTGGAGCAGGTCTGGGTGTGACTCCGGATCCCCCAACATCAGGTGCCACCACCAAAGATTCCTACGTGTAGCCCATAGAACCCCAAAAGCAACGGGACGAGTTCTGGTCACATACTCCCTCAAAATGACATCCTGGCCTTCTTCTGGAACTCCCTCCCCTCTCAGACTCTCAAGGTTTCCTCCAGCGTGTCGGTTCCCACAGAGCAGACCTTTGGTCTGAGACCTGACAGTCCAGAAGCCACGCATGCTGCCGCGTGACGGCGGTGTCGCGGCTTGGGACAAGAGGAGGCCCCACGGTGCGGGCTGGGGCGCCAGGCACCGCGGCGGGCGCTGAGGGTGGGGGTGACCCCCACCCCGGGCCGCCGCCTCGCTCCCAGAAAGGGGACAGAACAAGAGGCAAAACAAAAAAAAAAAGAAGAAGAAGCCTACGGCACCCGGTATTCCCAGGCGGTCTCCCATCCAAGTACTAACCAGGCCCGACCCTGCTTAGCTTCCGAGACCAGACGAGATCGGGCGCGTTCAGGGTGGTGTGGCCCTAGACGGCGGAGGGCGCCCCTGCCCCGCTCAAGAAGCCGAGCCTCTCTGCGCTTCCCCGCCGCCTCCTCCCGCCCCAGGCCCCGCGCCGGCGCTGACCGGCGCCGGGCCGGGCCTGTTGAGTTCACCGGCCGGGTCCGGCGGGCTCCGTGGGACGGGGGTGACAGGCGGGGCGGGGCGGGGCGGGGCGGGCAGGGAGCGGCGGGCCGGGGTGGGGGGCTGTCTCTCTATACACACACACACACACACACACACACACACTCACACTCACACTCACACAAGATGCGCCTCCACTGCTGGACTCGCCAAGGTGGAGACCTTCCAGCCTCCTTCACCTACCCGCCCCCCACCCCCAGCTCGTGGCCGCCCCCACCGCCGCCGCCGCCGCCGCCGATTGCGCACGCGCGGGTCGCCCGCCCTTTGACCCCAGGCAGGGGCCGCCCTCCCCGACAACCCCTTTCAGCTGCGCCCCCCACCCTGTGGGTGGGCTGCCGCCTATTCACCCCGGGCCCGGGCTGGGGCACTGCGCATGGGGGAGGGGAGCGAGTGTATGGGGCGTCTCTCTCTCTCTCTAGGGATGTGTCCCATGGGTGGGGTGGCGTGGTTTGTGGGGCGCTGAAGAAATCAGTCCCCTCCATCTCCTACCTCTGGAAAACGCCCAAGCCCTTGGAGAACTGCCGGCAACGCGACCGTGGGGGCCGGGACCCTCCTCTGTGTCCTCCTGTGGCCCGGTCCAAGGGGCCTGGGCCTGGCCGGGGCTGCATTGGACCCCGACCACCCTGGCGTGTGGACTCGCTAAAAATCGGCGATTAGATATTGGATTCCAGCTTCATTGAGGTCATTTCACTAATGAGTGCACCGGAAAGAGTTTCCTAATCCATCTGTGAGGGTGGCAACTGAAAGAGAATTTTAAAGCTGACAGAATAGGCGAGGAAAGGCATAGGAGATTTCCACACCCAGTAAGGAAGCCTTTCCCGAAATGGAAGAAAGAAACGAGCAAACAGAAACACCGGTAGCCCGCCAGGATCAGAGTCTGCCCCCGAGAGAAAGTACCCTGACCAGGTTCACCCGTGGGTGGGTGGCGAGCTAGCGGCATTCAGAAGAGCGAGGCCCGCAGTCTGTGCAGAAGACACCTGCACTCGGGTGTGTGTGGCGGCACGATTCACAAGCAGCTCCAGATGTTAAGCCAAGGAGAAGCCAGGGAGTTCCCAACGCCCCAGGTGTCCTCAGCCCACGACTGGCTGCTGGGGGAATGCGAAGCCCGGCTCCTTGTCTCAGAGCGGGACAACCAGGAGGTGTGACGTACACCCCGGGGTTCCCAGGAGGATCAGGCTGAAGCTGGGACTTGGCCTGAAAGTGTCCCCTCGCATGGCCACCCGCTTCCCCTTCCTGCTCCTCTACTCCTGGTGCCCCTCCATCCAGGGGCCAGACCTTAAAGAGTCACCCGCAAGAGAATCCTGGTCCCAAAGGAGCCTTCTGGGGGACCCGTGCTGAGAGAGGTTGTGGGCATGGCCCGCTGGGGCTCTGCCCGACCCAGGGCTGAGAGGTGCAACCTCCCAGCTCTGGGTCCCTGCAGGGGAAGCGTTGGCAAGCACAGGGCCAGTCCTCCAAAGGCCCAGGTGCAGGGAGCCCAGGCCAAGCAGCCTGTGGAAGAAGCCACCCCGGGAACACGACTGCAGGCCACGGCCCTTCCCACCTCCTCCTCCTCCTCCTCCTGCTCCTCCACCCCCCCGACCTCCCACCCCCACCCCCCCGACATGGCGCAGGGCTCAGAGACACCTCAGACACTTGCTACCCAAAGTGCAAAGGGCATCAGTTGCTCCTCCACACCCCCCCCCCCCTGCCCAGCAGACCGCGTTGTCCAGCCAGCCCCCGGGCCTCCCTGGGGTGCCCAGCACAAAAGTGCAGACAACCACCGGACCCTCAATCTCAGTTTTCGGATGTTTTTGCCACTCTAAGGACCCGCAGGCCAGCTGGGCCTTCTGGCAGGACAGAGAGCCCCGGAATCCGACGTGGAGAGCCGGGTGTACGTCCCCACGAGGAGGCGGTCCCCACCTCCGCGGCTCTCCCCTTGCGGGGGGGAAAAGCAGCCACGGGGCCTCAGAGAAGACACCAGGCTGGGCGCCCGCCCCACAGTGGGGGCACGTCCCCCGCAGGCCACTTAGCGCCGGCCGCCGGCCGGCGGACGGTTGGGTGGCGCGAGACGCTGCGGCCGCCCTGCTACCGGGTTCCTGGGAGGGCGTCCTGGAACCAGCGTCCACACCAAGCCCTTGGAAGGCCCAGGCGACGGAGGAGCCCCGTCAGGCAGGGGCCGAGGACGGTGACGGCCCGGGCGGGGAGGAGCGTGTCAGGCAGGGGCAGAGGACGGTGACAGGTGACAGGCCGGGCGGGAAGGAGTCAGTCAGGCAGGGGCCGAGGAGGAGACGGGCTGGGTAAGGGTTAGGGTTAGAGTCAGGGCACAAGTCACAATCGCAAAGACCTGGAAGCGACCCGAGTGCCCAGCGACCCACGAGTGCGTAAATGAAATGTGGCGCGTGGACACCACGGAGTGCTATTCAGCTAGGAGGAGCAGCGGTGAGAGGGCACCTCTCGTGGTTCTCCTGGCCAGAGCTGGAACCCGTTCCAGTAAGCCAGGTAGCCCAAGAATGGACACACGAGCACCACGTGCTCGCGCTCACCAGCAAATGGGTACGAACCGATGGACACCTAAGTGGACACAGAGGAATCACCTTCATCGGGTGGGTGTCGGGCGGGTGGGGGGAGGGGATGGGCATACACCTCCATTAGGAATGGGGTGGGTGCGCACCGACTGGGGGATGGGCGCACTTGAGGCTCTGACCCGAGGGGGGAGGCTGGGAGAGGGCAACGTACCCGACCTTAACATTGGTACCCCCACAATACGCTGCAACAACATCAGAGGTAAATGAATAAGAACACAGGGGGGAGGGGGGCACGGGCAACACATGTCACCTTAATACTTGGACTCCCATCATCTGCTTGAAAAGAGAGAGAAAAGAAAATGCAATCATAGAGATAAGAGACACTTTTTAAAAATAATGAATCCGAAGAGAAAAGTAAAAGGAGGCCTGTGGAGCAGGTCTGGGTGTGACTCCGGATCCCCCAACATCAGGTGCCACCACCAAAGATTCCTACGTGTAGCCCATAGAACCCCAAAAGCAACGGGACGAGTTCTGGTCACATACTCCCTCAAAATGACATCCTGGCCTTCTTCTGGAACTCCCTCCCCTCTCAGACTCTCAAGGTTTCCTCCAGCGTGTCGGTTCCCACAGAGCAGACCTTTGGTCTGAGACCTGACAGTCCAGAAGCCACGCATGCTGCCGCGTGACGGCGGTGTCGCGGCTTGGGACAAGAGGAGGCCCCACGGTGCGGGCTGGGGCGCCAGGCACCGCGGCGGGCGCTGAGGGTGGGGGTGACCCCCACCCCGGGCCGCCGCCTCGCTCCCAGAAAGGGGACAGAACAAGAGGCAAAACAAAAAAAAAAAAAAGAAGAAGCCTACGGCACCCGGTATTCCCAGGCGGTCTCCCATCCAAGTACTAACCAGGCCCGACCCTGCTTAGCTTCCGAGACCAGACGAGATCGGGCGCGTTCAGGGTGGTGTGGCCCTAGACGGCGGAGGGCGCCCCTGCCCCGCTCAAGAAGCCGAGCCTCTCTGCGCTTCCCCGCCGCCTCCTCCCGCCCCAGGCCCCGCGCCGGCGCTGACCGGCGCCGGGCCGGGCCTGTTGAGTTCACCGGCCGGGTCCGGCGGGCTCCGTGGGACGGGGGTGACAGGCGGGGCGGGGCGGGGCGGGCAGGGAGCGGCGGGCCGGGGTGGGGGGGCTGTCTCTCTATACACACACACACACACACACACACACACACTCACACTCACACTCACTCACTCACACTCACACAAGATGCGCCTCCACTGCTGGACTCGCCAAGGTGGAGACCTTCCAGCCTCCTTCACCTACCCGCCCCCCACCCCCAGCTCGTGGCCGCCCCCGCCGCCGCCGCCGCCGCCGCCGCCGCCGCCGCCGATTGCGCACGCGCGGGTCGCCCGCCCTTTGACCCCAGGCAGGGGCCGCCCTCCCCGACAACCCCTTTCAGCTGCGCCCCCCACCCTGTGGGTGGGCTGCCGCCTATTCACCCCGGGCCCGGGCTGGGGCACTGCGCATGGGGGAGGGGAGCGAGTGTATGGGGCGTCTCTCTCTCTCTCTAGGGATGTGTCCCATGGGTGGGGTGGCGTGGTTTGTGGGGCGCTGAAGAAATCAGTCCCCTCCATCTCCTACCTCTGGAAAACGCCCAAGCCCTTGGAGAACTGCCGGCAACGCGACCGTGGGGGCCGGGACCCTCCTCTGTGTCCTCCTGTGGCCCGGTCCAAGGGGCCTGGGCCTGGCCGGGGCTGCATTGGACCCCGACCACCCTGGCGTGTGGACTCGCTAAAAATCGGCGATTAGATATTGGATTCCAGCTTCATTGAGGTCATTTCACTAATGAGTGCACCGGAAAGAGTTTCCTAATCCATCTGTGAGGGTGGCAACTGAAAGAGAATTTTAAAGCTGACAGAATAGGCGAGGAAAGGCATAGGAGATTTCCACACCCAGTAAGGAAGCCTTTCCCGAAATGGAAGAAAGAAACGAGCAAACAGAAACACCGGTAGCCCGCCAGGATCAGAGTCTGCCCCCGAGAGAAAGTACCCTGACCAGGTTCACCCGTGGGTGGGTGGCGAGCTAGCGGCATTCAGAAGAGCGAGGCCCGCAGTCTGTGCAGAAGACACCTGCACTCGGGTGTGTGTGGCGGCACGATTCACAAGCAGCTCCAGATGTTAAGCCAAGGAGAAGCCAGGGAGTTCCCAACGCCCCAGGTGTCCTCAGCCCACGACTGGCTGCTGGGGGAATGCGAAGCCCGGCTCCTTGTCTCAGAGCGGGACAACCAGGAGGTGTGACGTACACCCCGGGGTTCCCAGGAGGATCAGGCTGAAGCTGGGACTTGGCCTGAAAGTGTCCCCTCGCATGGCCACCCGCTTCCCCTTCCTGCTCCTCTACTCCTGGTGCCCCTCCATCCAGGGGCCAGACCTTAAAGAGTCACCCGCAAGAGAATCCTGGTCCCAAAGGAGCCTTCTGGGGGACCCGTGCTGAGAGAGGTTGTGGGCATGGCCCGCTGGGGCTCTGCCCGACCCAGGGCTGAGAGGTGCAACCTCCCAGCTCTGGGTCCCTGCAGGGGAAGCGTTGGCAAGCACAGGGCCAGTCCTCCAAAGGCCCAGGTGCAGGGAGCCCAGGCCAAGCAGCCTGTGGAAGAAGCCACCCCGGGAACACGACTGCAGGCCACGGCCCTTCCCACCTCCTCCTCCTCCTCCTCCTGCTCCTCCACCCCCCCGACCTCCCACCCCCACCCCCCCGACATGGCGCAGGGCTCAGAGACACCTCAGACACTTGCTACCCAAAGTGCAAAGGGCATCAGTTGCTCCTCCACACCCCCCCCCCTGCCCAGCAGACCGCGTTGTCCAGCCAGCCCCCGGGCCTCCCTGGGGTGCCCAGCACAAAAGTGCAGACAACCACCGGACCCTCAATCTCAGTTTTCGGATGTTTTTGCCACTCTAAGGACCCGCAGGCCAGCTGGGCCTTCTGGCAGGACAGAGAGCCCCGGAATCCGACGTGGAGAGCCGGGTGTACGTCCCCACGAGGAGGCGGTCCCCACCTCCGCGGCTCTCCCCTTGCGGGGGGGAAAAGCAGCCACGGGGCCTCAGAGAAGACACCAGGCTGGGCGCCCGCCCCACAGTGGGGGCACGTCCCCCGCAGGCCACTTAGCGCCGGCCGCCGGCCGGCGGACGGTTGGGTGGCGCGAGACGCTGCGGCCGCCCTGCTACCGGGTTCCTGGGAGGGCGTCCTGGAACCAGCGTCCACACCAAGCCCTTGGAAGGCCCAGGCGACGGAGGAGCCCCGTCAGGCAGGGGCCGAGGACGGTGACGGCCCGGGCGGGGAGGAGCGTGTCAGGCAGGGGCAGAGGACGGTGACAGGTGACAGGCCGGGCGGGAAGGAGTCAGTCAGGCAGGGGCCGAGGAGGAGACGGGCTGGGTAAGGGTTAGGGTTAGAGTCAGGGCACAAGTCACAATCGCAAAGACCTGGAAGCGACCCGAGTGCCCAGCGACCCACGAGTGCGTAAATGAAATGTGGCGCGTGGACACCACGGAGTGCTATTCAGCTAGGAGGAGCAGCGGTGAGAGGGCACCTCTCGTGGTTCTCCTGGCCAGAGCTGGAACCCGTTCCAGTAAGCCAGGTAGCCCAAGAATGGACACACGAGCACCACGTGCTCGCGCTCACCAGCAAATGGGTACGAACCGATGGACACCTAAGTGGACACAGAGGAATCACCTTCATCGGGTGGGTGTCGGGCGGGTGGGGGGAGGGGATGGGCATACACCTCCATTAGGAATGGGGTGGGTGCGCACCGACTGGGGGATGGGCGCACTTGAGGCTCTGACCCGAGGGGGGAGGCTGGGAGAGGGCAACGTACCCGACCTTAACATTGGTACCCCCACAATACGCTGCAACAACATCAGAGGTAAATGAATAAGAACACAGGGGGGAGGGGGGCACGGGCAACACATGTCACCTTAATACTTGGACTCCCATCATCTGCTTGAAAAGAGAGAGAAAAGAAAATGCAATCATAGAGATAAGAGACACTTTTTAAAAATAATGAATCCGAAGAGAAAAGTAAAAGGAGGCCTGTGGAGCAGGTCTGGGTGTGACTCCGGATCCCCCAACATCAGGTGCCACCACCAAAGATTCCTACGTGTAGCCCATAGAACCCCAAAAGCAACGGGACGAGTTCTGGTCACATACTCCCTCAAAATGACATCCTGGCCTTCTTCTGGAACTCCCTCCCCTCTCAGACTCTCAAGGTTTCCTCCAGCGTGTCGGTTCCCACAGAGCAGACCTTTGGTCTGAGACCTGACAGTCCAGAAGCCACGCATGCTGCCGCGTGACGGCGGTGTCGCGGCTTGGGACAAGAGGAGGCCCCACGGTGCGGGCTGGGGCGCCAGGCACCGCGGCGGGCGCTGAGGGTGGGGGTGACCCCCACCCCGGGCCGCCGCCTCGCTCCCAGAAAGGGGACAGAACAAGAGGCAAAACAAAAAAAAAAAAAAGAAGAAGCCTACGGCACCCGGTATTCCCAGGCGGTCTCCCATCCAAGTACTAACCAGGCCCGACCCTGCTTAGCTTCCGAGACCAGACGAGATCGGGCGCGTTCAGGGTGGTGTGGCCCTAGACGGCGGAGGGCGCCCCTGCCCCGCTCAAGAAGCCGAGCCTCTCTGCGCTTCCCCGCCGCCTCCTCCCGCCCCAGGCCCCGCGCCGGCGCTGACCGGCGCCGGGCCGGGCCTGTTGAGTTCACCGGCCGGGTCCGGCGGGCTCCGTGGGACGGGGGTGACAGGCGGGGTGGGGCGGGGCGGGCAGGGAGCGGCGGGCCGGGGTGGGGGGCTGTCTCTCTATACACACACACACACACACACACACACACACTCACACTCACACTCACTCACTCACACTCACACAAGATGCGCCTCCACTGCTGGACTCGCCAAGGTGGAGACCTTCCAGCCTCCTTCACCTACCCGCCCCCCACCCCCAGCTCGTGGCCGCCCCCGCCGCCGCCGCCGCCGCCGCCGCCGATTGCGCACGCGCGGGTCGCCCGCCCTTTGACCCCAGGCAGGGGCCGCCCTCCCCGACAACCCCTTTCAGCTGCGCCCCCCACCCTGTGGGTGGGCTGCCGCCTATTCACCCCGGGCCCGGGCTGGGGCACTGCGCATGGGGGAGGGGAGCGAGTGTATGGGGCGTCTCTCTCTCTCTCTAGGGATGTGTCCCATGGGTGGGGTGGCGTGGTTTGTGGGGCGCTGAAGAAATCAGTCCCCTCCATCTCCTACCTCTGGAAAACGCCCAAGCCCTTGGAGAACTGCCGGCAACGCGACCGTGGGGGCCGGGACCCTCCTCTGTGTCCTCCTGTGGCCCGGTCCAAGGGGCCTGGGCCTGGCCGGGGCTGCATTGGACCCCGACCACCCTGGCGTGTGGACTCGCTAAAAATCGGCGATTAGATATTGGATTCCAGCTTCATTGAGGTCATTTCACTAATGAGTGCACCGGAAAGAGTTTCCTAATCCATCTGTGAGGGTGGCAACTGAAAGAGAATTTTAAAGCTGACAGAATAGGCGAGGAAAGGCATAGGAGATTTCCACACCCAGTAAGGAAGCCTTTCCCGAAATGGAAGAAAGAAACGAGCAAACAGAAACACCGGTAGCCCGCCAGGATCAGAGTCTGCCCCCGAGAGAAAGTACCCTGACCAGGTTCACCCGTGGGTGGGTGGCGAGCTAGCGGCATTCAGAAGAGCGAGGCCCGCAGTCTGTGCAGAAGACACCTGCACTCGGGTGTGTGTGGCGGCACGATTCACAAGCAGCTCCAGATGTTAAGCCAAGGAGAAGCCAGGGAGTTCCCAACGCCCCAGGTGTCCTCAGCCCACGACTGGCTGCTGGGGGAATGCGAAGCCCGGCTCCTTGTCTCAGAGCGGGACAACCAGGAGGTGTGACGTACACCCCGGGGTTCCCAGGAGGATCAGGCTGAAGCTGGGACTTGGCCTGAAAGTGTCCCCTCGCATGGCCACCCGCTTCCCCTTCCTGCTCCTCTACTCCTGGTGCCCCTCCATCCAGGGGCCAGACCTTAAAGAGTCACCCGCAAGAGAATCCTGGTCCCAAAGGAGCCTTCTGGGGGACCCGTGCTGAGAGAGGTTGTGGGCATGGCCCGCTGGGGCTCTGCCCGACCCAGGGCTGAGAGGTGCAACCTCCCAGCTCTGGGTCCCTGCAGGGGAAGCGTTGGCAAGCACAGGGCCAGTCCTCCAAAGGCCCAGGTGCAGGGAGCCCAGGCCAAGCAGCCTGTGGAAGAAGCCACCCCGGGAACACGACTGCAGGCCACGGCCCTTCCCACCTCCTCCTCCTCCTCCTCCTCCTCCTGCTCCTCCACCCCCCCGACCTCCCACCCCCACCCCCCCGACATGGCGCAGGGCTCAGAGACACCTCAGACACTTGCTACCCAAAGTGCAAAGGGCATCAGTTGCTCCTCCACACCCCCCCCCTGCCCAGCAGACCGCGTTGTCCAGCCAGCCCCCGGGCCTCCCTGGGGTGCCCAGCACAAAAGTGCAGACAACCACCGGACCCTCAATCTCAGTTTTCGGATGTTTTTGCCACTCTAAGGACCCGCAGGCCAGCTGGGCCTTCTGGCAGGACAGAGAGCCCCGGAATCCGACGTGGAGAGCCGGGTGTACGTCCCCACGAGGAGGCGGTCCCCACCTCCGCGGCTCTCCCCTTGCGGGGGGGAAAAGCAGCCACGGGGCCTCAGAGAAGACACCAGGCTGGGCGCCCGCCCCACAGTGGGGGCACGTCCCCCGCAGGCCACTTAGCGCCGGCCGCCGGCCGGCGGACGGTTGGGTGGCGCGAGACGCTGCGGCCGCCCTGCTACCGGGTTCCTGGGAGGGCGTCCTGGAACCAGCGTCCACACCAAGCCCTTGGAAGGCCCAGGCGACGGAGGAGCCCCGTCAGGCAGGGGCCGAGGACGGTGACGGCCCGGGCGGGGAGGAGCGTGTCAGGCAGGGGCAGAGGACGGTGACAGGTGACAGGCCGGGCGGGAAGGAGTCAGTCAGGCAGGGGCCGAGGAGGAGACGGGCTGGGTAAGGGTTAGGGTTAGAGTCAGGGCACAAGTCACAATCGCAAAGACCTGGAAGCGACCCGAGTGCCCAGCGACCCACGAGTGCGTAAATGAAATGTGGCGCGTGGACACCACGGAGTGCTATTCAGCTAGGAGGAGCAGCGGTGAGAGGGCACCTCTCGTGGTTCTCCTGGCCAGAGCTGGAACCCGTTCCAGTAAGCCAGGTAGCCCAAGAATGGACACACGAGCACCACGTGCTCGCGCTCACCAGCAAATGGGTACGAACCGATGGACACCTAAGTGGACACAGAGGAATCACCTTCATCGGGTGGGTGTCGGGCGGGTGGGGGGAGGGGATGGGCATACACCTCCATTAGGAATGGGGTGGGTGCGCACCGACTGGGGGATGGGCGCACTTGAGGCTCTGACCCGAGGGGGGAGGCTGGGAGAGGGCAACGTACCCGACCTTAACATTGGTACCCCCACAATACGCTGCAACAACATCAGAGGTAAATGAATAAGAACACAGGGGGGAGGGGGGCACGGGCAACACATGTCACCTTAATACTTGGACTCCCATCATCTGCTTGAAAAGAGAGAGAAAAGAAAATGCAATCATAGAGATAAGAGACACTTTTTAAAAATAATGAATCCGAAGAGAAAAGTAAAAGGAGGCCTGTGGAGCAGGTCTGGGTGTGACTCCGGATCCCCCAACATCAGGTGCCACCACCAAAGATTCCTACGTGTAGCCCATAGAACCCCAAAAGCAACGGGACGAGTTCTGGTCACATACTCCCTCAAAATGACATCCTGGCCTTCTTCTGGAACTCCCTCCCCTCTCAGACTCTCAAGGTTTCCTCCAGCGTGTCGGTTCCCACAGAGCAGACCTTTGGTCTGAGACCTGACAGTCCAGAAGCCACGCATGCTGCCGCGTGACGGCGGTGTCGCGGCTTGGGACAAGAGGAGGCCCCACGGTGCGGGCTGGGGCGCCAGGCACCGCGGCGGGCGCTGAGGGTGGGGGTGACCCCCACCCCGGGCCGCCGCCTCGCTCCCAGAAAGGGGACAGAACAAGAGGCAAAACAAAAAAAAAAAGAAGAAGAAGCCTACGGCACCCGGTATTCCCAGGCGGTCTCCCATCCAAGTACTAACCAGGCCCGACCCTGCTTAGCTTCCGAGACCAGACGAGATCGGGCGCGTTCAGGGTGGTGTGGCCCTAGACGGCGGAGGGCGCCCCTGCCCCGCTCAAGAAGCCGAGCCTCTCTGCGCTTCCCCGCCGCCTCCTCCCGCCCCAGGCCCCGCGCCGGCGCTGACCGGCGCCGGGCCGGGCCTGTTGAGTTCACCGGCCGGGTCCGGCGGGCTCCGTGGGACGGGGGTGACAGGCGGGGCGGGGCGGGGCGGGCAGGGAGCGGCGGGCCGGGGTGGGGGGCTGTCTCTCTATACACACACACACACACACACACACACACACTCACACTCACACTCACTCACTCACACTCACACAAGATGCGCCTCCACTGCTGGACTCGCCAAGGTGGAGACCTTCCAGCCTCCTTCACCTACCCGCCCCCCACCCCCAGCTCGTGGCCGCCCCCACCGCCGCCGCCGCCGCCGCCGCCGCCGCCGCCGCCGCCGCCGCCGCCGCCGCCGCCGATTGCGCACGCGCGGGTCGCCCGCCCTTTGACCCCAGGCAGGGGCCGCCCTCCCCGACAACCCCTTTCAGCTGCGCCCCCCACCCTGTGGGTGGGCTGCCGCCTATTCACCCCGGGCCCGGGCTGGGGCACTGCGCATGGGGGAGGGGAGCGAGTGTATGGGGCGTCTCTCTCTCTCTCTAGGGATGTGTCCCATGGGTGGGGTGGCGTGGTTTGTGGGGCGCTGAAGAAATCAGTCCCCTCCATCTCCTACCTCTGGAAAACGCCCAAGCCCTTGGAGAACTGCCGGCAACGCGACCGTGGGGGCCGGGACCCTCCTCTGTGTCCTCCTGTGGCCCGGTCCAAGGGGCCTGGGCCTGGCCGGGGCTGCATTGGACCCCGACCACCCTGGCGTGTGGACTCGCTAAAAATCGGCGATTAGATATTGGATTCCAGCTTCATTGAGGTCATTTCACTAATGAGTGCACCGGAAAGAGTTTCCTAATCCATCTGTGAGGGTGGCAACTGAAAGAGAATTTTAAAGCTGACAGAATAGGCGAGGAAAGGCATAGGAGATTTCCACACCCAGTAAGGAAGCCTTTCCCGAAATGGAAGAAAGAAACGAGCAAACAGAAACACCGGTAGCCCGCCAGGATCAGAGTCTGCCCCCGAGAGAAAGTACCCTGACCAGGTTCACCCGTGGGTGGGTGGCGAGCTAGCGGCATTCAGAAGAGCGAGGCCCGCAGTCTGTGCAGAAGACACCTGCACTCGGGTGTGTGTGGCGGCACGATTCACAAGCAGCTCCAGATGTTAAGCCAAGGAGAAGCCAGGGAGTTCCCAACGCCCCAGGTGTCCTCAGCCCACGACTGGCTGCTGGGGGAATGCGAAGCCCGGCTCCTTGTCTCAGAGCGGGACAACCAGGAGGTGTGACGTACACCCCGGGGTTCCCAGGAGGATCAGGCTGAAGCTGGGACTTGGCCTGAAAGTGTCCCCTCGCATGGCCACCCGCTTCCCCTTCCTGCTCCTCTACTCCTGGTGCCCCTCCATCCAGGGGCCAGACCTTAAAGAGTCACCCGCAAGAGAATCCTGGTCCCAAAGGAGCCTTCTGGGGGACCCGTGCTGAGAGAGGTTGTGGGCATGGCCCGCTGGGGCTCTGCCCGACCCAGGGCTGAGAGGTGCAACCTCCCAGCTCTGGGTCCCTGCAGGGGAAGCGTTGGCAAGCACAGGGCCAGTCCTCCAAAGGCCCAGGTGCAGGGAGCCCAGGCCAAGCAGCCTGTGGAAGAAGCCACCCCGGGAACACGACTGCAGGCCACGGCCCTTCCCACCTCCTCCTCCTCCTCCTCCTGCTCCTCCACCCCCCCGACCTCCCACCCCCACCCCCCCGACATGGCGCAGGGCTCAGAGACACCTCAGACACTTGCTACCCAAAGTGCAAAGGGCATCAGTTGCTCCTCCACACCCCCCCCCTGCCCAGCAGACCGCGTTGTCCAGCCAGCCCCCGGGCCTCCCTGGGGTGCCCAGCACAAAAGTGCAGACAACCACCGGACCCTCAATCTCAGTTTTCGGATGTTTTTGCCACTCTAAGGACCCGCAGGCCAGCTGGGCCTTCTGGCAGGACAGAGAGCCCCGGAATCCGACGTGGAGAGCCGGGTGTACGTCCCCACGAGGAGGCGGTCCCCACCTCCGCGGCTCTCCCCTTGCGGGGGGGAAAAGCAGCCACGGGGCCTCAGAGAAGACACCAGGCTGGGCGCCCGCCCCACAGTGGGGGCACGTCCCCCGCAGGCCACTTAGCGCCGGCCGCCGGCCGGCGGACGGTTGGGTGGCGCGAGACGCTGCGGCCGCCCTGCTACCGGGTTCCTGGGAGGGCGTCCTGGAACCAGCGTCCACACCAAGCCCTTGGAAGGCCCAGGCGACGGAGGAGCCCCGTCAGGCAGGGGCCGAGGACGGTGACGGCCCGGGCGGGGAGGAGCGTGTCAGGCAGGGGCAGAGGACGGTGACAGGTGACAGGCCGGGCGGGAAGGAGTCAGTCAGGCAGGGGCCGAGGAGGAGACGGGCTGGGTAAGGGTTAGGGTTAGAGTCAGGGCACAAGTCACAATCGCAAAGACCTGGAAGCGACCCGAGTGCCCAGCGACCCACGAGTGCGTAAATGAAATGTGGCGCGTGGACACCACGGAGTGCTATTCAGCTAGGAGGAGCAGCGGTGAGAGGGCACCTCTCGTGGTTCTCCTGGCCAGAGCTGGAACCCGTTCCAGTAAGCCAGGTAGCCCAAGAATGGACACACGAGCACCACGTGCTCGCGCTCACCAGCAAATGGGTACGAACCGATGGACACCTAAGTGGACACAGAGGAATCACCTTCATCGGGTGGGTGTCGGGCGGGTGGGGGGAGGGGATGGGCATACACCTCCATTAGGAATGGGGTGGGTGCGCACCGACTGGGGGATGGGCGCACTTGAGGCTCTGACCCGAGGGGGGAGGCTGGGAGAGGGCAACGTACCCGACCTTAACATTGGTACCCCCACAATACGCTGCAACAACATCAGAGGTAAATGAATAAGAACACAGGGGGGAGGGGGGCACGGGCAACACATGTCACCTTAATACTTGGACTCCCATCATCTGCTTGAAAAGAGAGAGAAAAGAAAATGCAATCATAGAGATAAGAGACACTTTTTAAAAATAATGAATCCGAAGAGAAAAGTAAAAGGAGGCCTGTGGAGCAGGTCTGGGTGTGACTCCGGATCCCCCAACATCAGGTGCCACCACCAAAGATTCCTACGTGTAGCCCATAGAACCCCAAAAGCAACGGGACGAGTTCTGGTCACATACTCCCTCAAAATGACATCCTGGCCTTCTTCTGGAACTCCCTCCCCTCTCAGACTCTCAAGGTTTCCTCCAGCGTGTCGGTTCCCACAGAGCAGACCTTTGGTCTGAGACCTGACAGTCCAGAAGCCACGCATGCTGCCGCGTGACGGCGGTGTCGCGGCTTGGGACAAGAGGAGGCCCCACGGTGCGGGCTGGGGCGCCAGGCACCGCGGCGGGCGCTGAGGGTGGGGGTGACCCCCACCCCGGGCCGCCGCCTCGCTCCCAGAAAGGGGACAGAACAAGAGGCAAAACAAAAAAAAAAAGAAGAAGAAGCCTACGGCACCCGGTATTCCCAGGCGGTCTCCCATCCAAGTACTAACCAGGCCCGACCCTGCTTAGCTTCCGAGACCAGACGAGATCGGGCGCGTTCAGGGTGGTGTGGCCCTAGACGGCGGAGGGCGCCCCTGCCCCGCTCAAGAAGCCGAGCCTCTCTGCGCTTCCCCGCCGCCTCCTCCCGCCCCAGGCCCCGCGCCGGCGCTGACCGGCGCCGGGCCGGGCCTGTTGAGTTCACCGGCCGGGTCCGGCGGGCTCCGTGGGACGGGGGTGACAGGCGGGGCGGGGCGGGGCGGGCAGGGAGCGGCGGGCCGGGGTGGGGGGGCTGTCTCTCTATACACACACACACACACACACACACACACACTCACACTCACACTCACTCACTCACACTCACACAAGATGCGCCTCCACTGCTGGACTCGCCAAGGTGGAGACCTTCCAGCCTCCTTCACCTACCCGCCCCCCACCCCCAGCTCGTGGCCGCCCCCACCGCCGCCGCCGCCGCCGCCGCCGCCGCCGCCGCCGCCGATTGCGCACGCGCGGGTCGCCCGCCCTTTGACCCCAGGCAGGGGCCGCCCTCCCCGACAACCCCTTTCAGCTGCGCCCCCCACCCTGTGGGTGGGCTGCCGCCTATTCCCCCGGGCCCGGGCTGGGGCACTGCGCATGGGGGAGGGGAGCGAGTGTATGGGGCGTCTCTCTCTCTCTCTAGGGATGTGTCCCATGGGTGGGGTGGCGTGGTTTGTGGGGCGCTGAAGAAATCAGTCCCCTCCATCTCCTACCTCTGGAAAACGCCCAAGCCCTTGGAGAACTGCCGGCAACGCGACCGTGGGGGCCGGGACCCTCCTCTGTGTCCTCCTGTGGCCCGGTCCAAGGGGCCTGGGCCTGGCCGGGGCTGCATTGGACCCCGACCACCCTGGCGTGTGGACTCGCTAAAAATCGGCGATTAGATATTGGATTCCAGCTTCATTGAGGTCATTTCACTAATGAGTGCACCGGAAAGAGTTTCCTAATCCATCTGTGAGGGTGGCAACTGAAAGAGAATTTTAAAGCTGACAGAATAGGCGAGGAAAGGCATAGGAGATTTCCACACCCAGTAAGGAAGCCTTTCCCGAAATGGAAGAAAGAAACGAGCAAACAGAAACACCGGTAGCCCGCCAGGATCAGAGTCTGCCCCCGAGAGAAAGTACCCTGACCAGGTTCACCCGTGGGTGGGTGGCGAGCTAGCGGCATTCAGAAGAGCGAGGCCCGCAGTCTGTGCAGAAGACACCTGCACTCGGGTGTGTGTGGCGGCACGATTCACAAGCAGCTCCAGATGTTAAGCCAAGGAGAAGCCAGGGAGTTCCCAACGCCCCAGGTGTCCTCAGCCCACGACTGGCTGCTGGGGGAATGCGAAGCCCGGCTCCTTGTCTCAGAGCGGGACAACCAGGAGGTGTGACGTACACCCTGGGGTTCCCAGGAGGATCAGGCTGAAGCTGGGACTTGGCCTGAAAGTGTCCCCTCGCATGGCCACCCGCTTCCCCTTCCTGCTCCTCTACTCCTGGTGCCCCTCCATCCAGGGGCCAGACCTTAAAGAGTCACCCGCAAGAGAATCCTGGTCCCAAAGGAGCCTTCTGGGGGACCCGTGCTGAGAGAGGTTGTGGGCATGGCCCGCTGGGGCTCTGCCCGACCCAGGGCTGAGAGGTGCAACCTCCCAGCTCTGGGTCCCTGCAGGGGAAGCGTTGGCAAGCACAGGGCCAGTCCTCCAAAGGCCCAGGTGCAGGGAGCCCAGGCCAAGCAGCCTGTGGAAGAAGCCACCCCGGGAACACGACTGCAGGCCACGGCCCTTCCCACCTCCTCCTCCTCCTCCTCCTGCTCCTCCACCCCCCCGACCTCCCACCCCCACCCCCCCGACATGGCGCAGGGCTCAGAGACACCTCAGACACTTGCTACCCAAAGTGCAAAGGGCATCAGTTGCTCCTCCACACCCCCCCCCCCTGCCCAGCAGACCGCGTTGTCCAGCCAGCCCCCGGGCCTCCCTGGGGTGCCCAGCACAAAAGTGCAGACAACCACCGGACCCTCAATCTCAGTTTTCGGATGTTTTTGCCACTCTAAGGACCCGCAGGCCAGCTGGGCCTTCTGGCAGGACAGAGAGCCCCGGAATCCGACGTGGAGAGCCGGGTGTACGTCCCCACGAGGAGGCGGTCCCCACCTCCGCGGCTCTCCCCTTGCGGGGGGGAAAAGCAGCCACGGGGCCTCAGAGAAGACACCAGGCTGGGCGCCCGCCCCACAGTGGGGGCACGTCCCCCGCAGGCCACTTAGCGCCGGCCGCCGGCCGGCGGACGGTTGGGTGGCGCGAGACGCTGCGGCCGCCCTGCTACCGGGTTCCTGGGAGGGCGTCCTGGAACCAGCGTCCACACCAAGCCCTTGGAAGGCCCAGGCGACGGAGGAGCCCCGTCAGGCAGGGGCCGAGGACGGTGACGGCCCGGGCGGGGAGGAGCGTGTCAGGCAGGGGCAGAGGACGGTGACAGGTGACAGGCCGGGCGGGAAGGAGTCAGTCAGGCAGGGGCCGAGGAGGAGACGGGCTGGGTAAGGGTTAGGGTTAGAGTCAGGGCACAAGTCACAATCGCAAAGACCTGGAAGCGACCCGAGTGCCCAGCGACCCACGAGTGCGTAAATGAAATGTGGCGCGTGGACACCACGGAGTGCTATTCAGCTAGGAGGAGCAGCGGTGAGAGGGCACCTCTCGTGGTTCTCCTGGCCAGAGCTGGAACCCGTTCCAGTAAGCCAGGTAGCCCAAGAATGGACACACGAGCACCACGTGCTCGCGCTCACCAGCAAATGGGTACGAACCGATGGACACCTAAGTGGACACAGAGGAATCACCTTCATCGGGTGGGTGTCGGGCGGGTGGGGGGAGGGGATGGGCATACACCTCCATTAGGAATGGGGTGGGTGCGCACCGACTGGGGGATGGGCGCACTTGAGGCTCTGACCCGAGGGGGGAGGCTGGGAGAGGGCAACGTACCCGACCTTAACATTGGTACCCCCACAATACGCTGCAACAACATCAGAGGTAAATGAATAAGAACACAGGGGGGAGGGGGGCACGGGCAACACATGTCACCTTAATACTTGGACTCCCATCATCTGCTTGAAAAGAGAGAGAAAAGAAAATGCAATCATAGAGATAAGAGACACTTTTTAAAAATAATGAATCCGAAGAGAAAAGTAAAAGGAGGCCTGTGGAGCAGGTCTGGGTGTGACTCCGGATCCCCCAACATCAGGTGCCACCACCAAAGATTCCTACGTGTAGCCCATAGAACCCCAAAAGCAACGGGACGAGTTCTGGTCACATACTCCCTCAAAATGACATCCTGGCCTTCTTCTGGAACTCCCTCCCCTCTCAGACTCTCAAGGTTTCCTCCAGCGTGTCGGTTCCCACAGAGCAGACCTTTGGTCTGAGACCTGACAGTCCAGAAGCCACGCATGCTGCCGCGTGACGGCGGTGTCGCGGCTTGGGACAAGAGGAGGCCCCACGGTGCGGGCTGGGGCGCCAGGCACCGCGGCGGGCGCTGAGGGTGGGGGTGACCCCCACCCCGGGCCGCCGCCTCGCTCCCAGAAAGGGGACAGAACAAGAGGCAAAACAAAAAAAAAAAGAAGAAGAAGCCTACGGCACCCGGTATTCCCAGGCGGTCTCCCATCCAAGTACTAACCAGGCCCGACCCTGCTTAGCTTCCGAGACCAGACGAGATCGGGCGCGTTCAGGGTGGTGTGGCCCTAGACGGCGGAGGGCGCCCCTGCCCCGCTCAAGAAGCCGAGCCTCTCTGCGCTTCCCCGCCGCCTCCTCCCGCCCCAGGCCCCGCGCCGGCGCTGACCGGCGCCGGGCCGGGCCTGTTGAGTTCACCGGCCGGGTCCGGCGGGCTCCGTGGGACGGGGGTGACAGGCGGGGCGGGGCGGGGCGGGCAGGGAGCGGCGGGCCGGGGTGGGGGGCTGTCTCTCTATACACACACACACACACACACACACACACACTCACACTCACACTCACTCACTCACACTCACACAAGATGCGCCTCCACTGCTGGACTCGCCAAGGTGGAGACCTTCCAGCCTCCTTCACCTACCCGCCCCCCACCCCCAGCTCGTGGCCGCCCCCGCCGCCGCCGCCGCCGCCGCCGCCGATTGCGCACGCGCGGGTCGCCCGCCCTTTGACCCCAGGCAGGGGCCGCCCTCCCCGACAACCCCTTTCAGCTGCGCCCCCCACCCTGTGGGTGGGCTGCCGCCTATTCACCCCGGGCCCGGGCTGGGGCACTGCGCATGGGGGAGGGGAGCGAGTGTATGGGGCGTCTCTCTCTCTCTCTAGGGATGTGTCCCATGGGTGGGGTGGCGTGGTTTGTGGGGCGCTGAAGAAATCAGTCCCCTCCATCTCCTACCTCTGGAAAACGCCCAAGCCCTTGGAGAACTGCCGGCAACGCGACCGTGGGGGCCGGGACCCTCCTCTGTGTCCTCCTGTGGCCCGGTCCAAGGGGCCTGGGCCTGGCCGGGGCTGCATTGGACCCCGACCACCCTGGCGTGTGGACTCGCTAAAAATCGGCGATTAGATATTGGATTCCAGCTTCATTGAGGTCATTTCACTAATGAGTGCACCGGAAAGAGTTTCCTAATCCATCTGTGAGGGTGGCAACTGAAAGAGAATTTTAAAGCTGACAGAATAGGCGAGGAAAGGCATAGGAGATTTCCACACCCAGTAAGGAAGCCTTTCCCGAAATGGAAGAAAGAAACGAGCAAACAGAAACACCGGTAGCCCGCCAGGATCAGAGTCTGCCCCCGAGAGAAAGTACCCTGACCAGGTTCACCCGTGGGTGGGTGGCGAGCTAGCGGCATTCAGAAGAGCGAGGCCCGCAGTCTGTGCAGAAGACACCTGCACTCGGGTGTGTGTGGCGGCACGATTCACAAGCAGCTCCAGATGTTAAGCCAAGGAGAAGCCAGGGAGTTCCCAACGCCCCAGGTGTCCTCAGCCCACGACTGGCTGCTGGGGGAATGCGAAGCCCGGCTCCTTGTCTCAGAGCGGGACAACCAGGAGGTGTGACGTACACCCCGGGGTTCCCAGGAGGATCAGGCTGAAGCTGGGACTTGGCCTGAAAGTGTCCCCTCGCATGGCCACCCGCTTCCCCTTCCTGCTCCTCTACTCCTGGTGCCCCTCCATCCAGGGGCCAGACCTTAAAGAGTCACCCGCAAGAGAATCCTGGTCCCAAAGGAGCCTTCTGGGGGACCCGTGCTGAGAGAGGTTGTGGGCATGGCCCGCTGGGGCTCTGCCCGACCCAGGGCTGAGAGGTGCAACCTCCCAGCTCTGGGTCCCTGCAGGGGAAGCGTTGGCAAGCACAGGGCCAGTCCTCCAAAGGCCCAGGTGCAGGGAGCCCAGGCCAAGCAGCCTGTGGAAGAAGCCACCCCGGGAACACGACTGCAGGCCACGGCCCTTCCCACCTCCTCCTCCTCCTCCTCCTGCTCCTCCACCCCCCCGACCTCCCACCCCCACCCCCCCGACATGGCGCAGGGCTCAGAGACACCTCAGACACTTGCTACCCAAAGTGCAAAGGGCATCAGTTGCTCCTCCACACCCCCCCCCCCTGCCCAGCAGACCGCGTTGTCCAGCCAGCCCCCGGGCCTCCCTGGGGTGCCCAGCACAAAAGTGCAGACAACCACCGGACCCTCAATCTCAGTTTTCGGATGTTTTTGCCACTCTAAGGACCCGCAGGCCAGCTGGGCCTTCTGGCAGGACAGAGAGCCCCGGAATCCGACGTGGAGAGCCGGGTGTACGTCCCCACGAGGAGGCGGTCCCCACCTCCGCGGCTCTCCCCTTGCGGGGGGGAAAAGCAGCCACGGGGCCTCAGAGAAGACACCAGGCTGGGCGCCCGCCCCACAGTGGGGGCACGTCCCCCGCAGGCCACTTAGCGCCGGCCGCCGGCCGGCGGACGGTTGGGTGGCGCGAGACGCTGCGGCCGCCCTGCTACCGGGTTCCTGGGAGGGCGTCCTGGAACCAGCGTCCACACCAAGCCCTTGGAAGGCCCAGGCGACGGAGGAGCCCCGTCAGGCAGGGGCCGAGGACGGTGACGGCCCGGGCGGGGAGGAGCGTGTCAGGCAGGGGCAGAGGACGGTGACAGGTGACAGGCCGGGCGGGAAGGAGTCAGTCAGGCAGGGGCCGAGGAGGAGACGGGCTGGGTAAGGGTTAGGGTTAGAGTCAGGGCACAAGTCACAATCGCAAAGACCTGGAAGCGACCCGAGTGCCCAGCGACCCACGAGTGCGTAAATGAAATGTGGCGCGTGGACACCACGGAGTGCTATTCAGCTAGGAGGAGCAGCGGTGAGAGGGCACCTCTCGTGGTTCTCCTGGCCAGAGCTGGAACCCGTTCCAGTAAGCCAGGTAGCCCAAGAATGGACACACGAGCACCACGTGCTCGCGCTCACCAGCAAATGGGTACGAACCGATGGACACCTAAGTGGACACAGAGGAATCACCTTCATCGGGTGGGTGTCGGGCGGGTGGGGGGAGGGGATGGGCATACACCTCCATTAGGAATGGGGTGGGTGCGCACCGACTGGGGGATGGGCGCACTTGAGGCTCTGACCCGAGGGGGGAGGCTGGGAGAGGGCAACGTACCCGACCTTAACATTGGTACCCCCACAATACGCTGCAACAACATCAGAGGTAAATGAATAAGAACACAGGGGGGAGGGGGGCACGGGCAACACATGTCACCTTAATACTTGGACTCCCATCATCTGCTTGAAAAGAGAGAGAAAAGAAAATGCAATCATAGAGATAAGAGACACTTTTTAAAAATAATGAATCCGAAGAGAAAAGTAAAAGGAGGCCTGTGGAGCAGGTCTGGGTGTGACTCCGGATCCCCCAACATCAGGTGCCACCACCAAAGATTCCTACGTGTAGCCCATAGAACCCCAAAAGCAACGGGACGAGTTCTGGTCACATACTCCCTCAAAATGACATCCTGGCCTTCTTCTGGAACTCCCTCCCCTCTCAGACTCTCAAGGTTTCCTCCAGCGTGTCGGTTCCCACAGAGCAGACCTTTGGTCTGAGACCTGACAGTCCAGAAGCCACGCATGCTGCCGCGTGACGGCGGTGTCGCGGCTTGGGACAAGAGGAGGCCCCACGGTGCGGGCTGGGGCGCCAGGCACCGCGGCGGGCGCTGAGGGTGGGGGTGACCCCCACCCCGGGCCGCCGCCTCGCTCCCAGAAAGGGGACAGAACAAGAGGCAAAACAAAAAAAAAAAAAAGAAGAAGCCTACGGCACCCGGTATTCCCAGGCGGTCTCCCATCCAAGTACTAACCAGGCCCGACCCTGCTTAGCTTCCGAGACCAGACGAGATCGGGCGCGTTCAGGGTGGTGTGGCCCTAGACGGCGGAGGGCGCCCCTGCCCCGCTCAAGAAGCCGAGCCTCTCTGCGCTTCCCCGCCGCCTCCTCCCGCCCCAGGCCCCGCGCCGGCGCTGACCGGCGCCGGGCCGGGCCTGTTGAGTTCACCGGCCGGGTCCGGCGGGCTCCGTGGGACGGGGGTGACAGGCGGGGTGGGGCGGGGCGGGCAGGGAGCGGCGGGCCGGGGTGGGGGGCTGTCTCTCTATACACACACACACACACACACACACACACACTCACACTCACACTCACTCACTCACACTCACACAAGATGCGCCTCCACTGCTGGACTCGCCAAGGTGGAGACCTTCCAGCCTCCTTCACCTACCCGCCCCCCACCCCCAGCTCGTGGCCGCCCCCACCGCCGCCGCCACCGCCGCCGCCGCCGCCGCCGCCGCCGCCGCCGCCGCCGCCGATTGCGCACGCGCGGGTCGCCCGCCCTTTGACCCCAGGCAGGGGCCGCCCTCCCCGACAACCCCTTTCAGCTGCGCCCCCCACCCTGTGGGTGGGCTGCCGCCTATTCACCCCGGGCCCGGGCTGGGGCACTGCGCATGGGGGAGGGGAGCGAGTGTATGGGGCGTCTCTCTCTCTCTCTAGGGATGTGTCCCATGGGTGGGGTGGCGTGGTTTGTGGGGCGCTGAAGAAATCAGTCCCCTCCATCTCCTACCTCTGGAAAACGCCCAAGCCCTTGGAGAACTGCCGGCAACGCGACCGTGGGGGCCGGGACCCTCCTCTGTGTCCTCCTGTGGCCCGGTCCAAGGGGCCTGGGCCTGGCCGGGGCTGCATTGGACCCCGACCACCCTGGCGTGTGGACTCGCTAAAAATCGGCGATTAGATATTGGATTCCAGCTTCATTGAGGTCATTTCACTAATGAGTGCACCGGAAAGAGTTTCCTAATCCATCTGTGAGGGTGGCAACTGAAAGAGAATTTTAAAGCTGACAGAATAGGCGAGGAAAGGCATAGGAGATTTCCACACCCAGTAAGGAAGCCTTTCCCGAAATGGAAGAAAGAAACGAGCAAACAGAAACACCGGTAGCCCGCCAGGATCAGAGTCTGCCCCCGAGAGAAAGTACCCTGACCAGGTTCACCCGTGGGTGGGTGGCGAGCTAGCGGCATTCAGAAGAGCGAGGCCCGCAGTCTGTGCAGAAGACACCTGCACTCGGGTGTGTGTGGCGGCACGATTCACAAGCAGCTCCAGATGTTAAGCCAAGGAGAAGCCAGGGAGTTCCCAACGCCCCAGGTGTCCTCAGCCCACGACTGGCTGCTGGGGGAATGCGAAGCCCGGCTCCTTGTCTCAGAGCGGGACAACCAGGAGGTGTGACGTACACCCCGGGGTTCCCAGGAGGATCAGGCTGAAGCTGGGACTTGGCCTGAAAGTGTCCCCTCGCATGGCCACCCGCTTCCCCTTCCTGCTCCTCTACTCCTGGTGCCCCTCCATCCAGGGGCCAGACCTTAAAGAGTCACCCGCAAGAGAATCCTGGTCCCAAAGGAGCCTTCTGGGGGACCCGTGCTGAGAGAGGTTGTGGGCATGGCCCGCTGGGGCTCTGCCCGACCCAGGGCTGAGAGGTGCAACCTCCCAGCTCTGGGTCCCTGCAGGGGAAGCGTTGGCAAGCACAGGGCCAGTCCTCCAAAGGCCCAGGTGCAGGGAGCCCAGGCCAAGCAGCCTGTGGAAGAAGCCACCCCGGGAACACGACTGCAGGCCACGGCCCTTCCCACCTCCTCCTCCTCCTCCTCCTCCTCCTGCTCCTCCACCCCCCCGACCTCCCACCCCCACCCCCCCGACATGGCGCAGGGCTCAGAGACACCTCAGACACTTGCTACCCAAAGTGCAAAGGGCATCAGTTGCTCCTCCACACCCCCCCCCTGCCCAGCAGACCGCGTTGTCCAGCCAGCCCCCGGGCCTCCCTGGGGTGCCCAGCACAAAAGTGCAGACAACCACCGGACCCTCAATCTCAGTTTTCGGATGTTTTTGCCACTCTAAGGACCCGCAGGCCAGCTGGGCCTTCTGGCAGGACAGAGAGCCCCGGAATCCGACGTGGAGAGCCGGGTGTACGTCCCCACGAGGAGGCGGTCCCCACCTCCGCGGCTCTCCCCTTGCGGGGGGGAAAAGCAGCCACGGGGCCTCAGAGAAGACACCAGGCTGGGCGCCCGCCCCACAGTGGGGGCACGTCCCCCGCAGGCCACTTAGCGCCGGCCGCCGGCCGGCGGACGGTTGGGTGGCGCGAGACGCTGCGGCCGCCCTGCTACCGGGTTCCTGGGAGGGCGTCCTGGAACCAGCGTCCACACCAAGCCCTTGGAAGGCCCAGGCGACGGAGGAGCCCCGTCAGGCAGGGGCCGAGGACGGTGACGGCCCGGGCGGGGAGGAGCGTGTCAGGCAGGGGCAGAGGACGGTGACAGGTGACAGGCCGGGCGGGAAGGAGTCAGTCAGGCAGGGGCCGAGGAGGAGACGGGCTGGGTAAGGGTTAGGGTTAGAGTCAGGGCACAAGTCACAATCGCAAAGACCTGGAAGCGACCCGAGTGCCCAGCGACCCACGAGTGCGTAAATGAAATGTGGCGCGTGGACACCACGGAGTGCTATTCAGCTAGGAGGAGCAGCGGTGAGAGGGCACCTCTCGTGGTTCTCCTGGCCAGAGCTGGAACCCGTTCCAGTAAGCCAGGTAGCCCAAGAATGGACACACGAGCACCACGTGCTCGCGCTCACCAGCAAATGGGTACGAACCGATGGACACCTAAGTGGACACAGAGGAATCACCTTCATCGGGTGGGTGTCGGGCGGGTGGGGGGAGGGGATGGGCATACACCTCCATTAGGAATGGGGTGGGTGCGCACCGACTGGGGGATGGGCGCACTTGAGGCTCTGACCCGAGGGGGGAGGCTGGGAGAGGGCAACGTACCCGACCTTAACATTGGTACCCCCACAATACGCTGCAACAACATCAGAGGTAAATGAATAAGAACACAGGGGGGAGGGGGGCACGGGCAACACATGTCACCTTAATACTTGGACTCCCATCATCTGCTTGAAAAGAGAGAGAAAAGAAAATGCAATCATAGAGATAAGAGACACTTTTTAAAAATAATGAATCCGAAGAGAAAAGTAAAAGGAGGCCTGTGGAGCAGGTCTGGGTGTGACTCCGGATCCCCCAACATCAGGTGCCACCACCAAAGATTCCTACGTGTAGCCCATAGAACCCCAAAAGCAACGGGACGAGTTCTGGTCACATACTCCCTCAAAATGACATCCTGGCCTTCTTCTGGAACTCCCTCCCCTCTCAGACTCTCAAGGTTTCCTCCAGCGTGTCGGTTCCCACAGAGCAGACCTTTGGTCTGAGACCTGACAGTCCAGAAGCCACGCATGCTGCCGCGTGACGGCGGTGTCGCGGCTTGGGACAAGAGGAGGCCCCACGGTGCGGGCTGGGGCGCCAGGCACCGCGGCGGGCGCTGAGGGTGGGGGTGACCCCCACCCCGGGCCGCCGCCTCGCTCCCAGAAAGGGGACAGAACAAGAGGCAAAACAAAAAAAAAAAGAAGAAGAAGCCTACGGCACCCGGTATTCCCAGGCGGTCTCCCATCCAAGTACTAACCAGGCCCGACCCTGCTTAGCTTCCGAGACCAGACGAGATCGGGCGCGTTCAGGGTGGTGTGGCCCTAGACGGCGGAGGGCGCCCCTGCCCCGCTCAAGAAGCCGAGCCTCTCTGCGCTTCCCCGCCGCCTCCTCCCGCCCCAGGCCCCGCGCCGGCGCTGACCGGCGCCGGGCCGGGCCTGTTGAGTTCACCGGCCGGGTCCGGCGGGCTCCGTGGGACGGGGGTGACAGGCGGGGCGGGGCGGGGCGGGCAGGGAGCGGCGGGCCGGGGTGGGGGGCTGTCTCTCTATACACACACACACACACACACACACACACACTCACACTCACACTCACTCACTCACACTCACACAAGATGCGCCTCCACTGCTGGACTCGCCAAGGTGGAGACCTTCCAGCCTCCTTCACCTACCCGCCCCCCACCCCCAGCTCGTGGCCGCCCCCACCGCCGCCGCCGCCGCCGCCGCCGCCGCCGCCGCCGCCGCCGCCGCCGCCGATTGCGCACGCGCGGGTCGCCCGCCCTTTGACCCCAGGCAGGGGCCGCCCTCCCCGACAACCCCTTTCAGCTGCGCCCCCCACCCTGTGGGTGGGCTGCCGCCTATTCACCCCGGGCCCGGGCTGGGGCACTGCGCATGGGGGAGGGGAGCGAGTGTATGGGGCGTCTCTCTCTCTCTCTAGGGATGTGTCCCATGGGTGGGGTGGCGTGGTTTGTGGGGCGCTGAAGAAATCAGTCCCCTCCATCTCCTACCTCTGGAAAACGCCCAAGCCCTTGGAGAACTGCCGGCAACGCGACCGTGGGGGCCGGGACCCTCCTCTGTGTCCTCCTGTGGCCCGGTCCAAGGGGCCTGGGCCTGGCCGGGGCTGCATTGGACCCCGACCACCCTGGCGTGTGGACTCGCTAAAAATCGGCGATTAGATATTGGATTCCAGCTTCATTGAGGTCATTTCACTAATGAGTGCACCGGAAAGAGTTTCCTAATCCATCTGTGAGGGTGGCAACTGAAAGAGAATTTTAAAGCTGACAGAATAGGCGAGGAAAGGCATAGGAGATTTCCACACCCAGTAAGGAAGCCTTTCCCGAAATGGAAGAAAGAAACGAGCAAACAGAAACACCGGTAGCCCGCCAGGATCAGAGTCTGCCCCCGAGAGAAAGTACCCTGACCAGGTTCACCCGTGGGTGGGTGGCGAGCTAGCGGCATTCAGAAGAGCGAGGCCCGCAGTCTGTGCAGAAGACACCTGCACTCGGGTGTGTGTGGCGGCACGATTCACAAGCAGCTCCAGATGTTAAGCCAAGGAGAAGCCAGGGAGTTCCCAACGCCCCAGGTGTCCTCAGCCCACGACTGGCTGCTGGGGGAATGCGAAGCCCGGCTCCTTGTCTCAGAGCGGGACAACCAGGAGGTGTGACGTACACCCCGGGGTTCCCAGGAGGATCAGGCTGAAGCTGGGACTTGGCCTGAAAGTGTCCCCTCGCATGGCCACCCGCTTCCCCTTCCTGCTCCTCTACTCCTGGTGCCCCTCCATCCAGGGGCCAGACCTTAAAGAGTCACCCGCAAGAGAATCCTGGTCCCAAAGGAGCCTTCTGGGGGACCCGTGCTGAGAGAGGTTGTGGGCATGGCCCGCTGGGGCTCTGCCCGACCCAGGGCTGAGAGGTGCAACCTCCCAGCTCTGGGTCCCTGCAGGGGAAGCGTTGGCAAGCACAGGGCCAGTCCTCCAAAGGCCCAGGTGCAGGGAGCCCAGGCCAAGCAGCCTGTGGAAGAAGCCACCCCGGGAACACGACTGCAGGCCACGGCCCTTCCCACCTCCTCCTCCTCCTCCTCCTGCTCCTCCACCCCCCCGACCTCCCACCCCCACCCCCCCGACATGGCGCAGGGCTCAGAGACACCTCAGACACTTGCTACCCAAAGTGCAAAGGGCATCAGTTGCTCCTCCACACCCCCCCCCTGCCCAGCAGACCGCGTTGTCCAGCCAGCCCCCGGGCCTCCCTGGGGTGCCCAGCACAAAAGTGCAGACAACCACCGGACCCTCAATCTCAGTTTTCGGATGTTTTTGCCACTCTAAGGACCCGCAGGCCAGCTGGGCCTTCTGGCAGGACAGAGAGCCCCGGAATCCGACGTGGAGAGCCGGGTGTACGTCCCCACGAGGAGGCGGTCCCCACCTCCGCGGCTCTCCCCTTGCGGGGGGGAAAAGCAGCCACGGGGCCTCAGAGAAGACACCAGGCTGGGCGCCCGCCCCACAGTGGGGGCACGTCCCCCGCAGGCCACTTAGCGCCGGCCGCCGGCCGGCGGACGGTTGGGTGGCGCGAGACGCTGCGGCCGCCCTGCTACCGGGTTCCTGGGAGGGCGTCCTGGAACCAGCGTCCACACCAAGCCCTTGGAAGGCCCAGGCGACGGAGGAGCCCCGTCAGGCAGGGGCCGAGGACGGTGACGGCCCGGGCGGGGAGGAGCGTGTCAGGCAGGGGCAGAGGACGGTGACAGGTGACAGGCCGGGCGGGAAGGAGTCAGTCAGGCAGGGGCCGAGGAGGAGACGGGCTGGGTAAGGGTTAGGGTTAGAGTCAGGGCACAAGTCACAATCGCAAAGACCTGGAAGCGACCCGAGTGCCCAGCGACCCACGAGTGCGTAAATGAAATGTGGCGCGTGGACACCACGGAGTGCTATTCAGCTAGGAGGAGCAGCGGTGAGAGGGCACCTCTCGTGGTTCTCCTGGCCAGAGCTGGAACCCGTTCCAGTAAGCCAGGTAGCCCAAGAATGGACACACGAGCACCACGTGCTCGCGCTCACCAGCAAATGGGTACGAACCGATGGACACCTAAGTGGACACAGAGGAATCACCTTCATCGGGTGGGTGTCGGGCGGGTGGGGGGAGGGGATGGGCATACACCTCCATTAGGAATGGGGTGGGTGCGCACCGACTGGGGGATGGGCGCACTTGAGGCTCTGACCCGAGGGGGGAGGCTGGGAGAGGGCAACGTACCCGACCTTAACATTGGTACCCCCACAATACGCTGCAACAACATCAGAGGTAAATGAATAAGAACACAGGGGGGAGGGGGGCACGGGCAACACATGTCACCTTAATACTTGGACTCCCATCATCTGCTTGAAAAGAGAGAGAAAAGAAAATGCAATCATAGAGATAAGAGACACTTTTTAAAAATAATGAATCCGAAGAGAAAAGTAAAAGGAGGCCTGTGGAGCAGGTCTGGGTGTGACTCCGGATCCCCCAACATCAGGTGCCACCACCAAAGATTCCTACGTGTAGCCCATAGAACCCCAAAAGCAACGGGACGAGTTCTGGTCACATACTCCCTCAAAATGACATCCTGGCCTTCTTCTGGAACTCCCTCCCCTCTCAGACTCTCAAGGTTTCCTCCAGCGTGTCGGTTCCCACAGAGCAGACCTTTGGTCTGAGACCTGACAGTCCAGAAGCCACGCATGCTGCCGCGTGACGGCGGTGTCGCGGCTTGGGACAAGAGGAGGCCCCACGGTGCGGGCTGGGGCGCCAGGCACCGCGGCGGGCGCTGAGGGTGGGGGTGACCCCCACCCCGGGCCGCCGCCTCGCTCCCAGAAAGGGGACAGAACAAGAGGCAAAACAAAAAAAAAAAGAAGAAGAAGCCTACGGCACCCGGTATTCCCAGGCGGTCTCCCATCCAAGTACTAACCAGGCCCGACCCTGCTTAGCTTCCGAGACCAGACGAGATCGGGCGCGTTCAGGGTGGTGTGGCCCTAGACGGCGGAGGGCGCCCCTGCCCCGCTCAAGAAGCCGAGCCTCTCTGCGCTTCCCCGCCGCCTCCTCCCGCCCCAGGCCCCGCGCCGGCGCTGACCGGCGCCGGGCCGGGCCTGTTGAGTTCACCGGCCGGGTCCGGCGGGCTCCGTGGGACGGGGGTGACAGGCGGGGCGGGGCGGGGCGGGCAGGGAGCGGCGGGCCGGGGTGGGGGGCTGTCTCTCTATACACACACACACACACACACACACACACACTCACACTCACACTCACTCACTCACACTCACACAAGATGCGCCTCCACTGCTGGACTCGCCAAGGTGGAGACCTTCCAGCCTCCTTCACCTACCCGCCCCCCACCCCCAGCTCGTGGCCGCCCCCACCGCCGCCGCCGCCGCCGCCGCCGCCGCCGCCGCCGCCGCCGCCGCCGCCGCCGCCGATTGCGCACGCGCGGGTCGCCCGCCCTTTGACCCCAGGCAGGGGCCGCCCTCCCCGACAACCCCTTTCAGCTGCGCCCCCCACCCTGTGGGTGGGCTGCCGCCTATTCACCCCGGGCCCGGGCTGGGGCACTGCGCATGGGGGAGGGGAGCGAGTGTATGGGGCGTCTCTCTCTCTCTCTAGGGATGTGTCCCATGGGTGGGGTGGCGTGGTTTGTGGGGCGCTGAAGAAATCAGTCCCCTCCATCTCCTACCTCTGGAAAACGCCCAAGCCCTTGGAGAACTGCCGGCAACGCGACCGTGGGGGCCGGGACCCTCCTCTGTGTCCTCCTGTGGCCCGGTCCAAGGGGCCTGGGCCTGGCCGGGGCTGCATTGGACCCCGACCACCCTGGCGTGTGGACTCGCTAAAAATCGGCGATTAGATATTGGATTCCAGCTTCATTGAGGTCATTTCACTAATGAGTGCACCGGAAAGAGTTTCCTAATCCATCTGTGAGGGTGGCAACTGAAAGAGAATTTTAAAGCTGACAGAATAGGCGAGGAAAGGCATAGGAGATTTCCACACCCAGTAAGGAAGCCTTTCCCGAAATGGAAGAAAGAAACGAGCAAACAGAAACACCGGTAGCCCGCCAGGATCAGAGTCTGCCCCCGAGAGAAAGTACCCTGACCAGGTTCACCCGTGGGTGGGTGGCGAGCTAGCGGCATTCAGAAGAGCGAGGCCCGCAGTCTGTGCAGAAGACACCTGCACTCGGGTGTGTGTGGCGGCACGATTCACAAGCAGCTCCAGATGTTAAGCCAAGGAGAAGCCAGGGAGTTCCCAACGCCCCAGGTGTCCTCAGCCCACGACTGGCTGCTGGGGGAATGCGAAGCCCGGCTCCTTGTCTCAGAGCGGGACAACCAGGAGGTGTGACGTACACCCCGGGGTTCCCAGGAGGATCAGGCTGAAGCTGGGACTTGGCCTGAAAGTGTCCCCTCGCATGGCCACCCGCTTCCCCTTCCTGCTCCTCTACTCCTGGTGCCCCTCCATCCAGGGGCCAGACCTTAAAGAGTCACCCGCAAGAGAATCCTGGTCCCAAAGGAGCCTTCTGGGGGACCCGTGCTGAGAGAGGTTGTGGGCATGGCCCGCTGGGGCTCTGCCCGACCCAGGGCTGAGAGGTGCAACCTCCCAGCTCTGGGTCCCTGCAGGGGAAGCGTTGGCAAGCACAGGGCCAGTCCTCCAAAGGCCCAGGTGCAGGGAGCCCAGGCCAAGCAGCCTGTGGAAGAAGCCACCCCGGGAACACGACTGCAGGCCACGGCCCTTCCCACCTCCTCCTCCTCCTCCTCCTGCTCCTCCACCCCCCCGACCTCCCACCCCCACCCCCCCGACATGGCGCAGGGCTCAGAGACACCTCAGACACTTGCTACCCAAAGTGCAAAGGGCATCAGTTGCTCCTCCACACCCCCCCCCTGCCCAGCAGACCGCGTTGTCCAGCCAGCCCCCGGGCCTCCCTGGGGTGCCCAGCACAAAAGTGCAGACAACCACCGGACCCTCAATCTCAGTTTTCGGATGTTTTTGCCACTCTAAGGACCCGCAGGCCAGCTGGGCCTTCTGGCAGGACAGAGAGCCCCGGAATCCGACGTGGAGAGCCGGGTGTACGTCCCCACGAGGAGGCGGTCCCCACCTCCGCGGCTCTCCCCTTGCGGGGGGGAAAAGCAGCCACGGGGCCTCAGAGAAGACACCAGGCTGGGCGCCCGCCCCACAGTGGGGGCACGTCCCCCGCAGGCCACTTAGCGCCGGCCGCCGGCCGGCGGACGGTTGGGTGGCGCGAGACGCTGCGGCCGCCCTGCTACCGGGTTCCTGGGAGGGCGTCCTGGAACCAGCGTCCACACCAAGCCCTTGGAAGGCCCAGGCGACGGAGGAGCCCCGTCAGGCAGGGGCCGAGGACGGTGACGGCCCGGGCGGGGAGGAGCGTGTCAGGCAGGGGCAGAGGACGGTGACAGGTGACAGGCCGGGCGGGAAGGAGTCAGTCAGGCAGGGGCCGAGGAGGAGACGGGCTGGGTAAGGGTTAGGGTTAGAGTCAGGGCACAAGTCACAATCGCAAAGACCTGGAAGCGACCCGAGTGCCCAGCGACCCACGAGTGCGTAAATGAAATGTGGCGCGTGGACACCACGGAGTGCTATTCAGCTAGGAGGAGCAGCGGTGAGAGGGCACCTCTCGTGGTTCTCCTGGCCAGAGCTGGAACCCGTTCCAGTAAGCCAGGTAGCCCAAGAATGGACACACGAGCACCACGTGCTCGCGCTCACCAGCAAATGGGTACGAACCGATGGACACCTAAGTGGACACAGAGGAATCACCTTCATCGGGTGGGTGTCGGGCGGGTGGGGGGAGGGGATGGGCATACACCTCCATTAGGAATGGGGTGGGTGCGCACCGACTGGGGGATGGGCGCACTTGAGGCTCTGACCCGAGGGGGGAGGCTGGGAGAGGGCAACGTACCCGACCTTAACATTGGTACCCCCACAATACGCTGCAACAACATCAGAGGTAAATGAATAAGAACACAGGGGGGAGGGGGGCACGGGCAACACATGTCACCTTAATACTTGGACTCCCATCATCTGCTTGAAAAGAGAGAGAAAAGAAAATGCAATCATAGAGATAAGAGACACTTTTTAAAAATAATGAATCCGAAGAGAAAAGTAAAAGGAGGCCTGTGGAGCAGGTCTGGGTGTGACTCCGGATCCCCCAACATCAGGTGCCACCACCAAAGATTCCTACGTGTAGCCCATAGAACCCCAAAAGCAACGGGACGAGTTCTGGTCACATACTCCCTCAAAATGACATCCTGGCCTTCTTCTGGAACTCCCTCCCCTCTCAGACTCTCAAGGTTTCCTCCAGCGTGTCGGTTCCCACAGAGCAGACCTTTGGTCTGAGACCTGACAGTCCAGAAGCCACGCATGCTGCCGCGTGACGGCGGTGTCGCGGCTTGGGACAAGAGGAGGCCCCACGGTGCGGGCTGGGGCGCCAGGCACCGCGGCGGGCGCTGAGGGTGGGGGTGACCCCCACCCCGGGCCGCCGCCTCGCTCCCAGAAAGGGGACAGAACAAGAGGCAAAACAAAAAAAAAAAGAAGAAGAAGCCTACGGCACCCGGTATTCCCAGGCGGTCTCCCATCCAAGTACTAACCAGGCCCGACCCTGCTTAGCTTCCGAGACCAGACGAGATCGGGCGCGTTCAGGGTGGTGTGGCCCTAGACGGCGGAGGGCGCCCCTGCCCCGCTCAAGAAGCCGAGCCTCTCTGCGCTTCCCCGCCGCCTCCTCCCGCCCCAGGCCCCGCGCCGGCGCTGACCGGCGCCGGGCCGGGCCTGTTGAGTTCACCGGCCGGGTCCGGCGGGCTCCGTGGGACGGGGGTGACAGGCGGGGCGGGGCGGGGCGGGCAGGGAGCGGCGGGCCGGGGTGGGGGGGCTGTCTCTCTATACACACACACACACACACACACACACACACTCACACTCACACTCACTCACTCACACTCACACAAGATGCGCCTCCACTGCTGGACTCGCCAAGGTGGAGACCTTCCAGCCTCCTTCACCTACCCGCCCCCCACCCCCAGCTCGTGGCCGCCCCCGCCGCCGCCGCCGCCGCCGCCGCCGCCGCCGCCGCCGCCGATTGCGCACGCGCGGGTCGCCCGCCCTTTGACCCCAGGCAGGGGCCGCCCTCCCCGACAACCCCTTTCAGCTGCGCCCCCCACCCTGTGGGTGGGCTGCCGCCTATTCCCCCGGGCCCGGGCTGGGGCACTGCGCATGGGGGAGGGGAGCGAGTGTATGGGGCGTCTCTCTCTCTCTCTAGGGATGTGTCCCATGGGTGGGGTGGCGTGGTTTGTGGGGCGCTGAAGAAATCAGTCCCCTCCATCTCCTACCTCTGGAAAACGCCCAAGCCCTTGGAGAACTGCCGGCAACGCGACCGTGGGGGCCGGGACCCTCCTCTGTGTCCTCCTGTGGCCCGGTCCAAGGGGCCTGGGCCTGGCCGGGGCTGCATTGGACCCCGACCACCCTGGCGTGTGGACTCGCTAAAAATCGGCGATTAGATATTGGATTCCAGCTTCATTGAGGTCATTTCACTAATGAGTGCACCGGAAAGAGTTTCCTAATCCATCTGTGAGGGTGGCAACTGAAAGAGAATTTTAAAGCTGACAGAATAGGCGAGGAAAGGCATAGGAGATTTCCACACCCAGTAAGGAAGCCTTTCCCGAAATGGAAGAAAGAAACGAGCAAACAGAAACACCGGTAGCCCGCCAGGATCAGAGTCTGCCCCCGAGAGAAAGTACCCTGACCAGGTTCACCCGTGGGTGGGTGGCGAGCTAGCGGCATTCAGAAGAGCGAGGCCCGCAGTCTGTGCAGAAGACACCTGCACTCGGGTGTGTGTGGCGGCACGATTCACAAGCAGCTCCAGATGTTAAGCCAAGGAGAAGCCAGGGAGTTCCCAACGCCCCAGGTGTCCTCAGCCCACGACTGGCTGCTGGGGGAATGCGAAGCCCGGCTCCTTGTCTCAGAGCGGGACAACCAGGAGGTGTGACGTACACCCTGGGGTTCCCAGGAGGATCAGGCTGAAGCTGGGACTTGGCCTGAAAGTGTCCCCTCGCATGGCCACCCGCTTCCCCTTCCTGCTCCTCTACTCCTGGTGCCCCTCCATCCAGGGGCCAGACCTTAAAGAGTCACCCGCAAGAGAATCCTGGTCCCAAAGGAGCCTTCTGGGGGACCCGTGCTGAGAGAGGTTGTGGGCATGGCCCGCTGGGGCTCTGCCCGACCCAGGGCTGAGAGGTGCAACCTCCCAGCTCTGGGTCCCTGCAGGGGAAGCGTTGGCAAGCACAGGGCCAGTCCTCCAAAGGCCCAGGTGCAGGGAGCCCAGGCCAAGCAGCCTGTGGAAGAAGCCACCCCGGGAACACGACTGCAGGCCACGGCCCTTCCCACCTCCTCCTCCTCCTCCTCCTGCTCCTCCACCCCCCCGACCTCCCACCCCCACCCCCCCGACATGGCGCAGGGCTCAGAGACACCTCAGACACTTGCTACCCAAAGTGCAAAGGGCATCAGTTGCTCCTCCACACCCCCCCCCCCTGCCCAGCAGACCGCGTTGTCCAGCCAGCCCCCGGGCCTCCCTGGGGTGCCCAGCACAAAAGTGCAGACAACCACCGGACCCTCAATCTCAGTTTTCGGATGTTTTTGCCACTCTAAGGACCCGCAGGCCAGCTGGGCCTTCTGGCAGGACAGAGAGCCCCGGAATCCGACGTGGAGAGCCGGGTGTACGTCCCCACGAGGAGGCGGTCCCCACCTCCGCGGCTCTCCCCTTGCGGGGGGGAAAAGCAGCCACGGGGCCTCAGAGAAGACACCAGGCTGGGCGCCCGCCCCACAGTGGGGGCACGTCCCCCGCAGGCCACTTAGCGCCGGCCGCCGGCCGGCGGACGGTTGGGTGGCGCGAGACGCTGCGGCCGCCCTGCTACCGGGTTCCTGGGAGGGCGTCCTGGAACCAGCGTCCACACCAAGCCCTTGGAAGGCCCAGGCGACGGAGGAGCCCCGTCAGGCAGGGGCCGAGGACGGTGACGGCCCGGGCGGGGAGGAGCGTGTCAGGCAGGGGCAGAGGACGGTGACAGGTGACAGGCCGGGCGGGAAGGAGTCAGTCAGGCAGGGGCCGAGGAGGAGACGGGCTGGGTAAGGGTTAGGGTTAGAGTCAGGGCACAAGTCACAATCGCAAAGACCTGGAAGCGACCCGAGTGCCCAGCGACCCACGAGTGCGTAAATGAAATGTGGCGCGTGGACACCACGGAGTGCTATTCAGCTAGGAGGAGCAGCGGTGAGAGGGCACCTCTCGTGGTTCTCCTGGCCAGAGCTGGAACCCGTTCCAGTAAGCCAGGTAGCCCAAGAATGGACACACGAGCACCACGTGCTCGCGCTCACCAGCAAATGGGTACGAACCGATGGACACCTAAGTGGACACAGAGGAATCACCTTCATCGGGTGGGTGTCGGGCGGGTGGGGGGAGGGGATGGGCATACACCTCCATTAGGAATGGGGTGGGTGCGCACCGACTGGGGGATGGGCGCACTTGAGGCTCTGACCCGAGGGGGGAGGCTGGGAGAGGGCAACGTACCCGACCTTAACATTGGTACCCCCACAATACGCTGCAACAACATCAGAGGTAAATGAATAAGAACACAGGGGGGAGGGGGGCACGGGCAACACATGTCACCTTAATACTTGGACTCCCATCATCTGCTTGAAAAGAGAGAGAAAAGAAAATGCAATCATAGAGATAAGAGACACTTTTTAAAAATAATGAATCCGAAGAGAAAAGTAAAAGGAGGCCTGTGGAGCAGGTCTGGGTGTGACTCCGGATCCCCCAACATCAGGTGCCACCACCAAAGATTCCTACGTGTAGCCCATAGAACCCCAAAAGCAACGGGACGAGTTCTGGTCACATACTCCCTCAAAATGACATCCTGGCCTTCTTCTGGAACTCCCTCCCCTCTCAGACTCTCAAGGTTTCCTCCAGCGTGTCGGTTCCCACAGAGCAGACCTTTGGTCTGAGACCTGACAGTCCAGAAGCCACGCATGCTGCCGCGTGACGGCGGTGTCGCGGCTTGGGACAAGAGGAGGCCCCACGGTGCGGGCTGGGGCGCCAGGCACCGCGGCGGGCGCTGAGGGTGGGGGTGACCCCCACCCCGGGCCGCCGCCTCGCTCCCAGAAAGGGGACAGAACAAGAGGCAAAACAAAAAAAAAAAGAAGAAGAAGCCTACGGCACCCGGTATTCCCAGGCGGTCTCCCATCCAAGTACTAACCAGGCCCGACCCTGCTTAGCTTCCGAGACCAGACGAGATCGGGCGCGTTCAGGGTGGTGTGGCCCTAGACGGCGGAGGGCGCCCCTGCCCCGCTCAAGAAGCCGAGCCTCTCTGTGCTTCCCCGCCGCCTCCTCCCGCCCCAGGCCCCGCGCCGGCGCTGACCGGCGCCGGGCCGGGCCTGTTGAGTTCACCGGCCGGGTCCGGCGGGCTCCGTGGGACGGGGGTGACAGGCGGGGCGGGGCGGGGCGGGCAGGGAGCGGCGGGCCGGGGTGGGGGGCTGTCTCTCTATACACACACACACACACACACACACACACACTCACACTCACACTCACTCACTCACACTCACACAAGATGCGCCTCCACTGCTGGACTCGCCAAGGTGGAGACCTTCCAGCCTCCTTCACCTACCCGCCCCCCACCCCCAGCTCGTGGCCGCCCCCGCCGCCGCCGCCGCCGCCGCCGATTGCGCACGCGCGGGTCGCCCGCCCTTTGACCCCAGGCAGGGGCCGCCCTCCCCGACAACCCCTTTCAGCTGCGCCCCCCACCCTGTGGGTGGGCTGCCGCCTATTCACCCCGGGCCCGGGCTGGGGCACTGCGCATGGGGGAGGGGAGCGAGTGTATGGGGCGTCTCTCTCTCTCTCTAGGGATGTGTCCCATGGGTGGGGTGGCGTGGTTTGTGGGGCGCTGAAGAAATCAGTCCCCTCCATCTCCTACCTCTGGAAAACGCCCAAGCCCTTGGAGAACTGCCGGCAACGCGACCGTGGGGGCCGGGACCCTCCTCTGTGTCCTCCTGTGGCCCGGTCCAAGGGGCCTGGGCCTGGCCGGGGCTGCATTGGACCCCGACCACCCTGGCGTGTGGACTCGCTAAAAATCGGCGATTAGATATTGGATTCCAGCTTCATTGAGGTCATTTCACTAATGAGTGCACCGGAAAGAGTTTCCTAATCCATCTGTGAGGGTGGCAACTGAAAGAGAATTTTAAAGCTGACAGAATAGGCGAGGAAAGGCATAGGAGATTTCCACACCCAGTAAGGAAGCCTTTCCCGAAATGGAAGAAAGAAACGAGCAAACAGAAACACCGGTAGCCCGCCAGGATCAGAGTCTGCCCCCGAGAGAAAGTACCCTGACCAGGTTCACCCGTGGGTGGGTGGCGAGCTAGCGGCATTCAGAAGAGCGAGGCCCGCAGTCTGTGCAGAAGACACCTGCACTCGGGTGTGTGTGGCGGCACGATTCACAAGCAGCTCCAGATGTTAAGCCAAGGAGAAGCCAGGGAGTTCCCAACGCCCCAGGTGTCCTCAGCCCACGACTGGCTGCTGGGGGAATGCGAAGCCCGGCTCCTTGTCTCAGAGCGGGACAACCAGGAGGTGTGACGTACACCCCGGGGTTCCCAGGAGGATCAGGCTGAAGCTGGGACTTGGCCTGAAAGTGTCCCCTCGCATGGCCACCCGCTTCCCCTTCCTGCTCCTCTACTCCTGGTGCCCCTCCATCCAGGGGCCAGACCTTAAAGAGTCACCCGCAAGAGAATCCTGGTCCCAAAGGAGCCTTCTGGGGGACCCGTGCTGAGAGAGGTTGTGGGCATGGCCCGCTGGGGCTCTGCCCGACCCAGGGCTGAGAGGTGCAACCTCCCAGCTCTGGGTCCCTGCAGGGGAAGCGTTGGCAAGCACAGGGCCAGTCCTCCAAAGGCCCAGGTGCAGGGAGCCCAGGCCAAGCAGCCTGTGGAAGAAGCCACCCCGGGAACACGACTGCAGGCCACGGCCCTTCCCACCTCCTCCTCCTCCTCCTCCTGCTCCTCCACCCCCCGACCTCCCACCCCCACCCCCCCGACATGGCGCAGGGCTCAGAGACACCTCAGACACTTGCTACCCAAAGTGCAAAGGGCATCAGTTGCTCCTCCACACCCCCCCCCCGCCCAGCAGACCGCGTTGTCCAGCCAGCCCCCGGGCCTCCCTGGGGTGCCCAGCACAAAAGTGCAGACAACCACCGGACCCTCAATCTCAGTTTTCGGATGTTTTTGCCACTCTAAGGACCCGCAGGCCAGCTGGGCCTTCTGGCAGGACAGAGAGCCCCGGAATCCGACGTGGAGAGCCGGGTGTACGTCCCCACGAGGAGGCGGTCCCCACCTCCGCGGCTCTCCCCTTGCGGGGGGGAAAAGCAGCCACGGGGCCTCAGAGAAGACACCAGGCTGGGCGCCCGCCCCACAGTGGGGGCACGTCCCCCGCAGGCCACTTAGCGCCGGCCGCCGGCCGGCGGACGGTTGGGTGGCGCGAGACGCTGCGGCCGCCCTGCTACCGGGTTCCTGGGAGGGCGTCCTGGAACCAGCGTCCACACCAAGCCCTTGGAAGGCCCAGGCGACGGAGGAGCCCCGTCAGGCAGGGGCCGAGGACGGTGACGGCCCGGGCGGGGAGGAGCGTGTCAGGCAGGGGCAGAGGACGGTGACAGGTGACAGGCCGGGCGGGAAGGAGTCAGTCAGGCAGGGGCCGAGGAGGAGACGGGCTGGGTAAGGGTTAGGGTTAGAGTCAGGGCACAAGTCACAATCGCAAAGACCTGGAAGCGACCCGAGTGCCCAGCGACCCACGAGTGCGTAAATGAAATGTGGCGCGTGGACACCACGGAGTGCTATTCAGCTAGGAGGAGCAGCGGTGAGAGGGCACCTCTCGTGGTTCTCCTGGCCAGAGCTGGAACCCGTTCCAGTAAGCCAGGTAGCCCAAGAATGGACACACGAGCACCACGTGCTCGCGCTCACCAGCAAATGGGTACGAACCGATGGACACCTAAGTGGACACAGAGGAATCACCTTCATCGGGTGGGTGTCGGGCGGGTGGGGGGAGGGGATGGGCATACACCTCCATTAGGAATGGGGTGGGTGCGCACCGACTGGGGGATGGGCGCACTTGAGGCTCTGACCCGAGGGGGGAGGCTGGGAGAGGGCAACGTACCCGACCTTAACATTGGTACCCCCACAATACGCTGCAACAACATCAGAGGTAAATGAATAAGAACACAGGGGGGAGGGGGGCACGGGCAACACATGTCACCTTAATACTTGGACTCCCATCATCTGCTTGAAAAGAGAGAGAAAAGAAAATGCAATCATAGAGATAAGAGACACTTTTTAAAAATAATGAATCCGAAGAGAAAAGTAAAAGGAGGCCTGTGGAGCAGGTCTGGGTGTGACTCCGGATCCCCCAACATCAGGTGCCACCACCAAAGATTCCTACGTGTAGCCCATAGAACCCCAAAAGCAACGGGACGAGTTCTGGTCACATACTCCCTCAAAATGACATCCTGGCCTTCTTCTGGAACTCCCTCCCCTCTCAGACTCTCAAGGTTTCCTCCAGCGTGTCGGTTCCCACAGAGCAGACCTTTGGTCTGAGACCTGACAGTCCAGAAGCCACGCATGCTGCCGCGTGACGGCGGTGTCGCGGCTTGGGACAAGAGGAGGCCCCACGGTGCGGGCTGGGGCGCCAGGCACCGCGGCGGGCGCTGAGGGTGGGGGTGACCCCCACCCCGGGCCGCCGCCTCGCTCCCAGAAAGGGGACAGAACAAGAGGCAAAACAAAAAAAAAAAAAAGAAGAAGCCTACGGCACCCGGTATTCCCAGGCGGTCTCCCATCCAAGTACTAACCAGGCCCGACCCTGCTTAGCTTCCGAGACCAGACGAGATCGGGCGCGTTCAGGGTGGTGTGGCCCTAGACGGCGGAGGGCGCCCCTGCCCCGCTCAAGAAGCCGAGCCTCTCTGCGCTTCCCCGCCGCCTCCTCCCGCCCCAGGCCCCGCGCCGGCGCTGACCGGCGCCGGGCCGGGCCTGTTGAGTTCACCGGCTGGGTCCGGCGGGCTCCGTGGGACGGGGGTGACAGGCGGGGCGGGGCGGGGCGGGCAGGGAGCGGCGGGCCGGGGTGGGGGGCTGTCTCTCTATACACACACACACACACACACACACACACACTCACACTCACACTCACACAAGATGCGCCTCCACTGCTGGACTCGCCAAGGTGGAGACCTTCCAGCCTCCTTCACCTACCCGCCCCCCACCCCCAGCTCGTGGCCGCCCCCACCGCCGCCGCCGCCGCCGATTGCGCACGCGCGGGTCGCCCGCCCTTTGACCCCAGGCAGGGGCCGCCCTCCCCGACAACCCCTTTCAGCTGCGCCCCCCACCCTGTGGGTGGGCTGCCGCCTATTCACCCCGGGCCCGGGCTGGGGCACTGCGCATGGGGGAGGGGAGCGAGTGTATGGGGCGTCTCTCTCTCTCTCTAGGGATGTGTCCCATGGGTGGGGTGGCGTGGTTTGTGGGGCGCTGAAGAAATCAGTCCCCTCCATCTCCTACCTCTGGAAAACGCCCAAGCCCTTGGAGAACTGCCGGCAACGCGACCGTGGGGGCCGGGACCCTCCTCTGTGTCCTCCTGTGGCCCGGTCCAAGGGGCCTGGGCCTGGCCGGGGCTGCATTGGACCCCGACCTCCCTGGCGTGTGGACTCGCTAAAAATCGGCGATTAGATATTGGATTCCAGCTTCATTGAGGTCATTTCACTAATGAGTGCACCGGAAAGAGTTTCCTAATCCATCTGTGAGGGTGGCAACTGAAAGAGAATTTTAAAGCTGACAGAATAGGCGAGGAAAGGCATAGGAGATTTCCACACCCAGTAAGGAAGCCTTTCCCGAAATGGAAGAAAGAAACGAGCAAACAGAAACACCGGTAGCCCGCCCGGATCAGAGTCTGCCCCCGAGAGAAAGTACCCTGACCAGGTTCACCCGTGGGTGGGTGGCGAGCTAGCGGCATTCAGAAGAGCGAGGCCCGCAGTCTGTGCAGAAGACACCTGCACTCGGGTGTGTGTGGCGGCACGATTCACAAGCAGCTCCAGATGTTAAGCCAAGGAGAAGCCAGGGAGTTCCCAACGCCCCAGGTGTCCTCAGCCCACGACTGGCTGCTGGGGGAATGCGAAGCCCGGCTCCTTGTCTCAGAGCGGGACAACCAGGAGGTGTGACGTACACCCCGGGGTTCCCAGGAGGATCAGGCTGAAGCTGGGACTTGGCCTGAAAGTGTCCCCTCGCATGGCCACCCGCTTCCCCTTCCTGCTCCTCTACTCCTGGTGCCCCTCCATCCAGGGGCCAGACCTTAAAGAGTCACCCGCAAGAGAATCCTGGTCCCAAAGGAGCCTTCTGGGGGACCCGTGCTGAGAGAGGTTGTGGGCATGGCCCGCTGGGGCTCTGCCCGACCCAGGGCTGAGAGGTGCAACCTCCCAGCTCTGGGTCCCTGCAGGGGAAGCGTTGGCAAGCACAGGGCCAGTCCTCCAAAGGCCCAGGTGCAGGGAGCCCAGGCCAAGCAGCCTGTGGAAGAAGCCACCCCGGGAACACGACTGCAGGCCACGGCCCTTCCCACCTCCTCCTCCTCCTCCTCCTGCTCCTCCACCCCCCCGACCTCCCACCCCCACCCCCCCGACATGGCGCAGGGCTCAGAGACACCTCAGACACTTGCTACCCAAAGTGCAAAGGGCATCAGTTGCTCCTCCACACCCCCCCCCCCTGCCCAGCAGACCGCGTTGTCCAGCCAGCCCCCGGGCCTCCCTGGGGTGCCCAGCACAAAAGTGCAGACAACCACCGGACCCTCAATCTCAGTTTTCGGATGTTTTTGCCACTCTAAGGACCCGCAGGCCAGCTGGGCCTTCTGGCAGGACAGAGAGCCCCGGAATCCGACGTGGAGAGCCGGGTGTACGTCCCCACGAGGAGGCGGTCCCCACCTCCGCGGCTCTCCCCTTGCGGGGGGGAAAAGCAGCCACGGGGCCTCAGAGAAGACACCAGGCTGGGCGCCCGCCCCACAGTGGGGGCACGTCCCCCGCAGGCCACTTAGCGCCGGCCGCCGGCCGGCGGACGGTTGGGTGGCGCGAGACGCTGCGGCCGCCCTGCTACCGGGTTCCTGGGAGGGCGTCCTGGAACCAGCGTCCACACCAAGCCCTTGGAAGGCCCAGGCGACGGAGGAGCCCCGTCAGGCAGGGGCCGAGGACGGTGACGGCCCGGGCGGGGAGGAGCGTGTCAGGCAGGGGCAGAGGACGGTGACAGGTGACAGGCCGGGCGGGAAGGAGTCAGTCAGGCAGGGGCCGAGGAGGAGACGGGCTGGGTAAGGGTTAGGGTTAGAGTCAGGGCACAAGTCACAATCGCAAAGACCTGGAAGCGACCCGAGTGCCCAGCGACCCACGAGTGCGTAAATGAAATGTGGCGCGTGGACACCACGGAGTGCTATTCAGCTAGGAGGAGCAGCGGTGAGAGGGCACCTCTCGTGGTTCTCCTGGCCAGAGCTGGAACCCGTTCCAGTAAGCCAGGTAGCCCAAGAATGGACACACGAGCACCACGTGCTCGCGCTCACCAGCAAATGGGTACGAACCGATGGACACCTAAGTGGACACAGAGGAATCACCTTCATCGGGTGGGTGTCGGGCGGGTGGGGGGAGGGGATGGGCATACACCTCCATTAGGAATGGGGTGGGTGCGCACCGACTGGGGGATGGGCGCACTTGAGGCTCTGACCCGAGGGGGGAGGCTGGGAGAGGGCAACGTACCCGACCTTAACATTGGTACCCCCACAATACGCTGCAACAACATCAGAGGTAAATGAATAAGAACACAGGGGGGAGGGGGGCACGGGCAACACATGTCACCTTAATACTTGGACTCCCATCATCTGCTTGAAAAGAGAGAGAAAAGAAAATGCAATCATAGAGATAAGAGACACTTTTTAAAAATAATGAATCCGAAGAGAAAAGTAAAAGGAGGCCTGTGGAGCAGGTCTGGGTGTGACTCCGGATCCCCCAACATCAGGTGCCACCACCAAAGATTCCTACGTGTAGCCCATAGAACCCCAAAAGCAACGGGACGAGTTCTGGTCACATACTCCCTCAAAATGACATCCTGGCCTTCTTCTGGAACTCCCTCCCCTCTCAGACTCTCAAGGTTTCCTCCAGCGTGTCGGTTCCCACAGAGCAGACCTTTGGTCTGAGACCTGACAGTCCAGAAGCCACGCATGCTGCCGCGTGACGGCGGTGTCGCGGCTTGGGACAAGAGGAGGCCCCACGGTGCGGGCTGGGGCGCCAGGCACCGCGGCGGGCGCTGAGGGTGGGGGTGACCCCCACCCCGGGCCGCCGCCTCGCTCCCAGAAAGGGGACAGAACAAGAGGCAAAACAAAAAAAAAAAGAAGAAGAAGCCTACGGCACCCGGTATTCCCAGGCGGTCTCCCATCCAAGTACTAACCAGGCCCGACCCTGCTTAGCTTCCGAGACCAGACGAGATCGGGCGCGTTCAGGGTGGTGTGGCCCTAGACGGCGGAGGGCGCCCCTGCCCCGCTCAAGAAGCCGAGCCTCTCTGCGCTTCCCCGCCGCCTCCTCCCGCCCCAGGCCCCGCGCCGGCGCTGACCGGCGCCGGGCCGGGCCTGTTGAGTTCACCGGCCGGGTCCGGCGGGCTCCGTGGGACGGGGGTGACAGGCGGGGCGGGGCGGGGCGGGCAGGGAGCGGCGGGCCGGGGTGGGGGGCTGTCTCTCTATACACACACACACACACACACACACACACACTCACACTCACACTCACTCACTCACACTCACACAAGATGCGCCTCCACTGCTGGACTCGCCAAGGTGGAGACCTTCCAGCCTCCTTCACCTACCCGCCCCCCACCCCCAGCTCGTGGCCGCCCCCACCGCCGCCGCCGCCGCCGATTGCGCACGCGCGGGTCGCCCGCCCTTTGACCCCAGGCAGGGGCCGCCCTCCCCGACAACCCCTTTCAGCTGCGCCCCCCACCCTGTGGGTGGGCTGCCGCCTATTCCCCCGGGCCCGGGCTGGGGCACTGCGCATGGGGGAGGGGAGCGAGTGTATGGGGCGTCTCTCTCTCTCTCTAGGGATGTGTCCCATGGGTGGGGTGGCGTGGTTTGTGGGGCGCTGAAGAAATCAGTCCCCTCCATCTCCTACCTCTGGAAAACGCCCAAGCCCTTGGAGAACTGCCGGCAACGCGACCGTGGGGGCCGGGACCCTCCTCTGTGTCCTCCTGTGGCCCGGTCCAAGGGGCCTGGGCCTGGCCGGGGCTGCATTGGACCCCGACCACCCTGGCGTGTGGACTCGCTAAAAATCGGCGATTAGATATTGGATTCCAGCTTCATTGAGGTCATTTCACTAATGAGTGCACCGGAAAGAGTTTCCTAATCCATCTGTGAGGGTGGCAACTGAAAGAGAATTTTAAAGCTGACAGAATAGGCGAGGAAAGGCATAGGAGATTTCCACACCCAGTAAAGAAGCCTTTCCCGAAATGGAAGAAAGAAACGAGCAAACAGAAACACCGGTAGCCCGCCAGGATCAGAGTCTGCCCCCGAGAGAAAGTACCCTGACCAGGTTCACCCGTGGGTGGGTGGCGAGCTAGCGGCATTCAGAAGAGCGAGGCCCGCAGTCTGTGCAGAAGACACCTGCACTCGGGTGTGTGTGGCGGCACGATTCACAAGCAGCTCCAGATGTTAAGCCAAGGAGAAGCCAGGGAGTTCCCAACGCCCCAGGTGTCCTCAGCCCACGACTGGCTGCTGGGGGAATGCGAAGCCCGGCTCCTTGTCTCAGAGCGGGACAACCAGGAGGTGTGACGTACACCCCGGGGTTCCCAGGAGGATCAGGCTGAAGCTGGGACTTGGCCTGAAAGTGTCCCCTCGCATGGCCACCCGCTTCCCCTTCCTGCTCCTCTACTCCTGGTGCCCCTCCATCCAGGGGCCAGACCTTAAAGAGTCACCCGCAAGAGAATCCTGGTCCCAAAGGAGCCTTCTGGGGGACCCGTGCTGAGAGAGGTTGTGGGCATGGCCCGCTGGGGCTCTGCCCGACCCAGGGCTGAGAGGTGCAACCTCCCAGCTCTGGGTCCCTGCAGGGGAAGCGTTGGCAAGCACAGGGCCAGTCCTCCAAAGGCCCAGGTGCAGGGAGCCCAGGCCAAGCAGCCTGTGGAAGAAGCCACCCCGGGAACACGACTGCAGGCCACGGCCCTTCCCACCTCCTCCTCCTCCTCCTCCTGCTCCTCCACCCCCCCGACCTCCCACCCCCACCCCCCCGACATGGCGCAGGGCTCAGAGACACCTCAGACACTTGCTACCCAAAGTGCAAAGGGCATCAGTTGCTCCTCCACACCCCCCCCCCCTGCCCAGCAGACCGCGTTGTCCAGCCAGCCCCCGGGCCTCCCTGGGGTGCCCAGCACAAAAGTGCAGACAACCACCGGACCCTCAATCTCAGTTTTCGGATGTTTTTGCCACTCTAAGGACCCGCAGGCCAGCTGGGCCTTCTGGCAGGACAGAGAGCCCCGGAATCCGACGTGGAGAGCCGGGTGTACGTCCCCACGAGGAGGCGGTCCCCACCTCCGCGGCTCTCCCCTTGCGGGGGGGAAAAGCAGCCACGGGGCCTCAGAGAAGACACCAGGCTGGGCGCCCGCCCCACAGTGGGGGCACGTCCCCCGCAGGCCACTTAGCGCCGGCCGCCGGCCGGCGGACGGTTGGGTGGCGCGAGACGCTGCGGCCGCCCTGCTACCGGGTTCCTGGGAGGGCGTCCTGGAACCAGCGTCCACACCAAGCCCTTGGAAGGCCCAGGCGACGGAGGAGCCCCGTCAGGCAGGGGCCGAGGACGGTGACGGCCCGGGCGGGGAGGAGCGTGTCAGGCAGGGGCAGAGGACGGTGACAGGTGACAGGCCGGGCGGGAAGGAGTCAGTCAGGCAGGGGCCGAGGAGGAGACGGGCTGGGTAAGGGTTAGGGTTAGAGTCAGGGCACAAGTCACAATCGCAAAGACCTGGAAGCGACCCGAGTGCCCAGCGACCCACGAGTGCGTAAATGAAATGTGGCGCGTGGACACCACGGAGTGCTATTCAGCTAGGAGGAGCAGCGGTGAGAGGGCACCTCTCGTGGTTCTCCTGGCCAGAGCTGGAACCCGTTCCAGTAAGCCAGGTAGCCCAAGAATGGACACACGAGCACCACGTGCTCGCGCTCACCAGCAAATGGGTACGAACCGATGGACACCTAAGTGGACACAGAGGAATCACCTTCATCGGGTGGGTGTCGGGCGGGTGGGGGGAGGGGATGGGCATACACCTCCATTAGGAATGGGGTGGGTGCGCACCGACTGGGGGATGGGCGCACTTGAGGCTCTGACCCGAGGGGGGAGGCTGGGAGAGGGCAACGTACCCGACCTTAACATTGGTACCCCCACAATACGCTGCAACAACATCAGAGGTAAATGAATAAGAACACAGGGGGGAGGGGGGCACGGGCAACACATGTCACCTTAATACTTGGACTCCCATCATCTGCTTGAAAAGAGAGAGAAAAGAAAATGCAATCATAGAGATAAGAGACACTTTTTAAAAATAATGAATCCGAAGAGAAAAGTAAAAGGAGGCCTGTGGAGCAGGTCTGGGTGTGACTCCGGATCCCCCAACATCAGGTGCCACCACCAAAGATTCCTACGTGTAGCCCATAGAACCCCAAAAGCAACGGGACGAGTTCTGGTCACATACTCCCTCAAAATGACATCCTGGCCTTCTTCTGGAACTCCCTCCCCTCTCAGACTCTCAAGGTTTCCTCCAGCGTGTCGGTTCCCACAGAGCAGACCTTTGGTCTGAGACCTGACAGTCCAGAAGCCACGCATGCTGCCGCGTGACGGCGGTGTCGCGGCTTGGGACAAGAGGAGGCCCCACGGTGCGGGCTGGGGCGCCAGGCACCGCGGCGGGCGCTGAGGGTGGGGGTGACCCCCACCCCGGGCCGCCGCCTCGCTCCCAGAAAGGGGACAGAACAAGAGGCAAAACAAAAAAAAAAAGAAGAAGAAGCCTACGGCACCCGGTATTCCCAGGCGGTCTCCCATCCAAGTACTAACCAGGCCCGACCCTGCTTAGCTTCCGAGACCAGACGAGATCGGGCGCGTTCAGGGTGGTGTGGCCCTAGACGGCGGAGGGCGCCCCTGCCCCGCTCAAGAAGCCGAGCCTCTCTGCGCTTCCCCGCCGCCTCCTCCCGCCCCAGGCCCCGCGCCGGCGCTGACCGGCGCCGGGCCGGGCCTGTTGAGTTCACCGGCCGGGTCCGGCGGGCTCCGTGGGACGGGGGTGACAGGCGGGGCGGGGCGGGGCGGGCAGGGAGCGGCGGGCCGGGGTGGGGGGCTGTCTCTCTATACACACACACACACACACACACACACACACTCACACTCACACTCACTCACTCACACTCACACAAGATGCGCCTCCACTGCTGGACTCGCCAAGGTGGAGACCTTCCAGCCTCCTTCACCTACCCGCCCCCCACCCCCAGCTCGTGGCCGCCCCCACCGCCGCCGCCGCCGCCGATTGCGCACGCGCGGGTCGCCCGCCCTTTGACCCCAGGCAGGGGCCGCCCTCCCCGACAACCCCTTTCAGCTGCGCCCCCCACCCTGTGGGTGGGCTGCCGCCTATTCCCCCGGGCCCGGGCTGGGGCACTGCGCATGGGGGAGGGGAGCGAGTGTATGGGGCGTCTCTCTCTCTCTCTAGGGATGTGTCCCATGGGTGGGGTGGCGTGGTTTGTGGGGCGCTGAAGAAATCAGTCCCCTCCATCTCCTACCTCTGGAAAACGCCCAAGCCCTTGGAGAACTGCCGGCAACGCGACCGTGGGGGCCGGGACCCTCCTCTGTGTCCTCCTGTGGCCCGGTCCAAGGGGCCTGGGCCTGGCCGGGGCTGCATTGGACCCCGACCACCCTGGCGTGTGGACTCGCTAAAAATCGGCGATTAGATATTGGATTCCAGCTTCATTGAGGTCATTTCACTAATGAGTGCACCGGAAAGAGTTTCCTAATCCATCTGTGAGGGTGGCAACTGAAAGAGAATTTTAAAGCTGACAGAATAGGCGAGGAAAGGCATAGGAGATTTCCACACCCAGTAAAGAAGCCTTTCCCGAAATGGAAGAAAGAAACGAGCAAACAGAAACACCGGTAGCCCGCCAGGATCAGAGTCTGCCCCCGAGAGAAAGTACCCTGACCAGGTTCACCCGTGGGTGGGTGGCGAGCTAGCGGCATTCAGAAGAGCGAGGCCCGCAGTCTGTGCAGAAGACACCTGCACTCGGGTGTGTGTGGCGGCACGATTCACAAGCAGCTCCAGATGTTAAGCCAAGGAGAAGCCAGGGAGTTCCCAACGCCCCAGGTGTCCTCAGCCCACGACTGGCTGCTGGGGGAATGCGAAGCCCGGCTCCTTGTCTCAGAGCGGGACAACCAGGAGGTGTGACGTACACCCCGGGGTTCCCAGGAGGATCAGGCTGAAGCTGGGACTTGGCCTGAAAGTGTCCCCTCGCATGGCCACCCGCTTCCCCTTCCTGCTCCTCTACTCCTGGTGCCCCTCCATCCAGGGGCCAGACCTTAAAGAGTCACCCGCAAGAGAATCCTGGTCCCAAAGGAGCCTTCTGGGGGACCCGTGCTGAGAGAGGTTGTGGGCATGGCCCGCTGGGGCTCTGCCCGACCCAGGGCTGAGAGGTGCAACCTCCCAGCTCTGGGTCCCTGCAGGGGAAGCGTTGGCAAGCACAGGGCCAGTCCTCCAAAGGCCCAGGTGCAGGGAGCCCAGGCCAAGCAGCCTGTGGAAGAAGCCACCCCGGGAACACGACTGCAGGCCACGGCCCTTCCCACCTCCTCCTCCTCCTCCTCCTGCTCCTCCACCCCCCCGACCTCCCACCCCCACCCCCCCGACATGGCGCAGGGCTCAGAGACACCTCAGACACTTGCTACCCAAAGTGCAAAGGGCATCAGTTGCTCCTCCACACCCCCCCCCCCTGCCCAGCAGACCGCGTTGTCCAGCCAGCCCCCGGGCCTCCCTGGGGTGCCCAGCACAAAAGTGCAGACAACCACCGGACCCTCAATCTCAGTTTTCGGATGTTTTTGCCACTCTAAGGACCCGCAGGCCAGCTGGGCCTTCTGGCAGGACAGAGAGCCCCGGAATCCGACGTGGAGAGCCGGGTGTACGTCCCCACGAGGAGGCGGTCCCCACCTCCGCGGCTCTCCCCTTGCGGGGGGGAAAAGCAGCCACGGGGCCTCAGAGAAGACACCAGGCTGGGCGCCCGCCCCACAGTGGGGGCACGTCCCCCGCAGGCCACTTAGCGCCGGCCGCCGGCCGGCGGACGGTTGGGTGGCGCGAGACGCTGCGGCCGCCCTGCTACCGGGTTCCTGGGAGGGCGTCCTGGAACCAGCGTCCACACCAAGCCCTTGGAAGGCCCAGGCGACGGAGGAGCCCCGTCAGGCAGGGGCCGAGGACGGTGACGGCCCGGGCGGGGAGGAGCGTGTCAGGCAGGGGCAGAGGACGGTGACAGGTGACAGGCCGGGCGGGAAGGAGTCAGTCAGGCAGGGGCCGAGGAGGAGACGGGCTGGGTAAGGGTTAGGGTTAGAGTCAGGGCACAAGTCACAATCGCAAAGACCTGGAAGCGACCCGAGTGCCCAGCGACCCACGAGTGCGTAAATGAAATGTGGCGCGTGGACACCACGGAGTGCTATTCAGCTAGGAGGAGCAGCGGTGAGAGGGCACCTCTCGTGGTTCTCCTGGCCAGAGCTGGAACCCGTTCCAGTAAGCCAGGTAGCCCAAGAATGGACACACGAGCACCACGTGCTCGCGCTCACCAGCAAATGGGTACGAACCGATGGACACCTAAGTGGACACAGAGGAATCACCTTCATCGGGTGGGTGTCGGGCGGGTGGGGGGAGGGGATGGGCATACACCTCCATTAGGAATGGGGTGGGTGCGCACCGACTGGGGGATGGGCGCACTTGAGGCTCTGACCCGAGGGGGGAGGCTGGGAGAGGGCAACGTACCCGACCTTAACATTGGTACCCCCACAATACGCTGCAACAACATCAGAGGTAAATGAATAAGAACACAGGGGGGAGGGGGGCACGGGCAACACATGTCACCTTAATACTTGGACTCCCATCATCTGCTTGAAAAGAGAGAGAAAAGAAAATGCAATCATAGAGATAAGAGACACTTTTTAAAAATAATGAATCCGAAGAGAAAAGTAAAAGGAGGCCTGTGGAGCAGGTCTGGGTGTGACTCCGGATCCCCCAACATCAGGTGCCACCACCAAAGATTCCTACGTGTAGCCCATAGAACCCCAAAAGCAACGGGACGAGTTCTGGTCACATACTCCCTCAAAATGACATCCTGGCCTTCTTCTGGAACTCCCTCCCCTCTCAGACTCTCAAGGTTTCCTCCAGCGTGTCGGTTCCCACAGAGCAGACCTTTGGTCTGAGACCTGACAGTCCAGAAGCCACGCATGCTGCCGCGTGACGGCGGTGTCGCGGCTTGGGACAAGAGGAGGCCCCACGGTGCGGGCTGGGGCGCCAGGCACCGCGGCGGGCGCTGAGGGTGGGGGTGACCCCCACCCCGGGCCGCCGCCTCGCTCCCAGAAAGGGGACAGAACAAGAGGCAAAACAAAAAAAAAAAGAAGAAGAAGCCTACGGCACCCGGTATTCCCAGGCGGTCTCCCATCCAAGTACTAACCAGGCCCGACCCTGCTTAGCTTCCGAGACCAGACGAGATCGGGCGCGTTCAGGGTGGTGTGGCCCTAGACGGCGGAGGGCGCCCCTGCCCCGCTCAAGAAGCCGAGCCTCTCTGCGCTTCCCCGCCGCCTCCTCCCGCCCCAGGCCCCGCGCCGGCGCTGACCGGCGCCGGGCCGGGCCTGTTGAGTTCACCGGCCGGGTCCGGCGGGCTCCGTGGGACGGGGGTGACAGGCGGGGCGGGGCGGGGCGGGCAGGGAGCGGCGGGCCGGGGTGGGGGGCTGTCTCTCTATACACACACACACACACACACACACACACACTCACACTCACACTCACTCACTCACACTCACACAAGATGCGCCTCCACTGCTGGACTCGCCAAGGTGGAGACCTTCCAGCCTCCTTCACCTACCCGCCCCCCACCCCCAGCTCGTGGCCGCCCCCACCGCCGCCGCCGCCGCCGATTGCGCACGCGCGGGTCGCCCGCCCTTTGACCCCAGGCAGGGGCCGCCCTCCCCGACAACCCCTTTCAGCTGCGCCCCCCACCCTGTGGGTGGGCTGCCGCCTATTCCCCCGGGCCCGGGCTGGGGCACTGCGCATGGGGGAGGGGAGCGAGTGTATGGGGCGTCTCTCTCTCTCTCTAGGGATGTGTCCCATGGGTGGGGTGGCGTGGTTTGTGGGGCGCTGAAGAAATCAGTCCCCTCCATCTCCTACCTCTGGAAAACGCCCAAGCCCTTGGAGAACTGCCGGCAACGCGACCGTGGGGGCCGGGACCCTCCTCTGTGTCCTCCTGTGGCCCGGTCCAAGGGGCCTGGGCCTGGCCGGGGCTGCATTGGACCCCGACCACCCTGGCGTGTGGACTCGCTAAAAATCGGCGATTAGATATTGGATTCCAGCTTCATTGAGGTCATTTCACTAATGAGTGCACCGGAAAGAGTTTCCTAATCCATCTGTGAGGGTGGCAACTGAAAGAGAATTTTAAAGCTGACAGAATAGGCGAGGAAAGGCATAGGAGATTTCCACACCCAGTAAAGAAGCCTTTCCCGAAATGGAAGAAAGAAACGAGCAAACAGAAACACCGGTAGCCCGCCAGGATCAGAGTCTGCCCCCGAGAGAAAGTACCCTGACCAGGTTCACCCGTGGGTGGGTGGCGAGCTAGCGGCATTCAGAAGAGCGAGGCCCGCAGTCTGTGCAGAAGACACCTGCACTCGGGTGTGTGTGGCGGCACGATTCACAAGCAGCTCCAGATGTTAAGCCAAGGAGAAGCCAGGGAGTTCCCAACGCCCCAGGTGTCCTCAGCCCACGACTGGCTGCTGGGGGAATGCGAAGCCCGGCTCCTTGTCTCAGAGCGGGACAACCAGGAGGTGTGACGTACACCCCGGGGTTCCCAGGAGGATCAGGCTGAAGCTGGGACTTGGCCTGAAAGTGTCCCCTCGCATGGCCACCCGCTTCCCCTTCCTGCTCCTCTACTCCTGGTGCCCCTCCATCCAGGGGCCAGACCTTAAAGAGTCACCCGCAAGAGAATCCTGGTCCCAAAGGAGCCTTCTGGGGGACCCGTGCTGAGAGAGGTTGTGGGCATGGCCCGCTGGGGCTCTGCCCGACCCAGGGCTGAGAGGTGCAACCTCCCAGCTCTGGGTCCCTGCAGGGGAAGCGTTGGCAAGCACAGGGCCAGTCCTCCAAAGGCCCAGGTGCAGGGAGCCCAGGCCAAGCAGCCTGTGGAAGAAGCCACCCCGGGAACACGACTGCAGGCCACGGCCCTTCCCACCTCCTCCTCCTCCTCCTCCTGCTCCTCCACCCCCCCGACCTCCCACCCCCACCCCCCCGACATGGCGCAGGGCTCAGAGACACCTCAGACACTTGCTACCCAAAGTGCAAAGGGCATCAGTTGCTCCTCCACACCCCCCCCCCCTGCCCAGCAGACCGCGTTGTCCAGCCAGCCCCCGGGCCTCCCTGGGGTGCCCAGCACAAAAGTGCAGACAACCACCGGACCCTCAATCTCAGTTTTCGGATGTTTTTGCCACTCTAAGGACCCGCAGGCCAGCTGGGCCTTCTGGCAGGACAGAGAGCCCCGGAATCCGACGTGGAGAGCCGGGTGTACGTCCCCACGAGGAGGCGGTCCCCACCTCCGCGGCTCTCCCCTTGCGGGGGGGAAAAGCAGCCACGGGGCCTCAGAGAAGACACCAGGCTGGGCGCCCGCCCCACAGTGGGGGCACGTCCCCCGCAGGCCACTTAGCGCCGGCCGCCGGCCGGCGGACGGTTGGGTGGCGCGAGACGCTGCGGCCGCCCTGCTACCGGGTTCCTGGGAGGGCGTCCTGGAACCAGCGTCCACACCAAGCCCTTGGAAGGCCCAGGCGACGGAGGAGCCCCGTCAGGCAGGGGCCGAGGACGGTGACGGCCCGGGCGGGGAGGAGCGTGTCAGGCAGGGGCAGAGGACGGTGACAGGTGACAGGCCGGGCGGGAAGGAGTCAGTCAGGCAGGGGCCGAGGAGGAGACGGGCTGGGTAAGGGTTAGGGTTAGAGTCAGGGCACAAGTCACAATCGCAAAGACCTGGAAGCGACCCGAGTGCCCAGCGACCCACGAGTGCGTAAATGAAATGTGGCGCGTGGACACCACGGAGTGCTATTCAGCTAGGAGGAGCAGCGGTGAGAGGGCACCTCTCGTGGTTCTCCTGGCCAGAGCTGGAACCCGTTCCAGTAAGCCAGGTAGCCCAAGAATGGACACACGAGCACCACGTGCTCGCGCTCACCAGCAAATGGGTACGAACCGATGGACACCTAAGTGGACACAGAGGAATCACCTTCATCGGGTGGGTGTCGGGCGGGTGGGGGGAGGGGATGGGCATACACCTCCATTAGGAATGGGGTGGGTGCGCACCGACTGGGGGATGGGCGCACTTGAGGCTCTGACCCGAGGGGGGAGGCTGGGAGAGGGCAACGTACCCGACCTTAACATTGGTACCCCCACAATACGCTGCAACAACATCAGAGGTAAATGAATAAGAACACAGGGGGGAGGGGGGCACGGGCAACACATGTCACCTTAATACTTGGACTCCCATCATCTGCTTGAAAAGAGAGAGAAAAGAAAATGCAATCATAGAGATAAGAGACACTTTTTAAAAATAATGAATCCGAAGAGAAAAGTAAAAGGAGGCCTGTGGAGCAGGTCTGGGTGTGACTCCGGATCCCCCAACATCAGGTGCCACCACCAAAGATTCCTACGTGTAGCCCATAGAACCCCAAAAGCAACGGGACGAGTTCTGGTCACATACTCCCTCAAAATGACATCCTGGCCTTCTTCTGGAACTCCCTCCCCTCTCAGACTCTCAAGGTTTCCTCCAGCGTGTCGGTTCCCACAGAGCAGACCTTTGGTCTGAGACCTGACAGTCCAGAAGCCACGCATGCTGCCGCGTGACGGCGGTGTCGCGGCTTGGGACAAGAGGAGGCCCCACGGTGCGGGCTGGGGCGCCAGGCACCGCGGCGGGCGCTGAGGGTGGGGGTGACCCCCACCCCGGGCCGCCGCCTCGCTCCCAGAAAGGGGACAGAACAAGAGGCAAAACAAAAAAAAAAAGAAGAAGAAGCCTACGGCACCCGGTATTCCCAGGCGGTCTCCCATCCAAGTACTAACCAGGCCCGACCCTGCTTAGCTTCCGAGACCAGACGAGATCGGGCGCGTTCAGGGTGGTGTGGCCCTAGACGGCGGAGGGCGCCCCTGCCCCGCTCAAGAAGCCGAGCCTCTCTGCGCTTCCCCGCCGCCTCCTCCCGCCCCAGGCCCCGCGCCGGCGCTGACCGGCGCCGGGCCGGGCCTGTTGAGTTCACCGGCCGGGTCCGGCGGGCTCCGTGGGACGGGGGTGACAGGCGGGGCGGGGCGGGGCGGGCAGGGAGCGGCGGGCCGGGGTGGGGGGCTGTCTCTCTATACACACACACACACACACACACACACACACTCACACTCACACTCACTCACTCACACTCACACAAGATGCGCCTCCACTGCTGGACTCGCCAAGGTGGAGACCTTCCAGCCTCCTTCACCTACCCGCCCCCCACCCCCAGCTCGTGGCCGCCCCCACCGCCGCCGCCGCCGCCGATTGCGCACGCGCGGGTCGCCCGCCCTTTGACCCCAGGCAGGGGCCGCCCTCCCCGACAACCCCTTTCAGCTGCGCCCCCCACCCTGTGGGTGGGCTGCCGCCTATTCCCCCGGGCCCGGGCTGGGGCACTGCGCATGGGGGAGGGGAGCGAGTGTATGGGGCGTCTCTCTCTCTCTCTAGGGATGTGTCCCATGGGTGGGGTGGCGTGGTTTGTGGGGCGCTGAAGAAATCAGTCCCCTCCATCTCCTACCTCTGGAAAACGCCCAAGCCCTTGGAGAACTGCCGGCAACGCGACCGTGGGGGCCGGGACCCTCCTCTGTGTCCTCCTGTGGCCCGGTCCAAGGGGCCTGGGCCTGGCCGGGGCTGCATTGGACCCCGACCACCCTGGCGTGTGGACTCGCTAAAAATCGGCGATTAGATATTGGATTCCAGCTTCATTGAGGTCATTTCACTAATGAGTGCACCGGAAAGAGTTTCCTAATCCATCTGTGAGGGTGGCAACTGAAAGAGAATTTTAAAGCTGACAGAATAGGCGAGGAAAGGCATAGGAGATTTCCACACCCAGTAAAGAAGCCTTTCCCGAAATGGAAGAAAGAAACGAGCAAACAGAAACACCGGTAGCCCGCCAGGATCAGAGTCTGCCCCCGAGAGAAAGTACCCTGACCAGGTTCACCCGTGGGTGGGTGGCGAGCTAGCGGCATTCAGAAGAGCGAGGCCCGCAGTCTGTGCAGAAGACACCTGCACTCGGGTGTGTGTGGCGGCACGATTCACAAGCAGCTCCAGATGTTAAGCCAAGGAGAAGCCAGGGAGTTCCCAACGCCCCAGGTGTCCTCAGCCCACGACTGGCTGCTGGGGGAATGCAAAGCCCGGCTCCTTGTCTCAGAGCGGGACAACCAGGAGGTGTGACGTACACCCCGGGGTTCCCAGGAGGATCAGGCTGAAGCTGGGACTTGGCCTGAAAGTGTCCCCTCGCATGGCCACCCGCTTCCCCTTCCTGCTCCTCTACTCCTGGTGCCCCTCCATCCAGGGGCCAGACCTTAAAGAGTCACCCGCAAGAGAATCCTGGTCCCAAAGGAGCCTTCTGGGGGACCCGTGCTGAGAGAGGTTGTGGGCATGGCCCGCTGGGGCTCTGCCCGACCCAGGGCTGAGAGGTGCAACCTCCCAGCTCTGGGTCCCTGCAGGGGAAGCGTTGGCAAGCACAGGGCCAGTCCTCCAAAGGCCCAGGTGCAGGGAGCCCAGGCCAAGCAGCCTGTGGAAGAAGCCACCCCGGGAACACGACTGCAGGCCACGGCCCTTCCCACCTCCTCCTCCTCCTCCTCCTGCTCCTCCACCCCCCCGACCTCCCACCCCCACCCCCCCGACATGGCGCAGGGCTCAGAGACACCTCAGACACTTGCTACCCAAAGTGCAAAGGGCATCAGTTGCTCCTCCACACTCCCCCCCCTGCCCAGCAGACCGCGTTGTCCAGCCAGCCCCCGGGCCTCCCTGGGGTGCCCAGCACAAAAGTGCAGACAACCACCGGACCCTCAATCTCAGTTTTCGGATGTTTTTGCCACTCTAAGGACCCGCAGGCCAGCTGGGCCTTCTGGCAGGACAGAGAGCCCCGGAATCCGACGTGGAGAGCCGGGTGTACGTCCCCACGAGGAGGCGGTCCCCACCTCCGCGGCTCTCCCCTTGCGGGGGGGAAAAGCAGCCACGGGGCCTCAGAGAAGACACCAGGCTGGGCGCCCGCCCCACAGTGGGGGCACGTCCCCCGCAGGCCACTTAGCGCCGGCCGCCGGCCGGCGGACGGTTGGGTGGCGCGAGACGCTGCGGCCGCCCTGCTACCGGGTTCCTGGGAGGGCGTCCTGGAACCAGCGTCCACACCAAGCCCTTGGAAGGCCCAGGCGACGGAGGAGCCCCGTCAGGCAGGGGCCGAGGACGGTGACGGCCCGGGCGGGGAGGAGCGTGTCAGGCAGGGGCAGAGGACGGTGACAGGTGACAGGCCGGGCGGGAAGGAGTCAGTCAGGCAGGGGCCGAGGAGGAGACGGGCTGGGTAAGGGTTAGGGTTAGAGTCAGGGCACAAGTCACAATCGCAAAGACCTGGAAGCGACCCGAGTGCCCAGCGACCCACGAGTGCGTAAATGAAATGTGGCGCGTGGACACCACGGAGTGCTATTCAGCTAGGAGGAGCAGCGGTGAGAGGGCACCTCTCGTGGTTCTCCTGGCCAGAGCTGGAACCCGTTCCAGTAAGCCAGGTAGCCCAAGAATGGACACACGAGCACCACGTGCTCGCGCTCACCAGCAAATGGGTACGAACCGATGGACACCTAAGTGGACACAGAGGAATCACCTTCATCGGGTGGGTGTCGGGCGGGTGGGGGGAGGGGATGGGCATACACCTCCATTAGGAATGGGGTGGGTGCGCACCGACTGGGGGATGGGCGCACTTGAGGCTCTGACCCGAGGGGGGAGGCTGGGAGAGGGCAACGTACCCGACCTTAACATTGGTACCCCCACAATACGCTGCAACAACATCAGAGGTAAATGAATAACAACACAGGGGGGAGGGGGGCACGGGCAACACATGTCACCTTAATACTTGGACTCCCATCATCTGCTTGAAAAGAGAGAGAAAAGAAAATGCAATCATAGAGATAAGAGACACTTTTTAAAAATAATGAATCCGAAGAGAAAAGTAAAAGGAGGCCTGTGGAGCAGGTCTGGGTGTGACTCCGGATCCCCCAACATCAGGTGCCACCACCAAAGATTCCTACGTGTAGCCCATAGAACCCCAAAAGCAACGGGACGAGTTCTGGTCACATACTCCCTCAAAATGACATCCTGGCCTTCTTCTGGAACTCCCTCCCCTCTCAGACTCTCAAGGTTTCCTCCAGCGTGTCGGTTCCCACAGAGCAGACCTTTGGTCTGAGACCTGACAGTCCAGAAGCCACGCATGCTGCCGCGTGACGGCGGTGTCGCGGCTTGGGACAAGAGGAGGCCCCACGGTGCGGGCTGGGGCGCCAGGCACCGCGGCGGGCGCTGAGGGTGGGGGTGACCCCCACCCCGGGCCGCCGCCTCGCTCCCAGAAAGGGGACAGAACAAGAGGCAAAACAAAAAAAAAAAGAAGAAGAAGCCTACGGCACCCGGTATTCCCAGGCGGTCTCCCATCCAAGTACTAACCAGGCCCGACCCTGCTTAGCTTCCGAGACCAGACGAGATCGGGCGCGTTCAGGGTGGTGTGGCCCTAGACGGCGGAGGGCGCCCCTGCCCCGCTCAAGAAGCCGAGCCTCTCTGCGCTTCCCCGCCGCCTCCTCCCGCCCCAGGCCCCGCGCCGGCGCTGACCGGCGCCGGGCCGGGCCTGTTGAGTTCACCGGCCGGGTCCGGCGGGCTCCGTGGGACGGGGGTGACAGGCGGGGCGGGGCGGGGCGGGCAGGGAGCGGCGGGCCGGGGTGGGGGGCTGTCTCTCTATACACACACACACACACACACACACACACACTCACACTCACACTCACTCACTCACACTCACACAAGATGCGCCTCCACTGCTGGACTCGCCAAGGTGGAGACCTTCCAGCCTCCTTCACCTACCCGCCCCCCACCCCCAGCTCGTGGCCGCCCCCACCGCCGCCGCCGCCGCCGATTGCGCACGCGCGGGTCGCCCGCCCTTTGACCCCAGGCAGGGGCCGCCCTCCCCGACAACCCCTTTCAGCTGCGCCCCCCACCCTGTGGGTGGGCTGCCGCCTATTCCCCCGGGCCCGGGCTGGGGCACTGCGCATGGGGGAGGGGAGCGAGTGTATGGGGCGTCTCTCTCTCTCTCTAGGGATGTGTCCCATGGGTGGGGTGGCGTGGTTTGTGGGGCGCTGAAGAAATCAGTCCCCTCCATCTCCTACCTCTGGAAAACGCCCAAGCCCTTGGAGAACTGCCGGCAACGCGACCGTGGGGGCCGGGACCCTCCTCTGTGTCCTCCTGTGGCCCGGTCCAAGGGGCCTGGGCCTGGCCGGGGCTGCATTGGACCCCGACCACCCTGGCGTGTGGACTCGCTAAAAATCGGCGATTAGATATTGGATTCCAGCTTCATTGAGGTCATTTCACTAATGAGTGCACCGGAAAGAGTTTCCTAATCCATCTGTGAGGGTGGCAACTGAAAGAGAATTTTAAAGCTGACAGAATAGGCGAGGAAAGGCATAGGAGATTTCCACACCCAGTAAAGAAGCCTTTCCCGAAATGGAAGAAAGAAACGAGCAAACAGAAACACCGGTAGCCCGCCAGGATCAGAGTCTGCCCCCGAGAGAAAGTACCCTGACCAGGTTCACCCGTGGGTGGGTGGCGAGCTAGCGGCATTCAGAAGAGCGAGGCCCGCAGTCTGTGCAGAAGACACCTGCACTCGGGTGTGTGTGGCGGCACGATTCACAAGCAGCTCCAGATGTTAAGCCAAGGAGAAGCCAGGGAGTTCCCAACGCCCCAGGTGTCCTCAGCCCACGACTGGCTGCTGGGGGAATGCGAAGCCCGGCTCCTTGTCTCAGAGCGGGACAACCAGGAGGTGTGACGTACACCCCGGGGTTCCCAGGAGGATCAGGCTGAAGCTGGGACTTGGCCTGAAAGTGTCCCCTCGCATGGCCACCCGCTTCCCCTTCCTGCTCCTCTACTCCTGGTGCCCCTCCATCCAGGGGCCAGACCTTAAAGAGTCACCCGCAAGAGAATCCTGGTCCCAAAGGAGCCTTCTGGGGGACCCGTGCTGAGAGAGGTTGTGGGCATGGCCCGCTGGGGCTCTGCCCGACCCAGGGCTGAGAGGTGCAACCTCCCAGCTCTGGGTCCCTGCAGGGGAAGCGTTGGCAAGCACAGGGCCAGTCCTCCAAAGGCCCAGGTGCAGGGAGCCCAGGCCAAGCAGCCTGTGGAAGAAGCCACCCCGGGAACACGACTGCAGGCCACGGCCCTTCCCACCTCCTCCTCCTCCTCCTCCTGCTCCTCCACCCCCCCGACCTCCCACCCCCACCCCCCCGACATGGCGCAGGGCTCAGAGACACCTCAGACACTTGCTACCCAAAGTGCAAAGGGCATCAGTTGCTCCTCCACACCCCCCCCCCTGCCCAGCAGACCGCGTTGTCCAGCCAGCCCCCGGGCCTCCCTGGGGTGCCCAGCACAAAAGTGCAGACAACCACCGGACCCTCAATCTCAGTTTTCGGATGTTTTTGCCACTCTAAGGACCCGCAGGCCAGCTGGGCCTTCTGGCAGGACAGAGAGCCCCGGAATCCGACGTGGAGAGCCGGGTGTACGTCCCCACGAGGAGGCGGTCCCCACCTCCGCGGCTCTCCCCTTGCGGGGGGGAAAAGCAGCCACGGGGCCTCAGAGAAGACACCAGGCTGGGCGCCCGCCCCACAGTGGGGGCACGTCCCCCGCAGGCCACTTAGCGCCGGCCGCCGGCCGGCGGACGGTTGGGTGGCGCGAGACGCTGCGGCCGCCCTGCTACCGGGTTCCTGGGAGGGCGTCCTGGAACCAGCGTCCACACCAAGCCCTTGGAAGGCCCAGGCGACGGAGGAGCCCCGTCAGGCAGGGGCCGAGGACGGTGACGGCCCGGGCGGGGAGGAGCGTGTCAGGCAGGGGCAGAGGACGGTGACAGGTGACAGGCCGGGCGGGAAGGAGTCAGTCAGGCAGGGGCCGAGGAGGAGACGGGCTGGGTAAGGGTTAGGGTTAGAGTCAGGGCACAAGTCACAATCGCAAAGACCTGGAAGCGACCCGAGTGCCCAGCGACCCACGAGTGCGTAAATGAAATGTGGCGCGTGGACACCACGGAGTGCTATTCAGCTAGGAGGAGCAGCGGTGAGAGGGCACCTCTCGTGGTTCTCCTGGCCAGAGCTGGAACCCGTTCCAGTAAGCCAGGTAGCCCAAGAATGGACACACGAGCACCACGTGCTCGCGCTCACCAGCAAATGGGTACGAACCGATGGACACCTAAGTGGACACAGAGGAATCACCTTCATCGGGTGGGTGTCGGGCGGGTGGGGGGAGGGGATGGGCATACACCTCCATTAGGAATGGGGTGGGTGCGCACCGACTGGGGGATGGGCGCACTTGAGGCTCTGACCCGAGGGGGGAGGCTGGGAGAGGGCAACGTACCCGACCTTAACATTGGTACCCCCACAATACGCTGCAACAACATCAGAGGTAAATGAATAACAACACAGGGGGGAGGGGGGCACGGGCAACACATGTCACCTTAATACTTGGACTCCCATCATCTGCTTGAAAAGAGAGAGAAAAGAAAATGCAATCATAGAGATAAGAGACACTTTTTAAAAATAATGAATCCGAAGAGAAAAGTAAAAGGAGGCCTGTGGAGCAGGTCTGGGTGTGACTCCGGATCCCCCAACATCAGGTGCCACCACCAAAGATTCCTACGTGTAGCCCATAGAACCCCAAAAGCAACGGGACGAGTTCTGGTCACATACTCCCTCAAAATGACATCCTGGCCTTCTTCTGGAACTCCCTCCCCTCTCAGACTCTCAAGGTTTCCTCCAGCGTGTCGGTTCCCACAGAGCAGACCTTTGGTCTGAGACCTGACAGTCCAGAAGCCACGCATGCTGCCGCGTGACGGCGGTGTCGCGGCTTGGGACAAGAGGAGGCCCCACGGTGCGGGCTGGGGCGCCAGGCACCGCGGCGGGCGCTGAGGGTGGGGGTGACCCCCACCCCGGGCCGCCGCCTCGCTCCCAGAAAGGGGACAGAACAAGAGGCAAAACAAAAAAAAAAAGAAGAAGAAGCCTACGGCACCCGGTATTCCCAGGCGGTCTCCCATCCAAGTACTAACCAGGCCCGACCCTGCTTAGCTTCCGAGACCAGACGAGATCGGGCGCGTTCAGGGTGGTGTGGCCCTAGACGGCGGAGGGCGCCCCTGCCCCGCTCAAGAAGCCGAGCCTCTCTGCGCTTCCCCGCCGCCTCCTCCCGCCCCAGGCCCCGCGCCGGCGCTGACCGGCGCCGGGCCGGGCCTGTTGAGTTCACCGGCCGGGTCCGGCGGGCTCCGTGGGACGGGGGTGACAGGCGGGGCGGGGCGGGGCGGGCAGGGAGCGGCGGGCCGGGGTGGGGGGCTGTCTCTCTATACACACACACACACACACACACACACACACTCACACTCACACTCACTCACTCACACTCACACAAGATGCGCCTCCACTGCTGGACTCGCCAAGGTGGAGACCTTCCAGCCTCCTTCACCTACCCGCCCCCCACCCCCAGCTCGTGGCCGCCCCCACCGCCGCCGCCGCCGCCGATTGCGCACGCGCGGGTCGCCCGCCCTTTGACCCCAGGCAGGGGCCGCCCTCCCCGACAACCCCTTTCAGCTGCGCCCCCCACCCTGTGGGTGGGCTGCCGCCTATTCCCCCGGGCCCGGGCTGGGGCACTGCGCATGGGGGAGGGGAGCGAGTGTATGGGGCGTCTCTCTCTCTCTCTAGGGATGTGTCCCATGGGTGGGGTGGCGTGGTTTGTGGGGCGCTGAAGAAATCAGTCCCCTCCATCTCCTACCTCTGGAAAACGCCCAAGCCCTTGGAGAACTGCCGGCAACGCGACCGTGGGGGCCGGGACCCTCCTCTGTGTCCTCCTGTGGCCCGGTCCAAGGGGCCTGGGCCTGGCCGGGGCTGCATTGGACCCCGACCACCCTGGCGTGTGGACTCGCTAAAAATCGGCGATTAGATATTGGATTCCAGCTTCATTGAGGTCATTTCACTAATGAGTGCACCGGAAAGAGTTTCCTAATCCATCTGTGAGGGTGGCAACTGAAAGAGAATTTTAAAGCTGACAGAATAGGCGAGGAAAGGCATAGGAGATTTCCACACCCAGTAAAGAAGCCTTTCCCGAAATGGAAGAAAGAAACGAGCAAACAGAAACACCGGTAGCCCGCCAGGATCAGAGTCTGCCCCCGAGAGAAAGTACCCTGACCAGGTTCACCCGTGGGTGGGTGGCGAGCTAGCGGCATTCAGAAGAGCGAGGCCCGCAGTCTGTGCAGAAGACACCTGCACTCGGGTGTGTGTGGCGGCACGATTCACAAGCAGCTCCAGATGTTAAGCCAAGGAGAAGCCAGGGAGTTCCCAACGCCCCAGGTGTCCTCAGCCCACGACTGGCTGCTGGGGGAATGCGAAGCCCGGCTCCTTGTCTCAGAGCGGGACAACCAGGAGGTGTGACGTACACCCCGGGGTTCCCAGGAGGATCAGGCTGAAGCTGGGACTTGGCCTGAAAGTGTCCCCTCGCATGGCCACCCGCTTCCCCTTCCTGCTCCTCTACTCCTGGTGCCCCTCCATCCAGGGGCCAGACCTTAAAGAGTCACCCGCAAGAGAATCCTGGTCCCAAAGGAGCCTTCTGGGGGACCCGTGCTGAGAGAGGTTGTGGGCATGGCCCGCTGGGGCTCTGCCCGACCCAGGGCTGAGAGGTGCAACCTCCCAGCTCTGGGTCCCTGCAGGGGAAGCGTTGGCAAGCACAGGGCCAGTCCTCCAAAGGCCCAGGTGCAGGGAGCCCAGGCCAAGCAGCCTGTGGAAGAAGCCACCCCGGGAACACGACTGCAGGCCACGGCCCTTCCCACCTCCTCCTCCTCCTCCTCCTGCTCCTCCACCCCCCCGACCTCCCACCCCCACCCCCCCGACATGGCGCAGGGCTCAGAGACACCTCAGACACTTGCTACCCAAAGTGCAAAGGGCATCAGTTGCTCCTCCACACCCCCCCCCCTGCCCAGCAGACCGCGTTGTCCAGCCAGCCCCCGGGCCTCCCTGGGGTGCCCAGCACAAAAGTGCAGACAACCACCGGACCCTCAATCTCAGTTTTCGGATGTTTTTGCCACTCTAAGGACCCGCAGGCCAGCTGGGCCTTCTGGCAGGACAGAGAGCCCCGGAATCCGACGTGGAGAGCCGGGTGTACGTCCCCACGAGGAGGCGGTCCCCACCTCCGCGGCTCTCCCCTTGCGGGGGGGAAAAGCAGCCACGGGGCCTCAGAGAAGACACCAGGCTGGGCGCCCGCCCCACAGTGGGGGCACGTCCCCCGCAGGCCACTTAGCGCCGGCCGCCGGCCGGCGGACGGTTGGGTGGCGCGAGACGCTGCGGCCGCCCTGCTACCGGGTTCCTGGGAGGGCGTCCTGGAACCAGCGTCCACACCAAGCCCTTGGAAGGCCCAGGCGACGGAGGAGCCCCGTCAGGCAGGGGCCGAGGACGGTGACGGCCCGGGCGGGGAGGAGCGTGTCAGGCAGGGGCAGAGGACGGTGACAGGTGACAGGCCGGGCGGGAAGGAGTCAGTCAGGCAGGGGCCGAGGAGGAGACGGGCTGGGTAAGGGTTAGGGTTAGAGTCAGGGCACAAGTCACAATCGCAAAGACCTGGAAGCGACCCGAGTGCCCAGCGACCCACGAGTGCGTAAATGAAATGTGGCGCGTGGACACCACGGAGTGCTATTCAGCTAGGAGGAGCAGCGGTGAGAGGGCACCTCTCGTGGTTCTCCTGGCCAGAGCTGGAACCCGTTCCAGTAAGCCAGGTAGCCCAAGAATGGACACACGAGCACCACGTGCTCGCGCTCACCAGCAAATGGGTACGAACCGATGGACACCTAAGTGGACACAGAGGAATCACCTTCATCGGGTGGGTGTCGGGCGGGTGGGGGGAGGGGATGGGCATACACCTCCATTAGGAATGGGGTGGGTGCGCACCGACTGGGGGATGGGCGCACTTGAGGCTCTGACCCGAGGGGGGAGGCTGGGAGAGGGCAACGTACCCGACCTTAACATTGGTACCCCCACAATACGCTGCAACAACATGAGAGGTAAATGAATAAGAACACAGGGGGGAGGGGGGCACGGGCAACACATGTCACCTTAATACTTGGACTCCCATCATCTGCTTGAAAAGAGAGAGAAAAGAAAATGCAATCATAGAGATAAGAGACACTTTTTAAAAATAATGAATCCGAAGAGAAAAGTCAAAGGAGGCCTGTGGAGCAGGTCTGGGTGTGACTCCGGATCCCCCAACATCAGGTGCCACCACCAAAGATTCCTACGTGTAGCCCATAGAACCCCAAAAGCAACGGGACGAGTTCTGGTCACATACTCCCTCAAAATGACATCCTGGCCTTCTTCTGGAACTCCCTCCCCTCTCAGACTCTCAAGGTTTCCTCCAGCGTGTCGGTTCCCACAGAGCAGACCTTTGGTCTGAGACCTGACAGTCCAGAAGCCACGCATGCTGCCGCGTGACGGCGGTGTCGCGGCTTGGGACAAGAGGAGGCCCCACGGTGCGGGCTGGGGCGCCAGGCACCGCGGCGGGCGCTGAGGGTGGGGGTGACCCCCACCCCGGGCCGCCGCCTCGCTCCCAGAAAGGGGACAGAACAAGAGGCAAAACAAAAAAAAAAAAAGAAGAAGCCTACGGCACCCGGTATTCCCAGGCGGTCTCCCATCCAAGTACTAACCAGGCCTGACCCTGCTTAGCTTCCGAGACCAGACGAGATCGGGCGCGTTCAGGGTGGTGTGGCCCTAGACGGCGGAGGGCGCCCCTGCCCCGCTCAAGAAGCCGAGCCTCTCTGCGCTTCCCCGCCGCCTCCTCCCGCCCCAGGCCCCGCGCCGGCGCTGACCGGCGCCGGGCCGGGCCTGTTGAGTTCACCGGCCGGGTCCGGCGGGCTCCGTGGGACGGGGGTGACAGGCGGGGCGGGGCGGGGCGGGCAGGGAGCGGCGGGCCGGGGTGGGGGGCTGTCTCTCTATACACACACACACACACACACACACACACACATTCACACTCACACTCACACAAGATGCGCCTCCACTGCTGGACTCGCCAAGGTGGAGACCTTCCAGCCTCCTTCACCTACCCGCCCCCCACCCCCAGCTCGTGGCCGCCCCCACCGCCGCCGCCGCCGCCGCCGCCGATTGCGCACGCGCGGGTCGCCCGCCCTTTGACCCCAGGCAGGGGCCGCCCTCCCCGACAACCCCTTTCAGCTGCGCCCCCCACCCTGTGGGTGGGCTGCCGCCTATTCCCCCGGGCCCGGGCTGGGGCACTGCGCATGGGGGAGGGGAGCGAGTGTATGGGGCGTCTCTCTCTCTCTCTAGGGATGTGTCCCATGGGTGGGGTGGCGTGGTTTGTGGGGCGCTGAAGAAATCAGTCCCCTCCATCTCCTACCTCTGGAAAACGCCCAAGCCCTTGGAGAACTGCCGGCAACGCGACCGTGGGGGCCGGGACCCTCCTCTGTGTCCTCCTGTGGCCCGGTCCAAGGGGCCTGGGCCTGGCCGGGGCTGCATTGGACCCCGACCTCCCTGGCGTGTGGACTCGCTAAAAATCGGCGATTAGATATTGGATTCCAGCTTCATTGAGGTCATTTCACTAATGAGTGCACCGGAAAGAGTTTCCTAATCCATCTGTGAGGGTGGCAACTGAAAGAGAATTTTAAAGCTGACAGAATAGGCGAGGAAAGGCATAGGAGATTTCCACACCCAGTAAGGAAGCCTTTCCCGAAATGGAAGAAAGAAACGAGCAAACAGAAACACCGGTAGCCCGCCAGGATCAGAGTCTGCCCCCGAGAGAAAGTACCCTGACCAGGTTCACCCGTGGGTGGGTGGCGAGCTAGCGGCATTCAGAAGAGCGAGGCCCGCAGTCTGTGCAGAAGACACCTGCACTCGGGTGTGTGTGGCGGCACGATTCACAAGCAGCTCCAGATGTTAAGCCAAGGAGAAGCCAGGGAGTTCCCAACGCCCCAGGTGTCCTCAGCCCACGACTGGCTGCTGGGGGAATGCGAAGCCCGGCTCCTTGTCTCAGAGCGGGACAACCAGGAGGTGTGACGTACACCCCGGGGTTCCCAGGAGGATCAGGCTGAAGCTGGGACTTGGCCTGAAAGTGTCCCCTCGCATGGCCACCCGCTTCCCCTTCCTGCTCCTCTACTCCTGGTGCCCCTCCATCCAGGGGCCAGACCTTAAAGAGTCACCCGCAAGAGAATCCTGGTCCCAAAGGAGCCATCTGGGGGACCCGTGCTGAGAGAGGTTGTGGGCATGGCCCGCTGGGGCTCTGCCCGACCCAGGGCTGAGAGGTGCAACCTCCCAGCTCTGGGTCCCTGCAGGGGAAGCGTTGGCAAGCACAGGGCCAGTCCTCCAAAGGCCCAGGTGCAGGGAGCCCAGGCCAAGCAGCCTGTGGAAGAAGCCACCCCGGGAACACGACTGCAGGCCACGGCCCTTCCCACCTCCTCCTCCTCCTCCTCCTGCTCCTCCACCCCCCCGACCTCCCACCCCCACCCCCCCGACATGGCGCAGGGCTCAGAGACACCTCAGACACTTGCTACCCAAAGTGCAAAGGGCATCAGTTGCTCCTCCACACCCCCCCCCCTGCCCAGCAGACCGCGTTGTCCAGCCAGCCCCCGGGCCTCCCTGGGGTGCCCAGCACAAAAGTGCAGACAACCACCGGACCCTCAATCTCAGTTTTCGGATGTTTTTGCCACTCTAAGGACCCGCAGGCCAGCTGGGCCTTCTGGCAGGACAGAGAGCCCCGGAATCCGACGTGGAGAGCCGGGTGTACGTCCCCACGAGGAGGCGGTCCCCACCTCCGCGGCTCTCCCCTTGCGGGGGGGAAAAGCAGCCACGGGGCCTCAGAGAAGACACCAGGCTGGGCGCCCGCCCCACAGTGGGGGCACGTCCCCCGCAGGCCACTTAGCGCCGGCCGCCGGCCGGCGGACGGTTGGGTGGCGCGAGACGCTGCGGCCGCCCTGCTACCGGGTTCCTGGGAGGGCGTCCTGGAACCAGCGTCCACACCAAGCCCTTGGAAGGCCCAGGCGACGGAGGAGCCCCGTCAGGCAGGGGCCGAGGACGGTGACGGCCCGGGCGGGGAGGAGCGTGTCAGGCAGGGGCAGAGGACGGTGACAGGTGACAGGCCGGGCGGGAAGGAGTCAGTCAGGCAGGGGCCGAGGAGGAGACGGGCTGGGTAAGGGTTAGGGTTAGAGTCAGGGCACAAGTCACAATCGCAAAGACCTGGAAGCGACCCGAGTGCCCAGCGACCCACGAGTGCGTAAATGAAATGTGGCGCGTGGACACCACGGAGTGCTATTCAGCTAGGAGGAGCAGCGGTGAGAGGGCACCTCTCGTGGTTCTCCTGGCCAGAGCTGGAACCCGTTCCAGTAAGCCAGGTAGCCCAAGAATGGACACACGAGCACCACGTGCTCGCGCTCACCAGCAAATGGGTACGAACCGATGGACACCTAAGTGGACACAGAGGAATCACCTTCATCGGGTGGGTGTCGGGCGGGTGGGGGGAGGGGATGGGCATACACCTCCATTAGGAATGGGGTGGGTGCGCACCGACTGGGGGATGGGCGCACTTGAGGCTCTGACCCGAGGGGGGAGGCTGGGAGAGGGCAACGTACCCGACCTTAACATTGGTACCCCCACAATACGCTGCAACAACATCAGAGGTAAATGAATAAGAACACAGGGGGGAGGGGGGCACGGGCAACACATGTCACCTTAATACTTGGACTCCCATCATCTGCTTGAAAAGAGAGAGAAAAGAAAATGCAATCATAGAGATAAGAGACACTTTTTAAAAATAATGAATCCGAAGAGAAAAGTAAAAGGAGGCCTGTGGAGCAGGTCTGGGTGTGACTCCGGATCCCCCAACATCAGGTGCCACCACCAAAGATTCCTACGTGTAGCCCATAGAACCCCAAAAGCAACGGGACGAGTTCTGGTCACATACTCCCTCAAAATGACATCCTGGCCTTCTTCTGGAACTCCCTCCCCTCTCAGACTCTCAAGGTTTCCTCCAGCGTGTCGGTTCCCACAGAGCAGACCTTTGGTCTGAGACCTGACAGTCCAGAAGCCACGCATGCTGCCGCGTGACGGCGGTGTCGCGGCTTGGGACAAGAGGAGGCCCCACGGTGCGGGCTGGGGCGCCAGGCACCGCGGCGGGCGCTGAGGGTGGGGGTGACCCCCACCCCGGGCCGCCGCCTCGCTCCCAGAAAGGGGACAGAACAAGAGGCAAAACAAAAAAAAAAAGAAGAAGAAGCCTACGGCACCCGGTATTCCCAGGCGGTCTCCCATCCAAGTACTAACCAGGCCCGACCCTGCTTAGCTTCCGAGACCAGACGAGATCGGGCGCGTTCAGGGTGGTGTGGCCCTAGACGGCGGAGGGCGCCCCTGCCCCGCTCAAGAAGCCGAGCCTCTCTGCGCTTCCCCGCCGCCTCCTCCCGCCCCAGGCCCCGCGCCGGCGCTGACCGGCGCCGGGCCGGGCCTGTTGAGTTCACCGGCCGGGTCCGGCGGGCTCCGTGGGACGGGGGTGACAGGCGGGGCGGGGCGGGGCGGGCAGGGAGCGGCGGGCCGGGGTGGGGGGCTGTCTCTCTATACACACACACACACACACACACTCACACTCACACTCACTCACTCACACTCACACAAGATGCGCCTCCACTGCTGGACTCGCCAAGGTGGAGACCTTCCAGCCTCCTTCACCTACCCGCCCCCCACCCCCAGCTCGTGGCCGCCCCCACCGCCGCCGCCGCCGCCGATTGCGCACGCGCGGGTCGCCCGCCCTTTGACCCCAGGCAGGGGCCGCCCTCCCCGACAACCCCTTTCAGCTGCGCCCCCCACCCTGTGGGTGGGCTGCCGCCTATTCCCCCGGGCCCGGGCTGGGGCACTGCGCATGGGGGAGGGGAGCGAGTGTATGGGGCGTCTCTCTCTCTCTCTAGGGATGTGTCCCATGGGTGGGGTGGCGTGGTTTGTGGGGCGCTGAAGAAATCAGTCCCCTCCATCTCCTACCTCTGGAAAACGCCCAAGCCCTTGGAGAACTGCCGGCAACGCGACCGTGGGGGCCGGGACCCTCCTCTGTGTCCTCCTGTGGCCCGGTCCAAGGGGCCTGGGCCTGGCCGGGGCTGCATTGGACCCCGACCACCCTGGCGTGTGGACTCGCTAAAAATCGGCGATTAGATATTGGATTCCAGCTTCATTGAGGTCATTTCACTAATGAGTGCACCGGAAAGAGTTTCCTAATCCATCTGTGAGGGTGGCAACTGAAAGAGAATTTTAAAGCTGACAGAATAGGCGAGGAAAGGCATAGGAGATTTCCACACCCAGTAAGGAAGCCTTTCCCGAAATGGAAGAAAGAAACGAGCAAACAGAAACACCGGTAGCCCGCCAGGATCAGAGTCTGCCCCCGAGAGAAAGTACCCTGACCAGGTTCACCCGTGGGTGGGTGGCGAGCTAGCGGCATTCAGAAGAGCGAGGCCCGCAGTCTGTGCAGAAGACACCTGCACTCGGGTGTGTGTGGCGGCACGATTCACAAGCAGCTCCAGATGTTAAGCCAAGGAGAAGCCAGGGAGTTCCCAACGCCCCAGGTGTCCTCAGCCCACGACTGGCTGCTGGGGGAATGCGAAGCCCGGCTCCTTGTCTCAGAGCGGGACAACCAGGAGGTGTGACGTACACCCCGGGGTTCCCAGGAGGATCAGGCTGAAGCTGGGACTTGGCCTGAAAGTGTCCCCTCGCATGGCCACCCGCTTCCCCTTCCTGCTCCTCTACTCCTGGTGCCCCTCCATCCAGGGGCCAGACCTTAAAGAGTCACCCGCAAGAGAATCCTGGTCCCAAAGGAGCCTTCTGGGGGACCCGTGCTGAGAGAGGTTGTGGGCATGGCCCGCTGGGGCTCTGCCCGACCCAGGGCTGAGAGGTGCAACCTCCCAGCTCTGGGTCCCTGCAGGGGAAGCGTTGGCAAGCACAGGGCCAGTCCTCCAAAGGCCCAGGTGCAGGGAGCCCAGGCCAAGCAGCCTGTGGAAGAAGCCACCCCGGGAACACGACTGCAGGCCACGGCCCTTCCCACCTCCTCCTCCTCCTCCTCCTGCTCCTCCACCCCCCCGACCTCCCACCCCCACCCCCCCGACATGGCGCAGGGCTCAGAGACACCTCAGACACTTGCTACCCAAAGTGCAAAGGGCATCAGTTGCTCCTCCACACCCCCCCCCCTGCCCAGCAGACCGCGTTGTCCAGCCAGCCCCCGGGCCTCCCTGGGGTGCCCAGCACAAAAGTGCAGACAACCACCGGACCCTCAATCTCAGTTTTCGGATGTTTTTGCCACTCTAAGGACCCGCAGGCCAGCTGGGCCTTCTGGCAGGACAGAGAGCCCCGGAATCCGACGTGGAGAGCCGGGTGTACGTCCCCACGAGGAGGCGGTCCCCACCTCCGCGGCTCTCCCCTTGCGGGGGGGAAAAGCAGCCACGGGGCCTCAGAGAAGACACCAGGCTGGGCGCCCGCCCCACAGTGGGGGCACGTCCCCCGCAGGCCACTTAGCGCCGGCCGCCGGCCGGCGGACGGTTGGGTGGCGCGAGACGCTGCGGCCGCCCTGCTACCGGGTTCCTGGGAGGGCGTCCTGGAACCAGCGTCCACACCAAGCCCTTGGAAGGCCCAGGCGACGGAGGAGCCCCGTCAGGCAGGGGCCGAGGACGGTGACGGCCCGGGCGGGGAGGAGCGTGTCAGGCAGGGGCAGAGGACGGTGACAGGTGACAGGCCGGGCGGGAAGGAGTCAGTCAGGCAGGGGCCGAGGAGGAGACGGGCTGGGTAAGGGTTAGGGTTAGAGTCAGGGCACAAGTCACAATCGCAAAGACCTGGAAGCGACCCGAGTGCCCAGCGACCCACGAGTGCGTAAATGAAATGTGGCGCGTGGACACCACGGAGTGCTATTCAGCTAGGAGGAGCAGCGGTGAGAGGGCACCTCTCGTGGTTCTCCTGGCCAGAGCTGGAACCCGTTCCAGTAAGCCAGGTAGCCCAAGAATGGACACACGAGCACCACGTGCTCGCGCTCACCAGCAAATGGGTACGAACCGATGGACACCTAAGTGGACACAGAGGAATCACCTTCATCGGGTGGGTGTCGGGCGGGTGGGGGGAGGGGATGGGCATACACCTCCATTAGGAATGGGGTGGGTGCGCACCGACTGGGGGATGGGCGCACTTGAGGCTCTGACCCGAGGGGGGAGGCTGGGAGAGGGCAACGTACCCGACCTTAACATTGGTACCCCCACAATACGCTGCAACAACATCAGAGGTAAATGAATAACAACACAGGGGGGAGGGGGGCACGGGCAACACATGTCACCTTAATACTTGGACTCCCATCATCTGCTTGAAAAGAGAGAGAAAAGAAAATGCAATCATAGAGATAAGAGACACTTTTTAAAAATAATGAATCCGAAGAGAAAAGTAAAAGGAGGCCTGTGGAGCAGGTCTGGGTGTGACTCCGGATCCCCCAACATCAGGTGGCACCACCAAAGATTCCTACGTGTAGCCCATAGAACCCCAAAAGCAACGGGACGAGTTCTGGTCACATACTCCCTCAAAATGACATCCTGGCCTTCTTCTGGAACTCCCTCCCCTCTCAGACTCTCAAGGTTTCCTCCAGCGTGTCGGTTCCCACAGAGCAGACCTTTGGTCTGAGACCTGACAGTCCAGAAGCCACGCATGCTGCCGCGTGACGGCGGTGTCGCGGCTTGGGACAAGAGGAGGCCCCACGGTGCGGGCTGGGGCGCCAGGCACCGCGGCGGGCGCTGAGGGTGGGGGTGACCCCCACCCCGGGCCGCCGCCTCGCTCCCAGAAAGGGGACAGAACAAGAGGCAAAACAAAAAAAAAAAAAGAAGAAGCCTACGGCACCCGGTATTCCCAGGCGGTCTCCCATCCAAGTACTAACCAGGCCTGACCCTGCTTAGCTTCCGAGACCAGACGAGATCGGGCGCGTTCAGGGTGGTGTGGCCCTAGACGGCGGAGGGCGCCCCTGCCCCGCTCAAGAAGCCGAGCCTCTCTGCGCTTCCCCGCCGCCTCCTCCCGCCCTAGGCCCCGCGCCGGCGCTGACCGGCGCCGGGCCGGGCCTGTTGAGTTCACCGGCCGGGTCCGGCGGGCTCCGTGGGACGGGGGTGACAGGCGGGGCGGGGCGGGGCGGGCAGGGAGCGGCGGGCCGGGGTGGGGGGCTGTCTCTCTATACACACACACACACACACACACACACACATTCACACTCACACTCACACAAGATGCGCCTCCACTGCTGGACTCGCCAAGGTGGAGACCTTCCAGCCTCCTTCACCTACCCGCCCCCCACCCCCAGCTCGTGGCCGCCCCCACCGCCGCCGCCGCCGCCGCCGATTGCGCACGCGCGGGTCGCCCGCCCTTTGACCCCAGGCAGGGGCCGCCCTCCCCGACAACCCCTTTCAGCTGCGCCCCCCACCCTGTGGGTGGGCTGCCGCCTATTCCCCCGGGCCCGGGCTGGGGCACTGCGCATGGGGGAGGGGAGCGAGTGTATGGGGCGTCTCTCTCTCTCTCTAGGGATGTGTCCCATGGGTGGGGTGGCGTGGTTTGTGGGGCGCTGAAGAAATCAGTCCCCTCCATCTCCTACCTCTGGAAAACGCCCAAGCCCTTGGAGAACTGCCGGCAACGCGACCGTGGGGGCCGGGACCCTCCTCTGTGTCCTCCTGTGGCCCGGTCCAAGGGGCCTGGGCCTGGCCGGGGCTGCATTGGACCCCGACCACCCTGGCGTGTGGACTCGCTAAAAATCGGCGATTAGATATTGGATTCCAGCTTCATTGAGGTCATTTCACTAATGAGTGCACCGGAAAGAGTTTCCTAATCCATCTGTGAGGGTGGCAACTGAAAGAGAATTTTAAAGCTGACAGAATAGGCGAGGAAAGGCATAGGAGATTTCCACACCCAGTAAAGAAGCCTTTCCCGAAATGGAAGAAAGAAACGAGCAAACAGAAACACCGGTAGCCCGCCAGGATCAGAGTCTGCCCCCGAGAGAAAGTACCCTGACCAGGTTCACCCGTGGGTGGGTGGCGAGCTAGCGGCATTCAGAAGAGCGAGGCCCGCAGTCTGTGCAGAAGACACCTGCACTCGGGTGTGTGTGGCGGCACGATTCACAAGCAGCTCCAGATGTTAAGCCAAGGAGAAGCCAGGGAGTTCCCAACGCCCCAGGTGTCCTCAGCCCACGACTGGCTGCTGGGGGAATGCGAAGCCCGGCTCCTTGTCTCAGAGCGGGACAACCAGGAGGTGTGACGTACACCCCGGGGTTCCCAGGAGGATCAGGCTGAAGCTGGGACTTGGCCTGAAAGTGTCCCCTCGCATGGCCACCCGCTTCCCCTTCCTGCTCCTCTACTCCTGGTGCCCCTCCATCCAGGGGCCAGACCTTAAAGAGTCACCCGCAAGAGAATCCTGGTCCCAAAGGAGCCTTCTGGGGGACCCGTGCTGAGAGAGGTTGTGGGCATGGCCCGCTGGGGCTCTGCCCGACCCAGGGCTGAGAGGTGCAACCTCCCAGCTCTGGGTCCCTGCAGGGGAAGCGTTGGCAAGCACAGGGCCAGTCCTCCAAAGGCCCAGGTGCAGGGAGCCCAGGCCAAGCAGCCTGTGGAAGAAGCCACCCCGGGAACACGACTGCAGGCCACGGCCCTTCCCACCTCCTCCTCCTCCTCCTCCTGCTCCTCCACCCCCCCGACCTCCCACCCCCACCCCCCCGACATGGCGCAGGGCTCAGAGACACCTCAGACACTTGCTACCCAAAGTGCAAAGGGCATCAGTTGCTCCTCCACACCCCCCCCCCTGCCCAGCAGACCGCGTTGTCCAGCCAGCCCCCGGGCCTCCCTGGGGTGCCCAGCACAAAAGTGCAGACAACCACCGGACCCTCAATCTCAGTTTTCGGATGTTTTTGCCACTCTAAGGACCCGCAGGCCAGCTGGGCCTTCTGGCAGGACAGAGAGCCCCGGAATCCGACGTGGAGAGCCGGGTGTACGTCCCCACGAGGAGGCGGTCCCCACCTCCGCGGCTCTCCCCTTGCGGGGGGGAAAAGCAGCCACGGGGCCTCAGAGAAGACACCAGGCTGGGCGCCCGCCCCACAGTGGGGGCACGTCCCCCGCAGGCCACTTAGCGCCGGCCGCCGGCCGGCGGACGGTTGGGTGGCGCGAGACGCTGCGGCCGCCCTGCTACCGGGTTCCTGGGAGGGCGTCCTGGAACCAGCGTCCACACCAAGCCCTTGGAAGGCCCAGGCGACGGAGGAGCCCCGTCAGGCAGGGGCCGAGGACGGTGACGGCCCGGGCGGGGAGGAGCGTGTCAGGCAGGGGCAGAGGACGGTGACAGGTGACAGGCCGGGCGGGAAGGAGTCAGTCAGGCAGGGGCCGAGGAGGAGACGGGCTGGGTAAGGGTTAGGGTTAGAGTCAGGGCACAAGTCACAATCGCAAAGACCTGGAAGCGACCCGAGTGCCCAGCGACCCACGAGTGCGTAAATGAAATGTGGCGCGTGGACACCACGGAGTGCTATTCAGCTAGGAGGAGCAGCGGTGAGAGGGCACCTCTCGTGGTTCTCCTGGCCAGAGCTGGAACCCGTTCCAGTAAGCCAGGTAGCCCAAGAATGGACACACGAGCACCACGTGCTCGCGCTCACCAGCAAATGGGTACGAACCGATGGACACCTAAGTGGACACAGAGGAATCACCTTCATCGGGTGGGTGTCGGGCGGGTGGGGGGAGGGGATGGGCATACACCTCCATTAGGAATGGGGTGGGTGCGCACCGACTGGGGGATGGGCGCACTTGAGGCTCTGACCCGAGGGGGGAGGCTGGGAGAGGGCAACGTACCCGACCTTAACATTGGTACCCCCACAATACGCTGCAACAACATCAGAGGTAAATGAATAAGAACACAGGGGGGAGGGGGGCACGGGCAACACATGTCACCTTAATACTTGGACTCCCATCATCTGCTTGAAAAGAGAGAGAAAAGAAAATGCAATCATAGAGATAAGAGACACTTTTTAAAAATAATGAATCCGAAGAGAAAAGTAAAAGGAGGCCTGTGGAGCAGGTCTGGGTGTGACTCCGGATCCCCCAACATCAGGTGCCACCACCAAAGATTCCTACGTGTAGCCCATAGAACCCCAAAAGCAACGGGACGAGTTCTGGTCACATACTCCCTCAAAATGACATCCTGGCCTTCTTCTGGAACTCCCTCCCCTCTCAGACTCTCAAGGTTTCCTCCAGCGTGTCGGTTCCCACAGAGCAGACCTTTGGTCTGAGACCTGACAGTCCAGAAGCCACGCATGCTGCCGCGTGACGGCGGTGTCGCGGCTTGGGACAAGAGGAGGCCCCACGGTGCGGGCTGGGGCGCCAGGCACCGCGGCGGGCGCTGAGGGTGGGGGTGACCCCCACCCCGGGCCGCCGCCTCGCTCCCAGAAAGGGGACAGAACAAGAGGCAAAACAAAAAAAAAAAGAAGAAGAAGCCTACGGCACCCGGTATTCCCAGGCGGTCTCCCATCCAAGTACTAACCAGGCCCGACCCTGCTTAGCTTCCGAGACCAGACGAGATCGGGCGCGTTCAGGGTGGTGTGGCCCTAGACGGCGGAGGGCGCCCCTGCCCCGCTCAAGAAGCCGAGCCTCTCTGCGCTTCCCCGCCGCCTCCTCCCGCCCCAGGCCCCGCGCCGGCGCTGACCGGCGCCGGGCCGGGCCTGTTGAGTTCACCGGCCGGGTCCGGCGGGCTCCGTGGGACGGGGGTGACAGGCGGGGCGGGGCGGGGCGGGCAGGGAGCGGCGGGCCGGGGTGGGGGGCTGTCTCTCTATACACACACACACACACACACACACACACACTCACACTCACACTCACACAAGATGCGCCTCCACTGCTGGACTCGCCAAGGTGGAGACCTTCCAGCCTCCTTCACCTACCCGCCCCCCACCCCCAGCTCGTGGCCGCCCCCACCGCCGCCGCCGCCGCCGCCGATTGCGCACGCGCGGGTCGCCCGCCCTTTGACCCCAGGCAGGGGCCGCCCTCCCCGACAACCCCTTTCAGCTGCGCCCCCCACCCTGTGGGTGGGCTGCCGCCTATTCACCCCGGGCCCGGGCTGGGGCACTGCGCATGGGGGAGGGGAGCGAGTGTATGGGGCGTCTCTCTCTCTCTCTAGGGATGTGTCCCATGGGTGGGGTGGCGTGGTTTGTGGGGCGCTGAAGAAATCAGTCCCCTCCATCTCCTACCTCTGGAAAACGCCCAAGCCCTTGGAGAACTGCCGGCAACGCGACCGTGGGGGCCGGGACCCTCCTCTGTGTCCTCCTGTGGCCCGGTCCAAGGGGCCTGGGCCTGGCCGGGGCTGCATTGGACCCCGACCTCCCTGGCGTGTGGACTCGCTAAAAATCGGCGATTAGATATTGGATTCCAGCTTCATTGAGGTCATTTCACTAATGAGTGCACCGGAAAGAGTTTCCTAATCCATCTGTGAGGGTGGCAACTGAAAGAGAATTTTAAAGCTGACAGAATAGGCGAGGAAAGGCATAGGAGATTTCCACACCCAGTAAGGAAGCCTTTCCCGAAATGGAAGAAAGAAACGAGCAAACAGAAACACCGGTAGCCCGCCAGGATCAGAGTCTGCCCCCGAGAGAAAGTACCCTGACCAGGTTCACCCGTGGGTGGGTGGCGAGCTAGCGGCATTCAGAAGAGCGAGGCCCGCAGTCTGTGCAGAAGACACCTGCACTCGGGTGTGTGTGGCGGCACGATTCACAAGCAGCTCCAGATGTTAAGCCAAGGAGAAGCCAGGGAGTTCCCAACGCCCCAGGTGTCCTCAGCCCACGACTGGCTGCTGGGGGAATGCGAAGCCCGGCTCCTTGTCTCAGAGCGGGACAACCAGGAGGTGTGACGTACACCCCGGGGTTCCCAGGAGGATCAGGCTGAAGCTGGGACTTGGCCTGAAAGTGTCCCCTCGCATGGCCACCCGCTTCCCCTTCCTGCTCCTCTACTCCTGGTGCCCCTCCATCCAGGGGCCAGACCTTAAAGAGTCACCCGCAAGAGAATCCTGGTCCCAAAGGAGCCATCTGGGGGACCCGTGCTGAGAGAGGTTGTGGGCATGGCCCGCTGGGGCTCTGCCCGACCCAGGGCTGAGAGGTGCAACCTCCCAGCTCTGGGTCCCTGCAGGGGAAGCGTTGGCAAGCACAGGGCCAGTCCTCCAAAGGCCCAGGTGCAGGGAGCCCAGGCCAAGCAGCCTGTGGAAGAAGCCACCCCGGGAACACGACTGCAGGCCACGGCCCTTCCCACCTCCTCCTCCTCCTCCTCCTGCTCCTCCACCCCCCCGACCTCCCACCCCCACCCCCCCGACATGGCGCAGGGCTCAGAGACACCTCAGACACTTGCTACCCAAAGTGCAAAGGGCATCAGTTGCTCCTCCACACCCCCCCCCCTGCCCAGCAGACCGCGTTGTCCAGCCAGCCCCCGGGCCTCCCTGGGGTGCCCAGCACAAAAGTGCAGACAACCACCGGACCCTCAATCTCAGTTTTCGGATGTTTTTGCCACTCTAAGGACCCGCAGGCCAGCTGGGCCTTCTGGCAGGACAGAGAGCCCCGGAATCCGACGTGGAGAGCCGGGTGTACGTCCCCACGAGGAGGCGGTCCCCACCTCCGCGGCTCTCCCCTTGCGGGGGGGAAAAGCAGCCACGGGGCCTCAGAGAAGACACCAGGCTGGGCGCCCGCCCCACAGTGGGGGCACGTCCCCCGCAGGCCACTTAGCGCCGGCCGCCGGCCGGCGGACGGTTGGGTGGCGCGAGACGCTGCGGCCGCCCTGCTACCGGGTTCCTGGGAGGGCGTCCTGGAACCAGCGTCCACACCAAGCCCTTGGAAGGCCCAGGCGACGGAGGAGCCCCGTCAGGCAGGGGCCGAGGACGGTGACGGCCCGGGCGGGGAGGAGCGTGTCAGGCAGGGGCAGAGGACGGTGACAGGTGACAGGCCGGGCGGGAAGGAGTCAGTCAGGCAGGGGCCGAGGAGGAGACGGGCTGGGTAAGGGTTAGGGTTAGAGTCAGGGCACAAGTCACAATCGCAAAGACCTGGAAGCGACCCGAGTGCCCAGCGACCCACGAGTGCGTAAATGAAATGTGGCGCGTGGACACCACGGAGTGCTATTCAGCTAGGAGGAGCAGCGGTGAGAGGGCACCTCTCGTGGTTCTCCTGGCCAGAGCTGGAACCCGTTCCAGTAAGCCAGGTAGCCCAAGAATGGACACACGAGCACCACGTGCTCGCGCTCACCAGCAAATGGGTACGAACCGATGGACACCTAAGTGGACACAGAGGAATCACCTTCATCGGGTGGGTGTCGGGCGGGTGGGGGGAGGGGATGGGCATACACCTCCATTAGGAATGGGGTGGGTGCGCACCGACTGGGGGATGGGCGCACTTGAGGCTCTGACCCGAGGGGGGAGGCTGGGAGAGGGCAACGTACCCGACCTTAACATTGGTACCCCCACAATACGCTGCAACAACATCAGAGGTAAATGAATAACAACACAGGGGGGAGGGGGGCACGGGCAACACATGTCACCTTAATACTTGGACTCCCATCATCTGCTTGAAAAGAGAGAGAAAAGAAAATGCAATCATAGAGATAAGAGACACTTTTTAAAAATAATGAATCCGAAGAGAAAAGTAAAAGGAGGCCTGTGGAGCAGGTCTGGGTGTGACTCCGGATCCCCCAACATCAGGTGCCACCACCAAAGATTCCTACGTGTAGCCCATAGAACCCCAAAAGCAACGGGACGAGTTCTGGTCACATACTCCCTCAAAATGACATCCTGGCCTTCTTCTGGAACTCCCTCCCCTCTCAGACTCTCAAGGTTTCCTCCAGCGTGTCGGTTCCCACAGAGCAGACCTTTGGTCTGAGACCTGACAGTCCAGAAGCCACGCATGCTGCCGCGTGACGGCGGTGTCGCGGCTTGGGACAAGAGGAGGCCCCACGGTGCGGGCTGGGGCGCCAGGCACCGCGGCGGGCGCTGAGGGTGGGGGTGACCCCCACCCCGGGCCGCCGCCTCGCTCCCAGAAAGGGGACAGAACAAGAGGCAAAACAAAAAAAAAAAGAAGAAGAAGCCTACGGCACCCGGTATTCCCAGGCGGTCTCCCATCCAAGTACTAACCAGGCCCGACCCTGCTTAGCTTCCGAGACCAGACGAGATCGGGCGCGTTCAGGGTGGTGTGGCCCTAGACGGCGGAGGGCGCCCCTGCCCCGCTCAAGAAGCCGAGCCTCTCTGCGCTTCCCCGCCGCCTCCTCCCGCCCCAGGCCCCGCGCCGGCGCTGACCGGCGCCGGGCCGGGCCTGTTGAGTTCACCGGCCGGGTCCGGCGGGCTCCGTGGGACGGGGGTGACAGGCGGGGCGGGGCGGGGCGGGCAGGGAGCGGCGGGCCGGGGTGGGGGGCTGTCTCTCTATACACACACACACACACACACACACACACACTCACACTCACACTCACACAAGATGCGCCTCCACTGCTGGACTCGCCAAGGTGGAGACCTTCCAGCCTCCTTCACCTACCCGCCCCCCACCCCCAGCTCGTGGCCGCCCCCACCGCCGCCGCCGCCGCCGCCGATTGCGCACGCGCGGGTCGCCCGCCCTTTGACCCCAGGCAGGGGCCGCCCTCCCCGACAACCCCTTTCAGCTGCGCCCCCCACCCTGTGGGTGGGCTGCCGCCTATTCACCCCGGGCCCGGGCTGGGGCACTGCGCATGGGGGAGGGGAGCGAGTGTATGGGGCGTCTCTCTCTCTCTCTAGGGATGTGTCCCATGGGTGGGGTGGCGTGGTTTGTGGGGCGCTGAAGAAATCAGTCCCCTCCATCTCCTACCTCTGGAAAACGCCCAAGCCCTTGGAGAACTGCCGGCAACGCGACCGTGGGGGCCGGGACCCTCCTCTGTGTCCTCCTGTGGCCCGGTCCAAGGGGCCTGGGCCTGGCCGGGGCTGCATTGGACCCCGACCTCCCTGGCGTGTGGACTCGCTAAAAATCGGCGATTAGATATTGGATTCCAGCTTCATTGAGGTCATTTCACTAATGAGTGCACCGGAAAGAGTTTCCTAATCCATCTGTGAGGGTGGCAACTGAAAGAGAATTTTAAAGCTGACAGAATAGGCGAGGAAAGGCATAGGAGATTTCCACACCCAGTAAGGAAGCCTTTCCCGAAATGGAAGAAAGAAACGAGCAAACAGAAACACCGGTAGCCCGCCAGGATCAGAGTCTGCCCCCGAGAGAAAGTACCCTGACCAGGTTCACCCGTGGGTGGGTGGCGAGCTAGCGGCATTCAGAAGAGCGAGGCCCGCAGTCTGTGCAGAAGACACCTGCACTCGGGTGTGTGTGGCGGCACGATTCACAAGCAGCTCCAGATGTTAAGCCAAGGAGAAGCCAGGGAGTTCCCAACGCCCCAGGTGTCCTCAGCCCACGACTGGCTGCTGGGGGAATGCGAAGCCCGGCTCCTTGTCTCAGAGCGGGACAACCAGGAGGTGTGACGTACACCCCGGGGTTCCCAGGAGGATCAGGCTGAAGCTGGGACTTGGCCTGAAAGTGTCCCCTCGCATGGCCACCCGCTTCCCCTTCCTGCTCCTCTACTCCTGGTGCCCCTCCATCCAGGGGCCAGACCTTAAAGAGTCACCCGCAAGAGAATCCTGGTCCCAAAGGAGCCTTCTGGGGGACCCGTGCTGAGAGAGGTTGTGGGCATGGCCCGCTGGGGCTCTGCCCGACCCAGGGCTGAGAGGTGCAACCTCCCAGCTCTGGGTCCCTGCAGGGGAAGCGTTGGCAAGCACAGGGCCAGTCCTCCAAAGGCCCAGGTGCAGGGAGCCCAGGCCAAGCAGCCTGTGGAAGAAGCCACCCCGGGAACACGACTGCAGGCCACGGCCCTTCCCACCTCCTCCTCCTCCTCCTCCTGCTCCTCCACCCCCCCGACCTCCCACCCCCACCCCCCCGACATGGCGCAGGGCTCAGAGACACCTCAGACACTTGCTACCCAAAGTGCAAAGGGCATCAGTTGCTCCTCCACACCCCCCCCCCTGCCCAGCAGACCGCGTTGTCCAGCCAGCCCCCGGGCCTCCCTGGGGTGCCCAGCACAAAAGTGCAGACAACCACCGGACCCTCAATCTCAGTTTTCGGATGTTTTTGCCACTCTAAGGACCCGCAGGCCAGCTGGGCCTTCTGGCAGGACAGAGAGCCCCGGAATCCGACGTGGAGAGCCGGGTGTACGTCCCCACGAGGAGGCGGTCCCCACCTCCGCGGCTCTCCCCTTGCGGGGGGGAAAAGCAGCCACGGGGCCTCAGAGAAGACACCAGGCTGGGCGCCCGCCCCACAGTGGGGGCACGTCCCCCGCAGGCCACTTAGCGCCGGCCGCCGGCCGGCGGACGGTTGGGTGGCGCGAGACGCTGCGGCCGCCCTGCTACCGGGTTCCTGGGAGGGCGTCCTGGAACCAGCGTCCACACCAAGCCCTTGGAAGGCCCAGGCGACGGAGGAGCCCCGTCAGGCAGGGGCCGAGGACGGTGACGGCCCGGGCGGGGAGGAGCGTGTCAGGCAGGGGCAGAGGACGGTGACAGGTGACAGGCCGGGCGGGAAGGAGTCAGTCAGGCAGGGGCCGAGGAGGAGACGGGCTGGGTAAGGGTTAGGGTTAGAGTCAGGGCACAAGTCACAATCGCAAAGACCTGGAAGCGACCCGAGTGCCCAGCGACCCACGAGTGCGTAAATGAAATGTGGCGCGTGGACACCACGGAGTGCTATTCAGCTAGGAGGAGCAGCGGTGAGAGGGCACCTCTCGTGGTTCTCCTGGCCAGAGCTGGAACCCGTTCCAGTAAGCCAGGTAGCCCAAGAATGGACACACGAGCACCACGTGCTCGCGCTCACCAGCAAATGGGTACGAACCGATGGACACCTAAGTGGACACAGAGGAATCACCTTCATCGGGTGGGTGTCGGGCGGGTGGGGGGAGGGGATGGGCATACACCTCCATTAGGAATGGGGTGGGTGCGCACCGACTGGGGGATGGGCGCACTTGAGGCTCTGACCCGAGGGGGGAGGCTGGGAGAGGGCAACGTACCCGACCTTAACATTGGTACCCCCAAAATACGCTGCAACAACATCAGAGGTAAATGAATAACAACACAGGGGGGAGGGGGGCACGGGCAACACATGTCACCTTAATACTTGGACTCCCATCATCTGCTTGAAAAGAGAGAGAAAAGAAAATGCAATCATAGAGATAAGAGACACTTTTTAAAAATAATGAATCCGAAGAGAAAAGTAAAAGGAGGCCTGTGGAGCAGGTCTGGGTGTGACTCCGGATCCCCCAACATCAGGTGCCACCACCAAAGATTCCTACGTGTAGCCCATAGAACCCCAAAAGCAACGGGACGAGTTCTGGTCACATACTCCCTCAAAATGACATCCTGGCCTTCTTCTGGAACTCCCTCCCCTCTCAGACTCTCAAGGTTTCCTCCAGCGTGTCGGTTCCCACAGAGCAGACCTTTGGTCTGAGACCTGACAGTCCAGAAGCCACGCATGCTGCCGCGTGACGGCGGTGTCGCGGCTTGGGACAAGAGGAGGCCCCACGGTGCGGGCTGGGGCGCCAGGCACCGCGGCGGGCGCTGAGGGTGGGGGTGACCCCCACCCCGGGCCGCCGCCTCGCTCCCAGAAAGGGGACAGAACAAGAGGCAAAACAAAAAAAAAAAGAAGAAGAAGCCTACGGCACCCGGTATTCCCAGGCGGTCTCCCATCCAAGTACTAACCAGGCCCGACCCTGCTTAGCTTCCGAGACCAGACGAGATCGGGCGCGTTCAGGGTGGTGTGGCCCTAGACGGCGGAGGGCGCCCCTGCCCCGCTCAAGAAGCCGAGCCTCTCTGCGCTTCCCCGCCGCCTCCTCCCGCCCCAGGCCCCGCGCCGGCGCTGACCGGCGCCGGGCCGGGCCTGTTGAGTTCACCGGCCGGGTCCGGCGGGCTCCGTGGGACGGGGGTGACAGGCGGGGCGGGGCGGGGCGGGCAGGGAGCGGCGGGCCGGGGTGGGGGGCTGTCTCTCTATACACACACACACACACACACACTCACACTCACACTCACTCACTCACACTCACACAAGATGCGCCTCCACTGCTGGACTCGCCAAGGTGGAGACCTTCCAGCCTCCTTCACCTACCCGCCCCCCACCCCCAGCTCGTGGCCGCCCCCGCCGCCGCCGCCGCCGCCGCCGCCGCCGCCGATTGCGCACGCGCGGGTCGCCCGCCCTTTGACCCCAGGCAGGGGCCGCCCTCCCCGACAACCCCTTTCAGCTGCGCCCCCCACCCTGTGGGTGGGCTGCCGCCTATTCACCCCGGGCCCGGGCTGGGGCACTGCGCATGGGGGAGGGGAGCGAGTGTATGGGGCGTCTCTCTCTCTCTCTAGGGATGTGTCCCATGGGTGGGGTGGCGTGGTTTGTGGGGCGCTGAAGAAATCAGTCCCCTCCATCTCCTACCTCTGGAAAACGCCCAAGCCCTTGGAGAACTGCCGGCAACGCGACCGTGGGGGCCGGGACCCTCCTCTGTGTCCTCCTGTGGCCCGGTCCAAGGGGCCTGGGCCTGGCCGGGGCTGCATTGGACCCCGACCACCCTGGCGTGTGGACTCGCTAAAAATCGGCGATTAGATATTGGATTCCAGCTTCATTGAGGTCATTTCACTAATGAGTGCACCGGAAAGAGTTTCCTAATCCATCTGTGAGGGTGGCAACTGAAAGAGAATTTTAAAGCTGACAGAATAGGCGAGGAAAGGCATAGGAGATTTCCACACCCAGTAAGGAAGCCTTTCCCGAAATGGAAGAAAGAAACGAGCAAACAGAAACACCGGTAGCCCGCCAGGATCAGAGTCTGCCCCCGAGAGAAAGTACCCTGACCAGGTTCACCCGTGGGTGGGTGGCGAGCTAGCGGCATTCAGAAGAGCGAGGCCCGCAGTCTGTGCAGAAGACACCTGCACTCGGGTGTGTGTGGCGGCACGATTCACAAGCAGCTCCAGATGTTAAGCCAAGGAGAAGCCAGGGAGTTCCCAACGCCCCAGGTGTCCTCAGCCCACGACTGGCTGCTGGGGGAATGCGAAGCCCGGCTCCTTGTCTCAGAGCGGGACAACCAGGAGGTGTGACGTACACCCCGGGGTTCCCAGGAGGATCAGGCTGAAGCTGGGACTTGGCCTGAAAGTGTCCCCTCGCATGGCCACCCGCTTCCCCTTCCTGCTCCTCTACTCCTGGTGCCCCTCCATCCAGGGGCCAGACCTTAAAGAGTCACCCGCAAGAGAATCCTGGTCCCAAAGGAGCCTTCTGGGGGACCCGTGCTGAGAGAGGTTGTGGGCATGGCCCGCTGGGGCTCTGCCCGACCCAGGGCTGAGAGGTGCAACCTCCCAGCTCTGGGTCCCTGCAGGGGAAGCGTTGGCAAGCACAGGGCCAGTCCTCCAAAGGCCCAGGTGCAGGGAGCCCAGGCCAAGCAGCCTGTGGAAGAAGCCACCCCGGGAACACGACTGCAGGCCACGGCCCTTCCCACCTCCTCCTCCTCCTCCTCCTGCTCCTCCACCCCCCCGACCTCCCACCCCCACCCCCCCGACATGGCGCAGGGCTCAGAGACACCTCAGACACTTGCTACCCAAAGTGCAAAGGGCATCAGTTGCTCCTCCACACCCCCCCCCCGCCCAGCAGACCGCGTTGTCCAGCCAGCCCCCGGGCCTCCCTGGGGTGCCCAGCACAAAAGTGCAGACAACCACCGGACCCTCAATCTCAGTTTTCGGATGTTTTTGCCACTCTAAGGACCCGCAGGCCAGCTGGGCCTTCTGGCAGGACAGAGAGCCCCGGAATCCGACGTGGAGAGCCGGGTGTACGTCCCCACGAGGAGGCGGTCCCCACCTCCGCGGCTCTCCCCTTGCGGGGGGGAAAAGCAGCCACGGGGCCTCAGAGAAGACACCAGGCTGGGCGCCCGCCCCACAGTGGGGGCACGTCCCCCGCAGGCCACTTAGCGCCGGCCGCCGGCCGGCGGACGGTTGGGTGGCGCGAGACGCTGCGGCCGCCCTGCTACCGGGTTCCTGGGAGGGCGTCCTGGAACCAGCGTCCACACCAAGCCCTTGGAAGGCCCAGGCGACGGAGGAGCCCCGTCAGGCAGGGGCCGAGGACGGTGACGGCCCAGGCGGGGAGGAGCGTGTCAGGCAGGGGCAGAGGACGGTGACAGGTGACAGGCCGGGCGGGAAGGAGTCAGTCAGGCAGGGGCCGAGGAGGAGACGGGCTGGGTAAGGGTTAGGGTTAGAGTCAGGGCACAAGTCACAATCGCAAAGACCTGGAAGCGACCCGAGTGCCCAGCGACCCACGAGTGCGTAAATGAAATGTGGCGCGTGGACACCACGGAGTGCTATTCAGCTAGGAGGAGCAGCGGTGAGAGGGCACCTCTCGTGGTTCTCCTGGCCAGAGCTGGAACCCGTTCCAGTAAGCCAGGTAGCCCAAGAATGGACACACGAGCACCACGTGCTCGCGCTCACCAGCAAATGGGTACGAACCGATGGACACCTAAGTGGACACAGAGGAATCACCTTCATCGGGTGGGTGTCGGGCGGGTGGGGGGAGGGGATGGGCATACACCTCCATTAGGAATGGGGTGGGTGCGCACCGACTGGGGGATGGGCGCACTTGAGGCTCTGACCCGAGGGGGGAGGCTGGGAGAGGGCAACGTACCCGACCTTAACATTGGTACCCCCACAATACGCTGCAACAACATCAGAGGTAAATGAATAAGAACACAGGGGGGAGGGGGGCACGGGCAACACATGTCACCTTAATACTTGGACTCCCATCATCTGCTTGAAAAGAGAGAGAAAAGAAAATGCAATCATAGAGATAAGAGACACTTTTTAAAAATAATGAATCCGAAGAGAAAAGTAAAAGGAGGCCTGTGGAGCAGGTCTGGGTGTGACTCCGGATCCCCCAACATCAGGTGCCACCACCAAAGATTCCTACGTGTAGCCCATAGAACCCCAAAAGCAACGGGACGAGTTCTGGTCACATACTCCCTCAAAATGACATCCTGGCCTTCTTCTGGAACTCCCTCCCCTCTCAGACTCTCAAGGTTTCCTCCAGCGTGTCGGTTCCCACAGAGCAGACCTTTGGTCTGAGACCTGACAGTCCAGAAGCCACGCATGCTGCCGCGTGACGGCGGTGTCGCGGCTTGGGACAAGAGGAGGCCCCACGGTGCGGGCTGGGGCGCCAGGCACCGCGGCGGGCGCTGAGGGTGGGGGTGACCCCCACCCCGGGCCGCCGCCTCGCTCCCAGAAAGGGGACAGAACAAGAGGCAAAACAAAAAAAAAAAAAAGAAGAAGCCTACGGCACCCGGTATTCCCAGGCGGTCTCCCATCCAAGTACTAACCAGGCCCGACCCTGCTTAGCTTCCGAGACCAGACGAGATCGGGCGCGTTCAGGGTGGTGTGGCCCTAGACGGCGGAGGGCGCCCCTGCCCCGCTCAAGAAGCCGAGCCTCTCTGCGCTTCCCCGCCGCCTCCTCCCGCCCCAGGCCCCGCGCCGGCGCTGACCGGCGCCGGGCCGGGCCTGTTGAGTTCACCGGCCGGGTCCGGCGGGCTCCGTGGGACGGGGGTGACAGGCGGGGTGGGGCGGGGCGGGCAGGGAGCGGCGGGCCGGGGTGGGGGGCTGTCTCTCTATACACACACACACACACACACACACACACACTCACACTCACACTCACTCACTCACACTCACACAAGATGCGCCTCCACTGCTGGACTCGCCAAGGTGGAGACCTTCCAGCCTCCTTCACCTACCCGCCCCCCACCCCCAGCTCGTGGCCGCCCCCGCCGCCGCCGCCGCCGCCGATTGCGCACGCGCGGGTCGCCCGCCCTTTGACCCCAGGCAGGGGCCGCCCTCCCCGACAACCCCTTTCAGCTGCGCCCCCCACCCTGTGGGTGGGCTGCCGCCTATTCACCCCGGGCCCGGGCTGGGGCACTGCGCATGGGGGAGGGGAGCGAGTGTATGGGGCGTCTCTCTCTCTCTCTAGGGATGTGTCCCATGGGTGGGGTGGCGTGGTTTGTGGGGCGCTGAAGAAATCAGTCCCCTCCATCTCCTACCTCTGGAAAACGCCCAAGCCCTTGGAGAACTGCCGGCAACGCGACCGTGGGGGCCGGGACCCTCCTCTGTGTCCTCCTGTGGCCCGGTCCAAGGGGCCTGGGCCTGGCCGGGGCTGCATTGGACCCCGACCACCCTGGCGTGTGGACTCGCTAAAAATCGGCGATTAGATATTGGATTCCAGCTTCATTGAGGTCATTTCACTAATGAGTGCACCGGAAAGAGTTTCCTAATCCATCTGTGAGGGTGGCAACTGAAAGAGAATTTTAAAGCTGACAGAATAGGCGAGGAAAGGCATAGGAGATTTCCACACCCAGTAAGGAAGCCTTTCCCGAAATGGAAGAAAGAAACGAGCAAACAGAAACACCGGTAGCCCGCCAGGATCAGAGTCTGCCCCCGAGAGAAAGTACCCTGACCAGGTTCACCCGTGGGTGGGTGGCGAGCTAGCGGCATTCAGAAGAGCGAGGCCCGCAGTCTGTGCAGAAGACACCTGCACTCGGGTGTGTGTGGCGGCACGATTCACAAGCAGCTCCAGATGTTAAGCCAAGGAGAAGCCAGGGAGTTCCCAACGCCCCAGGTGTCCTCAGCCCACGACTGGCTGCTGGGGGAATGCGAAGCCCGGCTCCTTGTCTCAGAGCGGGACAACCAGGAGGTGTGACGTACACCCCGGGGTTCCCAGGAGGATCAGGCTGAAGCTGGGACTTGGCCTGAAAGTGTCCCCTCGCATGGCCACCCGCTTCCCCTTCCTGCTCCTCTACTCCTGGTGCCCCTCCATCCAGGGGCCAGACCTTAAAGAGTCACCCGCAAGAGAATCCTGGTCCCAAAGGAGCCTTCTGGGGGACCCGTGCTGAGAGAGGTTGTGGGCATGGCCCGCTGGGGCTCTGCCCGACCCAGGGCTGAGAGGTGCAACCTCCCAGCTCTGGGTCCCTGCAGGGGAAGCGTTGGCAAGCACAGGGCCAGTCCTCCAAAGGCCCAGGTGCAGGGAGCCCAGGCCAAGCAGCCTGTGGAAGAAGCCACCCCGGGAACACGACTGCAGGCCACGGCCCTTCCCACCTCCTCCTCCTCCTCCTCCTGCTCCTCCACCCCCCCGACCTCCCACCCCCACCCCCCCGACATGGCGCAGGGCTCAGAGACACCTCAGACACTTGCTACCCAAAGTGCAAAGGGCATCAGTTGCTCCTCCACACCCCCCCCCCGCCCAGCAGACCGCGTTGTCCAGCCAGCCCCCGGGCCTCCCTGGGGTGCCCAGCACAAAAGTGCAGACAACCACCGGACCCTCAATCTCAGTTTTCGGATGTTTTTGCCACTCTAAGGACCCGCAGGCCAGCTGGGCCTTCTGGCAGGACAGAGAGCCCCGGAATCCGACGTGGAGAGCCGGGTGTACGTCCCCACGAGGAGGCGGTCCCCACCTCCGCGGCTCTCCCCTTGCGGGGGGGAAAAGCAGCCACGGGGCCTCAGAGAAGACACCAGGCTGGGCGCCCGCCCCACAGTGGGGGCACGTCCCCCGCAGGCCACTTAGCGCCGGCCGCCGGCCGGCGGACGGTTGGGTGGCGCGAGACGCTGCGGCCGCCCTGCTACCGGGTTCCTGGGAGGGCGTCCTGGAACCAGCGTCCACACCAAGCCCTTGGAAGGCCCAGGCGACGGAGGAGCCCCGTCAGGCAGGGGCCGAGGACGGTGACGGCCCAGGCGGGGAGGAGCGTGTCAGGCAGGGGCAGAGGACGGTGACAGGTGACAGGCCGGGCGGGAAGGAGTCAGTCAGGCAGGGGCCGAGGAGGAGACGGGCTGGGTAAGGGTTAGGGTTAGAGTCAGGGCACAAGTCACAATCGCAAAGACCTGGAAGCGACCCGAGTGCCCAGCGACCCACGAGTGCGTAAATGAAATGTGGCGCGTGGACACCACGGAGTGCTATTCAGCTAGGAGGAGCAGCGGTGAGAGGGCACCTCTCGTGGTTCTCCTGGCCAGAGCTGGAACCCGTTCCAGTAAGCCAGGTAGCCCAAGAATGGACACACGAGCACCACGTGCTCGCGCTCACCAGCAAATGGGTACGAACCGATGGACACCTAAGTGGACACAGAGGAATCACCTTCATCGGGTGGGTGTCGGGCGGGTGGGGGGAGGGGATGGGCATACACCTCCATTAGGAATGGGGTGGGTGCGCACCGACTGGGGGATGGGCGCACTTGAGGCTCTGACCCGAGGGGGGAGGCTGGGAGAGGGCAACGTACCCGACCTTAACATTGGTACCCCCACAATACGCTGCAACAACATCAGAGGTAAATGAATAAGAACACAGGGGGGAGGGGGGCACGGGCAACACATGTCACCTTAATACTTGGACTCCCATCATCTGCTTGAAAAGAGAGAGAAAAGAAAATGCAATCATAGAGATAAGAGACACTTTTTAAAAATAATGAATCCGAAGAGAAAAGTAAAAGGAGGCCTGTGGAGCAGGTCTGGGTGTGACTCCGGATCCCCCAACATCAGGTGCCACCACCAAAGATTCCTACGTGTAGCCCATAGAACCCCAAAAGCAACGGGACGAGTTCTGGTCACATACTCCCTCAAAATGACATCCTGGCCTTCTTCTGGAACTCCCTCCCCTCTCAGACTCTCAAGGTTTCCTCCAGCGTGTCGGTTCCCACAGAGCAGACCTTTGGTCTGAGACCTGACAGTCCAGAAGCCACGCATGCTGCCGCGTGACGGCGGTGTCGCGGCTTGGGACAAGAGGAGGCCCCACGGTGCGGGCTGGGGCGCCAGGCACCGCGGCGGGCGCTGAGGGTGGGGGTGACCCCCACCCCGGGCCGCCGCCTCGCTCCCAGAAAGGGGACAGAACAAGAGGCAAAACAAAAAAAAAAAAAAGAAGAAGCCTACGGCACCCGGTATTCCCAGGCGGTCTCCCATCCAAGTACTAACCAGGCCCGACCCTGCTTAGCTTCCGAGACCAGACGAGATCGGGCGCGTTCAGGGTGGTGTGGCCCTAGACGGCGGAGGGCGCCCCTGCCCCGCTCAAGAAGCCGAGCCTCTCTGCGCTTCCCCGCCGCCTCCTCCCGCCCCAGGCCCCGCGCCGGCGCTGACCGGCGCCGGGCCGGGCCTGTTGAGTTCACCGGCCGGGTCCGGCGGGCTCCGTGGGACGGGGGTGACAGGCGGGGTGGGGCGGGGCGGGCAGGGAGCGGCGGGCCGGGGTGGGGGGCTGTCTCTCTATACACACACACACACACACACACACACACACTCACACTCACACTCACTCACTCACACTCACACAAGATGCGCCTCCACTGCTGGACTCGCCAAGGTGGAGACCTTCCAGCCTCCTTCACCTACCCGCCCCCCACCCCCAGCTCGTGGCCGCCCCCGCCGCCGCCGCCGCCGCCGATTGCGCACGCGCGGGTCGCCCGCCCTTTGACCCCAGGCAGGGGCCGCCCTCCCCGACAACCCCTTTCAGCTGCGCCCCCCACCCTGTGGGTGGGCTGCCGCCTATTCACCCCGGGCCCGGGCTGGGGCACTGCGCATGGGGGAGGGGAGCGAGTGTATGGGGCGTCTCTCTCTCTCTCTAGGGATGTGTCCCATGGGTGGGGTGGCGTGGTTTGTGGGGCGCTGAAGAAATCAGTCCCCTCCATCTCCTACCTCTGGAAAACGCCCAAGCCCTTGGAGAACTGCCGGCAACGCGACCGTGGGGGCCGGGACCCTCCTCTGTGTCCTCCTGTGGCCCGGTCCAAGGGGCCTGGGCCTGGCCGGGGCTGCATTGGACCCCGACCACCCTGGCGTGTGGACTCGCTAAAAATCGGCGATTAGATATTGGATTCCAGCTTCATTGAGGTCATTTCACTAATGAGTGCACCGGAAAGAGTTTCCTAATCCATCTGTGAGGGTGGCAACTGAAAGAGAATTTTAAAGCTGACAGAATAGGCGAGGAAAGGCATAGGAGATTTCCACACCCAGTAAGGAAGCCTTTCCCGAAATGGAAGAAAGAAACGAGCAAACAGAAACACCGGTAGCCCGCCAGGATCAGAGTCTGCCCCCGAGAGAAAGTACCCTGACCAGGTTCACCCGTGGGTGGGTGGCGAGCTAGCGGCATTCAGAAGAGCGAGGCCCGCAGTCTGTGCAGAAGACACCTGCACTCGGGTGTGTGTGGCGGCACGATTCACAAGCAGCTCCAGATGTTAAGCCAAGGAGAAGCCAGGGAGTTCCCAACGCCCCAGGTGTCCTCAGCCCACGACTGGCTGCTGGGGGAATGCGAAGCCCGGCTCCTTGTCTCAGAGCGGGACAACCAGGAGGTGTGACGTACACCCCGGGGTTCCCAGGAGGATCAGGCTGAAGCTGGGACTTGGCCTGAAAGTGTCCCCTCGCATGGCCACCCGCTTCCCCTTCCTGCTCCTCTACTCCTGGTGCCCCTCCATCCAGGGGCCAGACCTTAAAGAGTCACCCGCAAGAGAATCCTGGTCCCAAAGGAGCCTTCTGGGGGACCCGTGCTGAGAGAGGTTGTGGGCATGGCCCGCTGGGGCTCTGCCCGACCCAGGGCTGAGAGGTGCAACCTCCCAGCTCTGGGTCCCTGCAGGGGAAGCGTTGGCAAGCACAGGGCCAGTCCTCCAAAGGCCCAGGTGCAGGGAGCCCAGGCCAAGCAGCCTGTGGAAGAAGCCACCCCGGGAACACGACTGCAGGCCACGGCCCTTCCCACCTCCTCCTCCTCCTCCTCCTGCTCCTCCACCCCCCCGACCTCCCACCCCCACCCCCCCGACATGGCGCAGGGCTCAGAGACACCTCAGACACTTGCTACCCAAAGTGCAAAGGGCATCAGTTGCTCCTCCACACCCCCCCCCCTGCCCAGCAGACCGCGTTGTCCAGCCAGCCCCCGGGCCTCCCTGGGGTGCCCAGCACAAAAGTGCAGACAACCACCGGACCCTCAATCTCAGTTTTCGGATGTTTTTGCCACTCTAAGGACCCGCAGGCCAGCTGGGCCTTCTGGCAGGACAGAGAGCCCCGGAATCCGACGTGGAGAGCTGGGTGTACGTCCCCACGAGGAGGCGGTCCCCACCTCCGCGGCTCTCCCCTTGCGGGGGGGAAAAGCAGCCACGGGGCCTCAGAGAAGACACCAGGCTGGGCGCCCGCCCCACAGTGGGGGCACGTCCCCCGCAGGCCACTTAGCGCCGGCCGCCGGCCGGCGGACGGTTGGGTGGCGCGAGACGCTGCGGCCGCCCTGCTACCGGGTTCCTGGGAGGGCGTCCTGGAACCAGCGTCCACACCAAGCCCTTGGAAGGCCCAGGCGACGGAGGAGCCCCGTCAGGCAGGGGCCGAGGACGGTGACGGCCCGGGCGGGGAGGAGCGTGTCAGGCAGGGGCAGAGGACGGTGACAGGTGACAGGCCGGGCGGGAAGGAGTCAGTCAGGCAGGGGCCGAGGAGGAGACGGGCTGGGTAAGGGTTAGGGTTAGAGTCAGGGCACAAGTCACAATCGCAAAGACCTGGAAGCGACCCGAGTGCCCAGCGACCCACGAGTGCGTAAATGAAATGTGGCGCGTGGACACCACGGAGTGCTATTCAGCTAGGAGGAGCAGCGGTGAGAGGGCACCTCTCGTGGTTCTCCTGGCCAGAGCTGGAACCCGTTCCAGTAAGCCAGGTAGCCCAAGAATGGACACACGAGCACCACGTGCTCGCGCTCACCAGCAAATGGGTACGAACCGATGGACACCTAAGTGGACACAGAGGAATCACCTTCATCGGGTGGGTGTCGGGCGGGTGGGGGGAGGGGATGGGCATACACCTCCATTAGGAATGGGGTGGGTGCGCACCGACTGGGGGATGGGCGCACTTGAGGCTCTGACCCGAGGGGGGAGGCTGGGAGAGGGCAACGTACCCGACCTTAACATTGGTACCCCCACAATACGCTGCAACAACATCAGAGGTAAATGAATAAGAACACAGGGGGGAGGGGGGCACGGGCAACACATGTCACCTTAATACTTGGACTCCCATCATCTGCTTGAAAAGAGAGAGAAAAGAAAATGCAATCATAGAGATAAGAGACACTTTTTAAAAATAATGAATCCGAAGAGAAAAGTAAAAGGAGGCCTGTGGAGCAGGTCTGGGTGTGACTCCGGATCCCCCAACATCAGGTGCCACCACCAAAGATTCCTACGTGTAGCCCATAGAACCCCAAAAGCAACGGGACGAGTTCTGGTCACATACTCCCTCAAAATGACATCCTGGCCTTCTTCTGGAACTCCCTCCCCTCTCAGACTCTCAAGGTTTCCTCCAGCGTGTCGGTTCCCACAGAGCAGACCTTTGGTCTGAGACCTGACAGTCCAGAAGCCACGCATGCTGCCGCGTGACGGCGGTGTCGCGGCTTGGGACAAGAGGAGGCCCCACGGTGCGGGCTGGGGCGCCAGGCACCGCGGCGGGCGCTGAGGGTGGGGGTGACCCCCACCCCGGGCCGCCGCCTCGCTCCCAGAAAGGGGACAGAACAAGAGGCAAAACAAAAAAAAAAAGAAGAAGAAGCCTACGGCACCCGGTATTCCCAGGCGGTCTCCCATCCAAGTACTAACCAGGCCCGACCCTGCTTAGCTTCCGAGACCAGACGAGATCGGGCGCGTTCAGGGTGGTGTGGCCCTAGACGGCGGAGGGCGCCCCTGCCCCGCTCAAGAAGCCGAGCCTCTCTGCGCTTCCCCGCCGCCTCCTCCCGCCCCAGGCCCCGCGCCGGCGCTGACCGGCGCCGGGCCGGGCCTGTTGAGTTCACCGGCCGGGTCCGGCGGGCTCCGTGGGACGGGGGTGACAGGCGGGGTGGGGCGGGGCGGGCAGGGAGCGGCGGGCCGGGGTGGGGGGCTGTCTCTCTATACACACACACACACACACACACACACACACACACTCACACTCACACTCACTCACTCACACTCACACAAGATGCGCCTCCACTGCTGGACTCGCCAAGGTGGAGACCTTCCAGCCTCCTTCACCTACCCGCCCCCCACCCCCAGCTCGTGGCCGCCCCCGCCGCCACCGCCGCCGCCGCCGCCGCCGCCGCCGATTGCGCACGCGCGGGTCGCCCGCCCTTTGACCCCAGGCAGGGGCCGCCCTCCCCGACAACCCCTTTCAGCTGCGCCCCCCACCCTGTGGGTGGGCTGCCGCCTATTCACCCCGGGCCCGGGCTGGGGCACTGCGCATGGGGGAGGGGAGCGAGTGTATGGGGCGTCTCTCTCTCTCTCTAGGGATGTGTCCCATGGGTGGGGTGGCGTGGTTTGTGGGGCGCTGAAGAAATCAGTCCCCTCCATCTCCTACCTCTGGAAAACGCCCAAGCCCTTGGAGAACTGCCGGCAACGCGACCGTGGGGGCCGGGACCCTCCTCTGTGTCCTCCTGTGGCCCGGTCCAAGGGGCCTGGGCCTGGCCGGGGCTGCATTGGACCCCGACCACCCTGGCGTGTGGACTCGCTAAAAATCGGCGATTAGATATTGGATTCCAGCTTCATTGAGGTCATTTCACTAATGAGTGCACCGGAAAGAGTTTCCTAATCCATCTGTGAGGGTGGCAACTGAAAGAGAATTTTAAAGCTGACAGAATAGGCGAGGAAAGGCATAGGAGATTTCCACACCCAGTAAGGAAGCCTTTCCCGAAATGGAAGAAAGAAACGAGCAAACAGAAACACCGGTAGCCCGCCAGGATCAGAGTCTGCCCCCGAGAGAAAGTACCCTGACCAGGTTCACCCGTGGGTGGGTGGCGAGCTAGCGGCATTCAGAAGAGCGAGGCCCGCAGTCTGTGCAGAAGACACCTGCACTCGGGTGTGTGTGGCGGCACGATTCACAAGCAGCTCCAGATGTTAAGCCAAGGAGAAGCCAGGGAGTTCCCAACGCCCCAGGTGTCCTCAGCCCACGACTGGCTGCTGGGGGAATGCGAAGCCCGGCTCCTTGTCTCAGAGCGGGACAACCAGGAGGTGTGACGTACACCCCGGGGTTCCCAGGAGGATCAGGCTGAAGCTGGGACTTGGCCTGAAAGTGTCCCCTCGCATGGCCACCCGCTTCCCCTTCCTGCTCCTCTACTCCTGGTGCCCCTCCATCCAGGGGCCAGACCTTAAAGAGTCACCCGCAAGAGAATCCTGGTCCCAAAGGAGCCTTCTGGGGGACCCGTGCTGAGAGAGGTTGTGGGCATGGCCCGCTGGGGCTCTGCCCGACCCAGGGCTGAGAGGTGCAACCTCCCAGCTCTGGGTCCCTGCAGGGGAAGCGTTGGCAAGCACAGGGCCAGTCCTCCAAAGGCCCAGGTGCAGGGAGCCCAGGCCAAGCAGCCTGTGGAAGAAGCCACCCCGGGAACACGACTGCAGGCCACGGCCCTTCCCACCTCCTCCTCCTCCTCCTCCTGCTCCTCCACCCCCCCGACCTCCCACCCCCACCCCCCCGACATGGCGCAGGGCTCAGAGACACCTCAGACACTTGCTACCCAAAGTGCAAAGGGCATCAGTTGCTCCTCCACACCCCCCCCCCTGCCCAGCAGACCGCGTTGTCCAGCCAGCCCCCGGGCCTCCCTGGGGTGCCCAGCACAAAAGTGCAGACAACCACCGGACCCTCAATCTCAGTTTTCGGATGTTTTTGCCACTCTAAGGACCCGCAGGCCAGCTGGGCCTTCTGGCAGGACAGAGAGCCCCGGAATCCGACGTGGAGAGCCGGGTGTACGTCCCCACGAGGAGGCGGTCCCCACCTCCGCGGCTCTCCCCTTGCGGGGGGGAAAAGCAGCCACGGGGCCTCAGAGAAGACACCAGGCTGGGCGCCCGCCCCACAGTGGGGGCACGTCCCCCGCAGGCCACTTAGCGCCGGCCGCCGGCCGGCGGACGGTTGGGTGGCGCGAGACGCTGCGGCCGCCCTGCTACCGGGTTCCTGGGAGGGCGTCCTGGAACCAGCGTCCACACCAAGCCCTTGGAAGGCCCAGGCGACGGAGGAGCCCCGTCAGGCAGGGGCCGAGGACGGTGACGGCCCGGGCGGGGAGGAGCGTGTCAGGCAGGGGCAGAGGACGGTGACAGGTGACAGGCCGGGCGGGAAGGAGTCAGTCAGGCAGGGGCCGAGGAGGAGACGGGCTGGGTAAGGGTTAGGGTTAGAGTCAGGGCACAAGTCACAATCGCAAAGACCTGGAAGCGACCCGAGTGCCCAGCGACCCACGAGTGCGTAAATGAAATGTGGCGCGTGGACACCACGGAGTGCTATTCAGCTAGGAGGAGCAGCGGTGAGAGGGCACCACTCGTGGTTCTCCTGGCCAGAGCTGGAACCCGTTCCAGTAAGCCAGGTAGCCCAAGAATGGACACACGAGCACCACGTGCTCGCGCTCACCAGCAAATGGGTACGAACCGATGGACACCTAAGTGGACACAGAGGAATCACCTTCATCGGGTGGGTGTCGGGCGGGTGGGGGGAGGGGATGGGCATACACCTCCATTAGGAATGGGGTGGGTGCGCACCGACTGGGGGATGGGCGCACTTGAGGCTCTGACCCGAGGGGGGAGGCTGGGAGAGGGCAACGTACCCGACCTTAACATTGGTACCCCCACAATACGCTGCAACAACATCAGAGGTAAATGAATAAGAACACAGGGGGGAGGGGGGCACGGGCAACACATGTCACCTTAATACTTGGACTCCCATCATCTGCTTGAAAAGAGAGAGAAAAGAAAATGCAATCATAGAGATAAGAGACACTTTTTAAAAATAATGAATCCGAAGAGAAAAGTAAAAGGAGGCCTGTGGAGCAGGTCTGGGTGTGACTCCGGATCCCCCAACATCAGGTGCCACCACCAAAGATTCCTACGTGTAGCCCATAGAACCCCAAAAGCAACGGGACGAGTTCTGGTCACATACTCCCTCAAAATGACATCCTGGCCTTCTTCTGGAACTCCCTCCCCTCTCAGACTCTCAAGGTTTCCTCCAGCGTGTCGGTTCCCACAGAGCAGACCTTTGGTCTGAGACCTGACAGTCCAGAAGCCACGCATGCTGCCGCGTGACGGCGGTGTCGCGGCTTGGGACAAGAGGAGGCCCCACGGTGCGGGCTGGGGCGCCAGGCACCGCGGCGGGCGCTGAGGGTGGGGGTGACCCCCACCCCGGGCCGCCGCCTCGCTCCCAGAAAGGGGACAGAACAAGAGGCAAAACAAAAAAAAAAAGAAGAAGAAGCCTACGGCACCCGGTATTCCCAGGCGGTCTCCCATCCAAGTACTAACCAGGCCCGACCCTGCTTAGCTTCCGAGACCAGACGAGATCGGGCGCGTTCAGGGTGGTGTGGCCCTAGACGGCGGAGGGCGCCCCTGCCCCGCTCAAGAAGCCGAGCCTCTCTGCGCTTCCCCGCCGCCTCCTCCCGCCCCAGGCCCCGCGCCGGCGCTGACCGGCGCCGGGCCGGGCCTGTTGAGTTCACCGGCCGGGTCCGGCGGGCTCCGTGGGACGGGGGTGACAGGCGGGGCGGGGCGGGCAGGGAGCGGCGGGCCGGGGTGGGGGGCTGTCTCTCTATACACACACACACACACACACACACACACACACACTCACACTCACACTCACTCACTCACACTCACACAAGATGCGCCTCCACTGCTGGACTCGCCAAGGTGGAGACCTTCCAGCCTCCTTCACCTACCCGCCCCCCACCCCCAGCTCGTGGCCGCCCCCGCCGCCGCCGCCGCCGCCGATTGCGCACGCGCGGGTCGCCCGCCCTTTGACCCCAGGCAGGGGCCGCCCTCCCCGACAACCCCTTTCAGCTGCGCCCCCCACCCTGTGGGTGGGCTGCCGCCTATTCACCCCGGGCCCGGGCTGGGGCACTGCGCATGGGGGAGGGGAGCGAGTGTATGGGGCGTCTCTCTCTCTCTCTAGGGATGTGTCCCATGGGTGGGGTGGCGTGGTTTGTGGGGCGCTGAAGAAATCAGTCCCCTCCATCTCCTACCTCTGGAAAACGCCCAAGCCCTTGGAGAACTGCCGGCAACGCGACCGTGGGGGCCGGGACCCTCCTCTGTGTCCTCCTGTGGCCCGGTCCAAGGGGCCTGGGCCTGGCCGGGGCTGCATTGGACCCCGACCACCCTGGCGTGTGGACTCGCTAAAAATCGGCGATTAGATATTGGATTCCAGCTTCATTGAGGTCATTTCACTAATGAGTGCACCGGAAAGAGTTTCCTAATCCATCTGTGAGGGTGGCAACTGAAAGAGAATTTTAAAGCTGACAGAATAGGCGAGGAAAGGCATAGGAGATTTCCACACCCAGTAAGGAAGCCTTTCCCGAAATGGAAGAAAGAAACGAGCAAACAGAAACACCGGTAGCCCGCCAGGATCAGAGTCTGCCCCCGAGAGAAAGTACCCTGACCAGGTTCACCCGTGGGTGGGTGGCGAGCTAGCGGCATTCAGAAGAGCGAGGCCCGCAGTCTGTGCAGAAGACACCTGCACTCGGGTGTGTGTGGCGGCACGATTCACAAGCAGCTCCAGATGTTAAGCCAAGGAGAAGCCAGGGAGTTCCCAACGCCCCAGGTGTCCTCAGCCCACGACTGGCTGCTGGGGGAATGCGAAGCCCGGCTCCTTGTCTCAGAGCGGGACAACCAGGAGGTGTGACGTACACCCCGGGGTTCCCAGGAGGATCAGGCTGAAGCTGGGACTTGGCCTGAAAGTGTCCCCTCGCATGGCCACCCGCTTCCCCTTCCTGCTCCTCTACTCCTGGTGCCCCTCCATCCAGGGGCCAGACCTTAAAGAGTCACCCGCAAGAGAATCCTGGTCCCAAAGGAGCCTTCTGGGGGACCCGTGCTGAGAGAGGTTGTGGGCATGGCCCGCTGGGGCTCTGCCCGACCCAGGGCTGAGAGGTGCAACCTCCCAGCTCTGGGTCCCTGCAGGGGAAGCGTTGGCAAGCACAGGGCCAGTCCTCCAAAGGCCCAGGTGCAGGGAGCCCAGGCCAAGCAGCCTGTGGAAGAAGCCACCCCGGGAACACGACTGCAGGCCACGGCCCTTCCCACCTCCTCCTCCTCCTCCTCCTGCTCCTCCACCCCCCCGACCTCCCACCCCCACCCCCCCGACATGGCGCAGGGCTCAGAGACACCTCAGACACTTGCTACCCAAAGTGCAAAGGGCATCAGTTGCTCCTCCACACCCCCCCCCCTGCCCAGCAGACCGCGTTGTCCAGCCAGCCCCCGGGCCTCCCTGGGGTGCCCAGCACAAAAGTGCAGACAACCACCGGACCCTCAATCTCAGTTTTCGGATGTTTTTGCCACTCTAAGGACCCGCAGGCCAGCTGGGCCTTCTGGCAGGACAGAGAGCCCCGGAATCCGACGTGGAGAGCCGGGTGTACGTCCCCACGAGGAGGCGGTCCCCACCTCCGCGGCTCTCCCCTTGCGGGGGGGAAAAGCAGCCACGGGGCCTCAGAGAAGACACCAGGCTGGGCGCCCGCCCCACAGTGGGGGCACGTCCCCCGCAGGCCACTTAGCGCCGGCCGCCGGCCGGCGGACGGTTGGGTGGCGCGAGACGCTGCGGCCGCCCTGCTACCGGGTTCCTGGGAGGGCGTCCTGGAACCAGCGTCCACACCAAGCCCTTGGAAGGCCCAGGCGACGGAGGAGCCCCGTCAGGCAGGGGCCGAGGACGGTGACGGCCCGGGCGGGGAGGAGCGTGTCAGGCAGGGGCAGAGGACGGTGACAGGTGACAGGCCGGGCGGGAAGGAGTCAGTCAGGCAGGGGCCGAGGAGGAGACGGGCTGGGTAAGGGTTAGGGTTAGAGTCAGGGCACAAGTCACAATCGCAAAGACCTGGAAGCGACCCGAGTGCCCAGCGACCCACGAGTGCGTAAATGAAATGTGGCGCGTGGACACCACGGAGTGCTATTCAGCTAGGAGGAGCAGCGGTGAGAGGGCACCTCTCGTGGTTCTCCTGGCCAGAGCTGGAACCCGTTCCAGTAAGCCAGGTAGCCCAAGAATGGACACACGAGCACCACGTGCTCGCGCTCACCAGCAAATGGGTACGAACCGATGGACACCTAAGTGGACACAGAGGAATCACCTTCATCGGGTGGGTGTCGGGCGGGTGGGGGGAGGGGATGGGCATACACCTCCATTAGGAATGGGGTGGGTGCGCACCGACTGGGGGATGGGCGCACTTGAGGCTCTGACCTGAGGGGGGAGGCTGGGAGAGGGCAACGTACCCGACCTTAACATTGGTACCCCCACAATACGCTGCAACAACATCAGAGGTAAATGAATAACAACACAGGGGGGAGGGGGGCACGGGCAACACATGTCACCTTAATACTTGGACTCCCATCATCTGCTTGAAAAGAGAGAGAAAAGAAAATGCAATCATAGAGATAAGAGACACTTTTTAAAAATAATGAATCCGAAGAGAAAAGTAAAAGGAGGCCTGTGGAGCAGGTCTGGGTGTGACTCCGGATCCCCCAACATCAGGTGGCACCACCAAAGATTCCTACGTGTAGCCCATAGAACCCCAAAAGCAACGGGACGAGTTCTGGTCACATACTCCCTCAAAATGACATCCTGGCCTTCTTCTGGAACTCCCTCCCCTCTCAGACTCTCAAGGTTTCCTCCAGCGTGTCGGTTCCCACAGAGCAGACCTTTGGTCTGAGACCTGACAGTCCAGAAGCCACGCATGCTGCCGCGTGACGGCGGTGTCGCGGCTTGGGACAAGAGGAGGCCCCACGGTGCGGGCTGGGGCGCCAGGCACCGCGGCGGGCGCTGAGGGTGGGGGTGACCCCCACCCCGGGCCGCCGCCTCGCTCCCAGAAAGGGGACAGAACAAGAGGCAAAACAAAAAAAAAAAAAAGAAGAAGCCTACGGCACCCGGTATTCCCAGGCGGTCTCCCATCCAAGTACTAACCAGGCCCGACCCTGCTTAGCTTCCGAGACCAGACGAGATCGGGCGCGTTCAGGGTGGTGTGGCCCTAGACGGCGGAGGGCGCCCCTGCCCCGCTCAAGAAGCCGAGCCTCTCTGCGCTTCCCCGCCGCCTCCTCCCGCCCCAGGCCCCGCGCCGGCGCTGACCGGCGCCGGGCCGGGCCTGTTGAGTTCACCGGCCGGGTCCAGCGGGCTCCGTGGGACGGGGGTGACAGGCGGGGTGGGGCGGGGCGGGCAGGGAGCGGCGGGCCGGGGTGGGGGGCTGTCTCTCTATACACACACACACACACACACACACACACACACACACACACACTCACACTCACACTCACTCACTCACACTCACACAAGATGCGCCTCCACTGCTGGACTCGCCAAGGTGGAGACCTTCCAGCCTCCTTCACCTACCCGCCCCCCACCCCCAGCTCGTGGCCGCCCCCGCCGCCACCGCCGCCGCCGCCGCCGCCGCCGCCGATTGCGCACGCGCGGGTCGCCCGCCCTTTGACCCCAGGCAGGGGCCGCCCTCCCCGACAACCCCTTTCAGCTGCGCCCCCCACCCTGTGGGTGGGCTGCCGCCTATTCACCCCGGGCCCGGGCTGGGGCACTGCGCATGGGGGAGGGGAGCGAGTGTATGGGGCGTCTCTCTCTCTCTCTAGGGATGTGTCCCATGGGTGGGGTGGCGTGGTTTGTGGGGCGCTGAAGAAATCAGTCCCCTCCATCTCCTACCTCTGGAAAACGCCCAAGCCCTTGGAGAACTGCCGGCAACGCGACCGTGGGGGCCGGGACCCTCCTCTGTGTCCTCCTGTGGCCCGGTCCAAGGGGCCTGGGCCTGGCCGGGGCTGCATTGGACCCCGACCACCCTGGCGTGTGGACTCGCTAAAAATCGGCGATTAGATATTGGATTCCAGCTTCATTGAGGTCATTTCACTAATGAGTGCACCGGAAAGAGTTTCCTAATCCATCTGTGAGGGTGGCAACTGAAAGAGAATTTTAAAGCTGACAGAATAGGCGAGGAAAGGCATAGGAGATTTCCACACCCAGTAAGGAAGCCTTTCCCGAAATGGAAGAAAGAAACGAGCAAACAGAAACACCGGTAGCCCGCCAGGATCAGAGTCTGCCCCCGAGAGAAAGTACCCTGACCAGGTTCACCCGTGGGTGGGTGGCGAGCTAGCGGCATTCAGAAGAGCGAGGCCCGCAGTCTGTGCAGAAGACACCTGCACTCGGGTGTGTGTGGCGGCACGATTCACAAGCAGCTCCAGATGTTAAGCCAAGGAGAAGCCAGGGAGTTCCCAACGCCCCAGGTGTCCTCAGCCCACGACTGGCTGCTGGGGGAATGCGAAGCCCGGCTCCTTGTCTCAGAGCGGGACAACCAGGAGGTGTGACGTGCACCCCGGGGTTCCCAGGAGGATCAGGCTGAAGCTGGGACTTGGCCTGAAAGTGTCCCCTCGCATGGCCACCCGCTTCCCCTTCCTGCTCCTCTACTCCTGGTGCCCCTCCATCCAGGGGCCAGACCTTAAAGAGTCACCCGCAAGAGAATCCTGGTCCCAAAGGAGCCTTCTGGGGGACCCGTGCTGAGAGAGGTTGTGGGCATGGCCCGCTGGGGCTCTGCCCGACCCAGGGCTGAGAGGTGCAACCTCCCAGCTCTGGGTCCCTGCAGGGGAAGCGTTGGCAAGCACAGGGCCAGTCCTCCAAAGGCCCAGGTGCAGGGAGCCCAGGCCAAGCAGCCTGTGGAAGAAGCCACCCCGGGAACACGACTGCAGGCCACGGCCCTTCCCACCTCCTCCTCCTCCTCCTCCTGCTCCTCCACCCCCCCGACCTCCCACCCCCACCCCCCCGACATGGCGCAGGGCTCAGAGACACCTCAGACACTTGCTACCCAAAGTGCAAAGGGCATCAGTTGCTCCTCCACACCCCCCCCCCTGCCCAGCAGACCGCGTTGTCCAGCCAGCCCCCGGGCCTCCCTGGGGTGCCCAGCACAAAAGTGCAGACAACCACCGGACCCTCAATCTCAGTTTTCGGATGTTTTTGCCACTCTAAGGACCCGCAGGCCAGCTGGGCCTTCTGGCAGGACAGAGAGCCCCGGAATCCGACGTGGAGAGCCGGGTGTACGTCCCCACGAGGAGGCGGTCCCCACCTCCGCGGCTCTCCCCTTGCGGGGGGGAAAAGCAGCCACGGGGCCTCAGAGAAGACACCAGGCTGGGCGCCCGCCCCACAGTGGGGGCACGTCCCCCGCAGGCCACTTAGCGCCGGCCGCCGGCCGGCGGACGGTTGGGTGGCGCGAGACGCTGCGGCCGCCCTGCTACCGGGTTCCTGGGAGGGCGTCCTGGAACCAGCGTCCACACCAAGCCCTTGGAAGGCCCAGGCGACGGAGGAGCCCCGTCAGGCAGGGGCCGAGGACGGTGACGGCCCGGGCGGGGAGGAGCGTGTCAGGCAGGGGCAGAGGACGGTGACAGGTGACAGGCCGGGCGGGAAGGAGTCAGTCAGGCAGGGGCCGAGGAGGAGACGGGCTGGGTAAGGGTTAGGGTTAGAGTCAGGGCACAAGTCACAATCGCAAAGACCTGGAAGCGACCCGAGTGCCCAGCGACCCACGAGTGCGTAAATGAAATGTGGCGCGTGGACACCACGGAGTGCTATTCAGCTAGGAGGAGCAGCGGTGAGAGGGCACCTCTCGTGGTTCTCCTGGCCAGAGCTGGAACCCGTTCCAGTAAGCCAGGTAGCCCAAGAATGGACACACGAGCACCACGTGCTCGCGCTCACCAGCAAATGGGTACGAACCGATGGACACCTAAGTGGACACAGAGGAATCACCTTCATCGGGTGGGTGTCGGGCGGGTGGGGGGAGGGGATGGGCATACACCTCCATTAGGAATGGGGTGGGTGCGCACCGACTGGGGGATGGGCGCACTTGAGGCTCTGACCCGAGGGGGGAGGCTGGGAGAGGGCAACGTACCCGACCTTAACATTGGTACCCCCACAATACGCTGCAACAACATCAGAGGTAAATGAATAAGAACACAGGGGGGAGGGGGGCACGGGCAACACATGTCACCTTAATACTTGGACTCCCATCATCTGCTTGAAAAGAGAGAGAAAAGAAAATGCAATCATAGAGATAAGAGACACTTTTTAAAAATAATGAATCCGAAGAGAAAAGTAAAAGGAGGCCTGTGGAGCAGGTCTGGGTGTGACTCCGGATCCCCCAACATCAGGTGCCACCACCAAAGATTCCTACGTGTAGCCCATAGAACCCCAAAAGCAACGGGACGAGTTCTGGTCACATACTCCCTCAAAATGACATCCTGGCCTTCTTCTGGAACTCCCTCCCCTCTCAGACTCTCAAGGTTTCCTCCAGCGTGTCGGTTCCCACAGAGCAGACCTTTGGTCTGAGACCTGACAGTCCAGAAGCCACGCATGCTGCCGCGTGACGGCGGTGTCGCGGCTTGGGACAAGAGGAGGCCCCACGGTGCGGGCTGGGGCGCCAGGCACCGCGGCGGGCGCTGAGGGTGGGGGTGACCCCCACCCCGGGCCGCCGCCTCGCTCCCAGAAAGGGGACAGAACAAGAGGCAAAACAAAAAAAAAAAAAAGAAGAAGCCTACGGCACCCGGTATTCCCAGGCGGTCTCCCATCCAAGTACTAACCAGGCCCGACCCTGCTTAGCTTCCGAGACCAGACGAGATCGGGCGCGTTCAGGGTGGTGTGGCCCTAGACGGCGGAGGGCGCCCCTGCCCCGCTCAAGAAGCCGAGCCTCTCTGCGCTTCCCCGCCGCCTCCTCCCGCCCCAGGCCCCGCGCCGGCGCTGACCGGCGCCGGGCCGGGCCTGTTGAGTTCACCGGCCGGGTCCGGCGGGCTCCGTGGGACGGGGGTGACAGGCGGGGCGGGGCGGGGCGGGCAGGGAGCGGCGGGCCGGGGTGGGGGGCTGTCTCTCTATACACACACACACACACACACACACACACACTCACACTCACACTCACTCACTCACACTCACACAAGATGCGCCTCCACTGCTGGACTCGCCAAGGTGGAGACCTTCCAGCCTCCTTCACCTACCCGCCCCCCACCCCCCACCCCCAGCTCGTGGCCGCCCCCACCGCCGCCGCCGCCGCCGCCGATTGCGCACGCGCGGGTCGCCCGCCCTTTGACCCCAGGCAGGGGCCGCCCTCCCCGACAACCCCTTTCAGCTGCGCCCCCCACCCTGTGGGTGGGCTGCCGCCTATTCACCCCGGGCCCGGGCTGGGGCACTGCGCATGGGGGAGGGGAGCGAGTGTATGGGGCGTCTCTCTCTCTCTCTAGGGATGTGTCCCATGGGTGGGGTGGCGTGGTTTGTGGGGCGCTGAAGAAATCAGTCCCCTCCATCTCCTACCTCTGGAAAACGCCCAAGCCCTTGGAGAACTGCCGGCAACGCGACCGTGGGGGCCGGGACCCTCCTCTGTGTCCTCCTGTGGCCCGGTCCAAGGGGCCTGGGCCTGGCCGGGGCTGCATTGGACCCCGACCACCCTGGCGTGTGGACTCGCTAAAAATCGGCGATTAGATATTGGATTCCAGCTTCATTGAGGTCATTTCACTAATGAGTGCACCGGAAAGAGTTTCCTAATCCATCTGTGAGGGTGGCAACTGAAAGAGAATTTTAAAGCTGACAGAATAGGCGAGGAAAGGCATAGGAGATTTCCACACCCAGTAAGGAAGCCTTTCCCGAAATGGAAGAAAGAAACGAGCAAACAGAAACACCGGTAGCCCGCCAGGATCAGAGTCTGCCCCCGAGAGAAAGTACCCTGACCAGGTTCACCCGTGGGTGGGTGGCGAGCTAGCGGCATTCAGAAGAGCGAGGCCCGCAGTCTGTGCAGAAGACACCTGCACTCGGGTGTGTGTGGCGGCACGATTCACAAGCAGCTCCAGATGTTAAGCCAAGGAGAAGCCAGGGAGTTCCCAACGCCCCAGGTGTCCTCAGCCCACGACTGGCTGCTGGGGGAATGCGAAGCCCGGCTCCTTGTCTCAGAGCGGGACAACCAGGAGGTGTGACGTGCACCCCGGGGTTCCCAGGAGGATCAGGCTGAAGCTGGGACTTGGCCTGAAAGTGTCCCCTCGCATGGCCACCCGCTTCCCCTTCCTGCTCCTCTACTCCTGGTGCCCCTCCATCCAGGGGCCAGACCTTAAAGAGTCACCCGCAAGAGAATCCTGGTCCCAAAGGAGCCTTCTGGGGGACCCGTGCTGAGAGAGGTTGTGGGCATGGCCCGCTGGGGCTCTGCCCGACCCAGGGCTGAGAGGTGCAACCTCCCAGCTCTGGGTCCCTGCAGGGGAAGCGTTGGCAAGCACAGGGCCAGTCCTCCAAAGGCCCAGGTGCAGGGAGCCCAGGCCAAGCAGCCTGTGGAAGAAGCCACCCCGGGAACACGACTGCAGGCCACGGCCCTTCCCACCTCCTCCTCCTCCTCCTCCTGCTCCTCCACCCCCCCGACCTCCCACCCCCACCCCCCCGACATGGCGCAGGGCTCAGAGACACCTCAGACACTTGCTACCCAAAGTGCAAAGGGCATCAGTTGCTCCTCCACACCCCCCCCCCTGCCCAGCAGACCGCGTTGTCCAGCCAGCCCCCGGGCCTCCCTGGGGTGCCCAGCACAAAAGTGCAGACAACCACCGGACCCTCAATCTCAGTTTTCGGATGTTTTTGCCACTCTAAGGACCCGCAGGCCAGCTGGGCCTTCTGGCAGGACAGAGAGCCCCGGAATCCGACGTGGAGAGCCGGGTGTACGTCCCCACGAGGAGGCGGTCCCCACCTCCGCGGCTCTCCCCTTGCGGGGGGGAAAAGCAGCCACGGGGCCTCAGAGAAGACACCAGGCTGGGCGCCCGCCCCACAGTGGGGGCACGTCCCCCGCAGGCCACTTAGCGCCGGCCGCCGGCCGGCGGACGGTTGGGTGGCGCGAGACGCTGCGGCCGCCCTGCTACCGGGTTCCTGGGAGGGCGTCCTGGAACCAGCGTCCACACCAAGCCCTTGGAAGGCCCAGGCGACGGAGGAGCCCCGTCAGGCAGGGGCCGAGGACGGTGACGGCCCGGGCGGGGAGGAGCGTGTCAGGCAGGGGCAGAGGACGGTGACAGGTGACAGGCCGGGCGGGAAGGAGTCAGTCAGGCAGGGGCCGAGGAGGAGACGGGCTGGGTAAGGGTTAGGGTTAGAGTCAGGGCACAAGTCACAATCGCAAAGACCTGGAAGCGACCCGAGTGCCCAGCGACCCACGAGTGCGTAAATGAAATGTGGCGCGTGGACACCACGGAGTGCTATTCAGCTAGGAGGAGCAGCGGTGAGAGGGCACCTCTCGTGGTTCTCCTGGCCAGAGCTGGAACCCGTTCCAGTAAGCCAGGTAGCCCAAGAATGGACACACGAGCACCACGTGCTCGCGCTCACCAGCAAATGGGTACGAACCGATGGACACCTAAGTGGACACAGAGGAATCACCTTCATCGGGTGGGTGTCGGGCGGGTGGGGGGAGGGGATGGGCATACACCTCCATTAGGAATGGGGTGGGTGCGCACCGACTGGGGGATGGGCGCACTTGAGGCTCTGACCCGAGGGGGGAGGCTGGGAGAGGGCAACGTACCCGACCTTAACATTGGTACCCCCACAATACGCTGCAACAACATCAGAGGTAAATGAATAAGAACACAGGGGGGAGGGGGGCACGGGCAACACATGTCACCTTAATACTTGGACTCCCATCATCTGCTTGAAAAGAGAGAGAAAAGAAAATGCAATCATAGAGATAAGAGACACTTTTTAAAAATAATGAATCCGAAGAGAAAAGTAAAAGGAGGCCTGTGGAGCAGGTCTGGGTGTGACTCCGGATCCCCCAACATCAGGTGCCACCACCAAAGATTCCTACGTGTAGCCCATAGAACCCCAAAAGCAACGGGACGAGTTCTGGTCACATACTCCCTCAAAATGACATCCTGGCCTTCTTCTGGAACTCCCTCCCCTCTCAGACTCTCAAGGTTTCCTCCAGCGTGTCGGTTCCCACAGAGCAGACCTTTGGTCTGAGACCTGACAGTCCAGAAGCCACGCATGCTGCCGCGTGACGGCGGTGTCGCGGCTTGGGACAAGAGGAGGCCCCACGGTGCGGGCTGGGGCGCCAGGCACCGCGGCGGGCGCTGAGGGTGGGGGTGACCCCCACCCCGGGCCGCCGCCTCGCTCCCAGAAAGGGGACAGAACAAGAGGCAAAACAAAAAAAAAAAAAAGAAGAAGCCTACGGCACCCGGTATTCCCAGGCGGTCTCCCATCCAAGTACTAACCAGGCCCGACCCTGCTTAGCTTCCGAGACCAGACGAGATCGGGCGCGTTCAGGGTGGTGTGGCCCTAGACGGCGGAGGGCGCCCCTGCCCCGCTCAAGAAGCCGAGCCTCTCTGCGCTTCCCCGCCGCCTCCTCCCGCCCCAGGCCCCGCGCCGGCGCTGACCGGCGCCGGGCCGGGCCTGTTGAGTTCACCGGCCGGGTCCGGCGGGCTCCGTGGGACGGGGGTGACAGGCGGGGCGGGGCGGGGCGGGCAGGGAGCGGCGGGCCGGGGTGGGGGGCTGTCTCTCTATACACACACACACACACACACACACACACACTCACACTCACACTCACTCACTCACACTCACACAAGATGCGCCTCCACTGCTGGACTCGCCAAGGTGGAGACCTTCCAGCCTCCTTCACCTACCCGCCCCCCACCCCCCACCCCCAGCTCGTGGCCGCCCCCACCGCCGCCGCCGCCGCCGCCGATTGCGCACGCGCGGGTCGCCCGCCCTTTGACCCCAGGCAGGGGCCGCCCTCCCCGACAACCCCTTTCAGCTGCGCCCCCCACCCTGTGGGTGGGCTGCCGCCTATTCACCCCGGGCCCGGGCTGGGGCACTGCGCATGGGGGAGGGGAGCGAGTGTATGGGGCGTCTCTCTCTCTCTCTAGGGATGTGTCCCATGGGTGGGGTGGCGTGGTTTGTGGGGCGCTGAAGAAATCAGTCCCCTCCATCTCCTACCTCTGGAAAACGCCCAAGCCCTTGGAGAACTGCCGGCAACGCGACCGTGGGGGCCGGGACCCTCCTCTGTGTCCTCCTGTGGCCCGGTCCAAGGGGCCTGGGCCTGGCCGGGGCTGCATTGGACCCCGACCACCCTGGCGTGTGGACTCGCTAAAAATCGGCGATTAGATATTGGATTCCAGCTTCATTGAGGTCATTTCACTAATGAGTGCACCGGAAAGAGTTTCCTAATCCATCTGTGAGGGTGGCAACTGAAAGAGAATTTTAAAGCTGACAGAATAGGCGAGGAAAGGCATAGGAGATTTCCACACCCAGTAAGGAAGCCTTTCCCGAAATGGAAGAAAGAAACGAGCAAACAGAAACACCGGTAGCCCGCCAGGATCAGAGTCTGCCCCCGAGAGAAAGTACCCTGACCAGGTTCACCCGTGGGTGGGTGGCGAGCTAGCGGCATTCAGAAGAGCGAGGCCCGCAGTCTGTGCAGAAGACACCTGCACTCGGGTGTGTGTGGCGGCACGATTCACAAGCAGCTCCAGATGTTAAGCCAAGGAGAAGCCAGGGAGTTCCCAACGCCCCAGGTGTCCTCAGCCCACGACTGGCTGCTGGGGGAATGCGAAGCCCGGCTCCTTGTCTCAGAGCGGGACAACCAGGAGGTGTGACGTACACCCCGGGGTTCCCAGGAGGATCAGGCTGAAGCTGGGACTTGGCCTGAAAGTGTCCCCTCGCATGGCCACCCGCTTCCCCTTCCTGCTCCTCTACTCCTGGTGCCCCTCCATCCAGGGGCCAGACCTTAAAGAGTCACCCGCAAGAGAATCCTGGTCCCAAAGGAGCCTTCTGGGGGACCCGTGCTGAGAGAGGTTGTGGGCATGGCCCGCTGGGGCTCTGCCCGACCCAGGGCTGAGAGGTGCAACCTCCCAGCTCTGGGTCCCTGCAGGGGAAGCGTTGGCAAGCACAGGGCCAGTCCTCCAAAGGCCCAGGTGCAGGGAGCCCAGGCCAAGCAGCCTGTGGAAGAAGCCACCCCGGGAACACGACTGCAGGCCACGGCCCTTCCCACCTCCTCCTCCTCCTCCTCCTGCTCCTCCACCCCCCCGACCTCCCACCCCCACCCCCCCGACATGGCGCAGGGCTCAGAGACACCTCAGACACTTGCTACCCAAAGTGCAAAGGGCATCAGTTGCTCCTCCACACCCCCCCCCCTGCCCAGCAGACCGCGTTGTCCAGCCAGCCCCCGGGCCTCCCTGGGGTGCCCAGCACAAAAGTGCAGACAACCACCGGACCCTCAATCTCAGTTTTCGGATGTTTTTGCCACTCTAAGGACCCGCAGGCCAGCTGGGCCTTCTGGCAGGACAGAGAGCCCCGGAATCCGACGTGGAGAGCCGGGTGTACGTCCCCACGAGGAGGCGGTCCCCACCTCCGCGGCTCTCCCCTTGCGGGGGGGAAAAGCAGCCACGGGGCCTCAGAGAAGACACCAGGCTGGGCGCCCGCCCCACAGTGGGGGCACGTCCCCCGCAGGCCACTTAGCGCCGGCCGCCGGCCGGCGGACGGTTGGGTGGCGCGAGACGCTGCGGCCGCCCTGCTACCGGGTTCCTGGGAGGGCGTCCTGGAACCAGCGTCCACACCAAGCCCTTGGAAGGCCCAGGCGACGGAGGAGCCCCGTCAGGCAGGGGCCGAGGACGGTGACGGCCCGGGCGGGGAGGAGCGTGTCAGGCAGGGGCAGAGGACGGTGACAGGTGACAGGCCGGGCGGGAAGGAGTCAGTCAGGCAGGGGCCGAGGAGGAGACGGGCTGGGTAAGGGTTAGGGTTAGAGTCAGGGCACAAGTCACAATCGCAAAGACCTGGAAGCGACCCGAGTGCCCAGCGACCCACGAGTGCGTAAATGAAATGTGGCGCGTGGACACCACGGAGTGCTATTCAGCTAGGAGGAGCAGCGGTGAGAGGGCACCTCTCGTGGTTCTCCTGGCCAGAGCTGGAACCCGTTCCAGTAAGCCAGGTAGCCCAAGAATGGACACACGAGCACCACGTGCTCGCGCTCACCAGCAAATGGGTACGAACCGATGGACACCTAAGTGGACACAGAGGAATCACCTTCATCGGGTGGGTGTCGGGCGGGTGGGGGGAGGGGATGGGCATACACCTCCATTAGGAATGGGGTGGGTGCGCACCGACTGGGGGATGGGCGCACTTGAGGCTCTGACCCGAGGGGGGAGGCTGGGAGAGGGCAACGTACCCGACCTTAACATTGGTACCCCCACAATACGCTGCAACAACATCAGAGGTAAATGAATAAGAACACAGGGGGGAGGGGGGCACGGGCAACACATGTCACCTTAATACTTGGACTCCCATCATCTGCTTGAAAAGAGAGAGAAAAGAAAATGCAATCATAGAGATAAGAGACACTTTTTAAAAATAATGAATCCGAAGAGAAAAGTAAAAGGAGGCCTGTGGAGCAGGTCTGGGTGTGACTCCGGATCCCCCAACATCAGGTGCCACCACCAAAGATTCCTACGTGTAGCCCATAGAACCCCAAAAGCAACGGGACGAGTTCTGGTCACATACTCCCTCAAAATGACATCCTGGCCTTCTTCTGGAACTCCCTCCCCTCTCAGACTCTCAAGGTTTCCTCCAGCGTGTCGGTTCCCACAGAGCAGACCTTTGGTCTGAGACCTGACAGTCCAGAAGCCACGCATGCTGCCGCGTGACGGCGGTGTCGCGGCTTGGGACAAGAGGAGGCCCCACGGTGCGGGCTGGGGCGCCAGGCACCGCGGCGGGCGCTGAGGGTGGGGGTGACCCCCACCCCGGGCCGCCGCCTCGCTCCCAGAAAGGGGACAGAACAAGAGGCAAAACAAAAAAAAAAAAAAGAAGAAGCCTACGGCACCCGGTATTCCCAGGCGGTCTCCCATCCAAGTACTAACCAGGCCCGACCCTGCTTAGCTTCCGAGACCAGACGAGATCGGGCGCGTTCAGGGTGGTGTGGCCCTAGACGGCGGAGGGCGCCCCTGCCCCGCTCAAGAAGCCGAGCCTCTCTGCGCTTCCCCGCCGCCTCCTCCCGCCCCAGGCCCCGCGCCGGCGCTGACCGGCGCCGGGCCGGGCCTGTTGAGTTCACCGGCCGGGTCCGGCGGGCTCCGTGGGACGGGGGTGACAGGCGGGGCGGGGCGGGGCGGGCAGGGAGCGGCGGGCCGGGGTGGGGGGCTGTCTCTCTATACACACACACACACACACACACACACACACTCACACTCACACTCACTCACTCACACTCACACAAGATGCGCCTCCACTGCTGGACTCGCCAAGGTGGAGACCTTCCAGCCTCCTTCACCTACCCGCCCCCCACCCCCCACCCCCAGCTCGTGGCCGCCCCCACCGCCGCCGCCGCCGCCGCCGCCGATTGCGCACGCGCGGGTCGCCCGCCCTTTGACCCCAGGCAGGGGCCGCCCTCCCCGACAACCCCTTTCAGCTGCGCCCCCCACCCTGTGGGTGGGCTGCCGCCTATTCACCCCGGGCCCGGGCTGGGGCACTGCGCATGGGGGAGGGGAGCGAGTGTATGGGGCGTCTCTCTCTCTCTCTAGGGATGTGTCCCATGGGTGGGGTGGCGTGGTTTGTGGGGCGCTGAAGAAATCAGTCCCCTCCATCTCCTACCTCTGGAAAACGCCCAAGCCCTTGGAGAACTGCCGGCAACGCGACCGTGGGGGCCGGGACCCTCCTCTGTGTCCTCCTGTGGCCCGGTCCAAGGGGCCTGGGCCTGGCCGGGGCTGCATTGGACCCCGACCACCCTGGCGTGTGGACTCGCTAAAAATCGGCGATTAGATATTGGATTCCAGCTTCATTGAGGTCATTTCACTAATGAGTGCACCGGAAAGAGTTTCCTAATCCATCTGTGAGGGTGGCAACTGAAAGAGAATTTTAAAGCTGACAGAATAGGCGAGGAAAGGCATAGGAGATTTCCACACCCAGTAAGGAAGCCTTTCCCGAAATGGAAGAAAGAAACGAGCAAACAGAAACACCGGTAGCCCGCCAGGATCAGAGTCTGCCCCCGAGAGAAAGTACCCTGACCAGGTTCACCCGTGGGTGGGTGGCGAGCTAGCGGCATTCAGAAGAGCGAGGCCCGCAGTCTGTGCAGAAGACACCTGCACTCGGGTGTGTGTGGCGGCACGATTCACAAGCAGCTCCAGATGTTAAGCCAAGGAGAAGCCAGGGAGTTCCCAACGCCCCAGGTGTCCTCAGCCCACGACTGGCTGCTGGGGGAATGCGAAGCCCGGCTCCTTGTCTCAGAGCGGGACAACCAGGAGGTGTGACGTGCACCCCGGGGTTCCCAGGAGGATCAGGCTGAAGCTGGGACTTGGCCTGAAAGTGTCCCCTCGCATGGCCACCCGCTTCCCCTTCCTGCTCCTCTACTCCTGGTGCCCCTCCATCCAGGGGCCAGACCTTAAAGAGTCACCCGCAAGAGAATCCTGGTCCCAAAGGAGCCTTCTGGGGGACCCGTGCTGAGAGAGGTTGTGGGCATGGCCCGCTGGGGCTCTGCCCGACCCAGGGCTGAGAGGTGCAACCTCCCAGCTCTGGGTCCCTGCAGGGGAAGCGTTGGCAAGCACAGGGCCAGTCCTCCAAAGGCCCAGGTGCAGGGAGCCCAGGCCAAGCAGCCTGTGGAAGAAGCCACCCCGGGAACACGACTGCAGGCCACGGCCCTTCCCACCTCCTCCTCCTCCTCCTCCTGCTCCTCCACCCCCCCGACCTCCCACCCCCACCCCCCCGACATGGCGCAGGGCTCAGAGACACCTCAGACACTTGCTACCCAAAGTGCAAAGGGCATCAGTTGCTCCTCCACACCCCCCCCCCTGCCCAGCAGACCGCGTTGTCCAGCCAGCCCCCGGGCCTCCCTGGGGTGCCCAGCACAAAAGTGCAGACAACCACCGGACCCTCAATCTCAGTTTTCGGATGTTTTTGCCACTCTAAGGACCCGCAGGCCAGCTGGGCCTTCTGGCAGGACAGAGAGCCCCGGAATCCGACGTGGAGAGCCGGGTGTACGTCCCCACGAGGAGGCGGTCCCCACCTCCGCGGCTCTCCCCTTGCGGGGGGGAAAAGCAGCCACGGGGCCTCAGAGAAGACACCAGGCTGGGCGCCCGCCCCACAGTGGGGGCACGTCCCCCGCAGGCCACTTAGCGCCGGCCGCCGGCCGGCGGACGGTTGGGTGGCGCGAGACGCTGCGGCCGCCCTGCTACCGGGTTCCTGGGAGGGCGTCCTGGAACCAGCGTCCACACCAAGCCCTTGGAAGGCCCAGGCGACAGAGGAGCCCCGTCAGGCAGGGGCCGAGGACGGTGACGGCCCGGGCGGGGAGGAGCGTGTCAGGCAGGGGCAGAGGACGGTGACAGGTGACAGGCCGGGCGGGAAGGAGTCAGTCAGGCAGGGTCCGAGGAGGAGACGGGCTGGGTAAGGGTTAGGGTTAGAGTCAGGGCACAAGTCACAATCGCAAAGACCTGGAAGCGACCCGAGTGCCCAGCGACCCACGAGTGCGTAAATGAAATGTGGCGCGTGGACACCACGGAGTGCTATTCAGCTAGGAGGAGCAGCGGTGAGAGGGCACCTCTCGTGGTTCTCCTGGCCAGAGCTGGAACCCGTTCCAGTAAGCCAGGTAGCCCAAGAATGGACACACGAGCACCACGTGCTCGCGCTCACCAGCAAATGGGTACGAACCGATGGACACCTAAGTGGACACAGAGGAATCACCTTCATCGGGTGGGTGTCGGGCGGGTGGGGGGAGGGGATGGGCATACACCTCCATTAGGAATGGGGTGGGTGCGCACCGACTGGGGGATGGGCGCACTTGAGGCTCTGACCCGAGGGGGGAGGCTGGGAGAGGGCAACGTACCCGACCTTAACATTGGTACCCCCACAATACGCTGCAACAACATCAGAGGTAAATGAATAAGAACACAGGGGGGAGGGGGGCACGGGCAACACATGTCACCTTAATACTTGGACTCCCATCATCTGCTTGAAAAGAGAGAGAAAAGAAAATGCAATCATAGAGATAAGAGACACTTTTTAAAAATAATGAATCCGAAGAGAAAAGTAAAAGGAGGCCTGTGGAGCAGGTCTGGGTGTGACTCCGGATCCCCCAACATCAGGTGCCACCACCAAAGATTCCTACGTGTAGCCCATAGAACCCCAAAAGCAACGGGACGAGTTCTGGTCACATACTCCCTCAAAATGACATCCTGGCCTTCTTCTGGAACTCCCTCCCCTCTCAGACTCTCAAGGTTTCCTCCAGCGTGTCGGTTCCCACAGAGCAGACCTTTGGTCTGAGACCTGACAGTCCAGAAGCCACGCATGCTGCCGCGTGACGGCGGTGTCGCGGCTTGGGACAAGAGGAGGCCCCACGGTGCGGGCTGGGGCGCCAGGCACCGCGGCGGGCGCTGAGGGTGGGGGTGACCCCCACCCCGGGCCGCCGCCTCGCTCCCAGAAAGGGGACAGAACAAGAGGCAAAACAAAAAAAAAAAAAAGAAGAAGCCTACGGCACCCGGTATTCCCAGGCGGTCTCCCATCCAAGTACTAACCAGGCCCGACCCTGCTTAGCTTCCGAGACCAGACGAGATCGGGCGCGTTCAGGGTGGTGTGGCCCTAGACGGCGGAGGGCGCCCCTGCCCCGCTCAAGAAGCCGAGCCTCTCTGCGCTTCCCCGCCGCCTCCTCCCGCCCCAGGCCCCGCGCCGGCGCTGACCGGCGCCGGGCCGGGCCTGTTGAGTTCACCGGCCGGGTCCGGCGGGCTCCGTGGGACGGGGGTGACAGGCGGGGCGGGGCGGGGCGGGCAGGGAGCGGCGGGCCGGGGTGGGGGGCTGTCTCTCTATACACACACACACACACACACACACACACACACTCACACTCACACTCACTCACTCACACTCACACAAGATGCGCCTCCACTGCTGGACTCGCCAAGGTGGAGACCTTCCAGCCTCCTTCACCTACCCGCCCCCCACCCCCAGCTCGTGGCCGCCCCCGCCGCCGCCGCCGCCGCCGCCGATTGCGCACGCGCGGGTCGCCCGCCCTTTGACCCCAGGCAGGGGCCGCCCTCCCCGACAACCCCTTTCAGCTGCGCCCCCCACCCTGTGGGTGGGCTGCCGCCTATTCACCCCGGGCCCGGGCTGGGGCACTGCGCATGGGGGAGGGGAGCGAGTGTATGGGGCGTCTCTCTCTCTCTCTAGGGATGTGTCCCATGGGTGGGGTGGCGTGGTTTGTGGGGCGCTGAAGAAATCAGTCCCCTCCATCTCCTACCTCTGGAAAACGCCCAAGCCCTTGGAGAACTGCCGGCAACGCGACCGTGGGGGCCGGGACCCTCCTCTGTGTCCTCCTGTGGCCCGGTCCAAGGGGCCTGGGCCTGGCCGGGGCTGCATTGGACCCCGACCACCCTGGCGTGTGGACTCGCTAAAAATCGGCGATTAGATATTGGATTCCAGCTTCATTGAGGTCATTTCACTAATGAGTGCACCGGAAAGAGTTTCCTAATCCATCTGTGAGGGTGGCAACTGAAAGAGAATTTTAAAGCTGACAGAATAGGCGAGGAAAGGCATAGGAGATTTCCACACCCAGTAAGGAAGCCTTTCCCGAAATGGAAGAAAGAAACGAGCAAACAGAAACACCGGTAGCCCGCCAGGATCAGAGTCTGCCCCCGAGAGAAAGTACCCTGACCAGGTTCACCCGTGGGTGGGTGGCGAGCTAGCGGCATTCAGAAGAGCGAGGCCCGCAGTCTGTGCAGAAGACACCTGCACTCGGGTGTGTGTGGCGGCACGATTCACAAGCAGCTCCAGATGTTAAGCCAAGGAGAAGCCAGGGAGTTCCCAACGCCCCAGGTGTCCTCAGCCCACGACTGGCTGCTGGGGGAATGCGAAGCCCGGCTCCTTGTCTCAGAGCGGGACAACCAGGAGGTGTGACGTGCACCCCGGGGTTCCCAGGAGGATCAGGCTGAAGCTGGGACTTGGCCTGAAAGTGTCCCCTCGCATGGCCACCCGCTTCCCCTTCCTGCTCCTCTACTCCTGGTGCCCCTCCATCCAGGGGCCAGACCTTAAAGAGTCACCCGCAAGAGAATCCTGGTCCCAAAGGAGCCTTCTGGGGGACCCGTGCTGAGAGAGGTTGTGGGCATGGCCCGCTGGGGCTCTGCCCGACCCAGGGCTGAGAGGTGCAACCTCCCAGCTCTGGGTCCCTGCAGGGGAAGCGTTGGCAAGCACAGGGCCAGTCCTCCAAAGGCCCAGGTGCAGGGAGCCCAGGCCAAGCAGCCTGTGGAAGAAGCCACCCCGGGAACACGACTGCAGGCCACGGCCCTTCCCACCTCCTCCTCCTCCTCCTCCTGCTCCTCCACCCCCCCGACCTCCCACCCCCACCCCCCCGACATGGCGCAGGGCTCAGAGACACCTCAGACACTTGCTACCCAAAGTGCAAAGGGCATCAGTTGCTCCTCCACACCCCCCCCCCTGCCCAGCAGACCGCGTTGTCCAGCCAGCCCCCGGGCCTCCCTGGGGTGCCCAGCACAAAAGTGCAGACAACCACCGGACCCTCAATCTCAGTTTTCGGATGTTTTTGCCACTCTAAGGACCCGCAGGCCAGCTGGGCCTTCTGGCAGGACAGAGAGCCCCGGAATCCGACGTGGAGAGCCGGGTGTACGTCCCCACGAGGAGGCGGTCCCCACCTCCGCGGCTCTCCCCTTGCGGGGGGGAAAAGCAGCCACGGGGCCTCAGAGAAGACACCAGGCTGGGCGCCCGCCCCACAGTGGGGGCACGTCCCCCGCAGGCCACTTAGCGCCGGCCGCCGGCCGGCGGACGGTTGGGTGGCGCGAGACGCTGCGGCCGCCCTGCTACCGGGTTCCTGGGAGGGCGTCCTGGAACCAGCGTCCACACCAAGCCCTTGGAAGGCCCAGGCGACGGAGGAGCCCCGTCAGGCAGGGGCCGAGGACGGTGACGGCCCGGGCGGGGAGGAGCGTGTCAGGCAGGGGCAGAGGACGGTGACAGGTGACAGGCCGGGCGGGAAGGAGTCAGTCAGGCAGGGGCCGAGGAGGAGACGGGCTGGGTAAGGGTTAGGGTTAGAGTCAGGGCACAAGTCACAATCGCAAAGACCTGGAAGCGACCCGAGTGCCCAGCGACCCACGAGTGCGTAAATGAAATGTGGCGCGTGGACACCACGGAGTGCTATTCAGCTAGGAGGAGCAGCGGTGAGAGGGCACCTCTCGTGGTTCTCCTGGCCAGAGCTGGAACCCGTTCCAGTAAGCCAGGTAGCCCAAGAATGGACACACGAGCACCACGTGCTCGCGCTCACCAGCAAATGGGTACGAACCGATGGACACCTAAGTGGACACAGAGGAATCACCTTCATCGGGTGGGTGTCGGGCGGGTGGGGGGAGGGGATGGGCATACACCTCCATTAGGAATGGGGTGGGTGCGCACCGCACCGACTGGGGGATGGGCGCACTTGAGGCTCTGACCCGAGGGGGGAGGCTGGGAGAGGGCAACGTACCCGACCTTAACATTGGTACCCCCACAATACGCTGCAACAACATCAGAGGTAAATGAATAAGAACACAGGGGGGAGGGGGGCACGGGCAACACATGTCACCTTAATACTTGGACTCCCATCATCTGCTTGAAAAGAGAGAGAAAAGAAAATGCAATCATAGAGATAAGAGACACTTTTTAAAAATAATGAATCCGAAGAGAAAAGTAAAAGGAGGCCTGTGGAGCAGGTCTGGGTGTGACTCCGGATCCCCCAACATCAGGTGCCACCACCAAAGATTCCTACGTGTAGCCCATAGAACCCCAAAAGCAACGGGACGAGTTCTGGTCACATACTCCCTCAAAATGACATCCTGGCCTTCTTCTGGAACTCCCTCCCCTCTCAGACTCTCAAGGTTTCCTCCAGCGTGTCGGTTCCCACAGAGCAGACCTTTGGTCTGAGACCTGACAGTCCAGAAGCCACGCATGCTGCCGCGTGACGGCGGTGTCGCGGCTTGGGACAAGAGGAGGCCCCACGGTGCGGGCTGGGGCGCCAGGCACCGCGGCGGGCGCTGAGGGTGGGGGTGACCCCCACCCCGGGCCGCCGCCTCGCTCCCAGAAAGGGGACAGAACAAGAGGCAAAACAAAAAAAAAAAAAAGAAGAAGCCTACGGCACCCGGTATTCCCAGGCGGTCTCCCATCCAAGTACTAACCAGGCCCGACCCTGCTTAGCTTCCGAGACCAGACGAGATCGGGCGCGTTCAGGGTGGTGTGGCCCTAGACGGCGGAGGGCGCCCCTGCCCCGCTCAAGAAGCCGAGCCTCTCTGCGCTTCCCCGCCGCCTCCTCCCGCCCCAGGCCCCGCGCCGGCGCTGACCGGCGCCGGGCCGGGCCTGTTGAGTTCACCGGCCGGGTCCGGCGGGCTCCGTGGGACGGGGGTGACAGGCGGGGCGGGGCGGGGCGGGCAGGGAGCGGCGGGCCGGGGTGGGGGGCTGTCTCTCTATACACACACACACACACACACACACACACACTCACACTCACACTCACTCACTCACACTCACACAAGATGCGCCTCCACTGCTGGACTCGCCAAGGTGGAGACCTTCCAGCCTCCTTCACCTACCCGCCCCCCACCCCCCACCCCCAGCTCGTGGCCGCCCCCACCGCCGCCGCCGCCGCCGCCGATTGCGCACGCGCGGGTCGCCCGCCCTTTGACCCCAGGCAGGGGCCGCCCTCCCCGACAACCCCTTTCAGCTGCGCCCCCCACCCTGTGGGTGGGCTGCCGCCTATTCCCCCGGGCCCGGGCTGGGGCACTGCGCATGGGGGAGGGGAGCGAGTGTATGGGGCGTCTCTCTCTCTCTCTAGGGATGTGTCCCATGGGTGGGGTGGCGTGGTTTGTGGGGCGCTGAAGAAATCAGTCCCCTCCATCTCCTACCTCTGGAAAACGCCCAAGCCCTTGGAGAACTGCCGGCAACGCGACCGTGGGGGCCGGGACCCTCCTCTGTGTCCTCCTGTGGCCCGGTCCAAGGGGCCTGGGCCTGGCCGGGGCTGCATTGGACCCCGACCACCCTGGCGTGTGGACTCGCTAAAAATCGGCGATTAGATATTGGATTCCAGCTTCATTGAGGTCATTTCACTAATGAGTGCACCGGAAAGAGTTTCCTAATCCATCTGTGAGGGTGGCAACTGAAAGAGAATTTTAAAGCTGACAGAATAGGCGAGGAAAGGCATAGGAGATTTCCACACCCAGTAAGGAAGCCTTTCCCGAAATGGAAGAAAGAAACGAGCAAACAGAAACACCGGTAGCCCGCCAGGATCAGAGTCTGCCCCCGAGAGAAAGTACCCTGACCAGGTTCACCCGTGGGTGGGTGGCGAGCTAGCGGCATTCAGAAGAGCGAGGCCCGCAGTCTGTGCAGAAGACACCTGCACTCGGGTGTGTGTGGCGGCACGATTCACAAGCAGCTCCAGATGTTAAGCCAAGGAGAAGCCAGGGAGTTCCCAACGCCCCAGGTGTCCTCAGCCCACGACTGGCTGCTGGGGGAATGCGAAGCCCGGCTCCTTGTCTCAGAGCGGGACAACCAGGAGGTGTGACGTGCACCCCGGGGTTCCCAGGAGGATCAGGCTGAAGCTGGGACTTGGCCTGAAAGTGTCCCCTCGCATGGCCACCCGCTTCCCCTTCCTGCTCCTCTACTCCTGGTGCCCCTCCATCCAGGGGCCAGACCTTAAAGAGTCACCCGCAAGAGAATCCTGGTCCCAAAGGAGCCTTCTGGGGGACCCGTGCTGAGAGAGGTTGTGGGCATGGCCCGCTGGGGCTCTGCCCGACCCAGGGCTGAGAGGTGCAACCTCCCAGCTCTGGGTCCCTGCAGGGGAAGCGTTGGCAAGCACAGGGCCAGTCCTCCAAAGGCCCAGGTGCAGGGAGCCCAGGCCAAGCAGCCTGTGGAAGAAGCCACCCCGGGAACACGACTGCAGGCCACGGCCCTTCCCACCTCCTCCTCCTCCTCCTCCTGCTCCTCCACCCCCCCGACCTCCCACCGCCACCCCCCCGACATGGCGCAGGGCTCAGAGACACCTCAGACACTTGCTACCCAAAGTGCAAAGGGCATCAGTTGCTCCTCCACACCCCCCCCCTGCCCAGCAGACCGCGTTGTCCAGCCAGCCCCCGGGCCTCCCTGGGGTGCCCAGCACAAAAGTGCAGACAACCACCGGACCCTCAATCTCAGTTTTCGGATGTTTTTGCCACTCTAAGGACCCGCAGGCCAGCTGGGCCTTCTGGCAGGACAGAGAGCCCCGGAATCCGACGTGGAGAGCCGGGTGTACGTCCCCACGAGGAGGCGGTCCCCACCTCCGCGGCTCTCCCCTTGCGGGGGGGAAAAGCAGCCACGGGGCCTCAGAGAAGACACCAGGCTGGGCGCCCGCCCCACAGTGGGGGCACGTCCCCCGCAGGCCACTTAGCGCCGGCCGCCGGCCGGCGGACGGTTGGGTGGCGCGAGACGCTGCGGCCGCCCTGCTACCGGGTTCCTGGGAGGGCGTCCTGGAACCAGCGTCCACACCAAGCCCTTGGAAGGCCCAGGCGACGGAGGAGCCCCGTCAGGCAGGGGCCGAGGACGGTGACGGCCTGGGCGGGGAGGAGCGTGTCAGGCAGGGGCAGAGGACGGTGACAGGTGACAGGCCGGGCGGGAAGGAGTCAGTCAGGCAGGGGCCGAGGAGGAGACGGGCTGGGTAAGGGTTAGGGTTAGAGTCAGGGCACAAGTCACAATCGCAAAGACCTGGAAGCGACCCGAGTGCCCAGCGACCCACGAGTGCGTAAATGAAATGTGGCGCGTGGACACCACGGAGTGCTATTCAGCTAGGAGGAGCAGCGGTGAGAGGGCACCTCTCGTGGTTCTCCTGGCCAGAGCTGGAACCCGTTCCAGTAAGCCAGGTAGCCCAAGAATGGACACACGAGCACCACGTGCTCGCGCTCACCAGCAAATGGGTACGAACCGATGGACACCTAAGTGGACACAGAGGAATCACCTTCATCGGGTGGGTGTCGGGCGGGTGGGGGGAGGGGATGGGCATACACCTCCATTAGGAATGGGGTGGGTGCGCACCGACTGGGGGATGGGCGCACTTGAGGCTCTGACCCGAGGGGGGAGGCTGGGAGAGGGCAACGTACCCGACCTTAACATTGGTACCCCCACAATACGCTGCAACAACATCAGAGGTAAATGAATAAGAACACAGGGGGGAGGGGGGCACGGGCAACACATGTCACCTTAATACTTGGACTCCCATCATCTGCTTGAAAAGAGAGAGAAAAGAAAATGCAATCATAGAGATAAGAGACACTTTTTAAAAATAATGAATCCGAAGAGAAAAGTAAAAGGAGGCCTGTGGAGCAGGTCTGGGTGTGACTCCGGATCCCCCAACATCAGGTGCCACCACCAAAGATTCCTACGTGTAGCCCATAGAACCCCAAAAGCAACGGGACGAGTTCTGGTCACATACTCCCTCAAAATGACATCCTGGCCTTCTTCTGGAACTCCCTCCCCTCTCAGACTCTCAAGGTTTCCTCCAGCGTGTCGGTTCCCACAGAGCAGACCTTTGGTCTGAGACCTGACAGTCCAGAAGCCACGCATGCTGCCGCGTGACGGCGGTGTCGCGGCTTGGGACAAGAGGAGGCCCCACGGTGCGGGCTGGGGCGCCAGGCACCGCGGCGGGCGCTGAGGGTGGGGGTGACCCCCACCCCGGGCCGCCGCCTCGCTCCCAGAAAGGGGACAGAACAAGAGGCAAAACAAAAAAAAAAAAAAAGAAGAAGCCTACGGCACCCGGTATTCCCAGGCGGTCTCCCATCCAAGTACTAACCAGGCCCGACCCTGCTTAGCTTGCGAGACCAGACGAGATCGGGCGCGTTCAGGGTGGTGTGGCCCTAGACGGCGGAGGGCGCCCCTGCCCCGCTCAAGAAGCCGAGCCTCTCTGCGCTTCCCCGCCGCCTCCTCCCGCCCCAGGCCCCGCGCCGGCGCTGACCGGCGCCGGGCCGGGCCTGTTGAGTTCACCGGCCGGGTCCGGCGGGCTCCGTGGGACGGGGGTGACAGGCGGGGCGGGGCGGGGCGGGCAGGGAGCGGCGGGCCGGTGTGGGGGGCTGTCTCTCTATACACACACACACACACACACACACACACTCACACTCACACTCACTCACTCACACTCACACAAGATGCGCCTCCACTGCTGGACTCGCCAAGGTGGAGACCTTCCAGCCTCCTTCACCTACCCGCCCCCCACCCCCAGCTCGTGGCCGCCCCCACCGCCGCCGCCGCCGCCGCCGCCGCCGCCGCCGATTGCGCACGCGCGGGTCGCCCGCCCTTTGACCCCAGGCAGGGGCCGCCCTCCCCGACAACCCCTTTCAGCTGCGCCCCCCACCCTGTGGGTGGGCTGCCGCCTATTCCCCCGGGCCCGGGCTGGGGCACTGCGCATGGGGGAGGGGAGCGAGTGTATGGGGCGTCTCTCTCTCTCTCTCTAGGGATGTGTCCCATGGGTGGGGTGGCGTGGTTTGTGGGGCGCTGAAGAAATCAGTCCCCTCCATCTCCTACCTCTGGAAAACGCCCAAGCCCTTGGAGAACTGCCGGCAACGCGACCGTGGGGACCGGGACCCTCCTCTGTGTCCTCCTGTGGCCCGGTCCAAGGGGCCTGGGCCTGGCCGGGGCTGCATTGGACCCCGACCACCCTGGCGTGTGGACTCGCTAAAAATCGGCGATTAGATATTGGATTCCAGCTTCATTGAGGTCATTTCACTAATGAGTGCACCGGAAAGAGTTTCCTAATCCATCTGTGAGGGTGGCAACTGAAAGAGAATTTTAAAGCTGACAGAATAGGCGAGGAAAGGCATAGGAGATTTCCACACCCAGTAAGGAAGCCTTTCCCGAAATGGAAGAAAGAAACGAGCAAACAGAAACACCGGTAGCCCGCCAGGATCAGAGTCTGCCCCCGAGAGAAAGTACCCTGACCAGGTTCACCCGTGGGTGGGTGGCGAGCTAGCGGCATTCAGAAGAGCGAGGCCCGCAGTCTGTGCAGAAGACACCTGCACTCGGGTGTGTGTGGCGGCACGATTCACAAGCAGCTCCAGATGTTAAGCCAAGGAGAAGCCAGGGAGTTCCCAACGCCCCAGGTGTCCTCAGCCCACGACTGGCTGCTGGGGGAATGCGAAGCCCGGCTCCTTGTCTCAGAGCGGGACAACCAGGAGGTGTGACGTGCACCCCGGGGTTCCCAGGAGGATCAGGCTGAAGCTGGGACTTGGCCTGAAAGTGTCCCCTCGCATGGCCACCCGCTTCCCCTTCCTGCTCCTCTACTCCTGGTGCCCCTCCATCCAGGGGCCAGACCTTAAAGAGTCACCCGCAAGAGAATCCTGGTCCCAAAGGAGCCTTCTGGGGGACCCGTGCTGAGAGAGGTTGTGGGCATGGCCCGCTGGGGCTCTGCCCGACCCAGGGCTGAGAGGTGCAACCTCCCAGCTCTGGGTCCCTGCAGGGGAAGCGTTGGCAAGCACAGGGCCAGTCCTCCAAAGGCCCAGGTGCAGGGAGCCCAGGCCAAGCAGCCTGTGGAAGAAGCCACCCCGGGAACACGACTGCAGGCCACGGCCCTTCCCACCTCCTCCTCCTCCTCCTCCTGCTCCTCCACCCCCCCGACCTCCCACCCCCACCCCCCGACATGGCGCAGGGCTCAGAGACACCTCAGACACTTGCTACCCAAAGTGCAAAGGGCATCAGTTGCTCCTCCACACCCCCCCCCTGCCCAGCAGACCGCGTTGTCCAGCCAGCCCCCGGGCCTCCCTGGGGTGCCCAGCACAAAAGTGCAGACAACCACCGGACCCTCAATCTCAGTTTTCGGATGTTTTTGCCACTCTAAGGACCCGCAGGCCAGCTGGGCCTTCTGGCAGGACAGAGAGCCCCGGAATCCGACGTGGAGAGCCGGGTGTACGTCCCCACGAGGAGGCGGTCCCCACCTCCGCGGCTCTCCCCTTGCGGGGGGGAAAAGCAGCCACGGGGCCTCAGAGAAGACACCAGGCTGGACGCCCGCCCCACAGTGGGGGCACGTCCCCCGCAGGCCACTTAGCGCCGGCCGCCGGCCGGCGGACGGTTGGGTGGCGCGAGACGCTGCGGCCGCCCTGCTACCGGGTTCCTGGGAGGGCGTCCTGGAACCAGCGTCCACACCAAGCCCTTGGAAGGCCCAGGCGACGGAGGAGCCCCGTCAGGCAGGGGCCGAGGACGGTGACGGCCCGGGCGGGGAGGAGCGTGTCAGGCAGGGGCAGAGGACGGTGACAGGTGACAGGCCGGGCGGGAAGGAGTCAGTCAGGCAGGGGCCGAGGAGGAGACGGGCTGGGTAAGGGTTAGGGTTAGAGTCAGGGCACAAGTCACAATCGCAAAGACCTGGAAGCGACCCGAGTGCCCAGCGACCCACGAGTGCGTAAATGAAATGTGGCGCGTGGACACCACGGAGTGCTATTCAGCTAGGAGGAGCAGCGGTGAGAGGGCACCTCTCGTGGTTCTCCTGGCCAGAGCTGGAACCCGTTCCAGTAAGCCAGGTAGCCCAAGAATGGACACACGAGCACCACGTGCTCGCGCTCACCAGCAAATGGGTACGAACCGATGGACACCTAAGTGGACACAGAGGAATCACCTTCATCGGGTGGGTGTCGGGCGGGTGGGGGGAGGGGATGGGCATACACCTCCATTAGGAATGGGGTGGGTGCGCACCGACTGGGGGATGGGCCCACTTGAGGCTCTGACCCGAGGGGGGAGGCTGGGAGAGGGCAACGTACCCGACCTTAACATTGGTACCCCCACAATACGCTGCAACAACATCAGAGGTAAATGAATAAGAACACAGGAGGGAGGGGGGCACGGGCAACACATGTCACCTTAATACTTGGACTCCCATCATCTGCTTGAAAAGAGAGAGAAAAGAAAATGCAATCATAGAGATAAGAGACACTTTTTAAAAATAATGAATCCGAAGAGAAAAGTCCCTGCAGGAAGTGTTGGCAAGCACAGGGCCAGTCTTCCAAAGGCCCAGGTGCAGTGGGCCCAGGCCAAGCAGCCGGTGGAAGAAGCCACATGCCGTGCCACCCCGGGAACACGACTGCAGGTCACGGCCCCCCCTCCTCCTGCTCCCCCCCCCCCGAAACCCGGCCATGGTGCAGGGATCAGGGACACCTCAGACACTTGCTACCCAAAGTGCAAAGGGCATCAGTTGCTCCTCCAAACCCCCCGCCCAGCAGACCGCGTTGTCCAGCCAGCCCCCGGGCCTCCCTGGGGTGCCCAGCACAAAAGTGCAGACACCCACCGGACCCTCAATCTCAGTTTTCGGATGTTTTTGCCACTCTAAGGACCCTCAGGCCAGCTGGGCCTTCTGGCAGGACAGAGAGCCCCGGAATCCGACGTGGAGAGCTGGGTGCACGTCCCCATGAGGAGGCGGTCCCCACCTGCGCGGCTCTCCCCTTGCAGGGAGTGGCAGCCGCGGGGCCTCAGAGAAGACACCAGGCTGGGCCCCCGCGGTACAGCGGGAGCACGTCCCCCGCAGGCCACTTAGCGAGGGCGGTAGGACGACTGTTGGGTTGCGTGAGATGCTGCGGCCGCCCTGCTACCGGGTTCCTGGGAGGGCCTCCTGGAACCAGCGTCCACACCAAGCCCTTGGAAGGCCCAGGCGACGGAGGAGCCCCGTCAGGCAGGGGCCGAGGACGGTGACAGGTGACAGGTGACAGGCCGGGTGGGAAGGAGTCAGTCAGGCAGGGGCCGAGGAGGGGCCTGGGTAAGGGTTAGGGTTAGAGTCAGGGCACAAGTCACAATGGCAAAGACCTGGAAGCGACCTGAGTGCCCATCGACCCACGAGTGCGTGAATAAAATGTGGCGCGTGGACACCACGGAGTGCCATTCGGCTATGAGGAACAGCGGTGAGAGGGCACCTCTCGTGGTTCTCCTGGCCAGAGCTGGAACCCGTTCCAGTAAGCCAAGTATCCCAAGAATGGACACACGAGCACCAGGTGCTCGCGCTCACCGGCAAATGGGTACGAACCGATGGACACCTAAGTGGACACAGAGGAATCACCTTCATCGGGTGGGTGTCGGGCGGGCGTGGGGAGGGCATGGGCATACACATCCATTAGGAATGGGGTGGGTGCGCACCCACTGGGGGATGGGCGCACTTGAAGCTCTGACCCGAGGGGGGAGGCGGGGAGAGGGCGATGTACCCGACCTTAACATTGGTGCCCCCACAATACGCCGGAACAACATGAGAGGTAAATGAATAAGAACACAGGGAGGAGGGGGGCCACGGGCAACACATGTCACCTGAATACTTGGACTCCCATCATTGCTTGAAAAGAGAGGGAAAAGAAAATGCACTAATAGAGATAAGAGACACTTTTTAAAAATAATGAATCCGAAGAGAAAAGTCAAAGGAGGCCTGTGGAGCAGGTCTGGGTGTGACTCCGGATCCCCCAACATCAGGTGCCACCACCAAAGATTCCTACGTGGAGCCCGTAGAACCCCAAACGCAACGGGACGAGTTCTGGTCACATACTCCCTCAAAATGACATCCTGGCCTTCTTCTGGAACTCCCTCCCCTCTCAGACTCTCAAGGTTTCCTCCAGCGTGTCGGTTCCCACAGAGCAGACTTTTGGTCTGACACCTGACAGTCCACATGCCACGCATGCTGCCGCGGGCGGTGTCGCGGCTCGGGACGAGAGGAGGCCCCACGATGCGGGCTGGGGCGCCAGGCACCGCGGCGGGCGCTGAGGGTGGGGGTGACCCCCAGCCCGGGCCTCCGCGGCGCTCCCGGAAAGGGGACAGAACAAGAGGCCAAAAAAAAAAGAAGCAGCCTAGGGCACCCGGTATTCCCAGGCCCGACCCTGCTTAGCTTCCGAGATCAGACGAGATGGGGCGCGTTCGGGGTGGTGTGGCCGTAGACAGGGGCGGAGGGCGCCCCTGCCCCGCTCAAGAAGCCGAGCCTCTCTGCGCTTCCCTGCCGCCTCCTCCCGCCCCAGGCCCCGCGGGGGCCTGTTGAGTTTGCCGGCCGGGTCGGGTCGGTCGGGCTCCGAGGGACGGGGGGGTGACGGGCGGGGCGGGGCGGGCAGGGAGGGGCGGGCCGGGGTGGGGGGCTGTCTCTCTACACACACAGACACACAGACACACAGACAACACACACACACACACACACACACACTCACACTCAGTCACACTCACACTCACACTCACTCACACTCACACAAGATGCGCCTCCACGGCTGGACTCGCCAAGGTGGAGACCTTCCAGCCCCCCTCCTCTCCTCGCCTGGCCTCCTTCACCTCCCCGCCCCCCACCCCCAGCGCAGCCAATGACTGCGCACGCGCGCGGGGCGCTCGCCCTTTGACCCCAGCCAGGGGCCGCCCTCCCCCACAACCCCTTTCAGCTGTGCCCCCCGCCCTGTGGGTGGGCGGCCGCCTATTCCCCCGGGTCAGGGCTGGGGCACAGCGCATGGGGGAGGGGAGCCAGTGTATGGGGCGTCTCTCTCTCGGGATGTGTCCCATGGGTGGGGTGGGGTGGCTTGGTCTGTGGGGCGCTGAAGAAATCAGTCCCCTCCATCTCCTACCTCTGGAAAACGCCCAAGCCCTTGGGGAACTGCCTGCACCGCTACCGTGGGGGCCGGGACCCTCCTCTGTGTCCTCCTGTGGCCCAGTCCAAGGGGCCTGGGCCTGGCCGGGGCTGCATTGGACCCCAACCACCCTGGCGTGTGGACTCGCCAAAAATCGGCGATTAGATATTGGATTCCAGCTTCATTGAGGTCATTTCACTAATGAGTGCACCGGAAAGAGTTTCCTAATCCATCTGTGAGGGTGGCAACTGAAAGAGAATTTTTTTTTTTTTTTTTTGAGACAGAGTCTCGCTTTGTTGCCTAGGCTAGAGTGAGTGCCGTGGCGTCAGCCTAGCTCACAGCAACCTCAAACTCCTGGGCTCAAGCAATCCTTCTGCCTCAGCCTCCCAAGTAGCTGGGACTACAGGCATGCGCCACCATGCCTGGCTCATTTTCCTATATATATTAGTTGGCCAATTAAGTCTTTGTATTTACAGTAGAGACGGGGTCTGGCTCTTGCTCAGGCTGGTTTCGAACTCCTGACCTCGAGCAATCCGCCCGCCTCAGCCTCCCAGAGAGCTAGGATTACAGGCTTGAGCCACCGCGCCCGGCCTGAAAGAGAATTTTAAAGCTGACAGAATAGGCGAGGAAAGGCATAGGAGATTTCCACACCCAGTAAGGAAGCCTTTCCCGAAATGGAAGAAAGAAAGGAGCAAACAGAGACACCGGTAGCCCGCCCGGATGAGAGTCTGCCCCTGAGAGAAAGTACCCTGACCAGGTTCACCCGTGGGTGGGTCGCGAGCTAGCGGCATTCAGAAGAGCGAGGCCCGCAGTCTGTGCGGAAGACACCTGCACTCGGGTGTGTGTGGCGGCACGATTCACAAGCAGCTCCAGATGTTAAACCAAGGAGAGGCCAGGGAGTTCCCAACGCCCCAGGTGTCCTCAGCCCACGACTGGCTGCTGTGGGAATGCGAAGCCCGGCTCCTGGTCTCAGAGCGGGACAACCAGGGGGTGTGATGTCCATCCCGGGGTTCCCAGGAGGATCAGGCTGAAGCTGGGACTTGGCCTGAAAGTGTGCCCTCGCATGGCCACCCCCTTCCCCTTCCTGCTCCTCTACTCCTGGTGCCCCTCCATCCAGGGGCCAGACCTTAAAGAGTCACCCGCAAGAGAATCCTGGTCCCAAAGGAGCCTTCTGGGGGACCCGTGCTGAGAGAGGTTGTGGGCTTGGCCCGCTGGGGCTCTGCCCGACCCAGGGCTGAGAGATACAACCTCCCAGCTCTGGGTCCCTGCAGGAAGTGTTGGCAAGCACAGGGCCAGTCTTCCAAAGGCCCAGGTGCAGGGGGCCCAGGCCAAGCAGCCCGTGGAAGAAGCCACATGCCGTGCCACCCCGGGAACACGACTGCAGGTCACGGCCCCCCCTCCTCCTGCTCCCCCCCCCGCCCCCCGGCCATGGTGCAGGGATCAGGGACACCTCAGACACTTGCTACCCAAAGTGCAAAGGGCATCAGTTGCTCCTCCAAACCCCCCGCCCAGCAGACCGCGTTGTCCAGCCAGCCCCCGGGCCTCCCTGGGGTGCCCAGCACAAAAGTGCAGACACCCACCGGACCCTCAATCTCAGTTTTCGGATGTTTTTGCCACTCTAAGGACCCGCAGGCCAGCTGGGCCTTCTGCCAGGACAGAGAGCCCCGGAATCCGACGACGTGGAGAGCTGGGTGTACGTCCCCATGAGGAGGCGGTCCCCACCTGCGCGGCTCTCCCCTTGCGGGGAGTGGCAGCCGCGGTGCCTCAGAGAAGACTCCAGGCTGGGCCCCCGCGGCACAGCGGGAGCACGTCCCCCGCAGGCCACTTAGCGAGGGCGGCAGGCGGACGGTTGGGTTGCGCGAGACGCTGCGGCCGCCCTGCTACCGGGTTCCTGGGAGGGCGTCCTGGAACCAGCGTCCACACCAAGCCCTTGGAAGGCCCAGGCGACGGAGGAGCCCCGTCAGGCAGGGGCCGAGGACGGTGACAGGTGACAGGTGACAGGCCGGGTGGGAAGGAGTCAGTCAGGCAGGGGCCGAGGAGGGGCCTGGGTAAGGGTTAGGGTTAGAGTCAGGGCACAAGTCACAATCGCAAAGACCTGGAAGCGACCCGAGTGCCCAGCGACCCACGAGTGCGTGAATAAAATGTGGCGCGTGGACACCACGGAGTGCCATTCGGCTATGAGGAGCAGCGGTGAGAGGGCACCTCTCGTGGTTCTCCTGGCCAGAGCTGGAACCCGTTCCAGTAAGCCAAGTATCCCAAGAATGGACACACGAGCACCAGGTGCTCGCGCTCACCGGCAAATGGGTACGAACCGATGGACACCTAAGTGGACACAGAGGAATCACCTTCATCGGGTGGGTGTCGGGCGGGCGTGGGGAGGGCATGGGCATACACATCCATTAGGAATGGGGTGGGTGCGCACCCACTGGGGGATGGGCGCACTTGAAGCTCTGACCCGAGGGGGGAGGCGGGGAGAGGGCGATGTACCCGACCTTAACATTGGTGCCCCCACAATACGCCGGAACAACATGAGAGGTAAATGAATAAGAACACAGGGGGCAGGGGGGCACGGGCAGCACATGTCACCTGAATACTTGGACTCCCATCATCTGCTTGAAAAGAGAGAGAAAAGAAAATGCACTAATAGAGATAAGAGACACTTTTTAAAAATAATGAATCCGAAGAGAAAAGTCAAAGGAGGCCTGTGGAGCAGGTCTGGGTGTGACTCCGGATCCCCCAACATCAGGTGCCACCACCAAAGATTCCTACGTGGAGCCCGTAGAACCCCAAACGCAACGGGACGAGTTCTGGTCACATACTCCCTCAAAATGACATCCTGGCCTTCTTCTGCAACTCCCTCCCCTCTCAGCCTCTCAAGGTTTCCTCCAGCGTGTCGGTTCCCACAGAGCAGACTTTTGGTCTGAGACCTGACAGTCCAGATGCCACGCATGCTGCCGCGTGGCGGCGGTGTCGCGGCTCGGGACGAGAGGAGGCCCCACGGTGCGGGCTGGGGCGCCAGGCACCGCGGCGGGCGCTGAGGGTGGGGGTGACCCCCAGCCCGGGCCTCCGCGGCGCTCCCGGAAAGGGGACAGAACAAGAGGCCAAAAAAAAAAAGAAGCAGCCTACGGCACCCGGTATTCCCAGGCCCGACCCTGCCTAGCTTCCGAGATCAGACGAGATGGGGCGCGTTCGGGGTGGTGTGGCCGTAGACGGCGGAGGGCGCCCCTGCCCCGCTCAAGAAGCCGAGCCTCTCTGCGCTTCCCCGCCGCCTCCTCCCGCCCCAGGCCCCGCGGGGGCCTGTTGAGTTTGCCGGCCGGGTCGGGTCGGTCGGGCTCCGAGGGACGGGGGGTGACGGGCGGGGCGGGGCGGGCAGGGAGGGGCGGGCCGGGGTGGGGGGCTGTCTCTCTACACACACAGACACACAGACACACAGACAACACACACACACACACACACACACACACTCACACTCACTCACACTCACACTCACACTCACTCACACTCACACAAGATGCGCCTCCACGGCTGGACTCGCCAAGGTGGAGACCTTCCAGCCCCCCTCCTCTCCTCGCCTGGCCTCCTTCACCTCCCCGCCCCCCACCCCCAGCGCAGCCAATGACTGCGCACGCGCGCGGGGCGCTCGCCCTTTGACCCCAGCCAGGGGCCGCCCTCCCCCACAACCCCTTTCAGCTGTGCCCCCCGCCCTGTGGGTGGGCGGCCGCCTATTCCCCCGGGTCAGGGCTGGGGCACAGCGCATGGGGGAGGGGAGCCAGTGTATGGGGCGTCTCTCTCTCGGGATGTGTCCCATGGGTGGGGTGGGGTGGCTTGGTCTGTGGGGCGCTGAAGAAATCAGTCCCCTCCATCTCCTACCTCTGGAAAACGCCCAAGCCCTTGGGGAACTGCCTGCACCGCTACCGTGGGGGCCGGGACCCTCCTCTGTGTCCTCCTGTGGCCCAGTCCAAGGGGCCTGGGCCTGGCCGGGGCTGCATTGGACCCCAACCACCCTGGCGTGTGGACTCGCCAAAAATCGGCGATTAGATATTGGATTCCAGCTTCATTGAGGTCATTTCACTAATGAGTGCACCGGAAAGAGTTTCCTAATCCATCTGTGAGGGTGGCAACTGAAAGAGAATTTTTTTTTTTTTTTTTTTGAGACAGAGTCTCGCTTTGTTGCCTAGGCTAGAGTGAGTGCCGTGGCGTCAGCCTAGCTCACAGCAACCTCAAACTCCTGGGCTCAAGCAATCCTTCTGCCTCAGCCTCCCAAGTAGCTGGGACTACAGGCATGCGCCACCATGCCTGGCTCATTTTCCTATATATATTAGTTGGCCAATTAAGTCTTTGTATTTACAGTAGAGACGGGGTCTGGCTCTTGCTCAGGCTGGTTTCGAACTCCTGACCTCGAGCAATCCGCCCGCCTCAGCCTCCCAGAGAGCTAGGATTACAGGCTTGAGCCACCGCGCCCGGCCTGAAAGAGAATTTTAAAGCTGACAGAATAGGCGAGGAAAGGCATAGGAGATTTCCACACCCAGTAAGGAAGCCTTTCCCGAAATGGAAGAAAGAAAGGAGCAAACAGAGACACCGGTAGCCCGCCCGGATGAGAGTCTGCCCCTGAGAGAAAGTACCCTGACCAGGTTCACCCGTGGGTGGGTCGCGAGCTAGCGGCATTCAGAAGAGCGAGGCCCGCAGTCTGTGCGGAAGACACCTGCACTCGGGTGTGTGTGGCGGCACGATTCACAAGCAGCTCCAGATGTTAAACCAAGGAGAGGCCAGGGAGTTCCCAACGCCCCAGGTGTCCTCAGCCCACGACTGGCTGCTGTGGGAATGCGAAGCCCGGCTCCTGGTCTCAGAGCGGGACAACCAGGGGGTGTGATGTCCATCCCGGGGTTCCCAGGAGGATCAGGCTGAAGCTGGGACTTGGCCTGAAAGTGTGCCCTCGCATGGCCACCCCCTTCCCCTTCCTGCTCCTCTACTCCTGGTGCCCCTCCATCCAGGGGCCAGACCTTAAAGAGTCACCCGCAAGAGAATCCTGGTCCCAAAGGAGCCTTCTGGGGGACCCGTGCTGAGAGAGGTTGTGGGCTTGGCCCGCTGGGGCTCTGCCCGACCCAGGGCTGAGAGATACAACCTCCCAGCTCTGGGTCCCTGCAGGAAGTGTTGGCAAGCACAGGGCCAGTCTTCCAAAGGCCCAGGTGCAGGGGGCCCAGGCCAAGCAGCCCGTGGAAGAAGCCACATGCCGTGCCACCCCGGGAACACGACTGCAGGTCACGGCCCCCCCTCCTCCTGCTCCCCCCCCCGCCCCCCGGCCATGGTGCAGGGATCAGGGACACCTCAGACACTTGCTACCCAAAGTGCAAAGGGCATCAGTTGCTCCTCCAAACCCCCCGCCCAGCAGACCGCGTTGTCCAGCCAGCCCCCGGGCCTCCCTGGGGTGCCCAGCACAAAAGTGCAGACACCCACCGGACCCTCAATCTCAGTTTTCGGATGTTTTTGCCACTCTAAGGACCCGCAGGCCAGCTGGGCCTTCTGCCAGGACAGAGAGCCCCGGAATCCGACGACGTGGAGAGCTGGGTGTACGTCCCCATGAGGAGGCGGTCCCCACCTGCGCGGCTCTCCCCTTGCGGGGAGTGGCAGCCGCGGGGCCTCAGAGAAGACACCAGGCTGGGCCCCCGCGGCACAGCGGGAGCACGTCCCCCGCAGGCCACTTAGCGAGGGCGGCAGGCGGACGGTTGGGTTGCGCGAGACGCTGCGGCCGCCCTGCTACCGGGTTCCTGGGAGGGCCTCCTGGAACCAGCGTCCACACCAAGCCCTTGGAAGGCCCAGGCGACGGAGGAGCCCCGTCAGGCAGGGGCCGAGGACGGTGACAGGTGACAGGTGACAGGCCGGGTGGGAAGGAGTCAGTCAGGCAGGGGCCGAGGAGGGGCCTGGGTAAGGGTTAGGGTTAGAGTCAGGGCACAAGTCACAATGGCAAAGACCTGGAAGCGACCCGAGTGCCCATCGACCCACGAGTGCGTGAATAAAATGTGGCGCGTGGACACCACGGAGTGCCATTCGGCTATGAGGAGCAGCGGTGAGAGGGCACCTCTCGTGGTTCTCCTGGCCAGAGCTGGAACCCGTTCCAGTAAGCCAAGTATCCCAAGAATGGACACACGAGCACCACGTGCTCGCGCTCACCGGCAAATGGGTACGAACCGATGGACACCTAAGTGGACACAGAGGAATCACCTTCATCGGGTGGGTGTCGGGCGGGCGTGGGGAGGGCATGGGCATACACATCCATTAGGAATGGGGTGGGTGCGCACCCACTGGGGGATGGGCGCACTTGAAGCTCTGACCCGAGGGGGGAGGCGGGGAGAGGGCGATGTACCCGACCTTAACATTGGTGCCCCCACAATACGCCGGAACAACATGAGAGGTAAATGAATAAGAACACAGGGGGCAGGGGGGCACGGGCAGCACATGTCACCTGAATACTTGGACTCCCATCATCTGCTTGAAAAGAGAGAGAAAAGAAAATGCACTAATAGAGATAAGAGACACTTTTTAAAAATAATGAATCCGAAGAGAAAAGTCAAAGGAGGCCTGTGGAGCAGGTCTGGGTGTGACTCCGGATCCCCCAACATCAGGTGCCACCACCAAAGATTCCTACGTGGAGCCCGTAGAACCCCAAACGCAACGGGACGAGTTCTGGTCACATACTCCCTCAAAATGACATCCTGGCCTTCTTCTGCAACTCCCTCCCCTCTCAGCCTCTCAAGGTTTCCTCCAGCGTGTCGGTTCCCACAGAGCAGACTTTTGGTCTGAGACCTGACAGTCCAGATGCCACGCATGCTGCCGCGTGGCGGCGGTGTCGCGGCTCGGGACGAGAGGAGGCCCCACGGTGCGGGCTGGGGCGCCAGGCACCGCGGCGGGCGCTGAGGGTGGGGGTGACCCCCAGCCCGGGCCTCCGCGGCGCTCCCGGAAAGGGGACAGAACAAGAGGCCAAAAAAAAAAAGAAGCAGCCTACGGCACCCGGTATTCCCAGGCCCGACCCTGCCTAGCTTCCGAGATCAGACGAGATGGGGCGCGTTCGGGGTGGTGTGGCCGTAGACGGCGGAGGGCGCCCCTGCCCCGCTCAAGAAGCCGAGCCTCTCTGCGCTTCCCCGCCGCCTCCTCCCGCCCCAGGCCCCGCGGGGGCCTGTTGAGTTTGCCGGCCGGGTCGGGTCGGTCGGGCTCCGAGGGACGGGGGGTGACGGGCGGGGCGGGGCGGGCAGGGAGGGGCGGGCCGGGGTGGGGGGCTGTCTCTCTACACACACAGACACACAGACACACAGACAACACACACACACACACACACACACACACACTCACACTCACTCACACTCACACTCACACTCACTCACACTCACACAAGATGCGCCTCCACGGCTGGACTCGCCAAGGTGGAGACCTTCCAGCCCCCCTCCTCTCCTCGCCTGGCCTCCTTCACCTCCCCGCCCCCCACCCCCAGCGCAGCCAATGACTGCGCACGCGCGCGGGGCGCTCGCCCTTTGACCCCAGCCAGGGGCCGCCCTCCCCCACAACCCCTTTCAGCTGTGCCCCCCGCCCTGTGGGTGGGCGGCCGCCTATTCCCCCGGGTCAGGGCTGGGGCACAGCGCATGGGGGAGGGGAGCCAGTGTATGGGGCGTCTCTCTCTCGGGATGTGTCCCATGGGTGGGGTGGGGTGGCTTGGTCTGTGGGGCGCTGAAGAAATCAGTCCCCTCCATCTCCTACCTCTGGAAAACGCCCAAGCCCTTGGGGAACTGCCTGCACCGCTACCGTGGGGGCCGGGACCCTCCTCTGTGTCCTCCTGTGGCCCAGTCCAAGGGGCCTGGGCCTGGCCGGGGCTGCATTGGACCCCAACCACCCTGGCGTGTGGACTCGCCAAAAATCGGCGATTAGATATTGGATTCCAGCTTCATTGAGGTCATTTCACTAATGAGTGCACCGGAAAGAGTTTCCTAATCCATCTGTGAGGGTGGCAACTGAAAGAGAATTTTTTTTTTTTTTTTTTTGAGACAGAGTCTCGCTTTGTTGCCTAGGCTAGAGTGAGTGCCGTGGCGTCAGCCTAGCTCACAGCAACCTCAAACTCCTGGGCTCAAGCAATCCTTCTGCCTCAGCCTCCCAAGTAGCTGGGACTACAGGCATGCGCCACCATGCCTGGCTCATTTTCCTATATATATTAGTTGGCCAATTAAGTCTTTGTATTTACAGTAGAGACGGGGTCTGGCTCTTGCTCAGGCTGGTTTCGAACTCCTGACCTCGAGCAATCCGCCCGCCTCAGCCTCCCAGAGAGCTAGGATTACAGGCTTGAGCCACCGCGCCCGGCCTGAAAGAGAATTTTAAAGCTGACAGAATAGGCGAGGAAAGGCATAGGAGATTTCCACACCCAGTAAGGAAGCCTTTCCCGAAATGGAAGAAAGAAAGGAGCAAACAGAGACACCGGTAGCCCGCCCGGATGAGAGTCTGCCCCTGAGAGAAAGTACCCTGACCAGGTTCACCCGTGGGTGGGTCGCGAGCTAGCGGCATTCAGAAGAGCGAGGCCCGCAGTCTGTGCGGAAGACACCTGCACTCGGGTGTGTGTGGCGGCACGATTCACAAGCAGCTCCAGATGTTAAACCAAGGAGAGGCCAGGGAGTTCCCAACGCCCCAGGTGTCCTCAGCCCACGACTGGCTGCTGTGGGAATGCGAAGCCCGGCTCCTGGTCTCAGAGCGGGACAACCAGGGGGTGTGATGTCCATCCCGGGGTTCCCAGGAGGATCAGGCTGAAGCTGGGACTTGGCCTGAAAGTGTGCCCTCGCATGGCCACCCCCTTCCCCTTCCTGCTCCTCTACTCCTGGTGCCCCTCCATCCAGGGGCCAGACCTTAAAGAGTCACCCGCAAGAGAATCCTGGTCCCAAAGGAGCCTTCTGGGGGACCCGTGCTGAGAGAGGTTGTGGGCTTGGCCCGCTGGGGCTCTGCCCGACCCAGGGCTGAGAGATACAACCTCCCAGCTCTGGGTCCCTGCAGGAAGTGTTGGCAAGCACAGGGCCAGTCTTCCAAAGGCCCAGGTGCAGGGGGCCCAGGCCAAGCAGCCCGTGGAAGAAGCCACATGCCGTGCCACCCCGGGAACACGACTGCAGGTCACGGCCCCCCCTCCTCCTGCTCCCCCCCCCGCCCCCCGGCCATGGTGCAGGGATCAGGGACACCTCAGACACTTGCTACCCAAAGTGCAAAGGGCATCAGTTGCTCCTCCAAACCCCCCGCCCAGCAGACCGCGTTGTCCAGCCAGCCCCCGGGCCTCCCTGGGGTGCCCAGCACAAAAGTGCAGACACCCACCGGACCCTCAATCTCAGTTTTCGGATGTTTTTGCCACTCTAAGGACCCGCAGGCCAGCTGGGCCTTCTGCCAGGACAGAGAGCCCCGGAATCCGACGACGTGGAGAGCTGGGTGTACGTCCCCATGAGGAGGCGGTCCCCACCTGCGCGGCTCTCCCCTTGCGGGGAGTGGCAGCCGCGGGGCCTCAGAGAAGACACCAGGCTGGGCCCCCGCGGCACAGCGGGAGCACGTCCCCCGCAGGCCACTTAGCGAGGGCGGCAGGCGGACGGTTGGGTTGCGCGAGACGCTGCGGCCGCCCTGCTACCGGGTTCCTGGGAGGGCCTCCTGGAACCAGCGTCCACACCAAGCCCTTGGAAGGCCCAGGCGACGGAGGAGCCCCGTCAGGCAGGGGCCGAGGACGGTGACAGGTGACAGGTGACAGGCCGGGTGGGAAGGAGTCAGTCAGGCAGGGGCCGAGGAGGGGCCTGGGTAAGGGTTAGGGTTAGAGTCAGGGCACAAGTCACAATGGCAAAGACCTGGAAGCGACCCGAGTGCCCATCGACCCACGAGTGCGTGAATAAAATGTGGCGCGTGGACACCACGGAGTGCCATTCGGCTATGAGGAGCAGCGGTGAGAGGGCACCTCTCGTGGTTCTCCTGGCCAGAGCTGGAACCCGTTCCAGTAAGCCAAGTATCCCAAGAATGGACACACGAGCACCACGTGCTCGCGCTCACCGGCAAATGGGTACGAACCGATGGACACCTAAGTGGACACAGAGGAATCACCTTCATCGGGTGGGTGTCGGGCGGGCGTGGGGAGGGCATGGGCATACACATCCATTAGGAATGGGGTGGGTGCGCACCCACTGGGGGATGGGCGCACTTGAAGCTCTGACCCGAGGGGGGAGGCGGGGAGAGGGCGATGTACCCGACCTTAACATTGGTGCCCCCACAATACGCCGGAACAACATGAGAGGTAAATGAATAAGAACACAGGGGGCAGGGGGGCACGGGCAGCACATGTCACCTGAATACTTGGACTCCCATCATCTGCTTGAAAAGAGAGAGAAAAGAAAATGCACTAATAGAGATAAGAGACACTTTTTAAAAATAATGAATCCGAAGAGAAAAGTCAAAGGAGGCCTGTGGAGCAGGTCTGGGTGTGACTCCGGATCCCCCAACATCAGGTGCCACCACCAAAGATTCCTACGTGGAGCCCGTAGAACCCCAAACGCAACGGGACGAGTTCTGGTCACATACTCCCTCAAAATGACATCCTGGCCTTCTTCTGCAACTCCCTCCCCTCTCAGCCTCTCAAGGTTTCCTCCAGCGTGTCGGTTCCCACAGAGCAGACTTTTGGTCTGAGACCTGACAGTCCAGATGCCACGCATGCTGCCGCGTGGCGGCGGTGTCGCGGCTCGGGACGAGAGGAGGCCCCACGGTGCGGGCTGGGGCGCCAGGCACCGCGGCGGGCGCTGAGGGTGGGGGTGACCCCCAGCCCGGGCCTCCGCGGCGCTCCCGGAAAGGGGACAGAACAAGAGGCCAAAAAAAAAAAGAAGCAGCCTACGGCACCCGGTATTCCCAGGCCCGACCCTGCCTAGCTTCCGAGATCAGACGAGATGGGGCGCGTTCGGGGTGGTGTGGCCGTAGACGGCGGAGGGCGCCCCTGCCCCGCTCAAGAAGCCGAGCCTCTCTGCGCTTCCCCGCCGCCTCCTCCCGCCCCAGGCCCCGCGGGGGCCTGTTGAGTTTGCCGGCCGGGTCGGGTCGGTCGGGCTCCGAGGGACGGGGGGTGACGGGCGGGGCGGGGCGGGCAGGGAGGGGCGGGCCGGGGTGGGGGGCTGTCTCTCTACACACACAGACACACAGACACACAGACAACACACACACACACACACACACACACACACTCACACTCACTCACACTCACACTCACACTCACTCACACTCACACAAGATGCGCCTCCACGGCTGGACTCGCCAAGGTGGAGACCTTCCAGCCCCCCTCCTCTCCTCGCCTGGCCTCCTTCACCTCCCCGCCCCCCACCCCCAGCGCAGCCAATGACTGCGCACGCGCGCGGGGCGCTCGCCCTTTGACCCCAGCCAGGGGCCGCCCTCCCCCACAACCCCTTTCAGCTGTGCCCCCCGCCCTGTGGGTGGGCGGCCGCCTATTCCCCCGGGTCAGGGCTGGGGCACAGCGCATGGGGGAGGGGAGCCAGTGTATGGGGCGTCTCTCTCTCGGGATGTGTCCCATGGGTGGGGTGGGGTGGCTTGGTCTGTGGGGCGCTGAAGAAATCAGTCCCCTCCATCTCCTACCTCTGGAAAACGCCCAAGCCCTTGGGGAACTGCCTGCACCGCTACCGTGGGGGCCGGGACCCTCCTCTGTGTCCTCCTGTGGCCCAGTCCAAGGGGCCTGGGCCTGGCCGGGGCTGCATTGGACCCCAACCACCCTGGTGTGTGGACTCGCCAAAAATCGGCGATTAGATATTGGATTCCAGCTTCATTGAGGTCATTTCACTAATGAGTGCACCGGAAAGAGTTTCCTAATCCATCTGTGAGGGTGGCAACTGAAAGAGAATTTTTTTTTTTTTTTTTTTGAGACAGAGTCTCGCTTTGTTGCCTAGGCTAGAGTGAGTGCCGTGGCGTCAGCCTAGCTCACAGCAACCTCAAACTCCTGGGCTCAAGCAATCCTTCTGCCTCAGCCTCCCAAGTAGCTGGGACTACAGGCATGCGCCACCATGCCTGGCTCATTTTCCTATATATATTAGTTGGCCAATTAAGTCTTTGTATTTACAGTAGAGACGGGGTCTGGCTCTTGCTCAGGCTGGTTTCGAACTCCTGACCTCGAGCAATCCGCCCGCCTCAGCCTCCCAGAGAGCTAGGATTACAGGCTTGAGCCACCGCGCCCGGCCTGAAAGAGAATTTTAAAGCTGACAGAATAGGCGAGGAAAGGCATAGGAGATTTCCACACCCAGTAAGGAAGCCTTTCCCGAAATGGAAGAAAGAAAGGAGCAAACAGAGACACCGGTAGCCCGCCCGGATGAGAGTCTGCCCCTGAGAGAAAGTACCCTGACCAGGTTCACCCGTGGGTGGGTCGCGAGCTAGCGGCATTCAGAAGAGCGAGGCCCGCAGTCTGTGCGGAAGACACCTGCACTCGGGTGTGTGTGGCGGCACGATTCACAAGCAGCTCCAGATGTTAAACCAAGGAGAGGCCAGGGAGTTCCCAACGCCCCAGGTGTCCTCAGCCCACGACTGGCTGCTGTGGGAATGCGAAGCCCGGCTCCTGGTCTCAGAGCGGGACAACCAGGGGGTGTGATGTCCATCCCGGGGTTCCCAGGAGGATCAGGCTGAAGCTGGGACTTGGCCTGAAAGTGTGCCCTCGCATGGCCACCCCCTTCCCCTTCCTGCTCCTCTACTCCTGGTGCCCCTCCATCCAGGGGCCAGACCTTAAAGAGTCACCCGCAAGAGAATCCTGGTCCCAAAGGAGCCTTCTGGGGGACCCGTGCTGAGAGAGGTTGTGGGCTTGGCCCGCTGGGGCTCTGCCCGACCCAGGGCTGAGAGATACAACCTCCCAGCTCTGGGTCCCTGCAGGAAGTGTTGGCAAGCACAGGGCCAGTCTTCCAAAGGCCCAGGTGCAGGGGGCCCAGGCCAAGCAGCCCGTGGAAGAAGCCACATGCCGTGCCACCCCGGGAACACGACTGCAGGTCACGGCCCCCCCTCCTCCTGCTCCCCCCCCCGCCCCCCGGCCATGGTGCAGGGATCAGGGACACCTCAGACACTTGCTACCCAAAGTGCAAAGGGCATCAGTTGCTCCTCCAAACCCCCCGCCCAGCAGACCGCGTTGTCCAGCCAGCCCCCGGGCCTCCCTGGGGTGCCCAGCACAAAAGTGCAGACACCCACCGGACCCTCAATCTCAGTTTTCGGATGTTTTTGCCACTCTAAGGACCCGCAGGCCAGCTGGGCCTTCTGCCAGGACAGAGAGCCCCGGAATCCGACGACGTGGAGAGCTGGGTGTACGTCCCCATGAGGAGGCGGTCCCCACCTGCGCGGCTCTCCCCTTGCGGGGAGTGGCAGCCGCGGGGCCTCAGAGAAGACACCAGGCTGGGCCCCCGCGGCACAGCGGGAGCACGTCCCCCGCAGGCCACTTAGCGAGGGCGGCAGGCGGACGGTTGGGTTGCGCGAGACGCTGCGGCCGCCCTGCTACCGGGTTCCTGGGAGGGCCTCCTGGAACCAGCGTCCACACCAAGCCCTTGGAAGGCCCAGGCGACGGAGGAGCCCCGTCAGGCAGGGGCCGAGGACGGTGACAGGTGACAGGTGACAGGCCGGGTGGGAAGGAGTCAGTCAGGCAGGGGCCGAGGAGGGGCCTGGGTAAGGGTTAGGGTTAGAGTCAGGGCACAAGTCACAATGGCAAAGACCTGGAAGCGACCCGAGTGCCCATCGACCCACGAGTGCGTGAATAAAATGTGGCGCGTGGACACCACGGAGTGCCATTCGGCTATGAGGAGCAGCGGTGAGAGGGCACCTCTCGTGGTTCTCCTGGCCAGAGCTGGAACCCGTTCCAGTAAGCCAAGTATCCCAAGAATGGACACACGAGCACCACGTGCTCGCGCTCACCGGCAAATGGGTACGAACCGATGGACACCTAAGTGGACACAGAGGAATCACCTTCATCGGGTGGGTGTCGGGCGGGCGTGGGGAGGGCATGGGCATACACATCCATTAGGAATGGGGTGGGTGCGCACCCACTGGGGGATGGGCGCACTTGAAGCTCTGACCCGAGGGGGGAGGCGGGGAGAGGGCGATGTACCCGACCTTAACATTGGTGCCCCCACAATACGCCGGAACAACATGAGAGGTAAATGAATAAGAACACAGGGGGCAGGGGGGCACAGGCAGCACATGTCACCTGAATACTTGGACTCCCATCATCTGCTTGAAAAGAGAGAGAAAAGAAAATGCACTAATAGAGATAAGAGACACTTTTTAAAAATAATGAATCCGAAGAGAAAAGTCAAAGGAGGCCTGTGGAGCAGGTCTGGGTGTGACTCCGGATCCCCCAACATCAGGTGCCACCACCAAAGATTCCTACGTGGAGCCCGTAGAACCCCAAACGCAACGGGACGAGTTCTGGTCACATACTCCCTCAAAATGACATCCTGGCCTTCTTCTGCAACTCCCTCCCCTCTCAGCCTCTCAAGGTTTCCTCCAGCGTGTCGGTTCCCACAGAGCAGACTTTTGGTCTGAGACCTGACAGTCCAGATGCCACGCATGCTGCCGCGTGGCGGCGGTGTCGCGGCTCGGGACGAGAGGAGGCCCCACGGTGCGGGCTGGGGCGCCAGGCACCGCGGCGGGCGCTGAGGGTGGGGGTGACCCCCAGCCCGGGCCTCCGCGGCGCTCCCGGAAAGGGGACAGAACAAGAGGCCAAAAAAAAAAAGAAGCAGCCTACGGCACCCGGTATTCCCAGGCCCGACCCTGCCTAGCTTCCGAGATCAGACGAGATGGGGCGCGTTCGGGGTGGTGTGGCCGTAGACGGCGGAGGGCGCCCCTGCCCCGCTCAAGAAGCCGAGCCTCTCTGCGCTTCCCCGCCGCCTCCTCCCGCCCCAGGCCCCGCGGGGGCCTGTTGAGTTTGCCGGCCGGGTCGGGTCGGTCGGGCTCCGAGGGACGGGGGGTGACGGGCGGGGCGGGGCGGGCAGGGAGGGGCGGGCCGGGGTGGGGGGCTGTCTCTCTACACACACAGACACACAGACACACAGACAACACACACACACACACACACACACACACACTCACACTCACTCACACTCACACTCACACTCACTCACACTCACACAAGATGCGCCTCCACGGCTGGACTCGCCAAGGTGGAGACCTTCCAGCCCCCCTCCTCTCCTCGCCTGGCCTCCTTCACCTCCCCGCCCCCCACCCCCAGCGCAGCCAATGACTGCGCACGCGCGCGGGGCGCTCGCCCTTTGACCCCAGCCAGGGGCCGCCCTCCCCCACAACCCCTTTCAGCTGTGCCCCCCGCCCTGTGGGTGGGCGGCCGCCTATTCCCCCGGGTCAGGGCTGGGGCACAGCGCATGGGGGAGGGGAGCCAGTGTATGGGGCGTCTCTCTCTCGGGATGTGTCCCATGGGTGGGGTGGGGTGGCTTGGTCTGTGGGGCGCTGAAGAAATCAGTCCCCTCCATCTCCTACCTCTGGAAAACGCCCAAGCCCTTGGGGAACTGCCTGCACCACTACCGTGGGGGCCGGGACCCTCCTCTGTGTCCTCCTGTGGCCCAGTCCAAGGGGCCTGGGCCTGGCCGGGGCTGCATTGGACCCCAACCACCCTGGCGTGTGGACTCGCCAAAAATCGGCGATTAGATATTGGATTCCAGCTTCATTGAGGTCATTTCACTAATGAGTGCACCGGAAAGAGTTTCCTAATCCATCTGTGAGGGTGGCAACTGAAAGAGAATTTTTTTTTTTTTTTTTTTGAGACAGAGTCTCGCTTTGTTGCCTAGGCTAGAGTGAGTGCCGTGGCGTCAGCCTAGCTCACAGCAACCTCAAACTCCTGGGCTCAAGCAATCCTTCTGCCTCAGCCTCCCAAGTAGCTGGGACTACAGGCATGCGCCACCATGCCTGGCTCATTTTCCTATATATATTAGTTGGCCAATTAAGTCTTTGTATTTACAGTAGAGACGGGGTCTGGCTCTTGCTCAGGCTGGTTTCGAACTCCTGACCTCGAGCAATCCGCCCGCCTCAGCCTCCCAGAGAGCTAGGATTACAGGCTTGAGCCACCGCGCCCGGCCTGAAAGAGAATTTTAAAGCTGACAGAATAGGCGAGGAAAGGCATAGGAGATTTCCACACCCAGTAAGGAAGCCTTTCCCGAAATGGAAGAAAGAAAGGAGCAAACAGAGACACCGGTAGCCCGCCCGGATGAGAGTCTGCCCCTGAGAGAAAGTACCCTGACCAGGTTCACCCGTTGGTGGGTCGCGAGCTAGCGGCATTCAGAAGAGCGAGGCCCGCAGTCTGTGCGGAAGACACCTGCACTCGGGTGTGTGTGGCGGCACGATTCACAAGCAGCTCCAGATGTTAAACCAAGGAGAGGCCAGGGAGTTCCCAACGCCCCAGGTGTCCTCAGCCCACGACTGGCTGCTGTGGGAATGCGAAGCCCGGCTCCTGGTCTCAGAGCGGGACAACCAGGGGGTGTGATGTCCATCCCGGGGTTCCCAGGAGGATCAGGCTGAAGCTGGGACTTGGCCTGAAAGTGTGCCCTCGCATGGCCACCCCCTTCCCCTTCCTGCTCCTCTACTCCTGGTGCCCCTCCATCCAGGGGCCAGACCTTAAAGAGTCACCCGCAAGAGAATCCTGGTCCCAAAGGAGCCTTCTGGGGGACCCGTGCTGAGAGAGGTTGTGGGCTTGGCCCGCTGGGGCTCTGCCCGACCCAGGGCTGAGAGATACAACCTCCCAGCTCTGGGTCCCTGCAGGAAGTGTTGGCAAGCACAGGGCCAGTCTTCCAAAGGCCCAGGTGCAGGGGGCCCAGGCCAAGCAGCCCGTGGAAGAAGCCACATGCCGTGCCACCCCGGGAACACGACTGCAGGTCACGGCCCCCCCTCCTCCTGCTCCCCCCCCCGCCCCCCGGCCATGGTGCAGGGATCAGGGACACCTCAGACACTTGCTACCCAAAGTGCAAAGGGCATCAGTTGCTCCTCCAAACCCCCCGCCCAGCAGACCGCGTTGTCCAGCCAGCCCCCGGGCCTCCCTGGGGTGCCCAGCACAAAAGTGCAGACACCCACCGGACCCTCAATCTCAGTTTTCGGATGTTTTTGCCACTCTAAGGACCCGCAGGCCAGCTGGGCCTTCTGCCAGGACAGAGAGCCCCGGAATCCGACGACGTGGAGAGCTGGGTGTACGTCCCCATGAGGAGGCGGTCCCCACCTGCGCGGCTCTCCCCTTGCGGGGAGTGGCAGCCGCGGGGCCTCAGAGAAGACTCCAGGCTGGGCCCCCGCGGCACAGCGGGAGCACGTCCCCCGCAGGCCACTTAGCGAGGGCGGCAGGCGGACGGTTGGGTTGCGCGAGACGCTGCGGCCGCCCTGCTACCGGGTTCCTGGGAGGGCGTCCTGGAACCAGCGTCCACACCAAGCCCTTGGAAGGCCCAGGCGACGGAGGAGCCCCGTCAGGCAGGGGCCGAGGACGGTGACAGGTGACAGGTGACAGGCCGGGTGGGAAGGAGTCAGTCAGGCAGGGGCCGAGGAGGGGCCTGGGTAAGGGTTAGGGTTAGAGTCAGGGCACAAGTCACAATCGCAAAGACCTGGAAGCGACCCGAGTGCCCAGCGACCCACGAGTGCGTGAATAAAATGTGGCGCGTGGACACCACGGAGTGCCATTCGGCTATGAGGAGCAGCGGTGAGAGGGCACCTCTCGTGGTTCTCCTGGCCAGAGCTGGAACCCGTTCCAGTAAGCCAAGTATCCCAAGAATGGACACACGAGCACCAGGTGCTCGCGCTCACCGGCAAATGGGTACGAACCGATGGACACCTAAGTGGACACAGAGGAATCACCTTCATCGGGTGGGTGTCGGGCGGGCGTGGGGAGGGCATGGGCATACACATCCATTAGGAATGGGGTGGGTGCGCACCCACTGGGGGATGGGCGCACTTGAAGCTCTGACCCGAGGGGGGAGGCGGGGAGAGGGCGATGTACCCGACCTTAACATTGGTGCCCCCACAATACGCCGGAACAACATGAGAGGTAAATGAATAAGAACACAGGGGGCAGGGGGGCACGGGCAGCACATGTCACCTGAATACTTGGACTCCCATCATCTGCTTGAAAAGAGAGAGAAAAGAAAATGCACTAATAGAGATAAGAGACACTTTTTAAAAATAATGAATCCGAAGAGAAAAGTCAAAGGAGGCCTGTGGAGCAGGTCTGGGTGTGACTCCGGATCCCCCAACATCAGGTGCCACCACCAAAGATTCCTACGTGGAGCCCGTAGAACCCCAAACGCAACGGGACGAGTTCTGGTCACATACTCCCTCAAAATGACATCCTGGCCTTCTTCTGCAACTCCCTCCCCTCTCAGCCTCTCAAGGTTTCCTCCAGCGTGTCGGTTCCCACAGAGCAGACTTTTGGTCTGAGACCTGACAGTCCAGATGCCACGCATGCTGCCGCGTGGCGGCGGTGTCGCGGCTCGGGACGAGAGGAGGCCCCACGGTGCGGGCTGGGGCGCCAGGCACCGCGGCGGGCGCTGAGGGTGGGGGTGACCCCCAGCCCGGGCCTCCGCGGCGCTCCCGGAAAGGGGACAGAACAAGAGGCCAAAAAAAAAAGAAGCAGCCTACGGCACCCGGTATTCCCAGGCCCGACCCTGCCTAGCTTCCGAGATCAGACGAGATGGGGCGCGTTCGGGGTGGTGTGGCCGTAGACGGCGGAGGGCGCCCCTGCCCCGCTCAAGAAGCCGAGCCTCTCTGCGCTTCCCCGCCGCCTCCTCCCGCCCCAGGCCCCGCGGGGGCCTGTTGAGTTTGCCGGCCGGGTCGGGTCGGTCGGGCTCCGAGGGACGGGGGGTGACGGGCGGGGCGGGGCGGGCAGGGAGGGGCGGGCCGGGGTGGGGGGCTGTCTCTCTACACACACAGACACACAGACACACAGACAACACACACACACACACACACACACACACACTCACACTCACTCACACTCACACTCACACTCACTCACACTCACACAAGATGCGCCTCCACGGCTGGACTCGCCAAGGTGGAGACCTTCCAGCCCCCCTCCTCTCCTCGCCTGGCCTCCTTCACCTCCCCGCCCCCCACCCCCAGCGCAGCCAATGACTGCGCACGCGCGCGGGGCGCTCGCCCTTTGACCCCAGCCAGGGGCCGCCCTCCCCCACAACCCCTTTCAGCTGTGCCCCCCGCCCTGTGGGTGGGCGGCCGCCTATTCCCCCGGGTCAGGGCTGGGGCACAGCGCATGGGGGAGGGGAGCCAGTGTATGGGGCGTCTCTCTCTCGGGATGTGTCCCATGGGTGGGGTGGGGTGGCTTGGTCTGTGGGGCGCTGAAGAAATCAGTCCCCTCCATCTCCTACCTCTGGAAAACGCCCAAGCCCTTGGGGAACTGCCTGCACCGCTACCGTGGGGGCCGGGACCCTCCTCTGTGTCCTCCTGTGGCCCAGTCCAAGGGGCCTGGGCCTGGCCGGGGCTGCATTGGACCCCAACCACCCTGGCGTGTGGACTCGCCAAAAATCGGCGATTAGATATTGGATTCCAGCTTCATTGAGGTCATTTCACTAATGAGTGCACCGGAAAGAGTTTCCTAATCCATCTGTGAGGGTGGCAACTGAAAGAGAATTTTTTTTTTTTTTTTTTTGAGACAGAGTCTCGCTTTGTTGCCTAGGCTAGAGTGAGTGCCGTGGCGTCAGCCTAGCTCACAGCAACCTCAAACTCCTGGGCTCAAGCAATCCTTCTGCCTCAGCCTCCCAAGTAGCTGGGACTACAGGCATGCGCCACCATGCCTGGCTCATTTTCCTATATATATTAGTTGGCCAATTAAGTCTTTGTATTTACAGTAGAGACGGGGTCTGGCTCTTGCTCAGGCTGGTTTCGAACTCCTGACCTCGAGCAATCCGCCCGCCTCAGCCTCCCAGAGAGCTAGGATTACAGGCTTGAGCCACCGCGCCCGGCCTGAAAGAGAATTTTAAAGCTGACAGAATAGGCGAGGAAAGGCATAGGAGATTTCCACACCCAGTAAGGAAGCCTTTCCCGAAATGGAAGAAAGAAAGGAGCAAACAGAGACACCGGTAGCCCGCCCGGATGAGAGTCTGCCCCTGAGAGAAAGTACCCTGACCAGGTTCACCCGTGGGTGGGTCGCGAGCTAGCGGCATTCAGAAGAGCGAGGCCCGCAGTCTGTGCGGAAGACACCTGCACTCGGGTGTGTGTGGCGGCACGATTCACAAGCAGCTCCAGATGTTAAACCAAGGAGAGGCCAGGGAGTTCCCAACGCCCCAGGTGTCCTCAGCCCACGACTGGCTGCTGTGGGAATGCGAAGCCCGGCTCCTGGTCTCAGAGCGGGACAACCAGGGGGTGTGATGTCCATCCCGGGGTTCCCAGGAGGATCAGGCTGAAGCTGGGACTTGGCCTGAAAGTGTGCCCTCGCATGGCCACCCCCTTCCCCTTCCTGCTCCTCTACTCCTGGTGCCCCTCCATCCAGGGGCCAGACCTTAAAGAGTCACCCGCAAGAGAATCCTGGTCCCAAAGGAGCCTTCTGGGGGACCCGTGCTGAGAGAGGTTGTGGGCTTGGCCCGCTGGGGCTCTGCCCGACCCAGGGCTGAGAGATACAACCTCCCAGCTCTGGGTCCCTGCAGGAAGTGTTGGCAAGCACAGGGCCAGTCTTCCAAAGGCCCAGGTGCAGGGGGCCCAGGCCAAGCAGCCCGTGGAAGAAGCCACATGCCGTGCCACCCCGGGAACACGACTGCAGGTCACGGCCCCCCCTCCTCCTGCTCCCCCCCCCGCCCCCCGGCCATGGTGCAGGGATCAGGGACACCTCAGACACTTGCTACCCAAAGTGCAAAGGGCATCAGTTGCTCCTCCAAACCCCCCGCCCAGCAGACCGCGTTGTCCAGCCAGCCCCCGGGCCTCCCTGGGGTGCCCAGCACAAAAGTGCAGACACCCACCGGACCCTCAATCTCAGTTTTCGGATGTTTTTGCCACTCTAAGGACCCGCAGGCCAGCTGGGCCTTCTGCCAGGACAGAGAGCCCCGGAATCCGACGACGTGGAGAGCTGGGTGTACGTCCCCATGAGGAGGCGGTCCCCACCTGCGCGGCTCTCCCCTTGCGGGGAGTGGCAGCCGCGGGGCCTCAGAGAAGACACCAGGCTGGGCCCCCGCGGCACAGCGGGAGCACGTCCCCCGCAGGCCACTTAGCGAGGGCGGCAGGCGGACGGTTGGGTTGCGCGAGACGCTGCGGCCGCCCTGCTACCGGGTTCCTGGGAGGGCCTCCTGGAACCAGCGTCCACACCAAGCCCTTGGAAGGCCCAGGCGACGGAGGAGCCCCGTCAGGCAGGGGCCGAGGACGGTGACAGGTGACAGGTGACAGGCCGGGTGGGAAGGAGTCAGTCAGGCAGGGGCCGAGGAGGGGCCTGGGTAAGGGTTAGGGTTAGAGTCAGGGCACAAGTCACAATGGCAAAGACCTGGAAGCGACCCGAGTGCCCATCGACCCACGAGTGCGTGAATAAAATGTGGCGCGTGGACACCACGGAGTGCCATTCGGCTATGAGGAGCAGCGGTGAGAGGGCACCTCTCGTGGTTCTCCTGGCCAGAGCTGGAACCCGTTCCAGTAAGCCAAGTATCCCAAGAATGGACACACGAGCACCACGTGCTCGCGCTCACCGGCAAATGGGTACGAACCGATGGACACCTAAGTGGACACAGAGGAATCACCTTCATCGGGTGGGTGTCGGGCGGGCGTGGGGAGGGCATGGGCATACACATCCATTAGGAATGGGGTGGGTGCGCACCCACTGGGGGATGGGCGCACTTGAAGCTCTGACCCGAGGGGGGAGGCGGGGAGAGGGCGATGTACCCGACCTTAACATTGGTGCCCCCACAATACGCCGGAACAACATGAGAGGTAAATGAATAAGAACACAGGGGGCAGGGGGGCACGGGCAGCACATGTCACCTGAATACTTGGACTCCCATCATCTGCTTGAAAAGAGAGAGAAAAGAAAATGCACTAATAGAGATAAGAGACACTTTTTAAAAATAATGAATCCGAAGAGAAAAGTCAAAGGAGGCCTGTGGAGCAGGTCTGGGTGTGACTCCGGATCCCCCAACATCAGGTGCCACCACCAAAGATTCCTACGTGGAGCCCGTAGAACCCCAAACGCAACGGGACGAGTTCTGGTCACATACTCCCTCAAAATGACATCCTGGCCTTCTTCTGCAACTCCCTCCCCTCTCAGCCTCTCAAGGTTTCCTCCAGCGTGTCGGTTCCCACAGAGCAGACTTTTGGTCTGAGACCTGACAGTCCAGATGCCACGCATGCTGCCGCGTGGCGGCGGTGTCGCGGCTCGGGACGAGAGGAGGCCCCACGGTGCGGGCTGGGGCGCCAGGCACCGCGGCGGGCGCTGAGGGTGGGGGTGACCCCCAGCCCGGGCCTCCGCGGCGCTCCCGGAAAGGGGACAGAACAAGAGGCCAAAAAAAAAAAGAAGCAGCCTACGGCACCCGGTATTCCCAGGCCCGACCCTGCCTAGCTTCCGAGATCAGACGAGATGGGGCGCGTTCGGGGTGGTGTGGCCGTAGACGGCGGAGGGCGCCCCTGCCCCGCTCAAGAAGCCGAGCCTCTCTGCGCTTCCCCGCCGCCTCCTCCCGCCCCAGGCCCCGCGGGGGCCTGTTGAGTTTGCCGGCCGGGTCGGGTCGGTCGGGCTCCGAGGGACGGGGGGTGACGGGCGGGGCGGGGCGGGCAGGGAGGGGCGGGCCGGGGTGGGGGGCTGTCTCTCTACACACACAGACACACAGACACACAGACAACACACACACACACACACACACACACACTCACACTCACTCACACTCACACTCACACTCACTCACACTCACACAAGATGCGCCTCCACGGCTGGACTCGCCAAGGTGGAGACCTTCCAGCCCCCCTCCTCTCCTCGCCTGGCCTCCTTCACCTCCCCGCCCCCCACCCCCAGCGCAGCCAATGACTGCGCACGCGCGCGGGGCGCTCGCCCTTTGACCCCAGCCAGGGGCCGCCCTCCCCCACAACCCCTTTCAGCTGTGCCCCCCGCCCTGTGGGTGGGCGGCCGCCTATTCCCCCGGGTCAGGGCTGGGGCACAGCGCATGGGGGAGGGGAGCCAGTGTATGGGGCGTCTCTCTCTCGGGATGTGTCCCATGGGTGGGGTGGGGTGGCTTGGTCTGTGGGGCGCTGAAGAAATCAGTCCCCTCCATCTCCTACCTCTGGAAAACGCCCAAGCCCTTGGGGAACTGCCTGCACCGCTACCGTGGGGGCCGGGACCCTCCTCTGTGTCCTCCTGTGGCCCAGTCCAAGGGGCCTGGGCCTGGCCGGGGCTGCATTGGACCCCAACCACCCTGGCGTGTGGACTCGCCAAAAATCGGCGATTAGATATTGGATTCCAGCTTCATTGAGGTCATTTCACTAATGAGTGCACCGGAAAGAGTTTCCTAATCCATCTGTGAGGGTGGCAACTGAAAGAGAATTTTTTTTTTTTTTTTTTTGAGACAGAGTCTCGCTTTGTTGCCTAGGCTAGAGTGAGTGCCGTGGCGTCAGCCTAGCTCACAGCAACCTCAAACTCCTGGGCTCAAGCAATCCTTCTGCCTCAGCCTCCCAAGTAGCTGGGACTACAGGCATGCGCCACCATGCCTGGCTCATTTTCCTATATATATTAGTTGGCCAATTAAGTCTTTGTATTTACAGTAGAGACGGGGTCTGGCTCTTGCTCAGGCTGGTTTCGAACTCCTGACCTCGAGCAATCCGCCCGCCTCAGCCTCCCAGAGAGCTAGGATTACAGGCTTGAGCCACCGCGCCCGGCCTGAAAGAGAATTTTAAAGCTGACAGAATAGGCGAGGAAAGGCATAGGAGATTTCCACACCCAGTAAGGAAGCCTTTCCCGAAATGGAAGAAAGAAAGGAGCAAACAGAGACACCGGTAGCCCGCCCGGATGAGAGTCTGCCCCTGAGAGAAAGTACCCTGACCAGGTTCACCCGTGGGTGGGTCGCGAGCTAGCGGCATTCAGAAGAGCGAGGCCCGCAGTCTGTGCGGAAGACACCTGCACTCGGGTGTGTGTGGCGGCACGATTCACAAGCAGCTCCAGATGTTAAACCAAGGAGAGGCCAGGGAGTTCCCAACGCCCCAGGTGTCCTCAGCCCACGACTGGCTGCTGTGGGAATGCGAAGCCCGGCTCCTGGTCTCAGAGCGGGACAACCAGGGGGTGTGATGTCCATCCCGGGGTTCCCAGGAGGATCAGGCTGAAGCTGGGACTTGGCCTGAAAGTGTGCCCTCGCATGGCCACCCCCTTCCCCTTCCTGCTCCTCTACTCCTGGTGCCCCTCCATCCAGGGGCCAGACCTTAAAGAGTCACCCGCAAGAGAATCCTGGTCCCAAAGGAGCCTTCTGGGGGACCCGTGCTGAGAGAGGTTGTGGGCTTGGCCCGCTGGGGCTCTGCCCGACCCAGGGCTGAGAGATACAACCTCCCAGCTCTGGGTCCCTGCAGGAAGTGTTGGCAAGCACAGGGCCAGTCTTCCAAAGGCCCAGGTGCAGGGGGCCCAGGCCAAGCAGCCCGTGGAAGAAGCCACATGCCGTGCCACCCCGGGAACACGACTGCAGGTCACGGCCCCCCCTCCTCCTGCTCCCCCCCCCGCCCCCCGGCCATGGTGCAGGGATCAGGGACACCTCAGACACTTGCTACCCAAAGTGCAAAGGGCATCAGTTGCTCCTCCAAACCCCCCGCCCAGCAGACCGCGTTGTCCAGCCAGCCCCCGGGCCTCCCTGGGGTGCCCAGCACAAAAGTGCAGACACCCACCGGACCCTCAATCTCAGTTTTCGGATGTTTTTGCCACTCTAAGGACCCGCAGGCCAGCTGGGCCTTCTGCCAGGACAGAGAGCCCCGGAATCCGACGACGTGGAGAGCTGGGTGTACGTCCCCATGAGGAGGCGGTCCCCACCTGCGCGGCTCTCCCCTTGCGGGGAGTGGCAGCCGCGGGGCCTCAGAGAAGACACCAGGCTGGGCCCCCGCGGCACAGCGGGAGCACGTCCCCCGCAGGCCACTTAGCGAGGGCGGCAGGCGGACGGTTGGGTTGCGCGAGACGCTGCGGCCGCCCTGCTACCGGGTTCCTGGGAGGGCCTCCTGGAACCAGCGTCCACACCAAGCCCTTGGAAGGCCCAGGCGACGGAGGAGCCCCGTCAGGCAGGGGCCGAGGACGGTGACAGGTGACAGGTGACAGGCCGGGTGGGAAGGAGTCAGTCAGGCAGGGGCCGAGGAGGGGCCTGGGTAAGGGTTAGGGTTAGAGTCAGGGCACAAGTCACAATGGCAAAGACCTGGAAGCGACCCGAGTGCCCATCGACCCACGAGTGCGTGAATAAAATGTGGCGCGTGGACACCACGGAGTGCCATTCGGCTATGAGGAGCAGCGGTGAGAGGGCACCTCTCGTGGTTCTCCTGGCCAGAGCTGGAACCCGTTCCAGTAAGCCAAGTATCCCAAGAATGGACACACGAGCACCACGTGCTCGCGCTCACCGGCAAATGGGTACGAACCGATGGACACCTAAGTGGACACAGAGGAATCACCTTCATCGGGTGGGTGTCGGGCGGGCGTGGGGAGGGCATGGGCATACACATCCATTAGGAATGGGGTGGGTGCGCACCCACTGGGGGATGGGCGCACTTGAAGCTCTGACCCGAGGGGGGAGGCGGGGAGAGGGCGATGTACCCGACCTTAACATTGGTGCCCCCACAATACGCCGGAACAACATGAGAGGTAAATGAATAAGAACACAGGGGGCAGGGGGGCACGGGCAGCACATGTCACCTGAATACTTGGACTCCCATCATCTGCTTGAAAAGAGAGAGAAAAGAAAATGCACTAATAGAGATAAGAGACACTTTTTAAAAATAATGAATCCGAAGAGAAAAGTCAAAGGAGGCCTGTGGAGCAGGTCTGGGTGTGACTCCGGATCCCCCAACATCAGGTGCCACCACCAAAGATTCCTACGTGGAGCCCGTAGAACCCCAAACGCAACGGGACGAGTTCTGGTCACATACTCCCTCAAAATGACATCCTGGCCTTCTTCTGCAACTCCCTCCCCTCTCAGCCTCTCAAGGTTTCCTCCAGCGTGTCGGTTCCCACAGAGCAGACTTTTGGTCTGAGACCTGACAGTCCAGATGCCACGCATGCTGCCGCGTGGCGGCGGTGTCGCGGCTCGGGACGAGAGGAGGCCCCACGGTGCGGGCTGGGGCGCCAGGCACCGCGGCGGGCGCTGAGGGTGGGGGTGACCCCCAGCCCGGGCCTCCGCGGCGCTCCCGGAAAGGGGACAGAACAAGAGGCCAAAAAAAAAAAGAAGCAGCCTACGGCACCCGGTATTCCCAGGCCCGACCCTGCCTAGCTTCCGAGATCAGACGAGATGGGGCGCGTTCGGGGTGGTGTGGCCGTAGACGGCGGAGGGCGCCCCTGCCCCGCTCAAGAAGCCGAGCCTCTCTGCGCTTCCCCGCCGCCTCCTCCCGCCCCAGGCCCCGCGGGGGCCTGTTGAGTTTGCCGGCCGGGTCGGGTCGGTCGGGCTCCGAGGGACGGGGGGTGACGGGCGGGGCGGGGCGGGCAGGGAGGGGCGGGCCGGGGTGGGGGGCTGTCTCTCTACACACACAGACACACAGACACACAGACAACACACACACACACACACACACACACACTCACACTCACTCACACTCACACTCACACTCACTCACACTCACACAAGATGCGCCTCCACGGCTGGACTCGCCAAGGTGGAGACCTTCCAGCCCCCCTCCTCTCCTCGCCTGGCCTCCTTCACCTCCCCGCCCCCCACCCCCAGCGCAGCCAATGACTGCGCACGCGCGCGGGGCGCTCGCCCTTTGACCCCAGCCAGGGGCCGCCCTCCCCCACAACCCCTTTCAGCTGTGCCCCCCGCCCTGTGGGTGGGCGGCCGCCTATTCCCCCGGGTCAGGGCTGGGGCACAGCGCATGGGGGAGGGGAGCCAGTGTATGGGGCGTCTCTCTCTCGGGATGTGTCCCATGGGTGGGGTGGGGTGGCTTGGTCTGTGGGGCGCTGAAGAAATCAGTCCCCTCCATCTCCTACCTCTGGAAAACGCCCAAGCCCTTGGGGAACTGCCTGCACCGCTACCGTGGGGGCCGGGACCCTCCTCTGTGTCCTCCTGTGGCCCAGTCCAAGGGGCCTGGGCCTGGCCGGGGCTGCATTGGACCCCAACCACCCTGGCGTGTGGACTCGCCAAAAATCGGCGATTAGATATTGGATTCCAGCTTCATTGAGGTCATTTCACTAATGAGTGCACCGGAAAGAGTTTCCTAATCCATCTGTGAGGGTGGCAACTGAAAGAGAATTTTTTTTTTTTTTTTTTTTGAGACAGAGTCTCGCTTTGTTGCCTAGGCTAGAGTGAGTGCCGTGGCGTCAGCCTAGCTCACAGCAACCTCAAACTCCTGGGCTCAAGCAATCCTTCTGCCTCAGCCTCCCAAGTAGCTGGGACTACAGGCATGCGCCACCATGCCTGGCTCATTTTCCTATATATATTAGTTGGCCAATTAAGTCTTTGTATTTACAGTAGAGACGGGGTCTGGCTCTTGCTCAGGCTGGTTTCGAACTCCTGACCTCGAGCAATCCGCCCGCCTCAGCCTCCCAGAGAGCTAGGATTACAGGCTTGAGCCACCGTGCCCGGCCTGAAAGAGAATTTTAAAGCTGACAGAATAGGCGAGGAAAGGCATAGGAGATTTCCACACCCAGTAAGGAAGCCTTTCCCGAAATGGAAGAAAGAAAGGAGCAAACAGAGACACCGGTAGCCCGCCCGGATGAGAGTCTGCCCCTGAGAGAAAGTACCCTGACCAGGTTCACCCGTGGGTGGGTGGCGAGCTAGCGGCATTCAGAAGAGCGAGGCCCGCAGTCTGTGCGGAAGACACCTGCACTCGGGTGTGTGTGGCGGCACGATTCACAAGCAGCTCCAGATGTTAAACCAAGGAGAGGCCAGGGAGTTCCCAACGCCCCAGGTGTCCTCAGCCCACGACTGGCTGCTGTGGGAATGCGAAGCCCGGCTCCTGGTCTCAGAGCGGGACAACCAGGGGGTGTGATGTCCATCCCGGGGTTCCCAGGAGGATCAGGCTGAAGCTGGGACTTGGCCTGAAAGTGTGCCCTCGCATGGCCACCCCCTTCCCCTTCCTGCTCCTCTACTCCTGGTGCCCCTCCATCCAGGGGCCAGACCTTAAAGAGTCACCTGCAAGAGAATCCTGGTCCCAAAGGAGCCTTCTGGGGGACCCGTGCTGAGAGAGGTTGTGGGCTTGGCCCGCTGGGGCTCTGCCCGACCCAGGGCTGAGAGATACAACCTCCCAGCTCTGGGTCCCTGCAGGAAGTGTTGGCAAGCACAGGGCCAGTCTTCCAAAGGCCCAGGTGCAGGGGGCCCAGGCCAAGCAGCCCGTGGAAGAAGCCACATGCCGTGCCACCCCGGGAACACGACTGCAGGTCACGGCCCCCCCTCCTCCTGCTCCCCCCCCCGCCCCCCGGCCATGGTGCAGGGATCAGGGACACCTCAGACACTTGCTACCCAAAGTGCAAAGGGCATCAGTTGCTCCTCCAAACCCCCCGCCCAGCAGACCGCGTTGTCCAGCCAGCCCCCGGGCCTCCCTGGGGTGCCCAGCACAAAAGTGCAGACACCCACCGGACCCTCAATCTCAGTTTTCGGATGTTTTTGCCACTCTAAGGACCCGCAGGCCAGCTGGGCCTTCTGCCAGGACAGAGAGCCCCGGAATCCGACGACGTGGAGAGCTGGGTGTACGTCCCCATGAGGAGGCGGTCCCCACCTGCGCGGCTCTCCCCTTGCGGGGAGTGGCAGCCGCGGGGCCTCAGAGAAGACACCAGGCTGGGCCCCCGCGGCACAGCGGGAGCACGTCCCCCGCAGGCCACTTAGCGAGGGCGGCAGGCGGACGGTTGGGTTGCGCGAGACGCTGCGGCCGCCCTGCTACCGGGTTCCTGGGAGGGCCTCCTGGAACCAGCGTCCACACCAAGCCCTTGGAAGGCCCAGGCGACGGAGGAGCCCCGTCAGGCAGGGGCCGAGGACGGTGACAGGTGACAGGTGACAGGCCGGGTGGGAAGGAGTCAGTCAGGCAGGGGCCGAGGAGGGGCCTGGGTAAGGGTTAGGGTTAGAGTCAGGGCACAAGTCACAATGGCAAAGACCTGGAAGCGACCCGAGTGCCCATCGACCCACGAGTGCGTGAATAAAATGTGGCGCGTGGACACCACGGAGTGCCATTCGGCTATGAGGAGCAGCGGTGAGAGGGCACCTCTCGTGGTTCTCCTGGCCAGAGCTGGAACCCGTTCCAGTAAGCCAAGTATCCCAAGAATGGACACACGAGCACCACGTGCTCGCGCTCACCGGCAAATGGGTACGAACCGATGGACACCTAAGTGGACACAGAGGAATCACCTTCATCGGGTGGGTGTCGGGCGGGCGTGGGGAGGGCATGGGCATACACATCCATTAGGAATGGGGTGGGTGCGCACCCACTGGGGGATGGGCGCACTTGAAGCTCTGACCCGAGGGGGGAGGCGGGGAGAGGGCGATGTACCCGACCTTAACATTGGTGCCCCCACAATACGCCGGAACAACATGAGAGGTAAATGAATAAGAACACAGGGGGCAGGGGGGCACGGGCAGCACATGTCACCTGAATACTTGGACTCCCATCATCTGCTTGAAAAGAGAGAGAAAAGAAAATGCACTAATAGAGATAAGAGACACTTTTTAAAAATAATGAATCCGAAGAGAAAAGTCAAAGGAGGCCTGTGGAGCAGGTCTGGGTGTGACTCCGGATCCCCCAACATCAGGTGCCACCACCAAAGATTCCTACGTGGAGCCCGTAGAACCCCAAACGCAACGGGACGAGTTCTGGTCACATACTCCCTCAAAATGACATCCTGGCCTTCTTCTGCAACTCCCTCCCCTCTCAGCCTCTCAAGGTTTCCTCCAGCGTGTCGGTTCCCACAGAGCAGACTTTTGGTCTGAGACCTGACAGTCCAGATGCCACGCATGCTGCCGCGTGGCGGCGGTGTCGCGGCTCGGGACGAGAGGAGGCCCCACGGTGCGGGCTGGGGCGCCAGGCACCGCGGCGGGCGCTGAGGGTGGGGGTGACCCCCAGCCCGGGCCTCCGCGGCGCTCCCGGAAAGGGGACAGAACAAGAGGCCAAAAAAAAAAAGAAGCAGCCTACGGCACCCGGTATTCCCAGGCCCGACCCTGCCTAGCTTCCGAGATCAGACGAGATGGGGCGCGTTCGGGGTGGTGTGGCCGTAGACGGCGGAGGGCGCCCCTGCCCCGCTCAAGAAGCCGAGCCTCTCTGCGCTTCCCCGCCGCCTCCTCCCGCCCCAGGCCCCGCGGGGGCCTGTTGAGTTTGCCGGCCGGGTCGGGTCGGTCGGGCTCCGAGGGACGGGGGGTGACGGGCGGGGCGGGGCGGGCAGGGAGGGGCGGGCCGGGGTGGGGGGCTGTCTCTCTACACACACAGACACACAGACACACAGACAACACACACACACACACACACACACACACTCACACTCACTCACACTCACACTCACACTCACTCACACTCACACAAGATGCGCCTCCACGGCTGGACTCGCCAAGGTGGAGACCTTCCAGCCCCCCTCCTCTCCTCGCCTGGCCTCCTTCACCTCCCCGCCCCCCACCCCCAGCGCAGCCAATGACTGCGCACGCGCGCGGGGCGCTCGCCCTTTGACCCCAGCCAGGGGCCGCCCTCCCCCACAACCCCTTTCAGCTGTGCCCCCCGCCCTGTGGGTGGGCGGCCGCCTATTCCCCCGGGTCAGGGCTGGGGCACAGCGCATGGGGGAGGGGAGCCAGTGTATGGGGCGTCTCTCTCTCGGGATGTGTCCCATGGGTGGGGTGGGGTGGCTTGGTCTGTGGGGCGCTGAAGAAATCAGTCCCCTCCATCTCCTACCTCTGGAAAACGCCCAAGCCCTTGGGGAACTGCCTGCACCGCTACCGTGGGGGCCGGGACCCTCCTCTGTGTCCTCCTGTGGCCCAGTCCAAGGGGCCTGGGCCTGGCCGGGGCTGCATTGGACCCCAACCACCCTGGCGTGTGGACTCGCCAAAAATCGGCGATTAGATATTGGATTCCAGCTTCATTGAGGTCATTTCACTAATGAGTGCACCGGAAAGAGTTTCCTAATCCATCTGTGAGGGTGGCAACTGAAAGAGAATTTTTTTTTTTTTTTTTTTTGAGACAGAGTCTCGCTTTGTTGCCTAGGCTAGAGTGAGTGCCGTGGCGTCAGCCTAGCTCACAGCAACCTCAAACTCCTGGGCTCAAGCAATCCTTCTGCCTCAGCCTCCCAAGTAGCTGGGACTACAGGCATGCGCCACCATGCCTGGCTCATTTTCCTATATATATTAGTTGGCCAATTAAGTCTTTGTATTTACAGTAGAGACGGGGTCTGGCTCTTGCTCAGGCTGGTTTCGAACTCCTGACCTCGAGCAATCCGCCCGCCTCAGCCTCCCAGAGAGCTAGGATTACAGGCTTGAGCCACCGTGCCCGGCCTGAAAGAGAATTTTAAAGCTGACAGAATAGGCGAGGAAAGGCATAGGAGATTTCCACACCCAGTAAGGAAGCCTTTCCCGAAATGGAAGAAAGAAAGGAGCAAACAGAGACACCGGTAGCCCGCCCGGATGAGAGTCTGCCCCTGAGAGAAAGTACCCTGACCAGGTTCACCCGTGGGTGGGTGGCGAGCTAGCGGCATTCAGAAGAGCGAGGCCCGCAGTCTGTGCGGAAGACACCTGCACTCGGGTGTGTGTGGCGGCACGATTCACAAGCAGCTCCAGATGTTAAACCAAGGAGAGGCCAGGGAGTTCCCAACGCCCCAGGTGTCCTCAGCCCACGACTGGCTGCTGTGGGAATGCGAAGCCCGGCTCCTGGTCTCAGAGCGGGACAACCAGGGGGTGTGATGTCCATCCCGGGGTTCCCAGGAGGATCAGGCTGAAGCTGGGACTTGGCCTGAAAGTGTGCCCTCGCATGGCCACCCCCTTCCCCTTCCTGCTCCTCTACTCCTGGTGCCCCTCCATCCAGGGGCCAGACCTTAAAGAGTCACCTGCAAGAGAATCCTGGTCCCAAAGGAGCCTTCTGGGGGACCCGTGCTGAGAGAGGTTGTGGGCTTGGCCCGCTGGGGCTCTGCCCGACCCAGGGCTGAGAGATACAACCTCCCAGCTCTGGGTCCCTGCAGGAAGTGTTGGCAAGCACAGGGCCAGTCTTCCAAAGGCCCAGGTGCAGGGGGCCCAGGCCAAGCAGCCCGTGGAAGAAGCCACATGCCGTGCCACCCCGGGAACACGACTGCAGGTCACGGCCCCCCCTCCTCCTGCTCCCCCCCCCGCCCCCCGGCCATGGTGCAGGGATCAGGGACACCTCAGACACTTGCTACCCAAAGTGCAAAGGGCATCAGTTGCTCCTCCAAACCCCCCGCCCAGCAGACCGCGTTGTCCAGCCAGCCCCCGGGCCTCCCTGGGGTGCCCAGCACAAAAGTGCAGACACCCACCGGACCCTCAATCTCAGTTTTCGGATGTTTTTGCCACTCTAAGGACCCGCAGGCCAGCTGGGCCTTCTGCCAGGACAGAGAGCCCCGGAATCCGACGACGTGGAGAGCTGGGTGTACGTCCCCATGAGGAGGCGGTCCCCACCTGCGCGGCTCTCCCCTTGCGGGGAGTGGCAGCCGCGGGGCCTCAGAGAAGACACCAGGCTGGGCCCCCGCGGCACAGCGGGAGCACGTCCCCCGCAGGCCACTTAGCGAGGGCGGCAGGCGGACGGTTGGGTTGCGCGAGACGCTGCGGCCGCCCTGCTACCGGGTTCCTGGGAGGGCCTCCTGGAACCAGCGTCCACACCAAGCCCTTGGAAGGCCCAGGCGACGGAGGAGCCCCGTCAGGCAGGGGCCGAGGACGGTGACAGGTGACAGGTGACAGGCCGGGTGGGAAGGAGTCAGTCAGGCAGGGGCCGAGGAGGGGCCTGGGTAAGGGTTAGGGTTAGAGTCAGGGCACAAGTCACAATGGCAAAGACCTGGAAGCGACCCGAGTGCCCAGCGACCCACGAGTGCGTGAATAAAATGTGGCGCGTGGACACCACGGAGTGCCATTCGGCTATGAGGAGCAGCGGTGAGAGGGCACCTCTCGTGGTTCTCCTGGCCAGAGCTGGAACCCGTTCCAGTAAGCCAAGTATCCCAAGAATGGACACACGAGCACCACGTGCTCGCGCTCACCGGCAAATGGGTACGAACCGATGGACACCTAAGTGGACACAGAGGAATCACCTTCATCGGGTGGGTGTCGGGCGGGCGTGGGGAGGGCATGGGCATACACATCCATTAGGAATGGGGTGGGTGCGCACCCACTGGGGGATGGGCGCACTTGAAGCTCTGACCCGAGGGGGGAGGCGGGGAGAGGGCGATGTACCCGACCTTAACATTGGTGCCCCCACAATACGCCGGAACAACATGAGAGGTAAATGAATAAGAACACAGGGGGCAGGGGGGCACGGGCAGCACATGTCACCTGAATACTTGGACTCCCATCATCTGCTTGAAAAGAGAGAGAAAAGAAAATGCACTAATAGAGATAAGAGACACTTTTTAAAAATAATGAATCCGAAGAGAAAAGTCAAAGGAGGCCTGTGGAGCAGGTCTGGGTGTGACTCCGGATCCCCCAACATCAGGTGCCACCACCAAAGATTCCTACGTGGAGCCCGTAGAACCCCAAACGCAACGGGACGAGTTCTGGTCACATACTCCCTCAAAATGACATCCTGGCCTTCTTCTGCAACTCCCTCCCCTCTCAGCCTCTCAAGGTTTCCTCCAGCGTGTCGGTTCCCACAGAGCAGACTTTTGGTCTGAGACCTGACAGTCCAGATGCCACGCATGCTGCCGCGTGGCGGCGGTGTCGCGGCTCGGGACGAGAGGAGGCCCCACGGTGCGGGCTGGGGCGCCAGGCACCGCGGCGGGCGCTGAGGGTGGGGGTGACCCCCACCCCGGGCCGCCGCCTCGCTCCCAGAAAGGGGACAGAACAAGAGGCAAAACAAAAAAAAAAAGAAGAAGAAGCCTACGGCACCCGGTATTCCCAGGCCCGACCCTGCCTAGCTTCCGAGATCAGACGAGATGGGGCGCGTTCGGGGTGGTGTGGCCGTAGACGGCGGAGGGCGCCCCTGCCCCGCTCAAGAAGCCGAGCCTCTCTGCGCTTCCCCGCCGCCTCCTCCCGCCCCAGGCCCCGCGGGGGCCTGTTGAGTTTGCCGGCCGGGTCGGGTCGGTCGGGCTCCGAGGGACGGGGGGTGACGGGCGGGGCGGGGCGGGCAGGGAGGGGCGGGCCGGGGTGGGGGGCTGTCTCTCTACACACACAGACACACAGACACACAGACAACACACACACACACACACACACACACACTCACACTCACTCACACTCACACTCACACTCACTCACACTCACACAAGATGCGCCTCCACGGCTGGACTCGCCAAGGTGGAGACCTTCCAGCCCCCCTCCTCTCCTCGCCTGGCCTCCTTCACCTCCCCGCCCCCCACCCCCAGCGCAGCCAATGACTGCGCACGCGCGCGGGGCGCTCGCCCTTTGACCCCAGCCAGGGGCCGCCCTCCCCCACAACCCCTTTCAGCTGTGCCCCCCGCCCTGTGGGTGGGCGGCCGCCTATTCCCCCGGGTCAGGGCTGGGGCACAGCGCATGGGGGAGGGGAGCCAGTGTATGGGGCGTCTCTCTCTCGGGATGTGTCCCATGGGTGGGGTGGGGTGGCTTGGTCTGTGGGGCGCTGAAGAAATCAGTCCCCTCCATCTCCTACCTCTGGAAAACGCCCAAGCCCTTGGGGAACTGCCTGCACCGCTACCGTGGGGGCCGGGACCCTCCTCTGTGTCCTCCTGTGGCCCAGTCCAAGGGGCCTGGGCCTGGCCGGGGCTGCATTGGACCCCAACCACCCTGGCGTGTGGACTCGCCAAAAATCGGCGATTAGATATTGGATTCCAGCTTCATTGAGGTCATTTCACTAATGAGTGCACCGGAAAGAGTTTCCTAATCCATCTGTGAGGGTGGCAACTGAAAGAGAATTTTTTTTTTTTTTTTTTTGAGACAGAGTCTCGCTTTGTTGCCTAGGCTAGAGTGAGTGCCGTGGCGTCAGCCTAGCTCACAGCAACCTCAAACTCCTGGGCTCAAGCAATCCTTCTGCCTCAGCCTCCCAAGTAGCTGGGACTACAGGCATGCGCCACCATGCCTGGCTCATTTTCCTATATATATTAGTTGGCCAATTAAGTCTTTGTATTTACAGTAGAGACGGGGTCTGGCTCTTGCTCAGGCTGGTTTCGAACTCCTGACCTCGAGCAATCCGCCCGCCTCAGCCTCCCAGAGAGCTAGGATTACAGGCTTGAGCCACCGCGCCCGGCCTGAAAGAGAATTTTAAAGCTGACAGAATAGGCGAGGAAAGGCATAGGAGATTTCCACACCCAGTAAGGAAGCCTTTCCCGAAATGGAAGAAAGAAAGGAGCAAACAGAGACACCGGTAGCCCGCCCGGATGAGAGTCTGCCCCTGAGAGAAAGTACCCTGACCAGGTTCACCCGTGGGTGGGTCGCGAGCTAGCGGCATTCAGAAGAGCGAGGCCCGCAGTCTGTGCGGAAGACACCTGCACTCGGGTGTGTGTGGCGGCACGATTCACAAGCAGCTCCAGATGTTAAACCAAGGAGAGGCCAGGGAGTTCCCAACGCCCCAGGTGTCCTCAGCCCACGACTGGCTGCTGTGGGAATGCGAAGCCCGGCTCCTGGTCTCAGAGCGGGACAACCAGGGGGTGTGATGTCCATCCCGGGGTTCCCAGGAGGATCAGGCTGAAGCTGGGACTTGGCCTGAAAGTGTGCCCTCGCATGGCCACCCCCTTCCCCTTCCTGCTCCTCTACTCCTGGTGCCCCTCCATCCAGGGGCCAGACCTTAAAGAGTCACCCGCAAGAGAATCCTGGTCCCAAAGGAGCCTTCTGGGGGACCCGTGCTGAGAGAGGTTGTGGGCTTGGCCCGCTGGGGCTCTGCCCGACCCAGGGCTGAGAGATACAACCTCCCAGCTCTGGGTCCCTGCAGGAAGTGTTGGCAAGCACAGGGCCAGTCTTCCAAAGGCCCAGGTGCAGGGGGCCCAGGCCAAGCAGCCCGTGGAAGAAGCCACATGCCGTGCCACCCCGGGAACACGACTGCAGGTCACGGCCCCCCCTCCTCCTGCTCCCCCCCCCGCCCCCCGGCCATGGTGCAGGGATCAGGGACACCTCAGACACTTGCTACCCAAAGTGCAAAGGGCATCAGTTGCTCCTCCAAACCCCCCGCCCAGCAGACCGCGTTGTCCAGCCAGCCCCCGGGCCTCCCTGGGGTGCCCAGCACAAAAGTGCAGACACCCACCGGACCCTCAATCTCAGTTTTCGGATGTTTTTGCCACTCTAAGGACCCGCAGGCCAGCTGGGCCTTCTGCCAGGACAGAGAGCCCCGGAATCCGACGACGTGGAGAGCTGGGTGTACGTCCCCATGAGGAGGCGGTCCCCACCTGCGCGGCTCTCCCCTTGCGGGGAGTGGCAGCCGCGGGGCCTCAGAGAAGACACCAGGCTGGGCCCCCGCGGCACAGCGGGAGCACGTCCCCCGCAGGCCACTTAGCGAGGGCGGCAGGCGGACGGTTGGGTTGCGCGAGACGCTGCGGCCGCCCTGCTACCGGGTTCCTGGGAGGGCCTCCTGGAACCAGCGTCCACACCAAGCCCTTGGAAGGCCCAGGCGACGGAGGAGCCCCGTCAGGCAGGGGCCGAGGACGGTGACAGGTGACAGGTGACAGGCCGGGTGGGAAGGAGTCAGTCAGGCAGGGGCCGAGGAGGGGCCTGGGTAAGGGTTAGGGTTAGAGTCAGGGCACAAGTCACAATGGCAAAGACCTGGAAGCGACCCGAGTGCCCATCGACCCACGAGTGCGTGAATAAAATGTGGCGCGTGGACACCACGGAGTGCCATTCGGCTATGAGGAGCAGCGGTGAGAGGGCACCTCTCGTGGTTCTCCTGGCCAGAGCTGGAACCCGTTCCAGTAAGCCAAGTATCCCAAGAATGGACACACGAGCACCACGTGCTCGCGCTCACCGGCAAATGGGTACGAACCGATGGACACCTAAGTGGACACAGAGGAATCACCTTCATCGGGTGGGTGTCGGGCGGGCGTGGGGAGGGCATGGGCATACACATCCATTAGGAATGGGGTGGGTGCGCACCCACTGGGGGATGGGCGCACTTGAAGCTCTGACCCGAGGGGGGAGGCGGGGAGAGGGCGATGTACCCGACCTTAACATTGGTGCCCCCACAATACGCCGGAACAACATGAGAGGTAAATGAATAAGAACACAGGGGGCAGGGGGGCACGGGCAGCACATGTCACCTGAATACTTGGACTCCCATCATCTGCTTGAAAAGAGAGAGAAAAGAAAATGCACTAATAGAGATAAGAGACACTTTTTAAAAATAATGAATCCGAAGAGAAAAGTCAAAGGAGGCCTGTGGAGCAGGTCTGGGTGTGACTCCGGATCCCCCAACATCAGGTGCCACCACCAAAGATTCCTACGTGGAGCCCGTAGAACCCCAAACGCAACGGGACGAGTTCTGGTCACATACTCCCTCAAAATGACATCCTGGCCTTCTTCTGCAACTCCCTCCCCTCTCAGCCTCTCAAGGTTTCCTCCAGCGTGTCGGTTCCCACAGAGCAGACTTTTGGTCTGAGACCTGACAGTCCAGATGCCACGCATGCTGCCGCGTGGCGGCGGTGTCGCGGCTCGGGACGAGAGGAGGCCCCACGGTGCGGGCTGGGGCGCCAGGCACCGCGGCGGGCGCTGAGGGTGGGGGTGACCCCCAGCCCGGGCCTCCGCGGCGCTCCCGGAAAGGGGACAGAACAAGAGGCCAAAAAAAAAAAGAAGCAGCCTACGGCACCCGGTATTCCCAGGCCCGACCCTGCCTAGCTTCCGAGATCAGACGAGATGGGGCGCGTTCGGGGTGGTGTGGCCGTAGACGGCGGAGGGCGCCCCTGCCCCGCTCAAGAAGCCGAGCCTCTCTGCGCTTCCCCGCCGCCTCCTCCCGCCCCAGGCCCCGCGGGGGCCTGTTGAGTTTGCCGGCCGGGTCGGGTCGGTCGGGCTCCGAGGGACGGGGGGTGACGGGCG